>NC_060142.1:661853407-662478407 GCF_021461385.2 Schistocerca piceifrons
ATCAATGTTTTTGAAGTGCATGCTGGTTGGCATTGAAGAGGTCATTCTGTTCGAGATACCTCATTATGTTTGAGCTCATAATATGTTCTAAGATTCAACAACAAATCGATGTCAAGGATACTGGACGGTAGTTTTGTGGATCACTTCTATTACCCTTCCTGTAGATGGGTGCGACCTGTGACTTTTTCCAAGAACTGGGCACAGTTTTTTGTTAGAGGGATCTATGATAGATTATAGTTAGAAGACAGGCTAAGTCAGCCACAAATTCAGCATAGAATCTGACAGGAATCTGTCAGGGCCTGGATCTTTGTTCAATTCTAGCGATTTCGTATGTTTCTCGACACCATTGACACTAACACTCATTTCATTCAGCGTTTCAGTGGTGTGAGGATTAAATTGGGCAATTCTCCTGGATTTTCTTGTGTAAAAGAAGTTCGAAAATAGAGTTACGCATTTCTGCTTTTGCTTTGCTACCCTCAATTTCAGTGCCTCATTCGCTAGGAACTGGACAATAACTTCAATGCCACTAACAGCTCTTACATACAACCAGAATTTCTTTGGGTTCTGTGAAGGATCACTTGACAATATTCTGCTACGGTAGTTATTGAAGGCATCACACATTGCTCTCTTGACAGCCAAATGCATTTCATTCAGCATCTCTTTATCTATAGCCCTAAGGTTTATTTTACCGCTGTTATGCTGTATCTCTGTTTCTTTAGAAGTTTCTTTACGGTGCTGTATACCATGGAGGTTCCCTCCCATTACAAGCTGTTCTACTGGGTACATATCTATCCAGTGCATGGTCTCTTTTAAACTTGAGCCAGAGTTCCTCTACATCCTCCCACCCTTTGCTGAAAGTTTCAAGTTCCTCGCTGAGACATGACACTACTGATTTTTTGCCTAGTTTACTGAACAGATAAATCTTTCTGCTTGTTTTAGTTGTCCTTTGTACTTTAGTAATCATTGTTACCACAGCCGTGTCATGGTATTGATACTAGTTTCGATGTCTACATCCTCAAAGAGGTCAGGTTTATTTGTTGTCATTAGACCCAATATATTTCATCATGAGTGAGTTTCCTAACTATCTGTACTAGGTAGCTTCACAGGATATCTTATCACACTCAGCACTAGCAAAACTGTGTACTTCCTAATTAATTGTTGGATGATTAAAGTCTCCACCAATGATTACAGTGTGAGTGGGGAACTTACATACAAGTGAACTGAGGTTTCCCATTAAAGTTTTTGGTTACATGAGGAGACGAGTCGGGTGGGCAATAGAAGGATCCAATTACATTTTATGCCCATCCATGATAATGAGTCTTCCCTGAACAATCTCACATGCAGCTTCAATTTCTATCTCGGTGGATTTGAGTTTCTTGTCTACTGCAACAAATACACCACCACCATTTCCCATTTTCCTTTCCTTTCGATATACACTTAAATTTTCCCCAAAAATCTCACTGCTATTAATTTCAGCTTTCAACCAGCTTTCTGTACCTATTACGTGAGCTTCACTGCTTTTCATGAGCATTTCAAACTCTGGCACTTTGGTGGGAACGCTTCGGCAGATTACTATTAGGATTTTAATACTCTCACGTGTGGGAGACATATCCTTTGATGTACTGTTATCACTCATGCCATTTTGTAGTAAAATGACATGTTGGGGGTACTACAGAAATTGAGAAACTGTGACTACTAAGCATTTGCAAAACTGGAAAAATTGGTCTTATCCGACAAATTTATTACCTATAGAAAATAAAAGTATTGCATAAAATTTATGTATTTCTGTATGGGGAGGGGGGGAGAACAATTGACTAGTCACAGTTTCTATTGTACAGCTTAAGGAAATGTAAAATATTTAATAAACACAATGAATTATCCAGTCAGCTGTTTCTCTATATCTGTCTGTTTAGCTCATCTGGTGAAGGAATGATATGACAGAGCAAGCTGGAATCCCCCATCTGTTCTCGTTACTCCCCTACTAATCTACATCTATATGATTACTTTGCAATTCGCAATTAAGAGCATGGCAGAGGGATCATCGAACCACCGTCAAGATATTTATCTACCGTTCCACTCTCAAACAGAGCACAGCAAAAACAAACACTTAAATCTTCCCATGAGATCTCTGACTTTTCTTATTTTATTATGGTGACTATTTCTCCCTGTATCGTTGAGTGCCAACAAAATATTTTCACACTCTGAGGAGAAAACGGCCAATTGAAATTTCGTGAGAAGATCCTGGCATATCAAAAAACTTTCAATGCCTGCCACCCCAATCCACATATCACATATCCATGGCAAACTTTTCCTATTTCATGATAATACAAAATTAGCTGCCCTCCATTGAACCTTTTCGAAATCCTCCATCAATCTTACCTGATGCAGATCCCACACTGCACAGCAACACTCCAGGAGACGATGGAAACGCATAGTGTAGGCTGTTTCTTTAGTAGACCTGTTGCATTTTCTAAGTGTTCTGCCAATAAATTGCAATCTTTGGCTTGCTTTCCCCCCATTCCAAATTGAGTCATTCATAATTGTAATCCCTAAGTAGTTAGTTAAATTTACAGCCGTTAGATTTGTGTGATTTACCATGTGACCAAAATTTAGCACATTTCTTTTAGCACTTGTCGATGACTTCAAACTTTTCATTAATTAGGGCCAAATGCCACTTTTTCAGCAAAAAGGTAGCTTGTCTAAATCATTTTGCAACTGGTTTTTGATCACCTGATGACTTTACAAGGTGGTAAATGATGCTATCATATGCAAACAATCTTTTAAAGCTGCTCAGATTGTCTAACTCTTTTATGTAGATCAGGAATAGCAGCCAGCCAATAACACTTTCTTGGAGATTGTCAGATATCACTTACGTGTTACTCAATGACTTTCTGTCAGTTACTGAAAACTGTGACCTTTCTGATAGGATTCACAAAACTGACACAATACTCAATAGGCATGCAAGTTGAGAAGAAATTGCTTGTGGGAAAGTGTGTCCAAAGCCTCCTGGAAATCTAGAAATATGGATCAGTCTGACATCCTGTGTTGTGAGAATAAGGAGATGGTTGCATTTCACAAGAATGATGTTTTCTGAATCTGTGTTGGCTACTTGCTGACATCCTGTGTTGTGAGAATAAAGAAATGGTTGCATTTCACAAGAATGATGTTTTCTGAATCTGTGTTGGCTACTTGTCAATAAACTGTTTTCTTCGAGGTAATGCTTAATCTTCAAACACAGTATATGTTAGTGATGTGGATCTGTATTCAGCGGATTTCTCCTATTTCCTTTCCTGTGTACTGGTGCGACCTGCGCAGCTTTCCAGTCTTTAGTTACAGATCTTCCGACGAGCGAGCCATTGTATATGTTGCTAGGTATGGAGCTATTGTATCAGCATACTCTGAAAGTCACCTAACTAGCATACAATCTGGACCAGGGGCCTTGCCTTTATTAAGTGATTTAAGCTGCTTCACTACACTGAGGATTTTTACTTCTAAGTTGCTCATGTTCTTATTTTGGAGTTTTGGAATAATTACTTCATCTTCTTTGGTGAAGGAATTTTAGAAAACAGTATTTTGTAACTCTGCTTTAGCGGTACTGACTTCAGTAATATCACCATTGTTATCACATAGTGAACACACTGCTCTGTATTGCCACTGGCTTACTTCACATAGAACAAGAGTCTTTTTGGCTTTTTTGCCAGATTTCAAGACAGTTTCATTGTGGAAACTATTAAAGCATCTTGCATTGACAATCACACTAAATTTAGAGCTTCTGCAAAACTTGGGCCAATTTGGGAGATGTGGCATTATTTTCTATTTTGCATGCTTCTTTTGTTGCTTCTGCAACAGTGTTGTAACATGTTTTAAGCCATTACTGGCCATTGTCCCTTTTTGGGACGCGTATACTTTACTTATTTCTACATAAGCAATGGAGCTTTTAGCCTTTATTGTTGCACCTGTAGGTTCAACTAACTGCTATAACGCCTGTAAATGTAAAATAAATAACTTTTTTCTAAGTACTTCACGTCAGGAAAATTATAAACTTGCCGATTTTCGTTCTTGCACTTGGCAGCACTGTGTCTGCTAGGTAGTTCCTGGACGACAATGAGCTGTGATTTAGTTGTCTGGGTGTGTTTGTTATGAACATATGGATGTCCATGTAAGATTAAGTATACTTCAGATTTTTTCAAGTAAGTGCAATATCGATATATTTTATGCGTCCAATAATGGGACAATGGCATGTTACAATATCATTTATTGTTGAAGTGCCCTATTCTTGTATACATTTATTATACAGAGAATAATTGCATTTTACGTTCCTTATATCTGCTTTTTTTCATGTTCTATTCCAATTTTAAGATTCCAACAGGATAAAAACATGCCGTGTGGACTTACACTTGAGAAATTCTAGCAGAACTAGCGAACCATCAAGAGAGTGACGATGAAGATGGACGACGTAGAATTGGCGATTATTCCACCTGATGCAGATATAATAACAGATGAAGAAGACATTGACAAAAATGCACTGAACAATGAGTCTGTTGTACAATATGTAGACAGTAATTTAGAGAGAAGCTCTCACTTTTGGATGTCTGACAGGGAATAGTGATGTTTTACCTATCAAAGAAAACAGGATCAGTACCAAAACGCAGAGGACCACAAGGAAGCAAATTGATGGGAAGACGGGTGTGCACAGATGTACGACAAGATCCAGGAAATCATTTCATTGTGTCAAGTAAAACACAGAAGAGAGTAAAACACAGAAGAGATGTGCTTACTGCAAGAAAATAATAATTATTGTGATAGGTGCAATGTTGGTGTACACGACAAGTGTTTTGCTTCATTTCATACTGAATAGACATTCAATAATATTAAAACATTCATTATTTATTGTTTGTGTTGTTTCTTACAATATCATGCATGGAGAATAAGGTTGTGAATTTGGATAGCGCATTTGGCCAATGTCCCAAAAATGGGACGGTCTGTAGTTTTTTGTTCTAATAAACTGAACATTTTCAAAACAACTTTTTATTCAATTAATCACTCAATGTAACGTATTTATGTATAAAAGTTTGCAAAAAATTATCTGATAAGAGTTTTGGCCAGTAATGGGTTAAGTACCACATGGGATTCATAATCTCTCTTATTAATTCATTCAGTATGTATATCCCATTGATACTATTGCTTTGAATTCAAATTGTAACTGGTTTACACTTATATTGTTAGTCTGGAAGGATTGGAGACTGTCTCTTAGGAAGGCATCATGTGAATTTTTACCTGCATTTTTATGGAGATGTATTTTGCATTGTTTTTGGTGGGTTTGGAAGTTACAATGTTCAGTTTTGCAACAACAACCTTGTGGTCACAAATTGCTATATCCATCATGACATTCCATATTTGCTCCGTGCTATTTGTTGCTAAGAGACGAAGTAAGTTTTCTTAACCACATACAATTTGAGCGGGCTCCTGAACTAATTGCTCAAAATAATTTTCGGAGAAAGCTTTCAGTATGATTTAAATGAGACTTAAGTTTTCTCTGAACTTATCAGCAACCGTATTCTCTGAACTGGGTGCTCGATAAAAGGATCCCATTATCACTGGCAAGGTGGTGATGCTTCTATGGAGCAAACCATTAAGAGCAACAAACTACTAAAATTTCCTGATATAGAATTTGAGGTTGTCAAGATGACATGTCAGGGGACAATGTTCAAGGGGGTTCCTTTTGCTCCATGGCAATGCCTCAGCTCACTGTGCACAGGACACAACAAACTTGCTGCTTCTTCGGCCTATCAAATTTTACCCCGTATTCTCATGATGCAGCACTGACTACTTCTTTTTGCCTCATACGAAGAAATCATTGCATGGTAGGCACTTCCACAACTGCGGCAAGATAGTTTTAGAGTGGAATGTCTCCTAAACAGTAAAAATGCTAATTCTACAACCACGTTCTTCCCAAAGTCAACTGCCATTGGGAAAAATGGGTTGCAATGAAGGGTGAAAATGTAAAGAAGCACCACCTCCATCACCTGGCTTCACAATTGCATCTTTATCTTTTTATTATTATTATTTTATTATTATAATTATTTTGCTTTTTCTTCCAAGGTGATAAAACTTGATGCTTACCATCAGATTTTGCAACAAAAGGAAAATTTGTGCAAGATTAGGATCTGAATCTGGATCTTCTGCTAATCACAAACTGCAATGGGGAGCATCTCTAAATCACATGTCTAATATATTCTCCAGAGTGTTTTGCAGAACAGAAAAACTATTTGCAGAGTTTGTCCCACACATCCTCAGTCCCGAAAAAAAAAAAAAAAAAAAAAAAAAAAAAACTGATGACTCATACACGCCTGCCACGACTCAAGTGAAACAAAACACAGACAATTCATTTCTGGATAAAATCATCATGTGTGATGAGACTTTGTGTAATCAATACAAACATACTGCAAAACGACAAGTGTAAAAATTCACAAGCATCAACGGAATGACAACATAACCGACAGTCAAGCCAACATGGCACACGAATTTATCATCATCTCAAAAAGGACTTTTCTGACCATTTCACATTGTCTTATGAACATTCTCTGTGTTATAGCCAAATGGGGGAAGACTATGTCGAACACCTGGAGCATCAAAACCACCATATCAACTGTTTCTCTACTTTTTATTAATCCAGTCTCAAAACTTTTTGAACTGAAGGGGTAAGAAATAATAGTGTATCAAATATTGAACCATATGGAATTATGATTTCTCCATGATCAGATAAGTCTTCGCTGTCTATATTCTTCAAATTGTGGAACACCATTTTCTTTTTCTCACATGTAGCATTAAAAATTTGTATCAAATTTATACAAGGAATCTACACTTCAACAGCAAGTAATATGAATGTAACTTCTTTCACAAAATACCAGTCTTATGAGCTGACTGACTATTACTGTTCTGTTCAATCTACATTCCAACCGTGGGATATGACCTACCTCACAGCAAATCACTATATATATATGGGGGGGGGGGGGGGGGGGGGGCGGGAAGAGAATAAGAGATTCACAGGGGAGTTTTGATGTTGCACTGCTCACAGGCTGAATTAAATGCCAACTCTGTCTCTCTACATTTTGGGGGGAAATTCACTATACATTCTGAAAATGTGTAAGTACAGCCCAACTAATATTAACCTTTCCAAGACATAGAAACAACGGACAAAAGTATTGTACGTAGAACTCAGTATTTACTGTTAAAATTATTTTAATTACTTACAGCAGAATACTACTGCATGCAGAAGATGTTTATCAGCTCTACAGCAAGGATCAAATTGTCACAATTTTAATTAATTTACTCTTTGTTGTGATTATTTCTGCATGGGTAATGGGACACAAGGACTGAAAAAAGACAATTTTAAATTGATGAAATCATTGTGAATGCTGGCATTAAGTTAGTGCTCCCTGCAGTGTCACTTACTATTTCACAATAACCAATTGTAGCATCTAAGTAAATTAAAGAGTCAAGTGTCAAAAACACTGACCTAGAGATATCCAACAAAATGTTTAAAGTACTGATACAAAAGTAGTATGAAAGTTGGGGAACACTACACAATCACAAAAATTTTACAGGTTTCTTGTCATGTGTTGTTGTTGTGGTCTTCAATACAGATACTTGTTTGATGCATCTCTCCATGCTACTCCATCCTGTGCAAGCTGCTTCATCTCCAAGTACCTACCTGCAACCTACATCCTTCTGAATCTGCTTAGCGTATCCATCTCTTGATCTCCCTCTATGATTTTTACCCTCCAATACTAAATTGGTGATCCCTTGATGTCTCAGAACATGTCCTACCAATCGATCCCTCCTCCTAATCAAGTTGTGCCACAAATTCCTCTTCTCCGCAATTCTATTCGGTACCTCCTTATTAGTTACACGATCTGCCCATCTAATCTCCAGCATTCTTCTGTAGCACCACATTTTGAAAGCTTCTATCCTCGACTTGTCTAAACTATTTATCATCCATGTTTCTTTCACCGCCACACATGGCTACACTCCATACAAATACTTTCAGAAAAGACTTCAGACATTTTCTTGTCATACATTTGTTTTACTCTAAATAGGTATGTTTCAAATCAAAAATTATACAAAATATGGAGAAAGAGAGAGAGAGAGAGAGAGAGAGAGAGAGAGAGAGAGAGAGAGAGAGAGAGAGAGAGAAGAAGAGGTAACAGTCTGTAACCAGGGCTTTAACATAAACGATACAAATATCATCATAATGTAGTCTTTCCAGCTGCACCTGTTGAAGATCAGAAGGCTTCGCATTCCTCTTTAAGATGTAAAGTTCCTTGAACTCTTCAGTTGCATTAAGAGCGAACCCGAATTTTCTATACCCCTAGCCATTCACAGTAAGCCTGATTCACTGTGCTGCTGAAATTTGACACTAGTGAAATTCATATGCTTTCGAGCAGCTGACTTAAAAAAGTCATAAAAATCTCTTTTTTACACAACAGTCACTATGAATGTTGTTGAGATGATGCAAACTAAGTCTTTTGGAAGTTCACACACAGTTGGCCTCTTATCTCTCAAAACGTGAGCAAAATCATTGTCACAAGACAAAAAAAAGTTAGTAATTTTACCAAAAACATGTAGTCTGCTTCCAAAAAGTAACCCTTTGTTGTTAGGTAAACCCACAGAAACACCATCATCTTATTTTTGTTCTGCTCAGTTGTCACCTTCACATTATGAGTTTCTTTTTACAAATAACTAGATGTAAAGGCTTTGTGCTGACAGGAACCAATTTCATTCCCACCGCTGTCACATAAGGCCTCACGCAGAGAAACGTGACCAGTTTGATCATCATCAACATGAAAGCAAAAAATTGTAATTTGAGAGCTGCCATAAGTAGTAAATTTTATGGTGCTTTGATGAAGGAAGAGAAATAACTTTAGTGTAAATCAATTGCAGCTTTACAAACTTCCAAGTTTGACTCTCGGCTTTTGATTGTGACAGCTTTCATGGAACTCATAGTTTTCTTTGCTTTGCAGCGGTGCAATTCTAATTGCAGTTTAATGTCTTTATTATTGGGGCCACATCTCAATTTGACTTTAACACTTTGGAGACCATGCCCAAGAATAGCTCTGGCAGCAACTCTGTGTTAAAAAGGCTGCACCCAGGTATAGGTTGGGGCCATGATTTTCTGGACATTCGAGCTACCTATCGCTCAAAAACTGGACTCTTTGCATGAAAACAATGTACGGACATCTCCCTAAATGCCCCTTGACTGGTGCTGCCTTCTGCTGCCAGTTTCCAGAATTATTTTGAAAGAAACAGTGAATAGAGCAGCTACTGTCATGAATGGCTGAGCCAATATGATTGCATTGACACAAATTTGTGCATTGTTTAGTGAGCAAGAAATTTTGCAAGCTCAAGAGAAAGAAATTGCTCAAAAACTCACCTTATACATTTGTCTTGGGACGATAATTGTATTTCTGTCATCGTTATTTTAAAATTTGTAATCTATCAAAGAACTAAAGTAGATAAATCTTTAAGTTTGGCACTTTTTTAGTATGCATTATTCTTGAAGATACACGAATTACTTATGTGCCAGTAACACTTTAAAAAACTGCATAATGGCCCAATTTCTTCTAAGTGGCCGATGTCCGAAGTGTTATGATTACATTTAGAACATGTGCCACTTGAAAATTGATTACATTTTAGACTGCAATTTCTTTTTAAGACTTTAGCATAGAAGCAGTATGTGATTTTAGTATCTGTATGTTGCTTTTGAATATTTTTGAATAAATAAAGAACATACCGGTCTTCTTTGTCACCTGATTTTTACCTGGATTATTGCTTTCTTGCCTTGGTATGGTGTTATATGCTCAACCAGCTTTTCATCTTCTTTTGTATATTTCCTAAGTTATTTCCTTGTCTTTCTTCATAGACAAACTCACCATTCTTCTTCAATTGTGTTCACATACAAAATATTCTTTTTTCCAAGCTGAGAACCTTGCAAAATACAACTCCCTTATCACCAGGCAATGCATAGCATATTTACCTTCACCTCTCTTCCTCCATTTCAGTGCAATTTTCATTTCCATTCTGCAATAATATATATTATTTATCTATAATAATTATACTCATGTTCAGAAGAAACAGAACACCTTGAATGACTAGTGACTGAACGTTCATATTCACAGGACATCAGTATGCTCTGCAGAAATGATTAGCATTTGAACCATGTCAGTCCACACATTCAATGTCAACATCGATATCGCAGTGCACTACCACCCACTGGTAAAAATGTGCCTGCAACTATCATTGTCACTAAAAGGAAAGGTAATGGATTCGTACGACTTGAGCAGACATGCAGATGCCTTGCAGACATATGCGTGAACAGTACTGTCAAATTAGCAAGTTTGTAAGAGAGTGCAATATTGGTATGAAAGAATGTGATGCATCCCTATGGGAAATCGCTGCTCGTGCGGGATGAAGTATTTCGGCAGTGCACCAAGTGTGTGCAGAATGGTTCATGGAAGGCCGCAGAACATGATGAGACGAGCCAGATCGCGCCACCCAGAAACCCCCCCCACCCCCCCCCCCCACAAATATCGAGACCTCACCTGAATGGCATTTCACAGATCTGCATCTTCCTTGGCTCTGCCGCAACAGTGTTGCACACCGCACACTACCATGGGTGAGGTCCGTTGCTGTTTACTATGGCACCGGTTATGTGTGTGCCGTCCACTTTTCCGTCTATCTCTGACCAATAAGCAAAAACATGCTAGATGGTAATGGAGTATGGAATGTCGTCACTGGGGATAGGAACAGCATCAGACAGTGTTTTAGGATAAATCCAGGTTCCATTTGTTTGGAAATAATGGCCACATTTTGATTTGCCACAGGCAGGGAGAGCAGCATCACAGTAACTGCATTCACACAAGACATAAAGCGACAACTCAATGCCTTATGGTGTGGGCTGCTATCAGGTACAAACACAAATCACAGGTGGTGTGTGTCCACAGCGCTGACCAGTGTGACGTATGTGAATGACACCCAGCGACCCATTCTGCACAACACTCGAGATACCATTTTCAGCAAGACAGTGCACAAACACGTGTTGCTGTATGAACACATGCCTTTTCGGTGTCACAGGATGTCAGCCTTTTGCCCTTGCCCACCAGATTTGTCCGCAATCGAAAATTTGTGGGATATGGTGAAACAATGGGTGCAATGCTTGTGATCCAGTGCCAATCATCACAGGTACCAGGTGATCAGCATGGGTAGCTATACAACAAGACGCCATTCGTGCCTTATACAAGGCGATGCAGTCATGCTTGGAACAAGTTATCAGGGCCCATGGACAACCCTGCGTCTACTAAACAACAAAACACAAACTAAACTGAGGTGACTGAAATGCCAATCATTTCTGGAGAACATACTAATGTACATGTTCTGTGAACATGAACGTCCTATCTCTAATCAATCAAGGTGTTCCGTTTTTTTCTGAATGTTAGTGTACTTAAGCAAATGCCATATTGATGTAAACAAACCATACAGCTACTTCAGTTGTCATCTCTTCAGTTGTCATCTCTTCACACAAATATGTGGCAAGAGAGTAACAGAGAATGAAGAGTTCGAGCACAGCTCATTATCAGAAAATTGGTGTTGGTCATAGACACGAGTGTCATCTTGTGACAGCAGTAAACACTGTTTCCCGCTGTTCTGGTGCTTGTATCAGAATATAAATATATTAATGGCTGCAGAATTTCACCAATAACTCAAATTTACATTTTTTTGGAACTTGACCCATTATTTGCTTACATACCACAATTTAGTACCACATAAACAAAGAGAGCCATCACAAAGGAAACCTCATTATTTTTTGTTGGTAGAACATTGTTGTTAGGGTGTCAAAAATCTTCATCCACACCGACAAGGAGGAGGATGTAGTCCACACATGCTTCAAGCAGAATACTCAAATAGGCAAAATTTAACAACTGCCAACAATGAATTCATCAGATATCGTTATTACATTTTCCAACGTAAGATTTTAATCTTTCTATTTTTATACATATGGAAATGTTTACATACAAATTACATAGCAACATGAAATGCAAGGAAATAGTTAGCAAAATTAATGAACTGGAGGGATTATTTTTACAGAGAGAACATAGTTGCCGACTGCTGTTCAGTCAACTTGCCATAAATTTACTGTCACATTCTTTCAACAGTTTTAAATTAAATTCATGAGAAACAAATCTACAAGATTCATAAACCACAAATACATTTACACTGTCAATGTAAATGTGCATTCAAATTATTTATGTACACTAACATCAACTTGTCGAAGAATGCATTGTACGCAGTAATTCTCTATACATCCAGTGTTTCAAGGTCTTGTAAAAAATTACTACTATCTACAATGCACAAGTTTCTGATTTACGTATATTTTGGGAAAGCTTTGAGGTAACATTTTAGAATGAGTCAAAACAAAAAGGGTGCCAACAGCTATAAATAAACAATAAAATCAAAAATATTTAATAAGTTGATTAGTACTGTTTCAGTAAGACATAAGCTTTCCAAAACAAAGTCACAAGTTTTTTTCATACAAATATGAAAAAAGCACAATTCTGAAATGACAAGAAAAGTTGGTTGAACAAAATCATGGTAATTCAGATCGGCATCTCTCGTTAGCTACAATCAAATAACTGAAATACTGCACAAACTAATAACACAAAGAAACGAGAATGCTCAACGACTAGATAACTGACAGGCAAGAACCCCCTTACACTCCACAATGTGTACGGCAGGCACCCAAATTATAGATACATCACCCTGATTTCTGTTTTGCCAATTTAACTGGCAATTCTCGCAACACGAGTAGCAAATCAAATTTTTTATTTCTTAATTATGAGCTTTGTCGATCAAAGGTATATAACCATCACACAACAGCAAGAATAAACCTGTCATTCGTAAAATATATTTTATGTATTACAGTAAAATCCCTGCAAACTCATGGCAAAAACGACTATATTTATATCCTAGCAGTAGGACACTAAAATGTGCTTGGATGTTCAGTACTGCACATTTTAAGGTACACTACTGTTAGCACCATTTATACCAAACAATGAGGTGATTTCGGTTACCTGAAATTCCCAGAAATTTGATACCTGTTATATGATGACAATGGAGATTACAACTTCTTTATCAGAAAAATTGACAAAGTGACTGAGATTACAGATGCACAAGGGACATGACAGATACGGACACTGTGAAATTCTCCTACGATGTAATACATTATCTACAGCTTAGATTTACACTTCCATCACAAACTAGAAATTCACTACAGAGGTAATAACAGAAACAATAAAAGCTGTTTACAGAGCATACACACACGTACACACACACAGGTATTCAATAAATTATACAAAAGAAATAAATATACAATTTGTAGTGGCTACAAGACCTTTTAAACACTAATGTTTGAAAAGATAATACAATATACTCCTTTCAGTTAATTCACAGAACAAAAAAGGAAAAACCTTAATAAATACAAATGAGCATAAACTCTTAAATGAATTCCTTTTTCTTCTAGCCCCACCCACCCACTCTCACTCTGTCTCTCTCAAAAATAAACACACACACACACACACACACACACACACACACACACACACACACTTCAGACAGAGAAAGAGAATCAAATCAAACCAGCCATCCTAAAAACACTTCCTCTAAAAACGAATGACAACGCCAGAAAGTTTGCCATGTGCATGTTCATACAAAAACTAGTCATAACTGTTCAAACAAAATAAATATGCTGTGTAAATACTGGCAAAGAACACAATGACTGGAATCCCAATACTCCATCTGTGCACCAAGAGCCATTTCCATTATACAGTAATTCTACAGTGTCAGAACAAGAGAATACACTGCAGATGGCCACAACCATTTTAGTGAAAAATGCTCCATTATTTAAAAACATGCATTACGGATAATAAAATCTATATGTCACACCTGACAAATTACTGAGAAATATTTTTTTCTTAAAGTACCCCTAAACATTCTTACTAAGATCTTTGTATTTAACAGCCTCAATTCACTTGCTTAAAAGCTTCCTTCAAATTTTGTACATTCTTAGAAAACCCGCTACACATATACCCGAAACAGAAAATGGCATTAAGCTTCTTAAGCAGAAATGCCATTTCATTCAGACACCAGCTGAAAATCTCACTTTCAGGTACAGCATTCCTCAATGAACTACATCACGTTACTCGTTTCAGATACAATCCACTATTCAGAAATGTCACCTAGACAGACTGTATAAATTACATCCACCAGAATATTGCTGGCAATCACCGGAGACCCTGCGGAAACACGAGCCGGGGTCTACCGGCCAGCGAGATCCCAGGGAGCGGGCGGCCATCACGTCTTCCAATTGTTAATGTGCGAGCGAGAGGGCGAAGGTGAAGGTGGAGGAATCATATCGAGAAGATACTGACGTTGGAGGTCAACTGCCTGACGCTGCAGTTCTACTAAATTGGCGGCAGCAGTCGCGACCGGTCCTTTGCTGCCAGCAACAGCGAGCTGGTACGGATAGAGCATCGGGTTGAAAGCGGAAAGCACGTGTGCAGGTAATGGCTGATGTGGAGGAAGGCCACGGAGCAGCTGCTGATGTAAGGCTGCAGCAACGTGATGAGCTGACGTAGCTCCAAACTTGCCGGCAGCCGCAGCCGCAGTTTCAGCCGCTAGCTTGGCCAACGGGTGTTCCCGCGCCGGAGGTGTCGGCGGTGGGGGAGGAGGGGGAGTCGGAGCGTGCTGACGAGTAGGCGTTGCAGGTTTCGGTGCTGCGGGAGGTGGAGGAGGAGGTGCTGCTGCCACGGCTGCCACTGCCGCCACAGCTGCCGCGGCAGCCACAGGCTCGGGAGACGCCCCGCCTGCCTGAGCCAGACGTTGCTCTATTTCCTGTTCTTGCTGCAGTGCTTTCACAAATGCCGTCTTCAAGCGGTTTGTATGTTCCGCTTTAAGAGCCTTTTTCACATTCGTTGTTACGCACTGCTCACATATGACTTTTGGTTCTTTGCCTGAAAAAAAGAGATACAGATCAGATGATGAAACTACTTTTCTCTTTGAGCCTACAACAGCTGAAACAAGAGTAAAAGGAAAAAAGAAAACAACATCAAAGGCTAGCACTTACAAACTGGTTCTTAGTAACTGGAGACTCTTACTTTAATAACTGTTCCATATTTCAGTAATTGCTGTATCTCGTATAGGCTCTAATGTCTACAGCAACACACACTGATGAGCCAAAATAGGAAGACCAATGCCAACTGCAGGAACTAATGTTACCAAGTGGCACTGCATGAATGGAACATGGTAGGGAAATTATGTAAGCAGAGCAGAGATGAATGGGAAAGCATTCTAACAAAGGTACATCTGCAAAAGGAGAAATCCACTGACACAAGCGACTGATAAATGACAGACTGTTATGGTGCAACACCTGGGGACGATCATCTTGAAAACTGCAAAGCTGGCTGGCTGTCCACGTACTACTGTTGTGAGAACTTATGGAAAGTGGTTGAAGGACAGTGAATCTGTGGGTAAACAATAAGATGTCAAATGTCCACATCTCATCACAGAACATGGAAATCAGAGGCTGGCCCCAACTATCAAGGAGAATAGGTAGCGATCTGTGGCAGATAAGATGACAGGGAACAAAGCTGGTGCAGGCACAAGTATTTTGGTGCACATCATTCAGTCCACATTGCTGGAGGTGGGGCTCAGCTATGAATGACCCGTACATGTTCCAATGTTGACCTGACAATGCTGTCAATTGCAACTGCATTGCACACGAATTCATCAAGATTGGATTCTGGATCAACAGAAACATGTCACTTGGTTGGACAGATCACATTTACTGTTACACAATGCTGATAGTCATGCCCAAATACATCGGGATGAGGATAAAAAGCTGCTTGTGACATGCACTGTGTCTTGGAAACTGAGTGGTCTGGGGGAGGTGGGGCATCATTATCCTATGGCTGATGTTCACCTGGGCTCCCAAAGGACCTGTGGTGGTAATCGAAGGCATAGTCAGCAGTGGACTATGTGAACATTACTGCGGACCACTCATATCCACTCATGCTCAACATCTTCCCCAACAGCGATAACATTTTTCTGTAAGATAACTGTCATTGTCAGAATAGTGCTATAAAGTTTTGAAGAGCATGACAGTGAACTCGTGCTGATTTTTTGGCCACAAAATTCACCTCAACTGAACCAACAGAACTCAACTGGTATTCTGTGCCCACAAACCACTGGACCTTGATTTATGGAAACTGCTTCACCTGTGTGTGGATGCAGAATTACTGCTGTAGTGCCACAGGTCTACTCTCTAACGTTTTGGCTCATCAATTTATGTGAAGCACTTAAGGATTCTATTAAAGTATTTATAAGGCAGATAATGTAAATAAAGTATAATTATTGTAACATAAAATATACATACAACTTGTCACATAGGCTACTTGACAAAATTTTCACTGTAACTTGTTGAAGGAAAGATACAGTGAGAGAGGGAAACTATTTTTGTTTGTCTGTAACATCAAATGCTTCTAAAAAAACAACAATATATGTTTGATGTAATTGCTACTACTTTGAACGTGACAAGACCAAAGCGATTTCTTTTTGTTCTGCAGTCCATGCTGTGTGTTCCACTGTCTTGTGCCCCATCAGTGCTAAGGATGAAAGGGGGGCACTTTTGAATGTGGTGTGGGCAGTAACTGTAAAAAATGAAGGTACTGTCGATGTATGGCATGTCTGATGGTTCTGCTAAAAACGTCTGTTCGTATCACAAAGTGAACATTCCAGTATTACCCAGGCCACGCAAGTGATTAAGTTTGAAAAACAGCAGCTTATTCCAAAACTAAGAAAGAACATTCACAGATTATATTTTTCAATCATAAATATAAACTTGTTTTACTAAACAGCAACAGGAGACTCCATACATATAAAAACAACAATATTTTAATACTGTTATATTCCAACCTGGATTTTCCATAGTTGAACAACAATATTATTGATATTATACTGATCTTTCCACTGTAGTGAAGTTTAAAATCAAAATTAAAACTTATAACCACCCAACAAATTGCAATAAAGTAATGATACTGAGTACAATTACGTCATTGCCAAACGGGTAAGGCACTTTTTCCATCACCTAGATCTCCTGGACAGCTTGCTCACCGAGATACATGGGACAAGAGGCAATGGTTGCCATTGTAATTGCTTAGACGGAAGCAGCACTCTATCAAAGGTGAGGAACAAAGTGTGTGTGGGCACTAAGATCACTTGATGGACACCAATGACACCCTGATCAGAGTGGTATGTTTGAATTTCTGCCTCAGTCAGGCCATTGAGCAGCCTAGTGTAAATAACCCCACGGGAAGAATTCAGAGTTCTATGGGCCTTGACATGAACAGGATAGTCATGGAGAAGCAAAACAGGAAGCAGTTGTTGTGCTTGAGAATCAGTGGCAAAGTGCCACCACGTAAATGAGAGCAGGATTTCACAGGGCCAGCAATTGATCTCACCACCTCTCTGAATAAGAAATGGATTTACTTTTGCACAGGACTGACCGCCTTCAGTACGTGAAACCACGAGGAACCGTGGTGTAGCTGGGAGTGTCATTGAATCTGGAGCTTCATTCTGTTTAATTTTGGTAGGTGTGGACTGGGAAGATGATGACTGATTCATTGTGAGAAAATCCCCCATGACTGCCAGCATCTCCAATGGCGCACTCCTTCCAACTGCCCCCCCCCCCCCCCCCCCCCCTCCCCAGAAGGGGCTCATCCACCTTAGGTGATTGTTCACTCTTCAGGTCATACCTCCCAAACACCTGACAGAGGGACCAATCGGCAATTTGGGAAGAATGCAGATCAGGTAAGCACCCCTACCTGGGCCTGGACTGTACCAAGGGGTATATGCAGATCCTATCTGTCAACCCGGGGTTGGGAATTATGTGCTACCCAATCAACACGTCAGATGCATGGGCTGGCCTTCAGGAGAGCACAGGGAGGAAGAAGAAAAAGAGGAGCCTCAAACACTAAAGCAGAGGAAGGATAGGAGAAAGTGAATGAAGAAAGGAAAAAAGGAATGAAAAACAGTGGTGAGACTGTTCTTATGTCAGCTACTGAAAATGTGGAACACATTCTCAAAAAAACAGACATGTTCCCCGAGGGAGAGGAAAAGGAATAGCAAGAGGATAAACCTACAGCACGGAAGAGAAAAGATGCTGCAAAAGCCGGGGGCCCGTGGTATCCAAGCACAAACCTGCCAAAGTGCGGCAAGTCCCCGCGGGGAGGGGGGCCTTATAGAGATGGTGGACACGTTGTTTCGTACAAGATTCTATGCATTACCAGCCGTTACAATGTTGACACAACAGTATTGTAAAAGTCGGTGTTATTGAAGCTCGTATACTGAAATCTTGATTTTGAGAGCTAAGGCAATTCACCACAGAACAAAAGGGGTGGAAACATTTTGAACTAGTTCTCCATGACTAGAAGAAAAACTGTATTCTCAGAAAAATGGATGGCCCAACACAATTGCCACTATTGCTGTTTTCAAACAACAGAAGTATTATTGCTGCTAATTCAACGTCACTTTTCTAGGGTCCTGAAGCAAAATCAAGATCTTTCACTGACACATGAAGCTCTAACAGTCCATCACCAGCCAGCAAGTAGGACATAAGTAATTATTTGCTAACAAATAACGAAAAAGTTGATGGCCACATGAAACTGCATTTTCAAACCTTTTTGTGCCCAACACAATTTACAAATTTCCCCTCAATTTGCAAAGTGGCCAATATCATAAGTTCAACAAAAGTTGGATGGAGAAATATTTTTGGTTAGTATGATCATCCAAAGAGGACACTGCCTTCTGAAAGTCCTGCACATTTTTTACTAAGACAAAATCTGGTAAAGGTAGTTATCTAAATGGTGGAGCCCTGGTAAGCTCCAAATTTTCAAAGTGGAACCTTCTGAATATTTCAACATCCATGCAAGTAACACTTACCTTAAGGCTGGCATAATCACGATGAACAAAACGAAAGATATAAAACACATGCAACATCTACTAGGAATTCTGGAAGTGGTACATAATTTCTTTGGGTCACCAAAGTATAGGACAATATTAAATATGCCCTTGAACCATTAACCGAAGTTTGAGTCAGGGGTCTGATACATACCACACTAACTAGTTGGACTGAGTGTCTTTGCAGTGCACAAGACTTCAAGAAAATATATAGTTTTGTTGTTTCGGCTCTGGGAAAGATTCATGAATTTGACAACAAGATCACATCCCACAATGCTTCTATCAGCAGCCACCACCAAGGGAGATTTTGTCAACCACTCAGTTATACTTTATCTGGTTACACTGGATGAGTCAATCTGTCGTCAACTTCAGCACCAAGATGCAGATTTTGCAGAGTTAATCAACATTGTTAGGGTTCTCAAAAATGAACTGCTGACACTGAGAAAAATGTTGATGATACTTTCAACCAGCTTTTCGTAGAAGCCAAAGAATTAGCTTTGGCTAATTGGGGTTGAAATCGAGCAACCAAGCATTTCTACCAAGAAAGCACATCGTGCAAATAAGGATGCCGGTGATGATATTGGTTCCTGAC
Organism: Schistocerca piceifrons; assembly: GCF_021461385.2. Taxonomy (NCBI): domain Eukaryota; kingdom Metazoa; phylum Arthropoda; class Insecta; order Orthoptera; family Acrididae; genus Schistocerca; species Schistocerca piceifrons. The sequence continues at coordinate 661,873,068 of NC_060142.1, forward strand.
ACATTGTGAACTTTGTATCTCACAGCTTTGCATCTCAAATGCAACTTCAATTTCTATCTTGGTGGATTTGACTTTCTTTTCTACTGCGACAAATACACAACCTCCATTTCCAGTTACTCAACCCTTTGTTACGCACATTACTTTTCCCAAAAAATCTCACTGCTATCAATTTCAGGTTTCAACCAGCTTTCTGTACCTAGTATTATGTGAGCTTCACTGCTTTTCAGGAGCACTGCAAGCTCTGGCGCTTTGTTCCAAATGCTTTGGCAGTTTACTACTACGATTCTGACGCCGTCATCTGTGTGTGTGTGTGTGTGTGTGTGTGTGTGTGTGTGTGTGTGTGTGTGTGTGTAGGGGGGGGGGGGGGGGGGAAGTATTTGGACTGGATGGAGAGTCACTTAATTCAAAACCAACCCTTGTGTGCATCCCACACACAGTCAGCTACCTGGGTAGCAGCCTCTGATGTGTAGTGTACTCCTGACCCATTTAGTGGTACGAGGTGCATTCAAGTTCTAAGGCCTCCGATTTTTTTTCTAATTAACTACTCACCCGAAATCGATGAAACTGGCGTTACTTCTCGACGTAATCGCCCTGCAGACGTACACATTTTTCACAACGTTGATGCCATGATTCCATGGCAGCGGCGAAGGCTTCTTTAGGAGTCTGTTTTGACCACTGGAAAATCGCTGAGGCAATAGCAGCACGGCTGGTGAATGTGCGGCCACAGAGAGTGTCTTTCATTGTTGGAAAAAGCCAAGTCACTAGGAGCCAGGTCAGGTGAGTAGGGAGCATGAGGAATCACTTCAAAGTTGTTATCATGAAGAAACTGTTGCGTAATGTTAGCTTGATGTGCGGGTGCGTTGTCTTGGTGAAACAGCACACGCGCAGCCCTTCCCGGACATTTTTGTTGCAATGCAGGAAGGAATTTGTTCTTCAAAACATTTTCGTAGGATGCACCTGTTACTGTAGTGCCCTTTGGAACGCAATGGGTAAGGATTACGCCCTCGCTGTCCCAGAACATGGACACCATCATTTTTTCAGCACTGGCGGTTACCCGAAATTTTTTTTGGTGGCGGTGAATCTGTGCGCTTCCATTGAGCTGACTGGCGCTTTGTTTCTGGATTGAAAAATGGCATCCACGTCTCATCCATTGTCACAACCGACGAAAAGAAAGTCCCATTCATGCTGTCGTTGCGTGTCAACATTGCTTGGCAACATGCCACACGTGCAGCTATGTGGTCATCCGTCAGCATTCGTGGCACCCACCTGGATGACACTTTTGGCATTTTCAGGTCGTCATGCAGGATTGTGTGCACAGAACCCACAGAAATGCCAACTCTGAAGGCGATCTGTTCAACAGTCATTCGGCGATCCCCCAAAACAATTCTCTCCACTTTCTCAATCATGTAGTCAGACCGGCTTGTGCGAGCCCGAGGTTGTTTCGGTTTGTTGTCACACGATGTTCTGCCTTCATTAAACTGTCGCACCCACGAACGCACTTTCGACAGATCCGTAACTCCATCACCACATGTCTCCTTCAACTGTCGATGAATTTCAATCGGTTTCACACCACGCAAATTCAGAAAACGAATGATTGCACGCTGTTCAAGTAAGGAAAACGTCGCCATTTTAAGTATTTAAAACAGTTCTCATTCTGGTGGTAAAATTCCATCTGCCGTACGGTGCTGCCATCTCTGGGACGTATTGACAATGAATGCGGCCTCATTTTAAAACAATGCGCATGTTTCTCTCTCTTTCCAGTCCGGAGAAAAAAAATCGGAGGCCTTAGAACTTGAATGCACCTCGTACTCCACAGCTCCCAACCCCATGGCTGAAGTCAAGGAAGCAGGACAGCAAAATATAGGATATGCAAAAAAAAAAAAAACACGGGTCACACAAGAAATGATTTCCAAGATGGAGGAGAGAAGAAAATTTGAAAACAAGAACACTGAAGATGCGAGAAAGATGTACCGAAGGTTAAATAATGAACTGCGAAGAGAAACTGGGCAGACTAGGAAAAAATGGCTAAAAGAGGAATGTGATGCAATTGAACAACTGGACAGGAAGGGAAGATACGACTTACTATACAACAGAGTAAAGTCTATGACATGGGATCAAAACAGAGAAGGAAGTGCTACTACAGAAATTTTTAGTAAAGACAAAGAGGTAGTGTACAAAGATCGTGACAATGACCTCCGGAGATGGGAAGAATATCTAAAAGAGCTATATGACAAAGATTGCAAACCAGATACTCTGGAACTTAAATCACTCAACAGCGAACGTGATGACGAGGAAGGACCAACCATCATAATGGAAGAAGTGAAGTCTGCCGTAGCTGCAATGAAAAATGGCAAAGCACTAGTTACAGATACGATACTGGGGGAAATATTAAAATGCTTGAACCAAGATGGAATAAGAGAAATGTTGAGGTTATGTAATAAAATATATGACAGTGGTGAATGGCCCGAGGACTTTGTGCCAACAGTGATGATTCCATTGTCGAAAAAATAAGGAACCAAGACATGCAGTGAGCACAGGACAATCAGCCTCATTTCACATGCAGCCAAAGTGATGTTAAGAATAATTAATAAGAGACTTGAAAAAGTAATGGAGGAGAACCTTGGCGTGGAGCAGCAGGACTTTAGATGGAATACAGGCACCAAAGATGCAATACGGCTCCTACGAATCTTGGGAGAAAGTTTTTAATTGAAAAAAAAAAAAAGAAGAGACCTCTATATGTGCTTCATCAATCTAGAAAAGGCATTTGACAATGGCTTGGGACAAGCTGGCGACTATAATGAGGGAAAGGACAGAGGACTGGAAAATCGGAAGACTTGTAAACTCATTATATCTGAATCAAAAAGCCTCAGTTAAAGTGAGTGGAGGAAGAACAAACTGGATCGGACTAGGAAAAGGAGTAAGACAAGGATGCTGTCTATCACCTACCTTTTTCAACCTCTACTTGGAAAATTTGATTGACCAATGCTCATTAGACGACATAGGAGTAGAAATTGGAGGAAGAAGAGTACGTTGTTTGAGGTTTGCTGATGACATAGCCCTTCTAGCCACAGGGGAAAAAGAATTACAGGATTTTGTGGACACCATTGAAGCTAATGGAAAAATTATGGAATGAAAATTAACACAAAGAAAACGAAAGTATTAGCACTAGGAGAAAATAAAGAAATAAAAATTATGCCGAATGGAGAAATATTAGAACAGGTGCAAAATTTTAAGCAGGATAGACACCGACTGGAAGTGCTGCAAAGAAATCAAAACAAGGATAGCAATGGCAAATGAGGCATTTTATAAGAAAAGGAGAATTTTCTGCAGCATTCTGGACAGACAACTGAGGAAAAGACTCATAAAATGATTTGTATAGAGTGTTCTTCTGTATGGCGCTGAAACATGGACTTTGAGTAAGAAAGACAGAGAAAGGCAGGAGGCTTTTGAAATGTTGACATGGTGGAGGATGGAAAGAAGAAGTTGGATGGACAGAGTAAAAAATGAGGAGGTACTGAGACGAGTGGGAGAGAAAATACAGTTACTAGATGTAATAAAAAGAAGGAAAAGAAATTGGATTGGGTATACATTAAGAAAGACTGATGGGCCGATAAAAACAGTTTTAGAAGGTTATGTAAAAGGGAAAAGGAAGCTAGGAAGGAAGAGATGTCACATACTGGAAGACGTGATGGACGGTACAACATACAGCAGCCTTAAGAAGGAAGCAATGGATTGCAGAAAATGGAGAGGCAAAGGACCCGCTAATATAGCAGAAAGCTGATGATGATGAAGATGAGTCGAGGCAATGAGAGAATGTCTGCGACAGCAGGGGTTATGTTGCCAATGCTACTAGGCGGCTATTTGTTGCTACACCATGTTGGTCACACATCGATTGAATATGTGCAACCTCGAGTTGTAGTCATGGCAACATGGCAGTGTCACCATGGCAACATTTACAAATTCCAGAGCTGTGATTCACACTAGGATGTCCTCTCCACACAATGTGCTCCACACACATGACGTTTCAGGGACTTTGGCAGCAGCCTGACAATAGTTATTCAAGAAATAAAAACTAATGACCACACTCTGCTTTTATGGCGATTCTGAAACCAATGCTGGTGATAAACAAAAAGTTACACACCTCACTACATGAACGCTTGTTGGACTCTACATCCAAATGTATAAAAATACAGAGACAATGCAAGAGTTATCATATGGCATTTCCTGCCAGATTTGAGTAAATGAAAAAACTGAAAGGAGACGAGGCAAAGGGAACAAAGTCAGTCAGGTGTTAACCACAAGTAAGCTGTTATGTGCTAAAAGCCAGAAATCTAGCCAGCTATTCCATTCTTCAGATACTGAGCCCTTCTTGGTTACCAGTCCAAAATATACATTATTCATGAATGAAAAATATTTGGATCAATGCCCTCCACCTCTCAAGTGACAACACAGATTGACAGCATCAAAAAGTTCACACAGAACTCTAGGCAGAAAATAACAAGACACAAAAAAAATTTTGAACACAGCACATTCTAACAGGACAGTTGATGAATACTGTCAGAGAAAATTGTCAAGCTGCTTCTACTTGCTGGTCTGAATTGGATGTGCTTGAGAAACCCACTAATAGCAGTCATATCTAAGGTGCCTACTTTGACATCACACATCTATTGCATCCAGTACCCATCTAAATGTGTTGTTCATTAATGAGCAATGTCACTCATTCAACACCCCATGGCACTCCACTTTAAATGAAACATTTTCCAAAGCAGGGGGCAGGAGAATTACTATTACTACTGTTACCACCACCACCAAAAATTAGACACCATACCATCTTTCACCAGTCTATATTTTCCTCCATACTAAACTATCCAATGTCTTATGGGAACCATAATTCATCATACACTTACTCATCACTAGTCATGTCACTCTTTTCAGATGTAAATGCCAAAGTTCTAAGTGAAGAACCAACAACCAGGATAGCACTGTCCCAATGACTACAACATATAGTTTGCAGTGTGCAGTTTGGGGACCATGCAGAACATTAGGTGTTGATTTTTTATTTAGTGGATGTGTAGTGAGGCTATTAAATCACTGTCGTGATTAATAAGGGTGACTTACAGCAAACACAAGTATTACAATCACACACAACAAGAATTTAAGTTCATAGAGAAGAAATAAACACTCTGAGGTTTTCCAATAACATTGTACGAGAGTTGACTGAAAAGTAATGCCTCCACTTTCATAACTTTTCAACAGTTGGCAGCATTGGTATGTGGCAGGTACTGGCTTGTTCCGTAGCCTCTTCTCTACAGCTCCAGTAGCTGGGAAGCCTTAGCATTGAACGGTTGTGTTGTTACAGTGTGAAGTATGGAACCTGTGCAGACGGTCAGTCAATGTGATTTAAGCAACCTGCAGTCATTGAATTCTTGACAGCAGAAGGTGTCACCCCGAAGGAGATTCATCAGAGAATGAACGCAGTTTATGGTGATTGTGTTGTGAGTACTGTGCGTCATTGGGCGAATAAGTTTAAAGATGAGACGGGAACATCTGACCTAAATGACAAACAAAGAGTTGGTCAGCCTGTGACAGCAACCACAGAGTTTCACAAGCAAAGTAGACTGATTCAGGACGATCGTCGTACCATTCAGAGACAAATTGCAAACACAATCGGCATTTCACAAGAACGTGTGGGTCATATTAGTGCTTTGCTTGGCTAGCAGAAGATCCGTGCATGATGGATATCCCAGATGCTAACTCCTGAAATGAAAGTGCACAGACTTGAAATTTGCCAGGAACTCTCTCTCACGTTATGAGAATGAAGGTGATGCCTTATTCCATTCAACTGCGACAGGAGATGAAATGTGGGTACAACATTATGACCCAGAGACGAAATGTCTGTCTACGGAATATCAACACAAAGATTTGCCCCAGAAAAAGAAATTCAAGGTGCATCCCTCAGCTAGAATAATCATGACCATAGTGTTCTGGAATGCACATGGTGTTATCCATGTTGATTTCCTTGACTGTGGAGCAACAATAAATTCAGAGTGTTACATCACAACGCTGCGAACTCTGAAACGACGGCTAACAAGGGTCCGAAAGGAAAAGGGAAATGTTTTCCTGCAGCATGACAATGCTAAACCATGCACTTCACATGTCACCACAGCAGAACTTCAGAGACTGAATCTCACCACCGTACGGCATCCACCATACAGTCCAGATTTAGCACCGCCTGACTTCCATCTGTTCCCGATAATGAAAGATGATCTGGGGGACATCATTATGCTTCTGATGAAGACGTTGAGAGAACTGTGAGACTGTGGTTGCGGAAAGTGTCGACTTCTTCCATGATGGCTTCGGGAAACTACTACATCATTGGCAGGAATGTATCCAATTGGCTGGTGATTATGGGGAAAAAGTGAATATTGGTAATTAAAGATCACATTCTAAGGATTATTTCTGCATTTGATTTATTAAAATATTCCCATCCAAAACCAATTAATGAAGGGAGAGGCATTACTTTTCATTCAACCCTCGTAATTCTGTTAGAGATAGCAAAGGACTTGGTAGAGCAGTTTAATGGAATGGACAGTGTCTTGAAAGGCAAAACAAGGATAATGGAATGTAATCAAATTCAATCACGTGGTGTTGAAGGAATCAGATTAGGAAACGATACAGTAGTAGGTGAGCTTTGTTACTTGGGCAACAAATAACCTGATGATGTTTGAAGTAGAGAGGAGATCAAATTTAGGCTGGCAATAGCAAGAAAAGTGTTCCTGAAGAAGAGAAATTTGTTAACATCGATTATAGATTTAAGTGTTAGGAAGTCTTCTCTGAAAGTATTTGTATGAAGTGTAGCCATGTATCGAAGTCAAATAAGGATGATAAAGAGTTTAGACAAGAAGAGAATACAAACCAGCCTTCAGACTGAGGAGGAGGAGGAGGAGGAGGAGGAGAAGAAGGGGGAGAAGGAGGAGAAGGAGGAGGAGAAGGAGGAGGAGGAGGAGGACGACGACAAGAGTCAATCTGAGTGAGTCCGCCCAAACTGAGCATATCCCAGCATTGCCAGGTAGCAGGGTGGGGAACAGAAGGGGCATATGATGTGGGATAGAAAAGTAAGAGCACACCTGTGACACTGCGCAATATTCTACGCCTCCCACTGTACAGAATGTGTCATGCAGCCATCCTCCACCACTAACAACCGAGAGAAATCTAAAGCATTTTCAAAGTTATTTACAGAATGATGTGGAAGTTACTTCCCCAAAACTAGAACATGGCTGGAATTATTTTATTATGCCTGGAAGGAAGCAAACAATGAATAAAAAGGTACAGACTTATCAACTGCTTCTCCTAATGTGCAAATGCTCACAAAAATTATCACAAATTTCATAAAAATTCACTATTTTTGTCAGAGAGGCTTTGTAAATGGATTGTAAAGTCACAGCTTGGTGCAGGAAGTAAAAATAATGAATGTGGTTCTGTAAGTGAGCACGGTAACAAGAGCCCATGTGGGTATGCAAATACCTTGTCCAAACCAAAGTTCCATGGCTATATAGAAGAGAAGACCACAGCTTTCACATGCTGTCGGTAGATGCAGATGAGCTTTGAGACAGTTTCAAGACTGAGGCATTCACAGACACACAGTCGGCAATTGAAATGCGAAGTGTAATAAGATTTTTGGGCTTAAAGAAAATATTATCAGCTGCAGTGCATCATCTACTTGGGGAAGATTGTGTAGTGAATGTGACATCATGAAAACTGTTGTGATTTTGGTGCCAGAAATTTGATATAGGCAGAACAGATGTGCAAGACGAGCAATGGTCATCGCAACAAAGAACACCTACCACGGATGACGATGTATACAATCCAGAATGAAGTTCAGTAGGTAGGAGATATGGTACTGGTGGAAGTAAAACTAAGACGGCAGATCATGAGTCGTGCTTGGATAACTCAGTCGGTAGATCACTTGTTTGCAAGATGCGAAGACCACCTATTTCAAGTCCTGGTCCAGCACACAGTTTGCACAGTCCAGGAAGTTTCAATGTTTGCAACGTCCAAAGAGATGATTCGACTGATTGTCAAAATCATGTGAGGGAGGTTAGACACAAACTCTACACAGACATGCCAACTTTCAAAAGTGAAAAATCAGGAGAATTTTAGTGGTGTACTATTGTGAATTACAACACATCCCTGACGATTAAAGTTGCAATAATTCAATAACTGAAACAATTCAATTACATTTGCTTTATTATTTACATGTAATACTAAATAATGGACATACCTGAGCCTTCAGACAGTATAATTTATCATTCAAGATGCTGAACAATACGAATGATGAGCTCTGCAGGTTTCTTTGGATTCACACATATTCAAATGAAGCACTCTCGAGAGAACTACAGTTCAAAATTACGATCAGAGGAAACAAATTAACGTATATTAGATTTCTGTTTTGACATTAGCACAGTTTTTGCATAAATAAATCAGTGTTAAATGATCACACATTTTCATTTCATAATGCAATCCATATTTGCATGGCATCTTATATCCGTAAGACAGCTTTCCCAAATTTAAATCAATTTTATACAAGATGTACATGTTAGGCTTAGCAAATAATCTGAATAGTTTACCAGTCTAAATTCGTTTGATTACGGTAGGTACTTATTCAGCACACCCGTAGCAGACTTACCCTCCTTCAAAAACTCTGAACTAAATTTCTGCTCAAAGCACTTGCCTTTTTGAACTGATTTTAAAATCAAAAATTTCTCCAAAGGCGTTTCTGAAAGCATGGACCTGAACTGAGTTTTGGTCTTTGTAACCGTGTTAAAAATTCTCTCACATTCCGCATTACTATGTGGAATTGACAAAATAGCCAGCATCATCTTTGCAAGTTTATCATACTGAAGAACCCCATCAGCCGATTTCTTCTGACCTACCAACGCCCACTGAACATCAATTCTCTCTGCTGCCAAGTTGGTTTCTTACAGCTGTAACTTACAGAACTGAGAGTGAAGAATATCAACTTCTGTATCCAAGTGTTAACTTTCGCTAGTCAGAATATTAGGAAATCTGTTTATGAAAAATCTAAGGCTGGAAAATGATGCTTTCCCAATTATAGAAATATTTGCAACTTCTGCCTGCATTAACACTTCATCTTTGAATGGAAATTTGTGTATCATGTAATCACATGATGATAAGAAACATTTTCTTACAGCCTTAAAGAATATGGACTTTTCCTCAGGCTTCAAAATGGTCACCAAAGCAAATGTAGAATTCCCTATCATCAGATCACAATCATCCTTTTGATTTGCTGGAGTGAGATAATCTACATCAATAAGAGAGCTGGAGGTTTTAATAGTGAGTGGTCTCACAAATCTTGCCACCACATTCTTCAATAGTTCCTCCAAAATTGATCTCAATAAGTGGATCTGTGGGGCACTTGACTGAAGAGCTACATTTGGGCTCTCAAAGACAGGCATAAAACTTGAAAGGAAAAGGCATAAAGATTTATGTAAATTTGATGACAGAAACATGAATAGTCGTTCCTCACATGATAAAGCATGGTCCACAGTGTCAATGGTTTTCTGTAAAACTGATGATTGGGTTTTTCTTTTAAGTGAAGAGTCTGGTGAAATCTTATCACAGTGCTTGGACATGTGATATGAATAGACACATCTACATTTTGAGTATGTTTTGCAATTTTATAATTCTTCAAAGTTTCCACTTCAGAATCCTTACTTACAATTTCACTCTTGAATAAACTAACCAAAGGGTCCCACTGCTCCAAAATCCTATCCAAACATCTTTTCAACGATAACCATTGTGTAGGCACATGTTTCAGAATTTTCCGCATTTCTGTGTCATGTAAAGTTTGAAACTTTCTAAATTTCTCTTTCCTCTTTGCACTCCTTTCCAAATAATAAAATATGTCAATAATATTTTCTTCAACGTTTAAAAGCAAACATGCCGCCCCACCCCCTTCTCAGCAGCAAGATTAATTAGGTGACAAGAACAGCCTACCATGATTAAGTTAGCAATTTCTTGCTTCAAACATCCTGCCACACCCTTTTTTAGCCCTACCATTACAGGAGCATTATCGGCACTGAAAGCCAGACAGTTTAATGAAATACGGAATTCCTGTAAAGTTGAAAGTAGAAGATCAGCAATATTAGCTCCTGTGGCATCCCCTTTTAAATTAGGCACAGAGTAGGCAATTTTGAATTTCACGGAGTTCAGGGCTGAAGAACGATACAATAATAGGATATAACTTGAAGTCCGTTTTATTACTACCATCAGTAGCAACAGCGAATGGATTCGACTGCAAGTGCGTAATAACTTTCACTTTTTCTTCCATGCACTTTTCCGTAAGGATAGTGGTCGTTTTTGTTCTGGCGCACCTATATCGTTTCGCAATTTCAGAATCGGGAAACATGTTGCGAAACAAAGGCCCAGCATGGTCGGCACAGTTTATAGGCAAGTTATGCTCTACAATAAATGCGGTAAATAAAGCCTCAGCATTCGTCACAGAATCTACATTTTGGGGTTTACATGAGAAGTTTCTGGTTACATTCTACACAATGGACACTCTCCTGGTGTTTTTAGTTTGCACATGTTTAAGAATGTCGCATTTTCCGCCATGAGGTACTGAAAAGTCACATCTACATACACTACAAAATGCGTAAATTTGTCCCTTCCTCGATTCACTTAAACACGGAAACTCTTCCTTATACATGTTTCTGAACACTGCATCATATTTCTTCGCCATTCTGCATGAAAAATAATCAACACCTCCAAGATACGCAGCCAACAACTACTACTGAGTACACAAATAACGCAACAGAACTGAGAACACAATGATCCTACGTTCTAGACAATGGTCTTGTAGCAGTGATGCCAACCCTCGCGCATCGTTTCCCCCTATATTGCACTTCAAATTCCCCTAAATAATTTATCACACCGTCGGGTAAGCAAGTGGGGTAGTGAGGCAGTAAAAGGGAGTCAAGAGTGAAATTGTCGAGCGGAGGGGCGGGGAGGGGAGGGCTAAATATTTTTCCCCCTGAAACATTTATCTCTCTAACTTCCCCCAAGGCAGCTTAATTCCCCCTAAAATTAGGGGGAAATCCCCTAACTTGGCAACACTGCCTTTTAGACACAACAATGCTAATCACTTCGCTTGGAACAACTATCGACTACTCCTTGTCCACGATAACTTTACGATTGTGCTAGTGCTACCAGAAGTGGAGGAAATTGGCACTAGTTGAAAGATATTCATTTGTCTCCGAACGCTGCCAACGATAAGTTCCTTACTTCCTTGTAGATACGAAGCGTGAGCTATACCTACTGCCGCTCCCGACAGCCACCGCACCAATCTACCAAGTTAATATAGACAAGTAGCAGCCATACCTTGTCATCCACCAATATATCAAAGGCGCACGATTTTCAAATAGTAAGGGAAGTATTGAAACTGCTCTTAAAATTGGGAGATCGGTCTTCACTGTCGGGAGATCGGGAGGAAGAAGGAAAAATCTGGAGTCTCCCACTTAAATCGGGAGAGTTGGCACGTCTGTCAACATCACCACTGGCAGTGTAGTGTATGTCGTGTACAACACACTAAACTACCAGAAGATGTGTTCTTGCTAGGTTCTGCAGCAAGTGGAAAATAAAGAAAAGCGATGAAGTTGTCTCTCTAGTACTTAATGCAACATCAGGAGGAGAATGTTCGATTACTGCCCTGTATCGTCACAGGATTGAAACGTGTGCATCATGTGAAATCTGATAACATGGATGCATCATGTGACATCTGATAAAGAACGCATCAGTGTTATGGAGACAACATTCGTGCCATCTCCCTGTGCCATCAAAAGTTCAACAAAAGGCAACCAAAAAGAAAGTTGTAGCTACAATCTTCTGGCATATGCAGAGTGTTGCTGGTTGATTTCTTCAGAAATGGAGACAAGTGAGTGTTGCCAGCTGCCATGCCGGAACAGCTGCAAAAGACATTTTGGAGGGAACAACGGGGGGAGGCTTTTGAAAGGTGGTGTATTGTCAGCCTCAATTAAACATGATCTGGGATGGGGTTATCGATGGATTGTATTGGAACACCAACCATACAATCCCAATATAAAAAGTTATTCTCACCTCTTCAGACTGTTAAAGAAATATCAGCCCAGTTGCAACTTCAATAGCCATATTTAGAAGGTGGCTGTTAAGTGGCTCTTAGACCTGGATCCTGACTCTTTTTACATCAATCTGGTTTACCAATGGAACAAATGTTTGGGCAACTATAGAGACTATGTGAAAAACTTAATATGAAGGAAGATAGCGATTTAACTTCTCATCAATGATGAAGTCTTTAAAGGCGGAGCACAAGTTCTGGCTGGAGAAGGAAACTGGCAGTGTCCTCCTCTGAGGAACCATCCAACAGGGATTGCCGTAAGTCATTTACGGAAACCACAGCAAATCCACATCTGAATTGGCAGAAATTGATCTGAATTTCCATCCTCCCAAAAGCAAGTCTAGTGTCTTACCACTGTGCCACCTCCCTCAGTGAAAAGTAATAACATGAAATCCTGATTTTACACTTTGCAAGGGACTTCAAAAATGGTGTAAAATGTGGGAAATGTAAAAGGTGGAAAATAACGTTTTAAATAGTAAAAGTTACGTATACTATTCCCTTTGTATTTTGGCACATACACTACCACCTCAATTATGTAGAAAACAAAATGTATGAAACTATCATGCTCATTATTTGTTTGTGAAACATCACAAAAAATACATATGTAAATGTTACACTTGACAATGAGAACAAATTCTCAAAACATATCTTGCTAAGCGTGAAAAACTACGTAATTGGTGCTGTGTTTAAACCAAAAACATTTGAGTAATGGAAAGTCAGCAAAGGGGTCAAGTAGCGCTACAAGTGGCCAAACTATGAAGCACACTAAATATGGTTCGACAAAAGTGTCATGACGATCACAAAAATTACGAAGCTATGCATGCGCATTAAAGACAATTTAGAAATGGTTGCGACTGGTCATGATATCTTTAATCGAATGAACCTAGTTACTCTCATCAACCACCACACTGAGTAGAGCTTGGCAGTGGCAGGAGATATGTCACGAATTGTTCAAACTTTTACCCATTTACCAATCCGGTTCCACAGAGTAGCGTGCGCTGGTGTCAAGGAATTTAACCACATAATGTTTGTAAACACTACATGACAGCTAATGACATGTCAGCATCATTCTATATCAAATACATCAATTTTTTCTTCTTCACAAACATTTTTTCATAAAGCATTAAGTCACGGGAAAATTATACATATATTAACACAAAACCAGCTGCGAATTAACATTGTGGACATGGGAAATTTGCTTGAAGCGATGAAAAACGTATTAAATGGCGGTAAAATGTTTATTCTGGGAATGAGAAAGTGGGATGATACTGTATGTACGTGTATCTGTTGGCAGAGTAGTTTCAGCTCTCTGAGACTGCAGATTATTGTGCCTATCGCGGCTCAACATCTCCGCTATATGGTGAGTGGCAACTTTTCTTCTCTCATATTGTTGCCTGTGCCTTAGTAACTTAGTGTAGCTTCTGATTTTCTGTACGTAACTTTTCTCAAAGAGGACTTGTTACCTTATTTCCAAACCATCCTTTTCTCATTTTGCACATGATTCACAAATTTTGAGAAAGATTTTAACACAATTTAATATTACTATTATTATTTTTATTTTAGCTAGTGTGTGCTGGGAAGTACTAGGAGAAACAAATGAATCAGAGAAAACAATAGAAAGTAAGATTTAATAATGGCCACAATAAAAATGAAATGCAGGCAAACAGGAAATACAGATAGATGAATGGATGGAAAATAACCAAGAAACTCTTTCTGATTCAGCAAGGCTGAATATCAAAAGACAAGAAAAGACCCACACTATACCTAATGGAGCAGCATGCAGGCACAATATGAATGTTTACTGCTGATGATTATACAATCTATCAAGTAATACAGAGATGGTCTTAATTCAATAGCACCAAATGGTTGTTGATGATGAGGACTAGGATTTTTTTTGTTTAGGGCGCTCAGCTACTAAGGTCATTAGTGCCCAGTCACAAATGTTAGTGCACTAATAGTGTAGAAAAACACAAGGGGGCAACATCAGAAAGTACTTACAAAGCTGAAGAGAAACAAAACAAGAGAGTTAGATCTTATTGGACAAGTCCGTCAGTGTAATAAAACGAAGGACACGAGCAGCTGCTCGAGCGTCATCAGCTAAAAGTTCCTGTAAGGTAGACGGCAGACATAGGGCAACACGAGAGTGAATAAAGTGGGGACATGACAATAAAACATGGCGCACCGTCAATGGATGACCACAGGGGCACTGCGGGGGGGAGGGGGGGGGGGGGGGGCGGCGGCACCGGACAACAGGTAGTGGTGGCTAAATCGGCAATGCCCAATCCGCAACCTGGCCAAAATGACCTCCTCTCGCCAGGAAGGGTGTGAGCAGGTCGTCCACGCCATCGGGATCAGTTTGATGGCCCTAAGCTTATTTTCATGGAGAGAGGACCCAGCCTCATGCTACAATGATGAAACACTACAACAAAGAACCCCACTAACATCACTTGATGGGACACAAAGGGAAGCTGTCCGAGGCAGGAGAACAGCAGCCTTGGCCGCAGCATCAGCAGCTTTGTTCCCAGGCACACCAACGTGGCCAGGAATCCACAAAAAAAGGAAACGAGCGCCGGTATCAGCTAGCGACTGAAGGGACCGTTGAATTCATTGCACAAGAGGGTGGTCCGAATATTGGTCATGGATACTCTGAATGGCGCTCAAAAGAATCAGAGCAGATGGCGTAGGGAGAATGACAATGGCGGCGGATATAATGAACAGCCTGATAGAGAGCAAAAAGCTCAGCTGTAAAGCTCGAACACTGGTCAAGGGGGCGGTATTGAAAGGTATCATCCCCAACGACAAAGGCACATCCGATGCCAGCAGTAGTCTTGGAGCCATCTGTGTAAATAAAGATGTTATTAGCGAGCCACAAACAAAGTTCAACAAACCTCGAGCGGTATATCGAATCCACGGTCCTCTCCTTTGGGAGCGAGTTGAGTTCAAGGTGAACGCGAACCTGAGCCTGGAGCCAAGGGGGCTTCGGGCTCTCACCCACTCGAAAAGTCATAGGGAGGGTAAAATCAAGTTGCTGAAGCAGGCGACGAAAGCAAACTCCAGGAGGTAACAGGGCAGAGACATACAGCCCATATTGGCGATCGAGAGAGTCGTCAAAGAAGGAGAAATATGACGGATGGTCGGGCACTGACATCAGTCGGCAGGCGTACCGACAAAGCAAGATATCGTGCCGGTAGTTTAGCAGTAATGCGGCAGCTTCGGCATACAGGCTCTCAACAGGGCTGGTGTAGAATGCTCCAGTCGCCAGTCGTAATCCCCGATGGTGGATAGAATTTAGACGGCATAAGATGGACGGCAGGGCAGATAAGTAGACAGCTTTTGATCGGACAATGGACCGATATAAGCGAAGCAGGACCATTCGATCTGCTCCCCATGATGTACCGCTGAGAACACGGGGGACATTTAGGGAACAGGTACAACGAGCAGCTAAGTAAGACACATGTGGAGACCAGCAAAATTTCCTGTCAAATATAAGACCTAAAAATTTTGTTGTCTCCACGAATGGGAGAGCAACGGGACTGAGATGTAAGGATGGTGGAAAAAACTGTTTGTAATGCCAGAAGTTCATACATACCGTTTTCTCACCAGAAAAATGGAAACCGTTAGCGACACTCCAGGAATATAGACGGTCTAGACAACGCTGAAGACAGCGCTCCACGAGACATGTTCCCTGAGCGCTGCAGTAGATCGTAAAGTCGTCCACGAGAAGGGAGCCTGAAACGTCAGCTGGAAGGCAACCCATTATTGGTTGATAGCTATGGCAAAAAGGGCCACACTCAAAACGGAGCCCTGGGGCACCCCATTCTCCTGGCGAAAGGCATCTGACAAAACAGAACCCATACGTACACCGAACATTTGATCCATTAAAAATGCATTAATAAAAAGAGGGAGGCGACCGCAAAGGCCCCAAGTGTGCATGGTGCGGAGAATGTCCGTCCTCCAACAAGTGTCGTAAGCCTTCTCCAAATCTAAGAACACAGCCACCGTCTGGCGCTTACGCAAAAAGTTGTTCATAATGAAGGTCCACCAGGTAGCTAGTTGGTCAACAGCAGAGCAGCGCCTATGAAAGCCACATTGGACATTGGTAATGAGGTGTCGAGATTCAAGGAGCCAAACCAATCAAGAATTTACCATGCGCTCCATCACCTTGCAGATGCAGCCGGTAAAGGATATGGGGCGATAACTGAAGGAAGGTTTCTGTCCTTTCGTGGTTTGGGTATGGGAACAACAACTGCTTCACGCCAGCGTGTGGGAACATGACCTTCAAGTCCAGATGCGATTATAGGCACAAAGAAGAAAGCCTTTACCTGCAGGAGAAAGGTTCTTCAGCATCTGAATATGGATACCATTGGGCCCCGGAGCAGAGGATTGGGACCGGGCGAGTGCACTTTCGAGTTCCCGCATGGTGAAGGTGGCATTGTAACTTCCACGATTCAAAGACTGGAAAGAAGATGACTGTGACTCCTCTGCTTGTTTTCGGGGAGGAAGGCAGGGTGGTAATGGGCAGAGCTCGAGACCTCCGCGAAAAAGCGGCCGAAGGCATTTGAAACATCCTCAGGATCCACAAGGACTTTATTCGCTACAGTCAAGCCAGAAATCGGGGAGTGGACCTTGGTGCCAGTTAGCCAGCGCAGGCCACCCCAGACAACCGAAGAAGGAGTAAAACTGTTGAATGAGCTGCTGAAAGCCACCCAGCAAGCCTTTTTGCTTTCTTTGATAACATGATGACATTGTGCACGGAGTCGTTTGTAACTGATACAGTTCGCCATCGTAGGGTGGAGTTGGAAGGAGCATAAAGCACATCGCCGAGCACTAATAGCATCGCTGCATGCCGTAGTCCACCAGGGGACTGGGGCTCGACAGGGAGAAGAGGAAGTACGAGGGATGGAATATTCAGCAGCAGCGAGAATAACGTCCGTGAGGTATGCGACCTGACTATTGCAGCAGATGAAGTCTTGATCATGGGAGGTTGCCAGGGAGGTGAAAAGCCCCCAGTCGGCTTTGGAGATGTTCCAGCTAGTGGAACGTGGAGAAGGGGTGTGATGCAGGAGACGGATTACGCAGGGGAAATGGTCGCTTGAGTATGTGTCAGACAGAGCATACCACTCGAACCGACGTGCAAGTTGGATAGTGGCTATTGAGAGGTCCAAGTGGGAATAGGTATGCGTTGCGTCCGAAAGGAAGGTAGGTGCACCGGTATTTAAGCAGACTAGATTGAGGTGGTTAAAAAGGTCTGCCACGAGGGAGCCTCTCGGGCAGGATGCTGGAGAGCCCCAAAGGGGATGGTGGGCATTAAAGTCTCCAATCAACAAAAATGGTGTAGGAAGCTGAGCAATCAGTTGTATCATGTCAGCCCTAGTAAAGGCAGACGATGATAGAGTGTAAACAGTACAAATGGAAAATGTAAAAGTGGGGAGAGTAATTCGGACGGCAACTGCCTGCAGATCTGTGTGCAATGTGACTGGATCGTAGTAGACATCATCCCGGACCAGCAACATGACCCCTCCATGAGCTGGAATACCTGCCACAGGGGTAGGTCAAAACACATGGAGGTATAGTGTGCCAGGTCAATACGATCGCATGGGCATAACTTCGCTTCTTGGAGACCTACGACAAGCAGGCAGTGCATTTGAAGGAGCAATTTTAGTTCCTCTCGGTTGGATCGAATGTCGCGAATATTCCATTGAAGAAGTGCCATTAAGAAAACTAAAAGAAAAAGAAGAAACTAGAAAGGGTCACCTCGATGGCCGCTGAGGGTCTGTCTTCGAGGGAGCACTGCTGCTGCAATTGATAAGTGGTGAGTCAAGGTCTATCAACTCAACAGTTGCATCTGCCACCTTCCTGAGCTGGTCAGGAGGGCCAGCTTCCTCCGCCGGCGAAAGGCCAGATGATCGGCTACCAGCGGTGCAGCCTGGCGAAACTGAAGATGGCCGGGGACGGCAACCGCTGGGTGGCGCAGGAGAAGAAACACGCCTCGGCGGAGATGGAGAACTCTTTTTACTATGAGCCTTCTTTGGCGTTTTGTCGAAAGAACAGTTGATGGCTGTGAAGTTTGGGTACGCAAGAAATCTTCGCGTGTCGGTTCTTTTTTGAAGGTCCGAGCATCTGATTCAAATGTCCTCGTCTTAGCAGTAGCAGATGATGATGTTTGAGCCTTAGGGTTGGTGGGAGGAAGAGGAGACACTGATCGGGTGATCTTCTTAGCACTGGCCGATCTGACGACCGAATCGCTAAATGTTAGATCGCATGTCTGTGTAGCTACCTCCCTGGTAGGCCGAGGAGAGGCGAGAACGGTACTGTATTTCCCTGCTGGGGCTAACTGCTATTGAATAACTGGCGAGCAGCCGAAGTTGACACCTTCTCTTTCACTTGAATTTCCTGTATACTTTTCTCATCTTTGTAGAAGGGCAGTCGAAAGAAGAGGCAGCATGGTCGCCCATGCAGTTGACGCAACGAGGGGACGGAGGTGGACAGTCACCCTCATGGGTGTCCCTGCCACAGGTAATGCATTTAGCCACACTTGAACAAGACTGCAGTGTATGGTTAAACCACTGACATTGGTAACACCTTATAGGGCTGGGTACATACGGCCGAACAGAAATGATCTCATAGCCGGCTTTAATTCGTGAAGCCAATTGCACATTATCGAATGTCAGGAATATGGTTCGGGTCGGTATGAGGTCCTTGTCGACCCTTTTCACGACCCGATGGGCGGCCGTCACTCCCTGATCAGAGAGGAAAGACAGAAATTCATCATCAGTTAGTCCGTCGAGTGATCGAGTATATACCATGCCACACGGCGAATTGAAGGTGCGGTGGGCCTCCACCCGTACAGGGAATGTGTGTAAGAGAGTGGCTCGAAGTAATTTTTGGGCCTGGAAGGTGCTCTCTGTCTCCAACAGCAAGGTACCGTTGCATAATCGAGTACAAGATTTCACTGGTCCTGCAATCACATCTACATCCTTCTGAATGACAAAAGGGTTGACTGTTGAAAAATCATGACCGTCAGATCTTGTCACAACAAGAAACTTCGGTGCTGGTGGTAGAATTTTCGGAACAGGAGTTTCATCTAGCTTTCTTTTTAGGGCAGAAGACAGGGAAGAAGAAGAAGAAGAAGAGAAATCCATTGCGGATGAATTCCCCATAATTGCCAGCGTCTCAAATGGCGTGCTCCTTACTTATGGGGGGCCCCCCCTCAGAGGGCACTCCCGCCTTACGTGATTGTCCACACCTCAGGTCACACCTCCCGAGAAATGGACAGAGGGAGGGACCAATCGGCACATTTGGAAGGTAACAACTCAGGCAATCACCCCTCCCTGGGCCTGGCCTTTACCAGGGGATACATGTGTGTCTTACTTGTCTACCCAGGGTGGGGAATTACGCGTTACCCCGTCACCGGCTACGCGTGCGAACGCGTGGGTCGGCCTTCAGGCACGCACAGGGGGGAAAGAGGGAGAGGGATAGAAGAAAGAATTTCAAATGTCGAAGTGGAGAATAAAACACAGAAAAGAAGGCAAGGAGAATAGGGCAAGAAGAATGAGGCAGAGATAGAAGTAAGGGAATGAAAGCAAGGAGAAGAGTGAACGTAGGGAAAGACCAATAGAGGAAGAAAGTGTGAGAATGGAGAAAAACAAAGGAAACAGGGTCCTGGAGTGTTCACACGTCTGTCTCCAGACGAAGGCTCGATACATTACTCCCAAGGAGAGTGAATGTGAAGGGGTGGTGGGGGGGGGGGGAGATAGGATTCGGTGATGAGGAGGGACGAGAAAGGGGGGTAGGGCAGCCCAGGAAGGAAGGAGAACTGCACTAGCTCGGGGCCCCGTGCTCGCCACGCACATATCCACAAAAGAGTTGTGGACCCCATGGGGGGGGGGGGGGGGGGGGGGGGGGAGGATTAGGATGAGGTGATCATGATGAACCAGTAATGGTTATCTCCTGGTCGAGGCACTGAATGTACTCACCTTTAGTAGGATTTTTCTCCCACTTCCATACTGGCGTAAAGTCTGTGAAACACTGTGAGCACTTAAAAGCATCTGGCGGAGGTGGTGTTTTCTGGTCTTTCGTTATGAAATCCACAACATGCTCCAAACCAAGCAGATAAATAAATTCTGTATTTGATGGGTTTGGTATAAAATGCATTTCAGGCGGCGGTGGCTTTGGTGGAGGAATCTGAAATTGACGAAACAAACAAATAGTAGTTACATTGACAACTCCTTACTGCTTACCACAATATATTTCTTCATCACTAAACCACAGCATGTACAGAAAGATTACAATATTAGAAATTCAAGTATAGATACACTACACCAAACTAAAAGCAGGTAATGCTCAACTGCAGATAAATAACGATGGTCCACAGGCGCACTGAACTCTATACAACCTCACTAGCTTTTGAGTATCCACTCTTCTAGTTATGTTGCAGTAAACACATACCCACAGAAATGCAAACACAGATTCACAAATTCTCTTCTATTGGTGTGACAACACACTATCCTAAAAAAAATTTTAAAAAAATTGTTCTCTTTGGTCATTAGTATGAGTTCTGCAACAGAAACAGTTACAGCTATGACAACTCCAGCATAATTGGAACTAGGTTAGGAAGTGAATGTGAGGTCTCTATTTTCAAACAGTCTTTTACACTAAGGGCTAAAAGCCACTATAAATTTAATAAATGAAGTTATTTCCCTGTAATGCTGTACTTTCCTTTTCAACTTAACACTTTATTAATTGATTAACTAATTTTGCCCTCTTGGGTGTTGTTAAGCTACAGCACAGTAACAATTGTTGTGGTTACACCAAATTACAATCCACATATCAGTTTTGGGGGGGAGAAGCAACGCGTGATTGTGTTCATAAGAAGAGTTTTGCACAACCATGTTTTTCCACTTCAATAGTTACACAAACATAATTGGGTGCGTTCACTGCCATTTATGCTCACAATTCAACCTTTTTAGGAGGACAAATTTAAGGTTTACAACACACTGTACATTCAAAATTACGTATTTCTGGAGTAAATTATGGCACCATCAACAACATGTAATGTGTAATTTCACTCATAATACATAAATCTAATGTTGAAACATTTGAACTAATTAAAACTTGCAAAATCATGATCTTAAAGATGAGTTGGAAATGGGAATGAGATTGAATACAAAGTTGGCAACCTATTCAAGAAACAAAACTATTGTTTACTGTCAACAGACACAAAGAAAAATGAAAATTCGGACAATGTCATTACTTTGATGCTGTCATAGTTTCATAAAATTGTTCATTGCCATTTGAAACAGTGCCATGATCACATTGTAAACCCAGAAAACAAGGATGCTGGCAAGGCGGCATAAAATTCAATAGGTCCGCCATACCTTTTCTGTTTACTTCCGTGACGAATCTTCAGGGTGAGTTGCTTGAAGTTCCAGAACGAAATTTTCACTCTGCAGCGGAGCGTGCGCTTGAAGTTGATACTGAGCCAAGCTCACTGATGGGGCCCCCCCGTTCTGCTTCCAAACACACATGCTTTTATCTTAAATCCAGCTCCCGAAATTCAACTTTGTCATCCAGGGTTTCTTTATCAACAATAGATGTTCCAAGTGCTTTATCATGATTGATATGCTGCATTTTCAGCCACTTGCTTTCATTTCCAGCATTTCTGAAAGTCTTTAATAGTCAGAAAATGTGAAAGTTATATTTCATAAACCAACTTATTCACTCTTTAGGCTTCTGCCATCATTCTGCGTCAGTCCCTTGGTATTTAAATCATTCTCTTCTTTCTAGCAGTTCCTACACAAAATCGCCAATGTTGGATAGGTATGAATGGCCCAAAACAAAACAAAAATTGTTCTATATTTTCGACACCATTATTGGACAAAACAAAAGACAGAAGTGCGAGGGCTACATTCAAATTCCTTTTTTGTCTAATACAAGAACAGGACCAAATGACAATATGCCTTAATACCTTCTTGAAGTGATCAGCCAAGATGAAGCCATCTCTGAGAGGCAGAATATGTAATTCTTTCATCCCAAGAATTTCATAAATTTAATGCCAAAATTATAAACATACAAGTTCTGTTTGTAGTAAGCTCCCAGCTTTCCTTAAATGTGGTTCACGATTTGTTTCCAGTGTCGCTTATTATTCCACAGTGTGAGATTCGTATCTTTTTTTTTTTTCTCTCATTTCATTTGTATGTGTCACAATCTTTAAAACACCTTTTCTTGGTTTCTGGAAAATGCAAGTTGAACTTAGTATTAAAAATGTAGCGGTAGTAACTTCCCTTCATGAACACTCTACTGTGTTTAAGGCTTGTTTCTTGGTACAAATAATACATCTTTCAAACATTCAGAAGAAGACTAGAGTGTTTTGGGTGTAGTGCGATTCAGCAACATGAAAACAGTTTATATGCTGTTCAACAAAAGCTATTTCCTCTGAATCCATCTTTGTGGATTATGCCTGTGCTCTCTTACATCCTTGTCCTTGCCAGGAGCTTTACCATTTCTCTGTAGTTTTCTCAAACTCGTGACAAGTCTTCCACCACCAAGTGAAAATCTGTGAAGAATATATTGTTTGCACATTTCAACAGTCCTCACACCCACAATACGAGCGTAAAACTTGTTAACAATATTGTTAGGTGGATGACTACCACCACAAATTTGGTGTCTTCTAATAGATACAGCCGTAACGAGTCCATGCAAATAAGCATTTTGTTTACCAAAGTTCCCATTTTCTGAAAACGTACGAACCATTTCTTTCACTCATGCTGTCTATTACACAAAACATTTTAGGCAGTACGAGTCTATGTGAACAATCCTTTTATGTAGAAGAATACTCAATTTCAGTCTACATTTTTTTCTTTCTTCAAATAATCTGTTGCGAGCCAGCTGCCCATCTTCAGATCATTTGTTACAGTTACAGAAAAGCTGCTGGTACAGAAGTGCAGAGTTATGACAGTGAACTTGCAGTTCTGTATCTTTATTCTGTAACTTAACAGGTGATCTGAAAATGGGTAGCTGGCTCAAAATCCGTTATTTGAAAATAAAGAAAAGTGATCTGCAGACTTAAACTGGAAATTTTTGTACAAATAAAAATTGTGGACACCCCTAAATGATAAGCATGTTTAGTTTTGATAACCATTGTACGAATCGCTGCCATTTTGCAACTGCTCTGCAGTGTCACATTGATGTTCATGATATTTTCTTGTTTTCATAGCCTACAACAACATGCACCTAATATTAAATGAATGTTTTGTACATAACAAAACTCACAACTCTGACGTAACCAAGACTATCAAGTGGTGACTGCTCTGAGCACTTTGATGTACACCATTTGATTGCAAAAGTGCTCATCAGTTTCGTTCCACGTATTAACATTCAGCACACACTGTTAACAAATTACTGAATTATGACCCACGCCACTTCTCAGATACAAAGAGCTGCCCATACAGTAATATTACATGGTGTCAGTCCATTTTCCAATATTTGTGATACACACCACTTGCTAGTCAACATGCCCATATTCAATGTGTTATCTACGTTGGTACAGTGCCTAAATCTGCTAAAAATAAATGAACTTTCTCTACTTTACACATTGGCTTCACACTCATGCTTCCTGCACCTGTGTAAAACTCTCATGGCTGTGTAAAATTTGTAACACTATTATCGATATGACAAATAATTGTCTTATTTAACTTCTTTGTCTATTTTTACTTAGTGTAACTTCTGTATGACAATGCTCTTTGATGCAACATCTATGTAAATGTTTCATTCATTATTTATGACCATTTACCTGATTGTAATTAATCTAAAGATGCAATTTCAAAAGTAATGTACCATGAAAGAATGGAAATGTTAAAACTTTACTTGTAATACTGTTTCATGCATACTGCATGTAGGTTCGTAATCATGTAAAACATGGAGAGAAGCCCCTCAGCAACAAAACTGGCTTGGCAGGAAGAGAGAAGGTGGTTCTGGTGGTTGAACCGCAAAGCTCTTCTGTGGCACGAATCAGTTAGTAGCTAGCAGGAAATGTGTTCGCATCTTGTGAACTGATTGATCCAAGGAGAACAGCAAGATTATATATAACAGCCTTGGGTGTGGAAATAACCTGCCTTATTATTCATAGCATACTTTGGCTGGCTCTGTACTATGAAAATCCAATGCTAAGAAGAGAATTTTCAGAGCTCGTTGCACAACATGAGCAAAGGATATTTTTGCCTCCTTTTTTGAACAGCCACAGCGGACTGACACAGGTACCACTTTAATTTCAAACTGTAAGTTGAATATTGTATAACTGCATGGACCAATTATGTGGTTTCTTTATCAATAGTAAGTTTGTGTAAAGCACCCATATTTTATCCTTAGTCATTTACCTAGACAGGTTCCTATCTTAAGCGTCCTATTTTATTGAGCTGAAAATTCATTTTGGTAAACTTTCACTACAGTTAATAAACTTTGTGGAGTACAGAATTTTGTAATTATTCAGTGAATGTAAGTTTTGAAGTACTCCATGTACTTTTTATATCACCTTAAAGACTACTCTTATTGAAGTATCAGGACCGTATTAGTACAGTTACCTGCAAAAACACTGATCAAATAGGAGGTATGGTACTGCGTGAAGAGTTTGACAGAACACTGAAAGACCTAAGTCGAAACAAGGCCCCAGGAGTAGACAACATCCGATTAGAACTAATGATAGCCTTGGGAGAGCCAGGCCTAACAAAACTCTACCAACTAGTGAGCAAGATGTATGAGACAGACGAAATACCCTCAGACTTCAAGAAAAATATAATAATTCCAATCTCAAAGAAAGCAGTTGTTGACAGATGTGAAAATTACTGAACTATCAGTTTAATAAGCCACGGCTGCAAAGTACTAACATGAATTCTTTACAGACGAATGGAAAAACTGGTAGAAGCCGGCCTCGGGGAAGATCAGTTCGGATTCCATAGAAATATTGGAACACATGAGGCAATACTGACCCTACAACTTATCCTTGAAAATAGATTAAGGAAATACAAACCTAGGTTTCTAGCATTTTTAGACTTAGAGAAAGCTTTTGACAATGTTGACTGGAATACTCTCTTTCAAATTCTGAGGGTGGCAGGGTAAAATACAGAGAGCGAAGGGCTACTTACAATTTGTACAGAAACCAGATGGCAGTTATAAGAGTCGAGGGACATGAAAGGGAAGCAGTGGTTGGGGAGGGAGTGAGACAGGGTTGTAGCCTCTCCCCGATGTTATTCAATCTGTATATTGAGCAGCAGTAAAGGGAACAAAAGAAAAATTCAGAGTAGGAATTAAAATCCATGGAGAAGAAATAAAAACTTTGAGGTTCACCAATGACGTAATTCTGTCAGAGACAGCAAAAGACCCAGAAGAGCAGTTGAACGGAATGGACAGTGTCTTGAAAGGAGGATATAAGATGAACATCAACAAAAGCAAAACGAGGATAATGGAATGTAGTCGAATTAAATCGGGTGATGCTTAAAGTAGTAAATGAGTTTTGCTATTTGGGGAGCAAAATAACTGATGATGGTCGAAGTAGAGAGGATATAAAATGTAGACACAATGGCAAGGAAAGCGTTTCTGAAGAAGAGAAATTTGTTAACATCGGGTATAGATTTAAGTGTCAGGAAGTCGTTTCTGAAAGTATTTGTATGGAGTATAGCCATGTATGGAAGTGAAACATGACCGATAAACAGTTTGGACAAGAAGAGAATAGAAGCTTTCGAAATGTGGTGCTACAGAAGAATGCTGAAGATTAGATGGGTAGATCACATACCTAATGAGGAGGTATTGAATAGAACTGGAGAGAAGAGAAATTTGTGGCACAACTTGACTAGAAGAAGGGATCGGTTGGTAGGACATGTTCTGAGGCATTAAGGGATCACCAATTTCGTATTGGAGGGGAGTGTGGAGGGTAAAAATCGTAGAGGGAGACCAAGACATGAATACACTAAACAGGTTCAGAAGGATGTAGGTTGCAGTAGGTACTGGGAAATGAAGAAGCTTGCACAGGATAGACTAGCATGGAGAGCTGCATCAAACCAGTCTCTGGACTGAAGACCACAACAACAACAACAACAACAGCAACAACAACAGGGTGTATATGCGGACAAGGGAAAAAAAATTCCCCGATTTTTCCCAGATATCCCAGTTAAAAAAAATTACCTTTTCCCGAGCAAAAATACAACTTTTACATGCTAAGTGACAGTAGGTTTTCTGCATATTTTCCCTCAGAACTGTAAAATGTATCAATCCTTTAAATGGTTAACATTTTATACACTGGCGTAGAACTTTCAGACACTTTAGTGTGGGAGAAAGAAAAGGGGGGGGGGGGGGGAGATGTTTTGGAAAAACCTTTAATGTGAGTGAGAGAGAGTGAGTGAGAGAGAGAGAGAGAGAGAGAGAGAGAGAGAGAGAGAGAGAGAGAGAGAGGTAAGTCTTGGAAAGACCTTTGAGGTGCAGCAAAATACACACTGCATATTTTTGTATTACAAAAGTATAAATTTGAATTGCACCAAACACAGCACTTCAGTTTCAGGAGTGTTGAATTCGAGATTACGGTGCCCTTTTGTAAGCCAATCATATCTCATGCCACGTGATCTCGCCAGCTGATGACAGCAGATATTCAGAGCATAGGATGTGTGTTGTAGTCAGCCAATAGCAAAATTACTGTTAGGTGGTGCGAACACACAAAGAGGAAAAGATAATAGTTTACCTTAATATACATTGTGTAGCTACAAGAGAGCTAAGTTTTCACATGTAATATTGATTTTTTTGTGTGTGTTATACTTTAAGATACATCACACAAATGTGCCAATAAATTTAAAATAATGACTTAAATGTCTGGTCTTCTGGACTACAAATTCTTCTACGTGGCTGGTCCTCAAACGAGAGTCAAACGCTCTGTGATTTAAGAAATTCATCCCATTTTCTCTCTCACGTAACATAATTCATCTTGCATAAAAGGAAATTTACTTTGAAAGTAACGCTTTTCAAACCACCATTTGCAATACCATCCCAAGACTGTTAGAAACAGGTTCGATTTAGCAGTTGCCAGAGAGTGCCAGAAAATGGGCATTATTGTGTGTGCACAGCTGCAGTGATGTAGGAAGCCCACATGTCCGTATGTATAAATTTCTGAGAGATCTTACATGACATCATAAAAGAAGCAGGACATCCGAGGATACTCCAGGTGCATTGGAATTTCGTAAACCATACTAAAATGCATAATTCAGCTTGAAGTGCACAATGGTTTGTCCAGATTCACAACGAAGTAGGCCCCACCTGGTATTAAGCTTTTCAGTGTGCTTTTTGGGGTGTTAATTTTCTTGGAGTACCAGTACTGTACTATCTCATGTTTGGTTCTTTATTATGGCATTATGGATAAACTGAAAGATCCAGAGGTAGTACAGAGTTTCAGGGAGAGCATAAGGGAACAGTTGACAGGAATGGGGGAAAGAAATACAGTAGAAGAAGAATGGGTAGCTCTGAGGAATGAAATAGGGAAGGCAGCAGACGATCAAGTAGGTAAAAAGACGAGGGCTAGTAGAAATCCTTGGGTAACATTAGAGATACTGAATTTAATTGATGAAAGGAGAAAATACAAAAATGCAGTAAGTGAAGCAGGCAAAAAGGAATACAAACGTCTCAAAAATGAGATCGACAGAAAGTGCAAAATGGCTAAGCAGGGATGGCTAGCGGACAAATGTAAGGATGTAGAGGCTTATCTCACGAGGGGTAAGATAGATACTGCCTACAGGTAAATTAAAGAGACCTTTGGAGAAAAGAGAACCACTTGCATGAATATCAAGTGCTCAGATGGAAACCCAGTTCTAAGCAAAGAAGGGAAAGCAGAAAGGTGGAAGGAGTATATAGAGGGTCTATACAGGGGCAATGTTCTTGAGGACAATATAATGGAAATGGAAGAGGATGGAGATGAAGATGAAATGGGAGATATGATACTGCCTGAAGAGTTTGACAGAGCACTGAAATACCTAAGTCAAAACAAGGCCCCGGGAGTAGACAACATTCCATTAGAACTACTGACAGCCTAGGGAGAGCCAGTCCTGACAAAACTCTTATCATCTGGTAAGCAAAATGTATTAACAGGCGAAATTCAGACTTCAAGAAGAATATAGTAATTCCAATCCCAAAGAAAGCAGTTGTTGACAGATGTGAAAATTACTGAACTATCAGTTTAATAAGTCACAGCAGCAAAATACTAACGCCAATTCTTTACAGATGAATGGAAAAACTGGTAGAAGCCGACCTCTGGGAAGATCAGTTTGGATTCTGTAGAAATGTTGGAACACATGAGGCAATACTGACCCTACGACTTATCTTAGAAGAAAGATTAAGGAAAGGCAAACCTACATTTCTAGCATTTGCAGACTCAGAGAGAGCTTTTGACAATGTTAACTGGAATACTCTCTTTCAAATTCTGAAGGTGGCAGGGGTAAAATACAGGGAGCGAAAGACTATTTACAATTTGTACAGAAAGCAGATGGCAGTTATAAGAGTCGAGGGGCATGAAAGGGAAGCAGCAGTTCGGAAGGGAGTGAGACAGGGTTGTAGCCTCTCCCCGATGCTGTTCAATCTGTATATTGAGCAAGCAGTAAAGGAAACAAAAGAAAAGCTCGGAGTAGGTATTAAAATCCATGGAGAAGGAATAAAAACTTTGAGGATCGCCGATGACATTGTAATTCTGTCAGAGACGGCAAAGGACTTGGAAGAGCAGTTGAGCGGAATGGACAGTGTCTAGAAAGGAGGATATAAGATGAACATCAACAAAAGCAAAACGAGGCTAATGGAATTTAGTCGAATTAAGTCGGGTGATGCTGAGGGAATTAGACTAGGAAATGAGACACTTAAAGTAGTAAAGGAGTTTTGCTATTTGGGGAGCAAAATAACTGATGATGGTCCAAGTAGAGAGGATATAAAATGTAGACTGGCAATGGCAAGGAAAGCGTTTCTGTAGAAAAGAAATCTGTAACATTGAGTATTGATTTGAGTGTCAGGAAGTCGTTTCTCAAAGTATTTGTATGGAGTGTAGCCATGTGTGGAAGTGAAACATGGACGATAAATAGTTTGGACAAGAAGAGAATAGAGGATTTCGAAATGTGGTGCTACAGAAGAATGCTGAAGATTAGATGGGTAGATCACATAACTAAAGAAGAGGTATTGAACAGAACTGAGGAGAAGAGGAGTTGTGGCAAAACTTGACTAGAAGAAGGGATCGGTTGGTAGGACATGTTCTGAGGCAAAAAGGGCTCACCAATTTAGTACTGGAGGGCAGCATGGAGGGTAAAAATCGTAGAGGGAGACCAAGAGATGAATACACTAAGCAGATTCAGAAGGATGTAGGCTGCAGTAGGTACTGGGTGATGAAGAAGCTTGCACAGGATAGAGTAGCATGGCGCCATACATGGCAGAAGACGAAAACGTGCACTTCAAATTCAGCGAACAATTGGAACCAGCCAATACTGTGGAATGAAACACTTTGTTTCAAATAAATTGATTGCCTGGGCAGAAAAGATTAATAAAGCCAAATTTCTTTAGCAAACTGACAAAAATAACTTCATTGTTCTACAAGGTGATTAATGCTTGACTGATAAAAACTTGGAAATCAAATCAAATCAGAAAACAAACTAATAATATATTTTTGCCTTCCATAATTATGTGAATGTTTTTTTAATTCACTCAATAGCTTCCACCCACAGAAATCCGTTCTGTTTTCATTTGAAGTGGGACCTGTAAACATAGAGGACACAGCAAAATCACTTAATGCAAACTCGCAACACATGGAGACTACCAACTCCCCACTACACTAAGACAACTTTGCATATGCACAAATCTGGCAGCTAGGGCGTGTGAGAAATTTTTTTTTGTTAGCATCTGTCTGCTCGCTGCTACTGCCGATACAGCTAACCGCCACAGTTTAAGTAGCCCAAAGTGGTAGAAGGTACTGCTCATACGTCGGTCATCCGCACATGCGCATGAGCCCGCTGGCAATTTGTCAAACAAACCTGTGATGTCCCTCTCATAGAAAGCAGTTTGTTGTTACGAAGTATTACATAGTCTTTGCCCTAAGGTCTTTGACATATTTTTGCTGTTTGCAGATCCTTGTGCGTTAACGGTGTTTCGTTGTTGTAAATGGTGCATTTCCTTTGCAACTAAAGTTTTATTTTTCTTCTCTCTCGTTTATGTTTTATTGCTGCAGTATTATTCTCCAGTAGCAGGATGCAGTAACATTCTTTGCTAGAGTATCAATTCTTATAATAAAACCTGAAACAATGAAAAATTCCTGCAATTCCGAAAAAATTACTGGATTTCCCGGCTGTCCTGGGTCATATACACCCTGAATCAGTACAAAAGATACAA
Organism: Schistocerca piceifrons; assembly: GCF_021461385.2. NCBI lineage: Eukaryota > Metazoa > Arthropoda > Insecta > Orthoptera > Acrididae > Schistocerca > Schistocerca piceifrons. The sequence continues at coordinate 661,903,630 of NC_060142.1, forward strand.
TTACTTGAAAACTGTTTCAATGGTAGTAATTTCCAATAACTAAAATGACAAAAGAACCCCTTGCCCAAGTTATTAGTACTCCACCATTAGTACGTAATGTACAGCCAATTAGCGTTATTGAGAGCCAGTTGTTGCCTAAATGTATTAATACTCTACCTGTGTAGCTCATGTCAAACTACCGGCATGTTACTTGCTGAACTGCACTACAGCCTTTTACCTTATCAGCAAAACAGAATTTCAGTATCAAGTAAAGTAAATCACAATAGTTAACTTTGTTTATAAACCATGCTAGTACTTGGTGCAACTTTGTCTAATTTGGCTAGCAGCCATTTCCTTGTAAGTAATTGCAGTTCACTTAATTACTTACAGAACTTTGGCTTGATTCTCTTTTGTTCTGGTACTGCTTCCCTTCTATTTAGAGAAACAAAAACAGTCTGACACTTTGCCATTATGCACGATTGTGGTCAATTAAGTATCTTTTTACAGACGTAACAGTATCGGTGTATGGCTAATTTAAACTCTCATTAGTGACACAATCACATGTTGCTTTTTACCCTCACTCTCTTGTACAAAGTATAACAAGCTGTAAGAATAATGATTTTTATTGTGACGTAACTTGGTAATGCCAGTTACCTAATTACTAAATGATGAAATAAAGTGCTTACTTCAAAATAAAAGAACAACGCACATAGGAAAACGACTTCCTTTAAAAAATTTAATGGGGTCTTTGATAGGCCTATGATCTCTGCAGTGCAGTTTTGTTGCACAGAATACGCTGATAACTTTTTTGGCAGTCTAGGGTAGGTATCTGGAAGGCAGGTAAGGAGAGCAAGACGTTGTCTTGGAGCTTGTTGTTTCAGCTGTTGAAGAACAAGGGCGTGCGTCCAGAATGACTTCTTCACTCCGCTACAGAATGAGCACCAATTTCAATGCATCAGCTGTTCGCCCACCTATGCCAAGTGACATCCGATTGCGTGCAGGTGTGCTCGAGCTGGAACAGCTTGGCCAAGGTGATTGTTCCTAAAATGAATCTTTCAATCTGCAGCAGAGTATGTGCCAATTTGAAACTTCCCAGCAGATTAAAACTGTTTGCCGGACTGAAAATCTAACTGTGAACCTCTTCCACCATGGACAAATCCTCTACTAACTGATCTATCCAGTCCCAAATCACAACTTTATTTCCCACAGTACATCTCTCCTAACTTCCACACTTCATACAGCTCTTCTGCACACCTTACAGGGTTAGAACATTTGGAAATACAGTATTGCGGAGAACTGTAACAGAGACAGCCCAGGGGGCTGCTTCCAGAATAAATCTTCCAGTATGCAAATAAGTGCACACTTCCCTAGGCTGCGGCTAAGCCAATGCTGTACAGTACCCTTTCTTTCAGGAGTGCTGTTACGCAGGATAACTTCTGTGAAGTGTGAAAGGCAGCAGGAAGTTACGCAGAAATAAAATATTCTCTCTCTCTCTCTCTCTCTCCCTCCACCCCCCCCCAATTAACACCAATATGTCTATGTAATAGCAAATAGCATTTTGAGGCTTGTCACGCACGTATTCATAATTATTTAGGCAGCACCAATGCTGACTTCAAAGGTATTCATGTCACAAATAACTTTTTTAAAAAGGTCAATGAGAAAAAAGTGATACAAATCTTTGGATCAATTTTGGCACTCAAACAGCAAATTCCACGAGTATCAGCACTGTGGGGTTTACAACCTCCTAGCTTCAATAGGAGTGAAAGTCAGGGCGCCTGCCATAGGCTGCCCTGCACAACAGGTGTGTTGTTTGGGAATATTATCGGCTGCTTTATCAATGTCCTTTTCAGGGCAGCTTACATGTCAGGGCAAGTAAAGGTTTTACAGTACCTGACATGCAGGCTGCCTGTGCAACAGGTATGTGGTGTTGCAGCAGTATCATCCTGCTTTACTGACCTCTTTTGCAGGGGCTACACACACAGATAGGCATGGATAGGTATGTGGTGTTGCAGCAGTATCATCCTGCTTTACTGACCTCTTTTGCAGGGGCTACACACACAGATAGGCATGGATGGGGAAAGGTTATGATGGATAGAGGAGGGGACAGATAGAGAGGACGGGGGATGGGGGTAGGAGGGTATGTTCAGAGAAGGGGGCAGGAGGGGATGGACAGAAACAGGGGGCAGGAAGGGATTGAGGGAGGGAGGGAAAACGAGGAGAGAGAGAGATAGGGAGACGGGGGAAAAGGCAATGGACAGGGAGAAGGGGACAGCAGGAGATGGAGAGGGAGAAAGGGGTAGCAGGAAATAGGCCAGGACAAGATGGATAGGAAGACAGGGCAAGACAAGACATAGGCAGAGGGAGGCAGGAGGAGATGGGAAGTCAGTGAGGGAGGCACGAGGAAATGTTTAGATACAGAGGGAGGGCAGGGGGTAGGCAAAGAGATGGAGAGAGAGGAGGAGATAGGCAGAGATGGAGAGAGAGGAGGAGATAGGCAGAGATGGAGAGAGAGGAGGAGATAGGCAGAGATGGAGAGAGAGGAGGAGATAGGCAGAGATGGAGAGAGAGGAGGAGATGAGCAGAGATGGAGAGAGAGGAGGAGATGAGCAGAGAGAGGGGGGAGGTGGGGATGGTCAGAGACATGGGACATGGGCAAAGGGAGGTGGGGAGAACAACATCAGAAATGGAAGGGAAAATTGACAGCGAAACATGGTTGGAAGAGATAGGCACACACACTGTGAGGATCAGGAGGAGGAGGAGGAGGAGGAGAAGGAGAAGAGAAAGTGAAAAGAGAGAGTTGGGAGGATGATACGACAGACAAGAGACATGGGAGGATGAGGATACAGAGACAAGGTGGGTAGACACACAGGGGATGGGGGAAGAGAGGTGTGCAATATATGTGCTGAACATGTATGTAAATGAAGCTGCAGTGAAAAGTACACTCTCTGGATGGTCTGGAAAAGTCTGAAAAGCTAGTGAAGGTGCTGCAGGGTAGACGATGTGAACAACAATTGTTAAGAAAAAAATTCAATATGTTGCACTGTTTCCAAAATACTTATTACTGACGTTAGCCAATCAGGTCATCCGTCGTATGTGCTAATTCAACTAGCCTGCCAAAAACAGTGTCACCAAACTTGTTCTTTGTTTGGTATCCTCAAACTGAACAAATGTAGCTGTTGCTCACTTAACTTACATTTATCACTTCCAAAAAATGCACATTTTAACTGGCAATGAGCATTGGAACAAGCGGTAACTCATGGACCCACAAATGTTGTGCATTACAGGATTTTTGTGCATGCAAGTGCTTGAATTTGCGTGTGCAATGAGCTGAATGGCGAACTTCAATGCTAAATAACTTAGAAACAGCTCAATAAACCAAATGTTTTCCTTAACAATTACTTATCGGACCAACCTTCCTAACACCATTCTAACAAGCTTTTCAGTGTGAGTGTGAGTGTGTGTGTGTGTGTGTGTGTGTGTGTACAACTTTCTAGCTCCCATACAGGGATTTTTTTTTTTCCAACGCCTGCCACCTAGGCTGCCAGCACGACAGCCATGTTATGTGAGAGAAATATCTGTCTCCCTTATCCACTATTTGTTTTACAGGGGCTACATGTGCAGATGCACGTCCGCGCACGCACGCACGCACGCACGCACGCACGCACACACACACACACACACACACACAGAGGGGAGGAGGGAGGGAGGGAGGGAGGGAGAGGGTGGAGGAGGCGGGGAAAGGGGGGAGAGGAGGAGGAGGAGGAGAGAGAGAGAGAGAGAGAGAGAGAGAGAGAGAGAGAGAGCGAGCACAGAGGTGTGTGTGTATGTATACAGGGTTGGGAAAAGATGGATGGTGATTGGGGGAGGGGGGTAAGGTAGACAGACACACGGTGCAGGAGAAGGAGATGGACAAACCAGGGAGGAGAGGAGGAAATCTATGGAGAGGGCAGCGAGGAGGAGATGGACAGAGAGAAAGCGGAGAAGGCACAATGTGCGTGTAGCACTGGCAGGCACTGCCAAGGCTACATGTGAGGATAGAGACTGCTAAGCAGAAAAAGGATTGGGGGGGAGGGGGGGGGATTAGGGCTGAGGGGATGGACACAAGACACAGAACACACATTAAATGGACCATGGCTACATGTACTGTGGCGACAAGGTACCCCAACAGTCTATACAGGGTAAGAGTTATCCTCACAGTCGGGAATTCTTTGGACAGCTTTCAATTGCTGTCGACTACAAAATCAAAACAATAGCTGTTAACATGGCAACAGCAAAACTGAGGTATTTCCAGAGAGACACTTATACACTCGCATCACCTGATGTGTAAAGACAGTTCACATTACTTCATTTACAATTATAAATCATAATAGGAGGGTGATTCAAATGAAAACTTCAAAAGTGCAATACTTGTTTCCAATTATAACAATGAACAAAAAACTTGCATCATTTTTTGATGTATTTTTCCTGACACTGAATGCATGTGTTCTACTGCTTTGGAAATGTGTAGACAGCTAGCCCTAAATGTGGAAAAATGTAAGTTAATGCGGATGAGTAGGAAGATCGAATCTGTAATGTTCGGATTCAGTATTACTAGTGTCCTGGTTGACACAGTCCAGTCGTTTAAGTACCTGGGCGTAGCGTTGCAAAGCAATATAAGGTGGAATGAGCATGTGAGAACTGTGGTAGAGAAGGCAAATGGTTGACTTCAGTATATTGGGAAAGTTTTAGGGAAGAGTGGTTCACCTGTAAAGGAGACCACATACAGGATGCTGGTACGATCTGTACTTGAGCACTGCTGGAGTGTTTGGGATCCTTAACAGGTCGGATTGAAGGAGGACATCAAAGCAATTCAGAGGGGGGCCACTAGATTTGTTACACACATACGTGTTACAGAGATGGTTCGGGAAGTCAAATGGGAATTCCTGGAGGGAAGGCAACGATCTTTTCGTGAAACGCTATTGAGAAAATTTAGAGAACCAGCATTTGAAGCTGACTGCCAACCACTTCTACTGCCATCAACATACATTGCACATAAGGACCACAAAGATAAAATACGATAAATTAGGGCTCATATGGAGGCATACAGACAGTCATTTTTGCCTAGTTCTATTTGCGAGAAGAACAGGAAAGGAAATGAAAAGTAGTGGTACAGGGTACCCTCCGACACACACAATACTGTGGCTTGCATAGCATCGATGTAGATGTAGCTGTAGATGGTCAGAGAGGTGGAAGGAGAGGGAGAGGCAAGAGACGGAGGGAAGATGTAGTGTGGTAGTGAACAGGTGGAAAAGAAAGAGAAGGACAAGGAGATGGTCAGATTGAGGGGGAGGAAGATATTGTCCAAAAGAGGGGGCAGAGTAGATCAACAAAGAAGGGGGGTGGGGAGGAGATTGAGAGACAATGAGTGGTGAGGAGGAAATGAACAGTCAGAGGTGGGTGGATGAGGTGGGCAGAGACATGGGGAGGAAGTGTTGGACACAGAGGGGAAGGAGGCAATGTGCGCAATGTACATGTTGAATGTGTACGCGAGTGTAGCCATGGGGAAAAGACTAGTACATAATAAACAATTAGAATGGCAGAAAAGCTCTCTGATCAGAGGGACCTTAGCATGCAACTATTTTGTAGTCAATTAAATGCACCATCTAAAACTTATGTCTCTGAAGTTTGTTGGTGGCAAAATATTATTACATTTGTAGCTTTACGCATTAAACACAAGAAGAAGAAGAAGAAGAAGAAGAAGAAAAAGGAAATAAGAAGAAAGAGAAAGAGAGAGAAAGGCTGCACATGAGTTTGTCACTAAATTTCTGTTATCTCTTGCAAACCCTTTGAAATATTTTGTCATACATAAATAACAGTGACTAAAGTTCAAGACTTTCTGGCTCTAATGTTTTTCCAAATCATAAACTGTATCTTACTCAATTTCTTTCTCTAATAGTTATTTGCTTAATAAGAATACCGTTTTATTATGACTACTACTTTTCTGTGATTTGCATACCTGCAGCAAAGTTTTCTCAAGCTGCTTTCTGAGGGCTAATTTTGCTGCTGCTTGCCGTTGAGCTGGTGTCTGTGTGTCCTCAACCCTTGGACGCTCCTGGAGAAATTATAAGTTAGATTTCTAAATGCTCAGTGTAATCTTAAAATTATCATAAAAATGTTACATTCTATCACAAAACATGGGACACAGTCTTCAGCAGAAATGACAATCGACTTTCTTCTTGGTCTTAAAAGTATTAACACTCTAAAGTAGTTTTCCCATGATTATTCTAAACCTTAAGGGTAGTTAACTACCGTAAAAGTAAGTATCAATTAAAGGGCTGAGCCAGTTGCACGCGGCTGCATTGTCAAACATGGTTCTTGACTAGTGACTAAACATGTAAGGTTTCAACACAAAAATTACATATACTGCCTGGGAAAAAGAACCCAACACTTCAATTAAAAAAACTTAAATTACAAGCACTTACAGGACACTCACCTACTATTTTATGATAAAATATTGAATATTGTGGTAAGGTGTCATTCAGGTCTCGAACAATGGAAAAAAAGACGATCATAACAAATACAGTTAGAGACGCAGAAGTAACACGAATGAATTTGAGGAAACTCGTGAAAGTAATGCTCCTCTGTCTTTGGTTTTCTTTACTTCTCAGGTCCATCTTCTCATCTTCAAATGTGTGTATTACTTCCTCTTCCACCAAACACAGCATTCAGCCTTTCAGGCATGCTCCTGATTAACGTTTCGAATTTCTATTGAGGAATCATCTCCCTTCTTTCAGGAGGTTCTCCCACAGGTCCTGTAAGACCCCCGAACAGTGTTGACGGGCACTCTTACCCAGCTGGTCTCGTATACAATCAATAGGATTCAAATCAGGACTTTGAGTAGGCCAACTGAGAGTATGTATTATTAGTCTCTGCTTCATTCATGAGCTCTTGCACAATTCTCACAACATGCATTAGTGTAAAACTATCTCCCAATGGCTCGAAAGGCACAATGTGTTCTAAAAGGATTTTCTCCACATACTGATGAGTAATACGGCTCCAAAGAACCATGAAGATGAAACTCATCCTTGCAGTCATACCGATTCCTGTCTACATCTATATCTACATCCATACTCCGCAAGCCACCTGACGGTGTGTGGCGGAGGGTACCTTGAGTACCTCTATCGGTTCTCCCTTCTATTCCCGTCTCGTATTGTTCGTGGAAAGAAGGATTGTCGGTATGCCTCTGTGTGGGCTCTAATCTCTCTGATTTTATCCTCATGGTCTCTTCGCGAGATATACGTAGGAGGGAGCAACATACTGCTTGACTCTTCAGTGAAGGTATGTTCTCGAAATTTCAACAAAAGCCCGTACCGAGCTACACAATTGGTCTGATAATCCATATGCTCTTACTTTGTTCATTAAACGACTGTAGGAAACTGTATCAAACACCTTGCGGAACTCAAGAAACACGGCATCTACCTGTGAACCCGTGTCTATGGTCCTCTGAGTCTCATGGACGAATAGCGCGAGCTGGGTTTCACATGACCGTCTTTTCCGAAACCCATGCTGATTCCTACAGAGTAGATTTCTAGTCTCCAGAAAAGTCATTATACTCGAACATAATGTGTGTTCCAAAATTCTACAACTGATCGACGTTAGAGATATAGGTCTATAGTTCTGCACATCTGTTCGACGTCCCTTCTTGGAAACGGGGATGACCTGGGCCCTTTTCCAATCCTTTGGAATGCTACGCTCTTCTAGAGACCTATCGTACACCGCTGCAAGAAGGGGGGCAAGTTCCTTCGCGTACTCTGTGTAAAATCGAACTGGTATCCCATCAGGTCCAGCGGCCTTTCCTCTTTTGAGCGATTTTAATTGTTTCTCTATCCCTCTGTCGTCTATTTCAATATCTACCATTTTGTTATCTGTGCAACAATCTAGAGAAGGAACTACAGTGCAGTCTTCCTCTGTGAAACAGCTTTGGAAAAAGACATTTAGTATTTCGGCCTTTAGTCTGTCATCCTCTGTTTCAGTACCATCAGATAATCATTCCGACAAGGTGCCCTGGATGAAATATCCACAGGGAATAGTGTTCCCCAGGCCTTCTCCTGACCCCCTCTCTACAGTCACGCAACTGCAGGCCATACCGGTGAAAACCGCTGCTCCCTTTGTTGTACTTTCCAGCCAAACTATTCCCTTGTGGAACTAGGTCGAGTCTGTGATGCTCTCTGCCGAGTTATGGGTCTGTAGCAGGTCTTCTGGATTGACAATCGGCTTTTTCGGAGAATTCTCTCACTAATATTGATCTCTTGAACTTGCTGGAGTCAACTTCATACTTCACGGGCAATAGTGGGAAAGTTGAGGGGAAATTGAAGTTGAAAATAGTAATCATTTCTTGCTGCTGCTGTTCTTGGAGCTGATCCTGGTTTCCTTGCATAGTCCGTAACTACTTACAGTTCTAGAAATCTGGAATCTTCCACCAATAAGCTTTTGCAGCATGTTGAGGGCATGTTTACTCCAGAAATATGAATATGGTAATCACAGAAGGAGCCTAAAAACATGTGTGACTGAAAGGGGAACAATGCAAGGTTCAACAATGTGTGTTACAAGAATGGGAAAACATTACTGCCTCACATGCAGTGAAATGGTTTTCAGGTTGAATAGGAACAAACGAGTAAGGCTTATAGAACAAACAACTGACACTTCATTGTTTGCTCACGAAGCAAGGCCAACAACACACCAATAACATTCACAGTCTAAAAATATAGGATAAAGTGCTACAATTTGACTAAATAGGTAATTGATCACCATTTGTTACATGTTGCATTTTTTATGCCAGTGAGTGTATACTGATTTAAGAGTTGGTGTCCCATTAGAATAGGTTTTCTCGTTGCTTGTAGTAGCTCAAAAACTAGCTAGTCTGAGATTAAAGAACTGTAGCGACACTGTGAATCATGGAACATGGAAGCAACATTCATGAATATTGTTGAATAGCACACTATGAACTGTACTTTGCTGAAACTCATTCATTGAGTACAATAGGTACATGTGTTTCTATGAATGCCTGTCAGTATATTATTTTAGTATCTCCACTGGCATGACAACGCCATGAACTGTCACCATCACTATTCTAGCCAATAATGGCTTGCTGACTCACCAAGGAGCTGAATCCCAAGAGAGGTAATGAATCTTGATCCAGCAAGAGTAACAGAGTATCAAGTACACGAAAACCAAACAGCATGAGGTGAAGGTTAGGTCCACAGTAGCTCATCCTGGCCCACCCAGGCCCACTGGCACTGGCAGGTAAACAACCGGATCAGTGGCTCTGCCCATGCCACACATCACACATGCCCACTGTTGCAGTGCTGGGAGCTATCCTGTTGAAATACTGATGCTAGTTCCTCTGCATCAATTTCGAGGTCCACTGGTTGGGACACTAAAGCCCTTCCCCCTGTAAAGGCTCATAGGACTGAAAATGGTCCAGTTCATGCCCTGACCTCTGTCCCAAAACTGGAGAGGGCACATTTCCCAGCAGTGGGATGACCACTAAAGGCGACAACGTCAATGCAGCTTGCTCTGTCGGATGGGAGGCAGATTATCGGAGTTGGGGCGATGGTTGATCCAGTGACAGGAGTGGAGGTGAGGACTCCACACAAGAAAGAAGAGGACATTGGTTCAAATTGCATAGTCTCCACAGTGGGAGGTGCAGGCGCTAGACCCACTGGCAACTTATTCCTCTCTCAAAGGAAAGACCCTGAATGGTGTGGTGGGGGCAGCAGCACGGAAGCACACTGCAGCAAGTGGATGTCTCCCACCAGCAGCACACCAAAACCAACCCTGGCAGCCATCCCTGGTGAAAGCAAGAAGATCAGTCCCAAAATGCAGCCCCATGAGAAAAAACAAGGTGGCGTGTAACAGTTCAAGGCATGTGAAACAGGGTCCAACGAATCCGGAAGACCTGTGGTTGGTGCCCATGTCTACATAAATGTTCCATTTGAATATAATAGAGGGAAACATTCCATGTGGGAAAAATATATATGTATATGTGTTGTATGTATATGTATATGTATATGTATATGTATATGTATATGTGTTGTGTGCGAGTGTATACCTGTCCTTTTTTCCCCCTAAGGTAAGTCTTTCCGCTCCCGGGATTGGAATGACTCCTTACCCTCTCCCTTAAAACCCATATCCTTTTGTCTTTCCTTCTCCTTCCCTCTTTCCTGACGAGGCAACCATTGGTTGCGAAAACTAGAATTTTGTGTGTATGTTTGTGTTTGTTTGTGTGTCTATCGACCTGCCAGCGCTTTTATATATATATATATAAATGTTCCATTTGATTACACCCACTAACCAGCGTCACCCAGTGCGTAGCCAAGAAACTATACAGCACCATTACAGGATGAGGTAGACACAGGTTTCTTCATTCGTGTCTTGAACACATGCACAAAGCACTCCACCTCTGAGTTAGACACTGTGTGAAACAAGGTGGTAGTCAGATGCTGGATACCACTGCAAATGCAGAAGTCTTCTAACAATTCCATGAAACAAATTGACAAACATTATTGGAAATGAGGATCTGAGGGGAGCCTTTGGTAGCAAAAATGACTGACAACACATGAACAGTTGCTGTCGACGCCACGGAGGACAGCTTGGTAATGTACAGAAATTTGACAACTCATCAACCACCAGTTACCACATGCCTCCCACAAAGGGACTCGCAAAACTGATGTGTAACATGTCCCAAAGTTACTCCGGGACCAGCCAAGGGGAAAACCAATACAATTTTTTTTCCCCCCTTTTTTCTCTCCACAGGTCATACAAGCCCACACGAGGTGTTCCATACTGTGACTGATCGCCAAATAGTAGACATGACGACACACCGAAACTGTCATACGAGTCATACCCCAGTGCAACACATGCAGCAGCTGAAGCATCCAAGGACGCAATGCTGTAGGGACAATAACTTGACAGCGCTACTTCTCCTTGGCAAGCCGGTCGACCCCCTGGACAATGTTGTGTCAATCACATAGAAGAAAAAAGTACACCACCTGGAATCCGCTCCCAAAAGTGCTTGCTCAGAACACCCAACATGGCAACACGGACAGTAGAAACAGTTTTCCGGAAAAGCTGGTCAGTGGATGAGACCACCTACATCGTCAAAGGATAATCCAGCAAAGTTCGCTGCAAAGTGTCACATCCAAGGAAAAAACAAGAGCCTCCTGTCGGTCAAAATCTGGGTCCAGTACCACAGGCAATCAAGATAGTGCATCCGCATTGGCATTCTGGGCCATGAACTGGTACCGAAGGTCATAAGAAAAATTACTAAGGTAAAGTGTTTACCTCAGCAAGTGATGGGCAGTGCTGTCCATGTTTGGAATGAGGGCTGAATAAGGAAACCGGTGGCCTGTGTTCTGCTATCAGCAGGAACTTCGTCCCACAAATGAAAATATTTGACGCCCTTTTGTCAAAGCCAGTTAAGAAGACAGCAGATGTGTGCAGCTTTGGAAGTGAAGTTACTGTAATATTAAATCTTGCCCAAAAAGATCTAATTTCTTCTGGTTCTCTAATGCCAGCAGATTGACGACGGTTTTATGCGCTTGTCCATAGCAATGAAATCATCTTTGCTGAGCACCTGACCCAAGAAATGAGCCTTTGGGAAAGAAGGCTACATTTTTTTCCAATATGCTATGAAGTGCTTTCTCCACCGTGTATTGGGAAACCACCTGCAGATTCCACCAGAGCTCTGTGAAGCAGTGTCCAGAGGCAACTGGAAGTATGCATCACACTATTTGCTGTTCCTAAAAATACTGGTCCCCTGACAATTTTGCCAACAACTACTCCAGCTGCGGAATGGAATAGGAGCCTGTGATATATTGGACACTGACTGTCTGCTAAAAATCCCACAAAGATGCAAGGTGCTGTCTGGCTTCTGAACAACCACCAAACTGATGGCCCACTGACTTGACAAAATAGGAGAAAAAACACAGGAGTACTGTTATCTCCGCAAATCGTGCTTGACCTTATCATGCATCGCGAAGGTAATAGAAAGGGGTGACAAAATTTAGGGATTGCAGACAGTTTATGGGAGACGTACGCACAGAAATTTTCTGCCCGATGCAAGTTATTCTCGAACAGCTGGTCGTATAACTGTAGCAATTAGTCCAAATCTTGGAAGAGAACTGACAGACACTAGATGAACTTTGATAGCTATCTGGAAGCCAAAAACAGAAAAGGCGTCCAATCCAAAAATATTTTGAGCCAACGGTAAATCACCCCTTCAAAGGAACACACTGTTTACTAAGCGAGACAACTTGATCGAGTGGCCATTGCAATGCTGGGCAGCCCAACAGGCAGTCCACATTAAGTTAATTAGGCTTTCGGATGCTCCCATGCCCAACTGAAACTCAATCAGTTACCCACCCACTACTAACGACAGCAGAATACGCTGGGAGAATGTGTGTGGGGCATCAGAGATATCCCCCGAGTCCAGGTAAAATGCTGCTGCCATAAGTTCACGTGATTCAGCAATCTTAGCGACTCTGGCTAAAGAAGAGTCGGGCAAGGCTGAAACCTTAGTTTGAACCTCCAGGTCAGGAATTAAGTGGACAATCACATCCATATTTAGCAAGTCACCTTATGAGCCAATGTACTGGGGACATTCAAAATGACACTTGTGTAAGAGACCTCGCAGGTAAGTGATCCACATTACATACAACTGGCTGGGCTGCTTGTGGTGCTGGTTAAACTGCAACTATCATGCGACCACATGTGTGATGATAAAAATAGGGTGTAAGCAACCGACAAAGTTCATCAGAACCGGTATATGGCTTCAAATTTGGAACAATTTCGTATAGACCTGCACAACTGTACGCCAACAAGGCAGTGTTAATAACTGGGTAGACAATATGCCTGACCTGTCAGTGCAGTAAGAACTGGAGCAGATCTTTCTGTAGCCTTGTCGAACGGTGTCAGGGGCAATGGGAAAGGAGGCTTTTCAGCAGGCAGCTGGCTCACTAACAGTGCAGCATGAGAGCGGATCAATTTCGCATTCCGTTTGAGCTGTGCCTGGAGCTGCTCCTGCTACTATTGCTTCTGGAGGTGCAACTGTTCCTGCCAGCATTGCATAAATGTTGGGTCCACGGTGGCCACAATTTAACACTATAAAAAGAAAAAGAGCTTTACACGTAAAGACTATCCAATATAATCCCTTTAGTTACTGCAATGGCGTGACAATGCTACGAACTATCACTTTTGGTACAAATGTAACTATTCTAGCCAACGGAGGGGGGGCTGAAGCTTGGGAGAGGGACTGAATCTCAACAGGTGAGTCAATTTACAGAGACAACCACGCTGGAAAGTACAACACACGCAACTGGCTCAAATAACTGATAACTGAGTACACATAAACAGCATGGCGCAAGGCAAAGGCTAGGTCCACGGTAGTTATCTTAGTGTTGAACTGCCAGGCCTATTGCCCAGTGACTCTGTGCATGCCATGCTTCACACACACTCCACAGCAACTGTGTGTACTATCTCACTGTGATACCCTTGCCAGCTCCTCTGCATCCATCTCTTTGTCCACTGGCGCAGATCCAAAAACTATTGTATGAGGAAATTTAAATTTGACCAACATAAATCATTTGAAATAAGAGTAGCAAAAACTGCAACATCTGCTGAATCCACTCCCACATAAGAGTATTAATGAACAAAATCCAGAGTAAAAAGGAAGAAATAAAAGATGAACAGGTCATCAGACTGGGAAAAAAAAGGGGGGGACAAAATCACAGGTATGCATCGATTGTGCAGCTGAATATTTTGAAATAAGACTAAATTACCATGAACCAAATCCAATAAAAGGAAACAGCTTCAAGAGAGAAATAAATAATGCACAATGTCAGAACAAATGAAGCAAGCTGCTTTCCACTCACTGATTGACTGGAGGCCAGAATGTATAAGTGAAGAGCATAAAATGTGAAGAAGATGGATGTGTAGTCACAGAAAGAGTGTAAAAGAAGATACATTAAGTGACAAAGAAAACAGAAGAAGAGTCAGAGTTCATTAGTTACAAAATGTGCTGAGAAGAACATAACAGTATTCGCAAAGAAGCAAAACAGACAAATTTAGTAGTAACTTCAGAAACACAAGAAAACATACAGCTTTTGAAAGGCAAGTACTTATTACAGTGTCCCATCTGCAGTTACAAAGTCTTGTCTGAAGGTGAAAATTCATACTAGGTCATAAAAACCAAGGGCAACCACACCTCACTTTTGGCAATAATTCACTGCTTTCACAAAAACTAAATGGAAATTACACAAATATGGAGATACCAGTAAACCCCCAATTCTTTGACAAATCTAACTCCCATGTATAAAAAGCTTCAAAAGTCTGATTATTTTACAAGTAAGTCAATGTGTTAAATACAGAGTGTTTACACAGGCAAGGAAATAAAATTCCTGGATTTTTCCCAGATTTCCCAGTTAAAAATGCCTTTTCTCCAGGTGAAAATACCTGTTTTTCTGGGTGAAAACACACTTTCTCCCTGTTAAGTGACAGTATACCTTCCCTCGGAACTGAAACATATCAATCCTCCGAATGGTAGAGGTTTTATACGCCAACGAAGAACTTCCCAGCACTTTTTTGCCGATTGGGGGAGGGGGGGGGGGGGGACACCATGTGTTGGGAACATCTTTAATGCACAACAACAGTACACTGCATATTTTTGTATTCCAGAAGTGTAATTCGAATTCCATCAAGCACAGCACATGTTTCTGAAGCACTGAAATCGCTCACTCATGTTATGTTATCTCACCAGCAAATGACAGCGAGTATTCAGAGTATAGGACATGGGGTGTAGTGTAAGCTAACAGCAACATCACTGTTCAGTAGCGTGAACACACAAATAGGAAAAGTTTATGGTTTAAATTACTACACTAACAGCATAGCTACAAGAAAAGCTAAGCTTTCGCATACAACATTGGTCTTTTTTAGCATATACACCAAACGCAAATGTGCTGGTAAAACTTGAAACAATGGCGTCTTGTGAGCCCAAAATTTTTCTAAGTGGCTGGCCTCAAAGTGCTCAGGTTTGAATGGGAGTCAAATGCTATGTGATTTAAGAAATTCATCACACTGTCTCACACAAGTAACATAATTCATCTTGCGTAAAAGAAAATTTACTTTGAAAGTAACACTTCTCAAACCACCATTTGCAAAATTTTCCCACATCCTGTTAGAAGTTTTAGGTTCATCTGAGCAGCTGCCTGAGAGCACCAGATGACAGGTGTTACTGAGCATGCATAGCTACAATGACATAGGAGATGACGTAGGAAGCCCTTGCTTGGTGTTTCCTCTGCTCAGACACCTTTCATCGCATTTCTGTCTGGATTTTCATATTTAGCGGGATGTCACATGACCATGTGCAACAGTGTGGCATGTGGTTTGGAGGGGATATAAAGAGTGGGCAATTGCTTTATACATCTTATCCAGATAAGGAATGAAAAATTAGAGAGCAGGCCTTGGCACAATATTCATTTCAGAACTAGACGCTACAACTCTAAGTACCTTAATATTTCACTATGTGGAGACTTTAACATAGTTTTTTTTACTCTCTCTCCACACTCGGCAATATTGTTACTAAGCATTTTCAATCAAGTTGACGTTCACGCAATATGTATTAGTACATGAATTGATTTTTTACACACACACACACACACACACACACACACACACACACATTTCCATTGCATTTCTCAATAGAAGAAAACAGGAATTGTTGATATTCAAGTTACGAAAATAATTATGTGACACTTTACAATAACAACTGGGGCCATAGCAGAAATATTGCATTGTTGTCCTATGCATGGTCTTGATGCTATTGTCCGAGAATGAATTCCTCAGACCTGTTACTCAGATGTGTTTCTGTGTTTAGTAGACCTCTGATATGAGTTACCTGACAGTAAGTGGCACACAAAAGATTATCTCTATTCACGTTATTTTACTCACGCTTTTACTTTATTTTATCATCATAATCATGTTCACGACAACACTAGTTGCTGAATTCAATGAAAAAGATGTCTAACTACATACCTGTTCTTGAACTTGAGGCACTGGCGTGCTTACAGTACTTTTGTTTTCCACATTTCCGAGCAGCTTAAAATATAGTAAAAATAATGTATTTTATACCACTATTTCATAGGTAACAAAGACTTAACTAGTGAATTGAGAAACAGAAACATACACGCAAGAACTATGGCACATATATTAAATTGAACACAAAATAAATCCGGAGACATTTAATTGGCAGAAAATAAAAGGAACATGTTGTTTCCGTTTCCACACAGTACAGCACAACAAAATATGAGTAAGACAACACAAATTTAAAAATCATTTTCCAACAAAAACAAGGCAATTAAAGATGAGGATCACAAGAAAGGAGGGTATTTTAATTTATACTGATTAAAGCCAAGAGTTCAATATCCTGCTTACCGAATAGCAATATGTGCCACCTGCAGCTTATGAAAGGGAGTCTCATGAGACAAACTATTTGTCACAATAATTTTAACTAGACTTTCACATCTACCATGAAATTTTGACATTCTGAAGGCCAAAATTTTATTTTGTTCTGGTCTTGTGTACTATTATAGCCAACTTCAGTACTGAACAACACAATATTCAATCTAATTGAAAATCTAATGAACAATATGAAACACTACATGATTAACAACTTAGAGAGTAACAAGAAACAATAACCTTCCATCAGGCGAGGCAGATCAAATTTATACACATCAAAATTTTCTGCCAATTAATTGTTAATAATCTAATAGTATTTTTGTCTTCTCTGAACACTTTTCGTTGTTGTGTGTTTCAGTATTGGAGCAACTGTTTTCCTGTCAGGATATGTGCTGACTGGTCAGTTTGAGACACTGTACTCATTTCCATTTCATTACAACATTGCCTTTATTTTATTATCACTAAAAGTAGTAAAAAGCTACTTTAGGATGTAAAATGCATTCATTTTCTTTTTGGATAGTTCAGTCATTCATTATGGCTGTCTGAATATCAGATTGACACTCTGGCTGCTTCATTTTCACAGAAATTATGTCTTTTGGATGGGGTGTACTTCGTCATGACAGGCTACAGTAAGACAAGTTTCTCAATCCAAAACAGAAAATGTTGTTTGAAGAAAATAATACTAAAGTTCAAGGGGATTTTGGAGATTAAACTGACATAGATTATAATTATGAAGTTGAAGTTCAACAGGAAGATTCAGAAACAGAGGAAGACGACACGGAAGTATTTGATGGAAACTACCATTTCTATGTTGGAAGAAACAAAGAGATAAATGGAACAAAATTCCACAAGCACAGGCAGTAAGCTTCAGTACCCACAGTATTGTCTGAATCCTACCTGGATGTATGGCTTGGTGAAAGCTGTGAGAATACCGTATGTATGCAGGAATTGGCTCACAAATGACAACATGCTGTTCACTGTGAGAGCTTCATTTTATCATGAGATAAATGTACAACCTAAACCTGTTATAGACCTGAAAGCCTTCAGTAGCTTGTTGTTGTAAGCTAGTGTTAACAAAAGTGACAAACAACATTTTAGAGATCTGTGGTGAATTGATGGGGTTGGTAGCGAAACATTTTGCCTTATAATGAACATGAAAATGTTTCAAATTCATCATATGGTACCTTGGATTTGACAACTGTGCTACTCACCACGAAAGGGGACAACCGGGCAAGATACAGCAATTTAGGAAACATTTTCCACATTTGTTCAAAACTGTCTGAAGTCCTATACTCTCAGAGAAAATGTTAAAATATTTAAAAAGCTGGGAGGATTCTGCAGAATTGCCACTTTCATCAACAAATACTCAGCAAATCAAACCAGTATATGGTTACGACCAAAAGGATTATACTGCATTACTAACAGACACTTCGGTTGATGATTTTGACTGTGTGAATGTATTGATTAGTCGGGTCAAAATGTGATGGCAGGCAACTGGTTTACCAATATCAGTTTTATAGAGGAGTTACCATGAAAAAATATTTACTTTGTTGGGATGATGAAGAAAAAAAAGATTGAGATTCGTCTGGAATTTACCACTAATAAAGGAATAGCTGTCACCAGTTTGCTTTTTAGCTTTAAGAAAGAATGTACTGTAGTTTCCTATCGCTCTTAAAAAGGAAAGTGTGTGACTCCAGAATCAATCTTGCAGGAGAATAGTTCAATAGTTGCTGGCACCTTAGGTATTTACATGAATCTTCTCTAGAGGCTAAAATGATGGCTTACAATATGTGAATAAATAAAAAACTGATAAGTTATTGTTCCAAAATTTGTCAAAAGCCTATCTGGCTAATGCATTTTGGAAATTTTTGTTCTGACTTGCAGCGAAATGCCTTTTCTCTTAGCACTTCTACTGCTGTGGTGCTCTAGTGTCATATTTGTCTTTCTGTAAAGACATTTGTCATTCATAATGTGTTTGATTAGTTAAAATTAATAGAAAACAAGCTAACGAACAATGTGATCAATTTTATGCACTGTAGGTGACACTGCTGTGGAGAACACTGCACCACACATCGTGTCACAGTGTCTTAAAGGAAACCTGGGCACGGTTGCCACAAGTTTACCCAAGTGAAATTCTCCAATTTCCAGGCAAATTTTAGCATTCTTCCCTGATAAATTTCAAGTCTCAAGGTAAAGTAAAGATATACGTTGACAAAAAACGTGTAAGGACTTTTGTATTTCTCCCCCATGTGTGCAAAAATCTAAGTACTAATATCAACATCTTTTGCCATGAATTGGTTTAAGATTTAGACAGCAATTAAGACCACTATTGTTATTTTATTTCAATGGAACAAAACACATTTGGTGACAAAAATAGACATTTCCTTGGGATCAGAAGACAGATTTAAAATACCTTCACTGATTTCAGAAATAACCTCACAAAAATGTAGGTGTCTTGAAAGAAGTGTGTAAGGCAGGGAAGAGTTGTGTAAACCAACACTATACGTGACCGCCGATAAAATGTTGGTTCTACTATATTCTTTGTTGTCAGTTCTTACCCACTGTGTTATGTGCACTGTTTTATAATTATTGTGTGATTTTTCTTTCAAGAATATATGAGTATGTAGCGTCCAAAGCGCCAGCGACTGCCACAATTTTCTTCTTATTGTCCAAACTTTCTAATATACAAACTACTTTCGAGGTGCCAAAATGCACTAGAATAAATAAAATGACTATAAAACACCACACTGTAAATGTACTTGTGGTGTGACAGTCGCAATTCCTGAAATTCATCACCCATGGCTTCTAGCCTGCCGAGGAGCACCGCAGTCCCAGGTCCATGGATAAATCACAAGAATCCACTGCATTACACCACACACAAACAGATCTCGCCTGCACGTAGAATAGTGGGAGTAGATCCGACAGACAGGGCTTGCACATTAGTGGGAAACAATGGGCTTCAGATTGGCAGAAATGGCCTGTAGTTTTGGGCCATCATGGGAGTACACTCATGCGGCCAGCTGTTAACATGCCTCAGACACCATGTTGATGAAATGAGACCGCAGTGATCAATTCATGCAAAAATAACTTGCCCAAATACTCTGAGAATCGGTACTAATGAGGACAGGTAGCAACTCACCACAAAAAGTGTCGCTGAGCCGCAGACAGGCAGTGTAGAAAAGAAAACTACACTCTCACAACTAAAATTTTCAGCCATAGCCTTTGTCAGAAAATGAGAGCACATACACAATCACACATTATCTTAGATGCAACTCGCGCACACTTGACCGCTGTCTCCGGCCGCTGTGTCGACAGTTTCTGAGAGTCAGATCCAAACAAATAACTCCTTACGTCCCCTGCCTCTCATCGATAGCTGCTAGGCTAGCAGCAAGAAGTGGTGGTAGCACTGACTGCAAGCTGAGTTGAGTGGTAGGAAGGGGAGGGAGTAGGGAAGCGGCGCCCAGCCAATGTTTATGCATGACATCTTGCAAACAAACCATTTCATCTACTGAGACAAAAATGAAAATTTTCCAGGTTTTTTTCTTTTTCTTTTTTTTTCAAATTTCCCTGATATTTCCCAGGTTTCCCTGACACATCTGAAATTTCGTCATATTCCCTGATTTCCACAACTTGTGGCAACCATGCTGGGATTAAATGCCCAAAAATTTTAGTCCAGGGTGCAAGCCTAAGGCATCATTTCCAAAGTTCACTATACAGCATCACACAGCAAGAATCAGATCCTCAATCTACATGGTAACAAAAGAAGAAGTAACAACAGAATATCAGAATCAGTGGAAATAATCATAAAAGTAAGGAACTCATCCATGAATTATTGAGATGTTTAACTAGTGAACAGAGGTACATGCAAAAGCGAATCTGCACTTCACTTACAGGTTGTGCTGGTATTGCTGGGGGTGCTGGAGAGTGGTGGGTCTCTTTTGGTCTATCCTGTGGATAACCTAGAACCACATTTGGCGGAGTGTTGACTGGAGTACGTCCTCCCAAAGAACTGCTCCCTGTAAAGAGGAAAGTATTACTTATTTGACAGTACACATACTTCAATTCACTGTCACATCTATATTTTGTTATTTCGAATAATGCAGGAGTAAGAAATTATATACATATAAGAAGTCGAAAACAAAATATGAATTACAGCGCAATTAATGTCTCTCTGACAGAGAGGTCTTCACAAATCGAACACCTGCTCATATCATATCAATGTTGTTGGAGGAGGAAATCTGCTTTGGACCTAAAGTAACCAGACCTGCATTTCCTTTATGTGATTTATCTACACCATGGTGTATCTAAATCAGGTGTCTGGATGGGGGTAGGAATCACACTCCAACTGCAGAGAAGTCCAGAGTCTTAACCACTGTGTCACCTCATTTGGACAACAGTAACGATATGCAGAATGAGATTATCACTCTGCAGCGGAGTGTGTGCTGATATGAAACTTCCTGGCAGATTAAAACTGTGTGCCGGACCGAGACTCGAACTCGAGACCTTTGCCTTTTGCGGGCAAGTGTTCTACCAACTGAGCTATCCAAGCACGACTCACGCCCCGCCCTCACAGCTTTACTTCTGCCAGTACCTTGTATCCTACCTTCCAAACTTAACAGAAGCTCTCCTGCGAACCTTGCAGAACTAGAACTAGCACTCCTGAAAGAAAGGATATTGCAGAGACATGTTTCCCGAAACATCCCCTAGGCTGTGGCTAAGCTATGTCTCTGCAATATCCTTTCTTTCAGGAGTGTTATTTCTGCAAGGTTCGCAGGAGAGCTTCTGCTAAGTTTGGAAGGTAGGAGACGAGGTACTGGCAGAAGTAAAGCTGTGAGGATGGGGCGTGAGTCGTGCTTGGGTAGCTCAGTTGGTCGAGCACTTGCACGCGAAAGGCAAAGGACCCAAGTTCGAGTCTCGGTCCGGCACACAGTTTTAATCTGCCAGGAAGTTTCAGTAACCATATCGCCTGAGAAGGCTCTGGAGAAGCAGTAGTTATAGAATATTGTCACTGTTCTAAAGACATAAATTAAGAGCATAATTAATTGCATGCCATGTGATTCATGTAACTGGAATTACTTACCCACCCTCCACCCCCACATTAGAACTCAACAACATACCAAACTATTTCAGTTAGGTTTGTATAGTTCAAATAAGGGCCTTATGAACAAGTAGAGGAAACTCTTGAATAAATCCCATAGGAAGAACATGTCAACATGAAACTGTATGTTTATGCAATGGCCAGCTCTAATAACAATAATGACAAGAGCTGTTATATGGCAATGTTTGTAACTACAGAAAAAAATTATCAAAACTGTTTTTACAGACTTTTTAAATTCCACATTACCAAAACTGCAGCAGTCTGAAGCTTCTTATCTTTTAATCCTGCAGACTTAGGCCGTGTCCTACGTGAGCGACAGAAGCGAGTGAGAAAACACAACCGTAGATGTAGTTATGGAAGTGTCCTACATGAGCGACATCTGTGTCGCTGCCTGTCTCCCGCTGCAACTGTTGACGTTTGAATTCAAACTTGTTTGAATCTTGTCGCTGCAGCAGGCGCGACACAGAGCAACAGCCACGTGTCTTCTTGGCACTGCAGTGGAGTGGACATGATGGTAGATACGAATTATTTAACATCCGATTTTAAGGACAATATTCGCTGAAAAAATTTGATTCTTCCACAACTTATAGCTCGATATCTTTAAACGATAAAGGTCTGAATTTATTTTCATTATTCATCACAGATACTGTGCTGTGCCAAATTTTTAAGAATTTGCAGAGGTATAATCACGTTGTGTAGACTTTCCGTATAGTTCATGTAAGGCCATACATTATTGCGTATGAAATGTAACCAATATATCTAAATTGTATTTAAAGTTGAGACCGGAATGATATCCCTTTTCATTGTTGAGATATCAGTTGTTATATCCGCGGACGGGTCGCTCATGGCGCATCCAAACCTTTCCTGCGCTTCGGGAATCAAGTGCTCGTAAAAATCGTCGTATCTCATAAAAGGTTCAAGATATCGAAACGATGAATTTTGGAAATGACAGCATGCAGAAAGGACTATTTTATCATACGATTAACACTCGATACATTTTTGCAAACGCGTGAGCAGAGCGAAAATAAAGACTCCCTATAACTTACACCATAAGGTTTTGTCCAAATTTTCATAGCCAAACAAAGGGACAGAAACAGGTAAAGGGGGTATCAAAGTGACCAGCATGAGGTCTAGTCTGGCATGAATATTTAACTGCTTGAAAGTAATCAGGGTAATTAACTAAAATTTAATTAATAACTGAGGAAAAATTGAAATATTTCACGAAAAGATGCTGCTAAATGAAGTGGCAAAAATTTCATCTGTTCAAGACCGAGCTATATCGCACATAAAAAGATACATTGGTGCAGTATATAAATGTCAAAAAGGCTTCCTTAGAATTAAGTATGTTAGAAAGGCAAACGATGAGTCAGTAAGATCATTCTTTCTGAATAAAACTTGAAATTAAAAAAATGAAAGAAATCAGTCTAATATTTTATGAAATGATTTGTGTAAAAGAAATAAGTAGATCAGAGAAATGTTTTACTCGCCTTTCCAATGATGCTCGAAATCATGAACAGAAAATGAGGTGCACCAAACGTTTCCCTAATATTTTTTATTTCATACTTATAGACAAATCATTACCCAAAACATTTGACTTTCTTTTCAAAACTTTTGTAAGCTTTACTTTTACAGACTATTTAGAGCCATTGAAATGCTCGGCCTTAACGTTGACAGTTGTTGAATTACGCTTGCAACATCAAATATGTGTAAAATTTCATGGTTC
Source organism: Schistocerca piceifrons (assembly GCF_021461385.2). Taxonomy (NCBI): domain Eukaryota; kingdom Metazoa; phylum Arthropoda; class Insecta; order Orthoptera; family Acrididae; genus Schistocerca; species Schistocerca piceifrons. Next base: position 661,926,921 of record NC_060142.1, read on the forward strand.
ATTGTAATTTATTAGGAATTAAATGTGTCTGATATATTGGGATAGGTGTGAAGATCAAGTTCTTTGGCAAGACCTTAAAAATATACTTAGCGATGCAGTGTAAACAGTATATATAAAACTTAGTACACAGAATTGTAACTGGGTCAGTAAAAATATAAGAACGACCAGGAATTGAACCCAGTATCTTTTCCAAACATGTGATCACGAACTTTATACCACAGCTTTATGCCACTTTATACCACAGCTAACCTCTGTTAAGTAGTATCAATCTGTGTACTTATGTTTGTATTTAGCATAGTCAGTCATGTAGTTAGCATACCTCCGCATTTATTGGCTGTTAGAAGTTCTTCATCATTTAAAAAAAAAAAGCATTCGTATTTAATTTATTGACGAGATAGTTGAATGCTCCTCTGCTCATTCAAGTGTATTCAAAGAATTTGTCTGGTGATCTTCGTAGTTGATGATATTTATGAAATTCTCCATGGAGATTCCTCCCTTTGTAAATTTCATGCAGAGCATTCCTTTTCGCTTTATTTTCTTAAGTAAACCTAATTCTGTAGCCTTACTCTCCAGCTAAAGTGTTCCACAAGTTAGGGACGCCATTTTATAGAAACAGCTGGTTGGCTCTAAGCAGCCATCTTGTAGCATGACATGGTCGCATTCACGCAGGTCACCCAAGCTTTTTGCCCGATGCTGCTGACTGTCGCATATTCATAAGTAACTCGCTTCTATCGCTCATGTAAGACACGGCCTTAAACTTGATCAAAGATACTTTATTTAGCTCACTACACATTAACTGCAATTGTTAGTCATGAAACTTCAAACAACGATCCCTTTTCACAAAGGATTTCTTCTCAAAATATACACAACCCAATGTTACAGGAAAGTGCCCAAATTGTTAATGGTTGTTTTTATTTTATACCTTTCTTATTCCAGCCTTCAGTTAAGAATTTATTTGTTTAAGAAAATTTGGTTTAGCATAGACCAAATTGCTACCTTTGAGTTGTCTTAATTCCCCTACTTTTCACGCTCACAATGTCCTTTAATTTTTATTCACAATCTTATTCTTTATGCTATTTTACAGGTCTCAAGAGAATAGTGTGGAAATACCGAGCAAAGAGTGTAACTATATGACAAACATGCTGATTCTGTTCAAGAAAACATGTTCCACATCACGTTGATAAGAGAACTGTTTCAGTCTGCTATGGAACATGCAACGAACTAATAAGATGATGTGAGAGGAGTGCAAAAAATAATTAAATGTATCAAAATGACACTCATGAGCATGTGTAACCATAAGTCGGTAACACCAGAGAAGTAGCAAAAACAAATAAGGGTAAGAGCAAAGTTTTGGGTAAAGGTTCTGAAAAACAATATGCTTGTTCGGTACTGTCTTCCTACAGAAGATACATATTTTGGGGTTCTCCAGACTGGCTTGTGAAGAATAGGCATGCAATAGGAATATAGAAAAAACGTTGTACATTATTTCAAGGATAAAACTGCTGGGAAAAAGTGGATTTGTCTCTTTTTCAATAACTACAAAATCATACTGACAGAAAGAACGTTCACCAGAACATCTTAAAGCAAGGCCTTTGTATTTTAGCAAGCAAAACACACAAAAATTCTCAGCAATACAATTCTATAATATTTTCCCTTATTTAATCCTTTTTCACAATTTCTAATGTTATTATGACCTTTTGTACTAGGATCTAGTTTATATATTCTTTTTCAAATTGTGAGACGTTTGGAAATAAATTCTTTCTTTCATAAATTATTACTACTTTATGTAACTACCACATAAAAAAGAAATACAGTAAAGACCCCTTTTTACGCTTTTCAGCAGACTGACTCAAAAAATGCAAGAAGTGTAAAATGGAGGAAAGCACTGGAAAAATAACAAGCAAAAGCGAATAAATTACTCTTACCGACTTTCTCTTTACATTATTCAAAATATAAAATTTTAAAAAATTAAATTCCGTCTATCCAAAAATAGTCTGAAATAATGGATTGCTTTTGTTTCTTTCTAAAAGCAATTAGCTCTACGTGTCTTTCCACAGTTCGCAAAGATCAATCACAAAGGCAGTGGCCATGTGCTGACACACCCAAGTGCATGCATAAGGGTAGCTCTTCGTTCCAATAGTGTAAATAAAACATGGAAACAAAAGTCTTCCGCAAAACCACATTAAAAAGATATTCGCATTCTAATGTGAAACTTATTGATGATCATTATAAAATCACAGGAAATAAAACTTCTAACACAATATTGGTTCAAAACGCTAAAGTTGGCAGTCTTCATAAACAGGCAACAATAGGCACAAAATCTACAGCTTGTTCTTGACAAGTGGGTCACTTGGCTCAGGGACGTCATGGGTGAAGAAGAGGGTGGAAAACATCGTCATGTTACGGAGCATCTCGAGGAGGAATGTTCGTAAGTTTGTTTGAGTAAGGGTATCACAAATGGATGAAACCATTTTCAAACTGTCTCTACTGCGCACACACAGCTTTCCGATAGTTTTGACCATCAGAACCCTTTGTGTTTACTCAAATGCATATTTCGAGTGTTTCTTTGTTTCACCAGTGATTGACATCTACATCTACATCTACATATACATCTACATCCATACTCCGCAAGCCACCTGACGGTGTGTGGCGGAGGGTACCCTGAGTACCTCTGTCGGTTCTCCCTTCTATTCCAGTCTTGTACTGTTCGTGGAAAGAAGGATTGTCGGTATGCTTCTGTGTGGGCTCTAATCTCTCTGATTTTATCCTCATGGTCTCTTCGCGAGATATATGTAGGAGGGAGCAATATACTGCTTGACTCTTCGGTGAAGGTATGTTCTCGAAACTTTAACAAAAGCCCGTACCGAGCTACTGAGCGTCTCTCCTGCAGAGTCTTCCACTGGAGTTTATCATCTCCATAATGCTTTCGCGATTACTAAATGATCCTGTAACGAAGCCAGCTGCTCTCCGTTGGATCTTCTCTATCTCTTCTATCAACCCTATCTGGTACGGATCCCACACTGCTGAGCAGTATTCAAGCAGGGGGTAACAAGCGTACTGTAAGCTACTTCCTTTGTTTTCGGATTGCATTTCCTTAGGATTGTTCCAATGAATCTCAGTCTGGCATCTGCTTTACCGACTATCAACTTTATATGATCATTCCATTTTAAATCCCTCCTAATGCGTACTCCCAGATAATTTATGGGCTTAACTACTTCCAGTTGCTCACCTGCTATTTTGTAGTTAAATGATAATATGTATTCGCAGCACATTACACTTGTCTACATTGAGATTCAATTGCCATTCCCTGCACCATGCATCAATTCGCTGCAGATCCTCCTGCATTTCAGTACAATTTTCCATTGTTACAACCTCTTGATACACCACAGCATCATCTGCAAAAAGCCTCAGTGAACTTCCGATGTCATCCACAAGGTCATTTATGTATATTGTGAATAGCAACGGTCCTATGACACTCCCCTGCGGCACACCTGAAATCACTCTTACTTCGGAAGACTTCTCTCCATGTCTATGGCCCTCTGAGTCTCGTGGACGAACAGCGCGAGCTGGGTTTAACACGATCGTCTTTTTCGAAACCCATGCTGATTCCTACAGAGTAGATTTCTAGTCTCCATAAAAGCCATTATACTCTAACATAATACGTGTTCCAAAATTCTACAACTGATCGACGTTAGAGATATAGGTCTATAGTTCTGCACATCTGTTTGACGTCCCTTCTTGGAAACGGGAATGACCTGTGCCCTTTTCCAATCCTTTGGAACGCTACGCTCTTCTAGAGACCTACTGTACACCGCTGCAAGAAGGGGGGCAAGTTCTTTCGCATACTCTGTGTAAAATCGAACTGGTATCCCATCAGGTCCAGCGGCCTTTCCTCTTTTGAGCGATTTTAATTGTTTCTCTATCCCTCTGTCATCTATTTCGATATCTACCATTTTGTCATCTGTACGACAATCTAGAGAAGGAACTACAGTGCACCTTTGTTCTCTTTGTGCTGCTTAAATGTTTCCAATTTAAATAATGAAACAGTGCACCCGTTGCGCGTTTTTTTCATGGTTAACACTAGGCATTTCAAGAATTTATTCTCATTGTAAAGCACAAGTATTTACACAAGTATTTTGTGTACTGTTTGTATGTGTGTTGTGTCTCTCTTGCATGTACTGTGCCTCCCACATCACGCAGAAAAATAAAACCGTGCACGCGCACGCGCACTCACACACACACACACACACACACACACACACACACACACACACACAATGTGAAATTCTGCAAACAGTACAAGTGATGGGTTATGTGTGTGTGGTTTTATGCATAATGAAAGACATGAAGTATCTTAAACCTCAAAAACATGACTACAGTGCAAGACAGGCAGCAGAAAACATACAATACTAACACAAACATTTGATCATGACAATGAGACAGTCTCAAAATGCATCGTGCTAAGCATGAAAAAAAAAAAATGTACGTGGTGTGGGGTGTCATTATTTAAAGACCAAATGACAGTTGTTGGCTATCCAAAAGCATCAGTTATGATGAACGAAATTGAATCACATGTTTCTGCTTGATACTTGTGATCGGCACTTCTTGGAGAAGCTGCGATGTAAAATGGTAACCAAAAAAGTTCTTAATAAGACGCCACTTTCCTCATTAACACCCTGTTTTATTTCACATACTTTGATTATACGCATACAATGAAAAATTTGATACACTTCCCTCGTTGATTTTGGAACACAAATTTTGTTGCTGATTGATTAATACATTGCAGGTAATTAGTACTAATGTTAATACACTACAATGCAGTAATCCCGAAACTCCATAAATACTGAAAATTATCTGCTTTGAAGAAAAATTATCGTTGGTTTGGTTGGTAGAGAGTGGCTCCATTGTGTCCACTGGTTATGAATCTGGTATGCAGCTCAACTTAACAAATGTGTAATAGTATAGCACGCTTATTTCTACCTATCCCACATCCCCTTTAACGTGACCCACGTTAATGTGTGCATATCATTTACAGCAATAAGAATAGTAAGTTGTTTTTGTTTTGCTTTGTTTCAGGGAGCCACAACTAAGCTCATACGTGCCGATGTCAGAACCATGAAACACGGAAATGAAAAGGGAGTTAAAAGCGACTATACACAAAGCTCAATCAATGAAAGGAAAGACAGCTAAAAAAGCAGCACCTTTCTCTTGGAGGAAGGGCCATAAAAGTGTCAGAGAGACAATCGAGATCCTGAACTAAAGATAAATTGACCTTCGTCATATTGTTACGATGGATAAAAAGTAAAATGCAGTCGACAGCCCATGCGTCGTTCGCTAAGACGGCTGATAACTCAAATGGGAAACATAAATTAGAATATAAGTGGCTTAAGAAAAAGGGCATTCCGTAAGGAAATGGCGAACTGTCTAAGGTTGATGACAACGGGCAGAAAGTGGTAGGGGGTCACCACTTAAATGTCGATGGCTAAAAAGAGAATGCCCAATACGCAACCTAACTAAAATGATATCATGGCAAAACGGCCGAGAGGAGATTGGCCAAGCCACTGGAAAAGGTTTAATCCCCCCGGAGTGTATGGCTTTGAAGGGAAGATTAGTGACAATGCTACAGCGACACCACCTGCTGACAGATGGCAACACAGAGATCGTCAGAAGGAATGGAAGAACTAGTGAGCTGAGGTATGTGGACTGTAGCCTTGGCAGCAGCGTCGGTGGCCTCATTTCCGGTCAGACTGACGTAACAAGGAGCCCACATAAACATCACGGTGGCTACATCAAGGTGAGACAGTGGGAGTTCTCCTTGACCCGTTGCGCTAAGGGATGGACTGAGTATGGCACAAAGAAGCTCTGAAGGGGACTAAGAAATCAGAGCAAATGACACAATTGAAAAGTCTGCGATGCCAGATGTACTATGTGCCTTGATACAGGGCAAAGAGTTCCGCTGTAAATACTGAGCAGTGTTCCAGAAGCCAACACCGGAAATTGTCAGTACCAATGACAAAGGCACACCCGACACCACGGTCAGTCCGAGAGCCATCAATGTACAGACAGGTACTAATGCGAAGTTCTGTGTGAAGAATGAAAAACTTACAGCAATAGAGAGAGAGTCTGGAGTAGCGTCCTCAGGAAGCGAATGAAGTCTAAGATAAACTTGGGCCACTGTACGAAGCCAAGGTGGTGAACGGTTCACAGCCAATGGGAAAGCGGCAGTTAGCATGAAGTTAAGCTGCCAGAGCAGTAGCCGAAAGTGAACTCTGGGAAGTAACAGAGAAGAGGAAAGTATAACAGTGGTAGTCTGGAAGCTTCTGCATACAAAGACTCTCAACTGGGGTAGTGCAAAAGGCACCAGTGGCCAAACGGATGCCATGATGGTGGGTTGTATTAAGACGGCATTAGATGGATGGACATGCAGATGTATAAATGAAACACCCATACCCCAGTTTCGAATGGACAAGAGATCGATACAAATGGAGAAGGATGATCCAATTTGTTCCCCAGGAAGTACCGCTGAGGACACGTAGGACACTGAGGGACTGAGTACTGCGGGCGACCAGGTAAGACGTGGGAGGACCAAGAAGGTTTCCTGTTGAGCATGAGCCACAGGAATTTTGTAGTTTCAATGAATGGAAGAGCAACAAGCCCACGATGTAAAGATGGTGGCAGAAACTGATTGCGCCACCAGAAACTCATAAAAACAGTTTTGTCAGTGATAAAGCGAAAAGCCAATGTCAAAGATCCAAGAGTAAAGACATGCAAGGCAACGCTGAAGACAACGTTCAAGGACACAAGTCCCTGGAGAACTACAACAGATGGCAAAATCGTCAATGAAATGAGAGCCAGAGATACCCAGTGGGAGACAGGCCGTAACAGGGTAATGGTGATAGCGAAGAGGATGACACTCAGGACGGAACCCTGAGGCACACCATTTTTTCTGGATAAAGGTGTCTGACAGGGTAGAACCTGCATGTACCTACACAACTCTGTCTTTTAAAAGTGAAATGGGAGAGGCACCTCAGAAGCCACCCACGTAGAGAGTACGGAGGATACCAGTCCTCCAACAGGTGTTGCAAGCTTTCTCCAACATGACCAGAGTCTAGTATTTCCGTAGAAACCATTCATGACATAGGTTGACAAAGTGGCAAAATGGTCAACAGCAGAGAGTATAGTATGTGACCCTCAAGTTATTAGCTCTTGTGATTGGATCCTCGTATGCAAGAAAGAAAATTCATTCATTTTGAAAGTGAACTTAATAGAGGATAGTACGATCTTTTTGCTTTTGATACTCCAGGCTTTATACAGGGTGGTCCATTGATCGTGACCGGGCCAAATATCTCATGAAATAAGCATCAAACGAAAAAACTACAAAGAACAAAACTTGTCTAGCTTGAAGGGGGAAACCAGATGGCGCTATGGTTGGCCCAATAGATGGCGCTGCCATAGGTCAAACGGATATCAACTGCACTTTTTAAAATAGGAACTAGGAAATTGTTTCTGAACATCTGCAAATGTAGGAAGGGGAGACAATTTCAAAGGAACCCTCCTCTCTCTCAAATAACATAAATGAACATTCACAAACTTGTTACTCTTTGCATTACATTTTGATTTGTTTCAAGACTGTTCACCCGAACTCTGGACCATTTAGGAGTACAAACACCCACACAATGCACTTCCTGTTGGGAATCTGTGTATGAGCAGTAAGAACCATTTTGTTCCCATGAGCAGCATTGAGAAACAGCCATCCAGAAAGATCCGTTCACTGTATATGTTGAAGTGGAAGGTTTGCAGAGGTTCCACACAATCAATTCTTTTTCCTCAGAAGCCATCCACCCTCTCGGTTAGGACCACAATTTGTTGCTGAGGCTTTTCACAGGTATTTTTAATATCATAGTGATCTTGGCAGTTAAGTCAAGACACTCACAGTCTGATACAACATTTAACTGTTATGTGCCATGGTGGCAAATGAGGCAAGCAGTGAGTTTACAGCAGACTTTCAGTGCACAAGGCACAGCAGTACTCATCAATCACATAAAAGGGCTGCAAGGCCCAGAAGAGGCCAGATTAATGGAAGAGATACATGAATTCCAAAGTAGAATGATGCGTTTTGTCACAGGTTCAATCAGTAAGAGCAAGAGTGGCACAGTACTGCTCACTGGATTCTAATAACAGACACTGAAAGAGAGAAACTATGCATCTGGGGGACATTTACTATTAAAAATTCCAAAGTAGCTATTCTACTAACAGCCAGGCCGCCTATTACAGTCTCATGCCTTTTTGTGAAATGAGAAATGATGGACAAATAAGAGAAATTAGAACTTGTACAGAAGCTTAAAAAATGTTCTTCGCACAAACACTGTTTACAAAAATAACATGAAAACAATACTGGTACTGAAAGCACCCTCCCTCACGCATGGTTAAGTGCCTTTCAGAGTATAGAAGTATCACTTGATTAAGTCAAAGCCGAGTAACACAACACAATGTTCCTAAAGAAAATACAGAATATGCACAATGTGCATTTACAAACCGCATGAACATTTCCTTACATGCAAAATAAGTAACATATCTTGAATTTGGAAGCCATTAATCACTGAAGCTCTTCTGTTTTCCCTTTTTCTCTTGCAAGGCAATCTCTAGGAGATGCGTGAGGGAAAAAATTTGTCAGGATACTTGGTTCCTTCATGACAATGGTGCTGTTTGTGCACACAATGATTTTATTGTCTAGCTTCTTGGAGTTTGAGGTTTTCTTTTGAAGACACTTAGGTTTATCTCTTTGTCTATTAGCCATTGTGTGGGGCTCATTGCCTAGATTCTAACCATCCAGAGAAATGGACTCATCAACCCAGCTAGACAACCGTAAGTAGTACATCTTCTGTCAAGCAATCCAGATGATCTCAGATATTGAAAGAAAATAATAACGTACAACAAAAGCATATACAGAACAGGATAATGACACACAACTCCCAATTTTCACCTGAATCATTTCGCTAATATTTTGACCAATGAGCCAAACATTACTGACAGACAGATTTTGTATGTATCAATGGCTCCATGACATTGAAATGTTTTCATGTTGGACCCCGTAATTCACTAGACAATATAACCTTTATTGAAGAAGCAGCTCCAAGTAAATGATCATTCTCAACACTACACGAAACAAATGTATGAGGGCGAGTTTTTCAAAACTAGCTTTCTGCAAAAATGGCCAAAATGAACTTTTTTTTGGCCATCTTTATTATTCAGGAAACAGTTCTTTCATAACTCAATTACTTCCATGATTAGAAGCTCCCGAATGTCCTCCGTTATTCCAAAACTCGCTTTCTGCAGCTAATTTTTGTAGGGTTAACAATGTTTTGATTTTAATAAAACCATTTTCCATTTCATATTGGTAGCATTTGCATGGCCTTGTGGCATTTTCTTTCTGAGCACCTGCGTTATTGTTAGGTCAGTCAGTTGCAAAACTGCCTATTTGATATAACAAAGGAGTTATATGTATTCTTAGACTGTTTAAAAGTTTATTTTTAAATAAAATGACAAGACTACTCTGAACCTGTAATGCAAGTTGAAAGGAAGTGTAAGAGAAGAAGAGTGTAATACATGACAACCTGTGAAAGATACGGTGAAGAAAGTGCAGTGCCATTGGATGTCAGAAGTGGTCACATATCAAGTCACTGTACGTCCATAAGAGGGCACAGGGGTTGTTAGGTTGTCTGCTTAACATCTGATAAAATGGTTGGTAAGCACTTAACAACACTCCTGATTAACAATTCATTCGGCATTTGAAACAGACTAGCATTGCACACTCATTAATTAAAATGACCTGAATTTTATTTGATTACTTGCCAGATTTTCGGGAGCTCCTTTGTACGAATGGACTGCAAATTCAAGGTGCAAATTCCTGTTAAATATACTTAATGTGGGGGATCAAGTAGTAGTAGAGATCATCAAGAAAGGACATAAATCCTTCAGAGCCATGGACACAGCCCAAAAAAATGAAAACCAAGTTGTGTGGGTAAAGAAGAGAGTCAAGATGTGGCAAAGTTGATGAAGTTCATTGTAACTAAAGGGTATAGGAAGTTCCATGAAAATATTCTAATGTGGAATAGTGCTGTGGATAGTGCCAATGTAAGTGACGTGATAGAAAATGTAGATGGAGAAACAGAGCAAGCCATTGGACTATAAAAATGTTGATTGGATTAATTTAAAATATTTTAATGCTTAGCTTAATGTTATTACTGCGTCTTGCATCAGCAATATTTTTAAAAAGTTACATGTACTATACTTTTTTATTATGTTTCCTTGGCAAATGAATGATAAGAAAGAAGTTGTACATTAATATGTTCTGCAGAAAGCAAGTTTTGGAATAATTTGATACTTCTATTGTCTTTTTTAAATATATGGATGCAGATTGTTCTTTTGATTTGTGTGTGTATCAATTGCTGTTTAGCAATAAATACATTGTATATAAAGTTTGCGAAACTTTCATCCATCCATACACAAATCCCTAAACAGTCTTTTGTGTTTCCTGAAAAATTACAATTTTGCAGAAAGTGAGTTTTGAAAAAAACAGTCCTTATCCATATAAGGATATGTCATCATGCAAATAATCTCAGCCACCATCAAAACCTGCGTATACTGTCTGGAATGTCACATGATAACCATTCCTAAAACATTACATTGAACGTTGATTGCAGTCAATACAAAGTGTGTAAATTATTCTAAGTTCAAACAACTTCAAAACTGCAAATTTTCTTTGCCAGAATTTTTTGTGAATTCCATTGAATTTCTCCTTAAAAACAGATAGCCAGTAAAAAAAGTAATTTTTTTAAAGCATAGTTGCACAAGTAGGAGTAAAATAATGTCTTCATTAACGTTACCACTAGTCTCTCTCTCTCTCTCTCTCTCTCTCTCTCACACACACACACGCACACGCACACACACACACACACACACACACACACACACACACACACACACACACCAAAAACGTTTTGCATCACCCAAGTTCCCAGAACTTCTGAAGACAGATGTTGACTGTGGATATTGCATCACAGACACAGTCCCCTTGACTGTTCAGAGATGTTACTAAACCCTGCGCAGAGATATAAACAACCATGCATGAGCAGCGCCTATTAGACGGAGGGGGTCCGACAGCAGATCAGTTCCAGTCATTCCACCAGGAAGGAAGTACACGGCTCATGTTGTCTGTTATTCCATCATGCCTAGACTGTCAATACAGCAGTTTGATCATGTCTGCATTGTTACTTTGTGCCAGGAAGGGCTCTCAACAAGCGAAGTGTCCATGTGTCTCTGAGTGAACCAAAGCTATGTTGTTCAGACATGAAGGAGATACACAGAAACAGGAACTGTCAATGACATGCCTTGCTTAGGCCGCCCAAGGGCTACTACTGCAAGTGGATGACCGCTACATATGGATTATGGCTTGGAGGAACCCTGACAGCTACGCCACCATGTTGAATAATGCTTTCCATGCAGCCACAGGTCGTCATGCTATGACTCGAATTGTGTGCAATAGGCTGCATGATGTGCAGCTTCACTTCTGACGTCCATGGCAAGGTTCATATTTGCAACCACGACACCATGCAGTGCAGTACACATGGGCCCAACAACATGCCAAATGGATTGCTCAGGATTGGTATCACGTTCTCTTTGCCGAGGAGTGTAGCATGTGCCTTCAAACAGACAATCGTCGGAGACGTGTTTGGAGGCAACCCGGTCAGGCTGAATGCCTTAGACACACTGTTCAGTGAGTGCAACAAGGCGGAGGTTCCCTGATGTTTCGGGGTGGCATTATGTGGGGCCGACGTATGGCGCTGATAGTAATGGAAGGCTCCGTAATGGCTGTACAATACGTGAATGCCACCCTCCCACTGATAGTACAACCATATCGGCAGTATACTGGCAAGACATTCGTCTTCATGGATACAATTCGTGTCCCCATCACGCACATCTTGTGAATGAGTTCCTTCAGGATAACGACATCACTTGACTAGAGTGGCCAGCATGTTCTCCAGACTTAAACCATATCAAACATGCCTGGGATAGATTGAAAAGGGCCGTTTATGGACGACTTTACCCACCAACCACTCTGAGGGATCTACACTGAATCGCCGTTGAGGAGTGGGACAATCTGGGCCAACAGTGCCTTGATGAACTTGTGGATAGTATGCCACGACGAATACAGGTATACATCAATGCAAGAGGACGTGCTACTGGGTATTAGAGGTACAGGTGTGTACAGAAATCTGGCCCACCACCTATGAAGGTCTTGCTGTATGGTGGTACAACTTGCAGTGTGTGGTTTTCATGAGCAATAAAAATGGTGGAAATGATGTTTATGTTGATATCCACTCCTATTTTCTGTACAGGTTCTTGAACTCTCAGAACTGAGGTGATGCAAAAGTTTTTTTGATGTGTACATACATCCTGTAAAGTGACTCATTCCACCATCATTTCAATAAAAGAATCATTCAAATGATCTGTGGAACATCTAACTAGTTAACTAGCTTATGACTTTATTCGAGACCAGATGCAAACTTTTGACAATGAATGACAGCATCTATATAACAATTACCCAAACTTAGCCACATCCTTAGATGAACTGGATATATTGTACTCTGTGGGTTGCACAATCAAATGTAATTGTTTTACTACTGGTTACATTCACTACCAGCTTATAGCTACACAATATGAAACTATTTCAATATTTTGAAGCTATTCAGCACTGCCTTGGTAAAATATTCTGGCTGCCTTAAAAGTCCACATTTTCTAATTATATACCTAATACATTCCCCCCCTCCCCCCGTCATGAGACTTCCCTTCCAAAAAATCTATGTACTGAGAAAAAAGTTGCACTCTACATTATTTTACACCAAGTATCTTCTCACATAACACTGTTAAAGTTTGAACAAGGCTCAATTTTTGTCCAACAGTTGCAATTAAACCAAAGCAAGGTACATGCCTCTGGGTAATGGTTGCTGGTTCATCATCATATTTGGTGGTAAGCTCGTTGCTGAAGTGCGGCCAGCTTGCGGTGCCATCATCAGAGGTGGAGGATGATGTATGCTTTGAGGCCGAGCAGGTGGTGGTTGCTGTGAAAATGCAGCATATCATGAAAAATGCCTCTAGCGATGCTTCCATTACATGACAACTTGCAAAACTTGCAAAAGATGGAACAGTCTAAATAGAGTACCACGTCTTGCAACTGTAAATCATTTCAAGCATCACAACAGCACATTTTTATTCTGCTGAATAGCTTTGGTCCAACGAAGTACTAATATCTGAGCTCACCAATAGCTTCACCAGTTATATTTCTAATAGAGTAAGATTTGGGTCAGTATTTAAATAAAAAAACTAAAAAAATTTTTTTTAAGAAATACAGAAATTGACCTGTCACAGTGACACTTTCTCTAATGGGGCAATAGTGCTATTACTATGCAAATGTCAGCAACAATCACTTTCAAGAAATCTGATAATGAGGTACTGCCAAGTGATGAGAGTAATATGTAGACTGGTAAAAGCAGTGAACTACTGTGTAATATCCATAGTGAATTAATGCATAATATCTGTATACTAACCCCTCGCAGCAAGGGTGGTACATTAGTCTGCTTGCTGTGGTTGGCACGTACGAGAGGTGGTGGGGGCTGCTGCTGTGGTGGTGGTGGCAACTTGCCAGTAACTGGAGGCTTTGCTGGCACACCAACCCCCGGCACAACACTCGGACCCACACCTGCTTGTGGCTGCTGTGTGGGTGGGACTACAGCAATGTTCTCCTTCATCTGCTGGGACTGACGTAGTTTCTTCAGCAGCACAAGTTTCATTTCCTCATTGCGTAGCTCCTCACGCAGCTTCCGGAGTGTGCGTTCACGTTCTTCCAGTTCTTGCGGGGTCAACTCCTGTTGTAGAAGAAGATTATACTATGGAGCAGATTTAACACAAGGAATAGGGAATAAAGGATTCAAGCATGATTAAAAATAGTTCATGTCCATATACCTGCCTTGGGAGCAGGACTTTTATACGATTTGGCCCATGAAGACCATTTATAGCATCATTACTGTTCACTGTATCATCTACTATGTATACTTGAAAGAACAATTAGCCAAAAGAGCAATTGCAATCAAATTTATAGACAGCCATAACTACAAATTATCACATTCAAAAGTTACGTAAAGACTGTGGACGTGTCTCCTGTCTACAACTAGAATGGGTCTCTTCAAGAATGTCATCTGTGGATTATCTATCACTTCTCCTTTGCAAAACACTAAATGGTTTTTATACAAATAAGGGCTTTGCTTCAAAGAGACTATTAAGTGCTGATGAGAAGCAGCCTATAAACATCACCTGAATTCTTTATCTACTATTTTGAGATGATGTTCCAGACCTGAGAGTTCCAACTTTACTCTCTATTCTGTGGAATTTTTTACCATTCCTTACTTAATCTGTCAATCTAGGCTCACCGTCTCTTTCTGTTATCTACCTTCAGTTTTCTTTGGCTCTAAGCATTTGCAGGCCTTTTATTCCCTCCCCATTTTAACATGTCCTCATCTATCTGATACCATGTTCTCAGTAGCTTTCAGTCATCATATGCCATACTTGTCAACAAAATCCTTGTAACCAGCGTTTATCCAATCCAATAATAATGAATCCATTGCAAGAATAGAATGCACTGCATTGTGCAGAACTATCCACTCCCTAATTCACTATTTCCAACTAATCCCAAAGTGTGTTAAGTGCATCGATATAAAAAGTAAAGAGCCATATAAGTTTGTGCAGTCTTGTGATACAAGTCTGACATTTACTCCAATAATAACTGAAATCTGACAGTGGAAACAAACCAAAATTGAGAATATGAAACCACTCAGACGAATGATAATACCAATGAGCCATTTACAACAACAAAATTCCAGAAGTTTTTGATCTCTCACACTTCCTAGCTCTACTACATATACATATACAGAAGGAGAAAGAAAGAGAGAAAGAAAGAGAGAGAGAGAGAGAGAGAGAGAGAGAGAGAGAGAGTTCCTTTCTGATACTGTAGGTATCCGTCTGTGACCACATTTCATCTGCTGGTGAAAGAGTGCCTGTATTCCTTTTCCCCCCCACACTCTGATGTACAAATGCATTGGTGAATGTATCTGCATCCCACCCCTATCCCCGCTGTCACCTAGAGAGTATTTGGACAATAGTAATGCATGGTCTCTCTCTCTCCCTCTCTCTCTCTCTCTCTCTCTCTCTCTCTCTCTCTCTCTCTCTCTCTCTCTCTTTCTTTCTTTTAAAAAAAGAGTTTTGATGAATGCAAATAGCAAGATCACTAAACAACAAGCTGTAGTCCAGCTGTATAAACATAGGTAATTCAGATGACACTGATCTCGTGAAAGGAGCAGTGATGATTTTCACTTTAAGATTTATAGAAACCACAATAAACACAAAGCAAAACTGTAAGAGAGGACTGAAAATTGCCTTGCAAAGAAATAGAAGTTCAATGGTTTCCAAGAGCAGAACATCTCTAGGATATCACAATGGAAACTGATGAGCATTACTTAAAAGCAGTTTTAAAGGATACTACCATAGTTTATACTCATAAATAAAATTTACATAAAAAGAGACAGAAGTAGTCTGACTGAACAATATATTATAGACTCATCACCATAAATAGTAGGAACGATGCCTACAACATGTTATCTTAGTTCACATTTTCTTCATATTTCACACAATTAGTCAAACACTTCAAATTCAAACATTTTATAAGCAAAATTATCTTACAAAATCTAAGTTGAATGCAGAAGCTACACTGAAAACAAAGGAAAATGCAGTTTCTTCGAGTTAGGCAACCTTTATTGGTATAAGTGGTGGCATCTCCCCTTCATCCGAGTCACTTTCATAGCCATTTGTGTAGCCGTTTATCCGAGGCTCCTCATCAGAAAGCACTATTATATCTGGGCTTTCAGCATAGTTCCGCTCAGTTCTCGGACGCAAGTTCCTCCGAGGGTATTTGTCATCAAATTCTTTTATACTACGTGGGATTAAGCCACGAACTTCACTAATGCCAATTTCTTCCACACGGTGGACTCTTGAAAGGTCTTGTGGCACATCACTCCTAGCTGGAGGAGGTCCCATGTCTCTGTCTCGTCTGGAAGAGAACAATAAGATGTATAGTTCAAAGATACACCAAAATAACAGATTTTCTACAGGCGAAAAAGTGTGTTGTACGCACTTAACACTCAGATCCACAACTGTGTCATCGTCTACTTCCATCTTGAACAGATGTATCACTTTGTTGAATCTGCAAAGGAAATTAAAAGCACATTACAAACCAGTTTCAACAAGGTAGCACAAAAAATCTCATTAATTATGGGAGCACATTAAATGGATTAAAGCAATTTATGTCCATTATCTACAACATAAAACAAATATCTTTGTTTAAACAATGGAGAAACCCAGATGGAACAATGACAATACTTCGAAATGCATAGACTGCTACTCACTATACTGTGAGATGTTGAGCCACAGCTAGGCACAATGAAGAGACTTTTAAACAGGTAAGTTTTTCACCAAGAAGACCTTCATTCGAATGAAACACACACACACACACACACACTTAAATTAATCTGTGGCTGAAATGTGGTTGCATGCTGCATATTTACATATATTGTTGTTGTCATGGTCTTCCGTCTGAAGATTGGTTTGATGCAGCTCTCCATGTATCTTGTGCAACCCTCATCATCTCCAAATAACTACTGCAACTTACATCCTTTCGAATCTGCTTACCTTATTCGAATTTGCTTACAGTATTCATCTCTTGGTCTCTCTCTACGATTTTTACCCCCTCACACTTACTTCCCGTACTATGTTGGTGGTCATTTGATGTCTCAGAATGTGTCCAAATCAACTGATTCCTTCTTTTAGTCAGGTTGTGCCACAAATTTCTTTCCTACTCAGTTCTACTCAGTATCTCCTAATTAGTTACATGATCTACTCATCTAATCTTCAGCATTCTTCTGTAGCACCACATTTCAAAAGCTCCTATTCTCTTCTTATCGAGGCTGTTCACTGTCTGTGTTTCACTTCCACTCATGGCTACACTTCATACAAATACTCTCATTAAAGACTTCCTAACACTTAAAGCTTCAGAAATGCTTTTCTTCCCATTGGCAGCCTACATTTTGTATCCACAACTTTGCCCATCAGCAATTATTTTGCTTCCTCTCAGCATCGCCTGATTTAATTTGACTACATTGCATCATCCTTGTTTTGCTTTAGTTGATGTTTCAAGACACTATCCATTCCGTTCAATTGCTCTTCCAAGTTCTTCGCTGTCTTGGACAGAATTACAATGCCATTGGAACCTCAAAGTTTTTATTTCCTCTCCCCAAACTTCAATTCATTCTCCAAATTTTTTTTGTATTTCCTTTGCCGCTTGCTCAACATACAGACTGAATGATATTGTGGATAGGCTACAACCCTAGCTCATTCCCCTCTCGACCAATGCTTCCTTTTCATGCCCCTTGACTATTGTAACCACCATCTGGTTTTGTAGAAGTTGCAAATAGCCTTTTGCTCCCTGTACTTTACACTTGCTACCTTCAAAATGTCAAAGAGAGTATTCTAGCAACACAGTCAAAAGTTTCTTTAAGTGTACAAATGTTGTAGACATAGGTTTATCTTTCCGTAATCTATCTTCTAAAATAAGTCATAGGGACAGTATTTCAACACGTGTTCCTACATTTCTCCCCAATCCAAACTGATCTTCCCAGAGATCAGTTTCCACCACTTTTCCTATTCTTCTGTAAAGAATTTGTGTTTAATATTTTGCAACCATGACTTACTAAACTGATAGTTCAGTAATATCCGTACCTGGCAGCACCTGCTTTCTATGGAATTGGAATGATTATATTCTTCTTGAAGTCTGTGGGTATTTTGCCTCTCTCATACATCTTGTACACCAGATGGAAGAATTTTGTCACGGGTGGCTCTGCCAAGGCCATCAGTTGGTGCGACGGAATGTCGCCTACTCCTGGGGCCTTGTTTCGACTTTCAGTGCTCTGTCAAATTCTTCTCACAGTATCATGTCTCCCATTTCATCTCCGTCTATGTCCTCTTACATTTCTGTATTACCTGCAGGTTCATCTCCCTTGTACAGACACTTTATGTACTCCTTCCACCTTTCAGCTTTCCCTTCTTCGCTGAGAACTGGTTTTGCCATCTGAGCTCTTGATATTCATAGCACTGCTTCTCTTATCTCCAAAGGCCTCTTTAATTTTCTGATTTTCTGTAGTCAATATCTATCTCCCCCCCCCACCCCCCCCCCACCCCCCAGAACATATGCTCCTAAATCCTTACATTTGTCCTCTTAACCATTCCTGCTTAGCCATTTTGCACTTCCTGTCAATATCACTTTTTAGACATTTGTATTCCCTTTTGCTTGGTTCATTTTTTTAAATTTTCTCCTTTCATCAGTCAATATCTCTTGTGTCACCCCAGGATTTCTACTAAGACCTGTCGTTTTATCTATTTTACCCTCAGCCGCCTTCACTACTTCAACTCTCAAAGCTCACTGTATTCCTAATGCTCTCTCTGAAACTCTCAACAACCTCTGGTTCTTTCAACTTATTCGGATCCCATCTCCTTCATTTCCTACATTTTTTAATTTCTTCAGTTTTAATCTACAGTTCACAACCAATAAATTGTGGTTGAAGTCCACATCTGCACCTGGAAATGTCTTAAAATTTAAAATCTTTTCCCTAAATCTCTGTCTTGCAATCTTACAATTCTAACCAATACTGATTCTTCAATAAAGGAAGTCCAAAATCACTGAGAAAACGTACTATGAACTTCCATAATGTTGCGATTATTGTTATGAACAGTGTAGATAAAAATAACTTCATTTCATTATTTGAAATTCCCACTAAATATGGAAAAATCAAGCTTGTTCAAGGAATATTTGGCGGGACACCTGTAATAGGGAATTGCAACTCAAATAAAATAACTATGTGACTGACAAATTGCAGTGAGAAGAGGAGAGGTGTGGGTGGGGCAGTATTGCCAGTATTCAGCCAGCCATGACTGATGGATCTGCAACTACAAAACAAGCAACACTATGAACACAGTGCTCAAGAAAGAACTATAATTTACTAGAAGCTGGTCCTTACCACTTGATTTGCTGGAATGCCATTCACAAATTTATTTTAACTGAAGAATTAGAGCCATGTGTCTCTGCTAGAAATGTTGCAATCACATACCAGTGTTCTTGGACACACTTGGTGGTGTTAATAAACAATGGGAAAAAGTTAGAATTATTTTGCGTAATCTGACATTTTAATTTCACAGAGCAGGCGTATGATTAGTGAAACGGAACAATTCAAATTTTTAGGTGTACAGATAGATAGTAAGCTGTCATGGAAAGCCCACATATTTTGAAGTGTTGTTCTAATTTAGTGATATATGTAATGCTTCGCTGGCACAGGGAACTTTTCCAGACAGATTGAAATATGCAATTGTCAAACCTCTTCATAAGAAAGGGGACAAGAGTGACTTAAATAATTATAGACCAATCTCATTGCCGACTTCATTTTCTAAAATATTCAAAAAAAGTTATGTATTCAAAAGTGGTCTCACATTTAAGCGAAAATAATTTACTCAGCATGTCACAGTTTGGATTAAGGAAGGATTCCCCGACTGAGAATGCTATCTAAATATTTACCCGTCAAATAGTACAAGCCGTAAATAACAAATTATCACCATTTGGTTTTTTTGCAATCTTTCCAAGGCATTTGACTGTGTGGATCATGTCACACTCTTAGAAAAACTCAGATTTTATGAAATTGAAGACTACACACACAGCTGGTCTGAATCATACTTAACGAACAGAAAGCAAAAAGTTGTGCTGAATAACACACATAATGTTGGTAAATTCTAGTGAATGGGGAGTTATCACAAAGGGAGTCGCACAGGGTTCAATTTTGGGTCCTCTGCTGTTCCTTAGTCATGTGAATGCCCTCTCACTTAATGTTCAGCGAGCAGAACTAGTACTTTTTGCAGATGACACGAGTGTTATAATAAATCCCATTCCAGAAAAAGCAGCTGAAGATATTGTTAAGTACGTCTTTCAAAGAATTATTAAGTGGCTCTCAGAAAATGGACTCTCCCTTGATTTTGAAAAAACTCTCTATATCCAATTCTGCACACCAAACAGAGTCATACCGACAATTGACGTAGCATATGAACAGGGCTCAGTTAACAGTGTGGATTTCTCCAAATTTATGGGTGTTCTGATGACAACTTGAACTGGAAGAAGCATATTACTGAGCTTCTCAAACAATTACGTTCAGCTTCTTTCGCTCTTCGTATAATCGCTAGTCTTGGTAATAAACTGATCAGCCTCCTAAAGTACTTTGTATATTCCACTCAATAATGTCTTATGGAATAGTTTTCTGGAGTAACTCACCACTTAGACAAAGTATTGATTGCACAAAAGAGCAGTGAGAATAATTAGTGGCACCTATTCAAGGAGTTAGATATTTTAACTGCACCATCAGAGTACCTATATTCGCTAACGAAATTCATTATAAATAATCCATCTCTATTCACGAAGAACAGTGACGTTCATACGTAAAACACTAGAGGGAAAAATGACTTTTCCCATCCATTATTGAAGCTGTCAGTTTATCAAAAAGGAGTACATTATTCAGCAACAAAAATCTTTGATCATTTGCCCAACAACATAAAAAGTCTGGCAAGTAGCAGACCAAGTTTTAAAATTAGCTTAAAATCATTTCTTTTGGACAACTATTCATAGTTGCTTGTGTACAACTAAAAATTTCAGTAATATTAATATATTGTAATCTGACTTGTTCCAGACATATCAATAAAACATTTGTGAAAATGATCTACGGAACACAACATAACTAAACTAACTAAACCATTTGACATGACACTTTAAAGCAGAGAGGTGGTTATCATATTATACCATATGGTGCATCAAACAAGGACATAACCGAAACAAAGTTTATTTTCACATACAGCCTAAATTTCATAGGTAATAAATATACAGTCAGAGTCAGGATACGAAACTTTCACGAACACAGAAACCAGAAAGACATATTAAGTTTAACGATAAAATTGCAACTATTGCCCACTATAGGATACATGAAGAATGCCCTGAGAGAGGTATGTTCCTCAGACTTCACATAACATTCTGTTGAAGTAAAATGCAAAATAGAACTTTTGGTATGTATTCATTCTTCACCTTATCTAAAAGAACCCTCAACAATTTGACAAAAAGAATGATATCTGGACACCTTTTTTTCATAAGTGTCCAAAAATCTATCCCTTATTTTAAAGCCAAGATTACCATTATTGGACATCTTTTTTATTTACCTCATGTCTATTGCTCTACATACACTTACACTGCATTCTTGTTGTTTAAAGCTATGGTCTCTGAACACTATTCTCAAATGTTTTATATCTTTAAGCCTGAAATTATGCTATTATTTCATTTTTAGATTTATCTTTTCATAACCTTATCTGATTAGGTGTAAATTGAATATTTTTCTTGACGTTCTAAATGTTGTACAACAAAGTCATCAGATCACAAAGTAGTATTTATGATTGGTTCAGAACTGAAATATAAATGATTTGATATAGCATTTTTCATATTTCTTCAGGAAGTTGACCACACAAATGTGGAATGGATGGGCAGCTACTTCTATCTTTTTTTCTACATAAAAAATTATTTTATTGTGTAATCATTCAGATCTAACACATTAAAGTGCTTCTATTGGACATTTGGTGTTCATCCATGACTAAATTCTCCATTGAACTATCGAGTTATTTGGAGACAGCATCTAGGAAAGACTTACATCCCCCACACCTACTGGTTACTGGGGGCTTGTTTTATCTCCACTGAATGACACAGAAGTCTTTTAAAGAAGCTTTAATATCTGCATGAAGATGTGTTAAATGTTTTTCTAATGCCAATGTAGCATGATGATGAGGTATAATTCTCGATACATGACACTAAATAAATAATTTAGTTGTCAACAAATGTTGTGACTGGTAGCAGTGTTTGAAAACAATTTCACACCCCTTCTTGAACAAAAAGAGGTCATTTTTGCTTTACTCAAACCTCTGGGGAATTAAGGATTTCCCATTTATGAAACATGTGCAACAGTTAATTATGAGTTTACACCCAACATACTACAGAAGTTTCATGTTTATGAACCTGGTCCAGCAACTTTTCATGTTTAACTTTCCTTACATTCATTTCCAATTCCTTACATTTACAATGAGACAAAATGAATTGCTAATCAAGAACTAGCATTCTGTTTCATCAATTCTCCTCCTTGAATACTATTCAGTGTCACTCCCCCTTGTTGCGTTATGCTTAGCATTTCCATTTCCTTGAATGCTTCCATATATATCAGTCTCCATTTCACTTGTAAACCTATTGAGCAATTCTACTTGTGCTCATTGCTTAATTACATCAGCATCATTTCTTACTATTTTTGGCTCTACAGTATGCAGCTTTTTATTATAAAACTTCCTTATCACATACAACTTGGCTGACCTCTTTATAAAGATTTCTTTTTGTAATACACAGAATATACAGGTAATAAGATGAACATCAACAAAAGCAAAACAAGGATAATGGGATGTAGTCGAATTAAGTCGGGTGATGCTGAGGGAATTAGATTAGGAAATGAGACACTTAAAGTAGTAAAGGAGTTTTGCTATTTGGGGAGCAATATAACTGATGACGGTCGAAGTAGAGAGGATATAAAGTGTAGACTGGCAATGGCAAGGAAAGCGTTTCTGAAGAAGAGAAATTTGTTAATATCGAGTATAGATTTAAGTGTCAGGAAGTCATTTCTGAAAGTATTCGTATGGAGTGTAGCCATGTATGGAAGTGAAACATGGACGATAAATAGTCTGGACAAGAAGAGAATAGAAGCTTTCAAAATGTTGTGTTACAGAAGAATGCTGCAGATTAGATGGGTAGATCACATAACTAACGAGGAGGTATTGAACAGGATTGGGGAGAAGAGAAGTTTGTGGCACAACTTGACTAGAAGAAGGGATCGATTGGTAGGACATGTTCTGAGGCATCAAGGGATCACCAATTTAGCATTGGAGGGCAGCGTGGAGGGTAAAAATCGTAAAGGGAGACCAAGAGATGACTACACCAAGCAGATTCAGAAGGGTGTAAGTTGCGGTCGGTACTGGGAGATGAAGAAGCTTGCACAGGATAGAGTAGCATGGAGAGCTGCATCAAAACAGTCTCAGGACTGAAGACCACAACAACAACAACAACAACATGGTAAGGAAAGTTACAACAGAATGTAAATAATTTAGGAGTAAATAAGACCAGTGAGCAAACAGTCAAAATGGTGTGCTGTCAACAGGTACACAAAAAGAAGTGTGTGCACCTGTCAATGGATAGACGTTTCTACTATTCAGTGAGTGGTTCACATGAATGCACCACAGCAAAGAGTCAGTTTACTTGCAGTTTTCAAGAGGTGTGGTGTATACGCATAACCCATTATCAGGCACAATCAACAGCATATGCAACCCACATCTACAGGCCATTGCTGTTGGCCAATTTTTAAATGAGGCACAGCTGAAGCCAATATGACAGCTATGTAGTGACATGTGACCAACACCACATAACAAGTAATTTTAATGGAAGTGTAATTGCTTCATTTTTAAAAGTGGAAGAATATAATCCATGAATTACATCTCAATTTCATAATATCCTAACATCTGCAATATCTTTGTCATTTTAACAACTGAACTTTTTCAACAAATCAAAGTCTGATATAAGGTTAGCATTTCCATTTTAAGTGCATCCACTATTTATACACAAAATAATAACTTTTTCTTGTCCATTGATGACACATTCCTAAAGTAAACACAATTATTCTTTTACACAGTTATTTTTCCATGCATATTAGATAATATTAAGATTTTTATGATCATACACACCAACAAATAAGAAACATATTTTGAGGTGTCACCAATAAGCATTTACACACTGAAAATGTCACCGTCAAGTATTATATTACATATGGATCTATTCCTGGAACAGAATGGGACATATCCATTACGTTTTAACATGTTTTAAACTGACAAACTGCCTATTGGCTTCTGTCTCGGGTTCTTCAGCCGACGTTCATCTAATGATTTTACTATCAGCGGACAGTAAAATCATTAGATGAACGTCGGCCGAAGAACCCGAGACAGAAGCCAATAGGCAGTTTGTCAACAAGTGGCCATGAAAGCCTTAACAATTTTGTATGTTTCAAATTATAAAATTTAATCTACATTTTAACAGGAGGCCTTTTGTTGGCAATAAAATGATATAAGCCAAAATGTAATTCTAATACTACAAAATTACGGAATTGTCATTTAGTATGTGTAAAAGTAAAATCGGACTTGTATTAGAACAGGGCTCACAACCAGATATAAAATCCATCTGTGGTAACACAGTATAAAAATCCTATTATATTACAACTAACTGAATTTTGAAACTTTTTATGCTTGATAAGCAGTCAGCAGTCCAATCAGCATTAATCTCTTTTTTTTTATTCCCATCTGTTATTTTAAAATTAAAATTATTTCATCAAATGATAGGACAGAGCTTTCATTGTGATGGAATGGGACTACTAAAAGAAAAATTCATTTTAATCTGTTTTATTTCGAAAATTTTGGCTATACAAATTTTAAATTTTAACAAAAATATAGCAGCTGCCTACTAAATATTGATGACCAAGACAGAACGAAAACATTTGTTGACAGTCAATAGCAGGCATATCAAGAATTTGAAGAATCTTAGACCTTGGCCCATGCAGTATTGTTGCTTCAAAACCTATATCTGTTATCCCTACTGCTCTTTCCAAAGAAGTTAACTTGCTCATCAATATCTACTGCTAAAATCTGTCCTATAAGCACTCAATCGACTTCTTGGTTGCTGTGTTAACAAAACCACAGGAATCTACATGAATATCCTGCTTTTCATCACCCATTTGACCAATGGCTTCGTTATTTAGAGCATAGTCAGGAATCACTGTTGCAATTTTCTGAGAAACTGAGTTAAAATCAATTACGTATCTTTGGTGATGGACTGCTCTTTATAAATTACTGTGTAGGGGAAAAGGCATCACTGCAGTGTACAGAGTGAGTGCCAGGTTCTGCATGGATATCATAAGAAGACTTACATTATTCAATCTGATCCTTTGGACGAAGTCACCAGAATGTATTTCTCCTTCTTTGGCAATTTCATAAAAAGACAATCTATTTCTACCCTGATATTTTCCACCCAAAACTAAATGCCGTACCTTATATTTGCAAACTGTCAGCAAATAGTCATATATACATATGAGGAAATACGGAAGCGTCCGATCCCACCCGTCTGCTTTGACCCATGACGTCACAAATATGGCGGAAACAAAAACACACACACATACTTTCCACAAGAAGCCTAATGACACTAACGGGACAAGCGCGGGAAATGGGGTGTTTTGGGTGGGGGCAAACTAAATATAAACAAATTTAGACACCTTGCGTAGCTACAACGTGTAAGTGAAGACAGCCATGCATGAATACCCACCCACCTCCCCAGGGGTCGTAACCCCTGCAACCCATAGAAGATAAAGATGCTTCAGTAGCTGATTAGTGTTTTTTGTCTTTTAAAAAAAAAATCTCACGGGATAGAATGAACAGATCAGAAAGATAAACATAATAAACTAAAACAAATTCGAGGAAACAGATAATTAAAATAAGTAATAAGTGTTTTTAAATTTAAAAAAAAAAAAAATCTCACGAGATAGAACGAACAGATCAGAAAAGTAAATAAAATAAGATAAAACAGAACTGGAGACAGCCACACTCAAACCAAACTCCGCGCCGTCATGACGTCACACACGACAACACCCTTACGTCACGGGTCAAAGCTGATGCGTTGGATCGGACGCTTCTGTCGACCCTACATATGAATGTGCAATGTGAATATGAATGTAAAATGACCCCTTCCACATCATTATGATTATCTGTGCAAATGGTCCATGAACATGAAACTAACTACCATTTGTTTCAGTTCACCATCAACTCCATCAACAATGCCTTTCCTATGAATTTACTACCATGATGCATTAGGCTAATATTATAAAGAATGCTAACCATACTATGCCTACTCCTAATTGCAAAAATATCAAAAAGTTTCAAGATGGTGATTATTTGCATTTTATATGATTTTTCCCAGTATCTTACTTATGAAAAATACTTCCACTGAAAAGTTAATCACAGTTTAGTTTGAAATATGTGTCTTCTGAAACAGTTTCTCAAAAAATTGCATTCATGTTAGTTAGTTTCATGTCCCATGGATCATTTGCACAATAAAATTGAAATGATGTGCAACGTCTCATTTTGCATTCACACCACAAATCAATTTGTAATTTTACTACAAAAGTACCACTCTCTCAGAAGGTAGTGAAAGTAACCATTTTCTATTTTGTGTGCCATGCACCACTCTGTGTCAGTAAGTAGTTGCATTTCCCTTATTTTACATATTTATACAGAATAGACAACTTTAAATGCTACCTCTAGAAACTTATCAAAAATAATCAAGGATTAAATTTCCTGTGAGTTTGCTTTCACTTTTGGTGCAATGACTCAGATAATGAAAATATATGTTTGAATTATAGGATCTTTATATTTACGCAATTCCAACATTGTTCGGATTTTCAGAAGATAGTCTACTTATCATGCTGGCAAAAGATCGTAAATCAGCACTTCATTCAGAGAAACTTATTTTATGATTGTTGTTCATTCCTTAATTAGCAAAAAAATTCTGAACCTTTCATAGCACGCATTTCTTAGAAAACAAAGTGGCAACTGAGATCAAAAAGTGTGAGTCGCAGTGTGAAGAGAATAAGTTAAACAGGACATGACATGTGAAACACACACACACACACACACACACACACACACACACACTGATCAGAATGAAAGCACCTCTACGATAACAGGAGTTTCAACTCGGTCTTTCCTTTATGAATCACAAAATAAATATAACAGTTAAAAGAGTGTGTCACATGTGTGTTATGATATTTTTATAAGGAAAGCTATTGTCATTATTTTGTATGCCACTTCAGCAATGTGTCATTTACGTCTGCACTGTTCTGAATGTCATGGCACAAAGTATGTTTCCTTATTCCAAGAATGTCTGTCATGCATCTATTAAAGATCCAAATATTTATTAGTTTAATGCAAGCTTCGTGTTTTTCAACTAAAACACCAGTCTCGAATTTCTGAAACAGCTTTCAAGAAAAATCAGTGTTTACGAAAAGATGAAACTTACTGCCTTCAATAATGATAACATTATTTTACAGCAGACATACACAAAATTACAAGACAAAACTTTACACCTATCTTTTCGTGAAGAGTTTTAACTAAAGCTTCCCTGCAATTAAGCACCCTTAACCAGCAACATGGTGCTCTATTAAGTGAAAACTATAGATATCATCAAAAATGGCAGACTGCAATCATCCAATTGAAACCAGCACGCAGTGTGAAAAAAAATGGACTATATAAAGATACAAAGGCAACGAAGGAAAACAATGTATTGTGAAAGTCAAAATTGGCATTCTCTGTAATTGCAGTGGACATCTTTTAATGAAGAGCCATTATGCATTCAAAAACTGAATACTTGGCAACAGTTTGATTTCTTAATTCTTCAAACGTATAATCTATATCTGTTTCAGTGCAATAATTATTTGCAAGTCTCCAAAACAGATTAAATTTGCATATCTACTTTTGCACAACAAAGACAACGTATAGAAAAGCTAATATACTACTATACAATATATTACTACGTTCTTCACACTTTCTCCTCCATATTCGAAGAGTGGTAGTGGGGGAGGAATTAATAACAGAAGAAACTACCCCCTCCCAAATTTAAACTTTTTTATATCACACACGACGACATACTGAACCACTTGATAGTATATGCACATATATATTGAAATTATTCACAGTGTGATGCACTTTCCTCAGTCACCATGGTACTTGTTTACTGTAACCCCACCACATAGTTCCATTAACAGGCATGGGAGCCAAGTGCAATAATATCTCGGTCAAGTAATATGTTAGTTTACGTGTGACTTATTTTGAGCCACTAATGATCACCAGGCATCAGTGGCATACCAAAGTATTTAATGCTATTGAATATACAATACCAAATTAACCAAAGAATGGAAAATCCAGGATGGAATGTAACAATATTAGAGAAGGAAAGTTGCTACTCACCATATAGCAAATATGCTATATTGCAACTCAGCATCTCTGCTTTACGGTGAGTAGCAACTTTCCTCCTCTAATACAAAATAAACTAATTTCAGGTGATTTGTCAGTAGCAAAGATCTTTCTCGAAGCCTTGGCTCATAGAGATGACTGTTGTCAGCTTGGTGCAAGAATATACGCATGTATCATCCGAAAACTGTTGCAGAAAAAGAAATGCAAGAAACAACACTAACACTGACCAATTGGCCTTATATAATAAAATTAAGTAACTGAACTGTCAGTTGGTGCTTGGCAGAACACAACAACAACAACAATGCAGTACCATCAATATGCTGAATGATGAATCTACATAAATATTCATGTATAAACAAACTCTTTTGCTTATAGTTGTGTTAATTTTTTTTAACCCACATTTATTTCTATTTTTTATGTGAAAAACATTTGTGGCGAGAGTTCATAAATGTTACATGTACTGACAGATTTCATGATCTCTCCTCATACATGTCAAAGATAAAACAACTGACACTATGCAAATTAAAGCTTCTTCAATCAAAATATAGCTGATCACATGGTACAAATGTTCACAACTGGTCAAATAAATACTGAGGTGTATGATAATGCTACCTAAATAGAACAAATTCCAATATCTCAATGAAGTGTTACTTCAACCATTGGCTGCATGCAGAGAAAACACAGAAGTCACCAGGACATGTAAAGTTACATAACACCTATTGAAGATCTCTTTCATGTAAAAGGTGAAACATTACACTAAGAAATATTGACACTCAAAGAGGATTTCACTGATAAATGTCAACAGAACAAAATATGAATGAAGAGAATCATTCCACAGGCTGACTGTCTACAGAGGAAGATAAGTGCCTTCAGAAATAATCCCACAAACATAGTTCTATCAACAAATATTTGGTAAGACAATATTATGATAAGGATGGATTGCTACTCAGCATACAATGAAGATGTTGATTTGCAGACAGGCTCAACAAAAATAATGCTAGATACATGTGGCTGATGAAAAGCGATATTTTCACAGTCTTTTTGTTGAGCCTGGCTGCAACTCAACATCTGCTCTATATGGTAAGTAGCAATCTGTCATTTCCATAATACTGTCATTATCCCATCCTGGATTTTCCACTGTCTGATCTTTAGTAAGAGTTATGTATCAACCTCCCTTACATTTTTCCAAGTAATTGTAAGATGCATGAAACTACTTTATGAAGCTGTAGAATATGTAAAACAACTACTATTCGCTGAAAGATTAAAAATAGGCTCAACAATATAATACTATGTGATTCAGAACACAAAAATACTGGACATTGGATCAAAACTGTGACTTTTAAGAAAGTATTTAGAAATCTTCCATACACCAAATATTATGGTCTCATGGATATGAGACCCCTGAGGAAATAAAAGTGGTACTCGTATGGGGTATACTTGAGAGCAACTTCTGCTTAACCGATATGCCTAATGATGGACATCTTTCAATTCCAAAAGTACAAAAAAAGGAACAAAATGACTAGAATCACTTTTCAATTTGAGTAAAGACAGTGTCTACTATCCTGTTACACTAATACATGATACTAGCTTCACCATTTTCTGAATAAGCAGCAGAAAACTATAGTTGACAGGCACACCATTTACTAAAACAATGCTGTTTACTTTGCATAATTACAATGTACCTAAAACATCAAATAGTCTACATTACAAGCTTATAAATGCAGACAGTCAACTTAAATGGCAGGTAGCTCTTATGTTCATGGCAGAGGTGAAGTGGTTCCTATTCTGGATTTCTGTCATAGATTATGCAACCTGGATTTACTGAGCTAGAAATGAGATACCACAGTAGAAAATCTAGTTTCCTCAAAAAGAAACACATTTTGTTATTTAGAATCCAACAGTTGTTCAGTATGGCAGTGTAGTATTCAACAGTGCCCTTTATTTTATGATTAAGAAATATGCACAATCAAGAACTCTATAATACTATCAAATAGAAGGTAGACGTAATTTTCCCCCAACTGAAGTGTGTTTTACATACAATGTGAATCCACCTGAAGAAATGATCATACAGACAATTCTACATGGAACACAGATTAGCCTATCAGCAAATGCTCTATACGCATACTCTTACGAGGTCACCAACAGGGCCAGTGAAAGTTATACTAAATAAACAAATTATTAGTTTTGTTTTACTGTCAGTTTACCTTTTCAACTGTGTTTAGAAGCTATAAAACATATTAGGATTATCAGTGGCATTTGTGAACCAGCATACTAGAGGAGAACAGCTAATGAAACACAGAAAGTGATGATGTAAACCTATTAGCTTAATATAGGCCTACTTGTCCTATTCCACTTGTTCATGGATCAAGCCAGAGCAAGTTTTTCCTACTGAATAGTCGATTCTTCAACTCTTGTGTGCTTTTACTTCCTTAACAACCATTTTAACTACATTTTTTATTATTACTGTTGTTGTCTCACTTGTATGGAACTGGATGGTAGTTCACCATTAATTAAGGCTGGCACAATTTCCTAAAAAACAAACTTTTGCAGAAGAATATCTAGGCCTAGTTGTATTAACTATTGCTATATTAATGAGAAAACTGATAAACAATTAAAATTTCAAGACCAAACTGTTGTTTGAATGAAAATAACCATGGAAATAATGTTGGCATAATTATCCACTAAAATCCAATAATATGGGCCTACAACAAAACCTGAAGCCTATAGGAACATTACCAGTAAGCACCCCCTCCCACAAAAAAATGATACAACATCCAAATAACCGAAATAACCAGTTAGTGCTCCTGCTGAATGTTGTCTATAAACTACTAATACTCGACAATTCCATGACTGAAAACATTACATTCAATGTATACCTACATTATGAAAGATGTGAACGATTTTAGAACGGCAGCATCTGATCGTATTGTCATCTAACATAGCATAAACCCAAATAGAAACGTTAATAAGAGCCCTGCAGGTGTAAGATCACAGCTGAAAAATAAGTTACCACGCATAGGCCCAAATAGAAACAGTGATACCGAGTCTATTCATACGGTGATGATATTTAGATCCTGGACTTCATATTTACCGTTATTAAGACTCAAAATTAGTACCACTGGTACGAATAAAGAAAAACTCTGAGTGGAAACAGGGCAGCTACAAGCAGTTCTCTATAGAGCACTTAGCTGTGGTTACACATAACCTATAAATTCTGCTACACTGCAAATTACTACGCTCAGTGAATTAGTCTAACTTCTGCTATATTTCGTCACTCGAAACATTAATATGAGCTTGTACTGTTAAACGACTCCACCAACATATTACGAACGGTGTGTTTTACTGTTACAGAACCATCTCGTCGACAGCAGTAATTACTTACGTTTTGAACTGTCAGACTAAAAGAAATATACCACGATACCGATGTACGGTGCATATACACACACAAATTCCGTAACTGCATTTTGACAATTTTTGGTTAACTTAACTGATGCCACAACAAATATCCTACTACAGTTTAATCCTACTTTAAGACACGTTAAAATAATTGTATAAATCACCTCACTCTAGTGCGATGAACTAGACTACATATTAGTGCAAACAGTAATCAAATGTATTATATTTTTCACGAAACTAAATGACACTACCAGATAAGCACTGCTCACCGATTGCCGATACACACAGCTTCAGTTTACAAACAAGAAATACTACGCATGCTTGTTCTGACATAAACGTTTCGTCACATAACAGTATTTCTGTACCAAATGTTGAAGGACTCCATTGTACACTTGAGACAGCGAGCTGCGTCCGCGGAGGCAATGTTCACTTACCACTAATTAATAAATTTTCACAACACCGTTCAGCGTTTTACGGTCGCAGTTTTTGATCTACACTCACACAGGCATTTCCTTAGACACCCTACACACAATATTTCTACCAAATGTTGCACATACCTGGCGGTCAATCAAGGACGTTCCAAATTTGTTAACTGCTGACAAATCGATTTCAAAAGTACCGACAAGGTGTTAATTATTCCGAATACTGCATGTCGCTTGCCACATTAAAAACGCAAAACTTCCACACATTCACCACATCTGATGATGAGATTTCTTCTGATAACACTTCACATTCTCGAAAACTTTTAAATACTACGAAAAAATTAACTCATCCCCGCAAAAATTAACCACTGATCCAATATGGCGTTGTCTCTACTTGTGTGCTACGGGGCTTCCTTGTGTACTACACGGATTCCGTAAACAAGTTGACATAAACAAATGCACGTGGAGTAATTCGTAATCTATCACTGCATGACAGTGTACTTTACACCTTTTATAAGTATTGATACTCCGTACTGTCCACAAACCAACACAATGTGAGAACTGACGAACTACAAACACGCATCCTGTGTACTGTTACTTGTCACGGCGGAATGACCGCTGGGAGGTATGTCAGTCGCCTGCCGGACCAAAGAGAATTAAATAGCCGACCCAACCCACGAATTCTGCCGAGCCGGACAAAGAGCACCTCGTCATGACGCCACAACGCGAACGAATCCTAGACTTTTTCGCATTCATATGAGGAAACTAACTGGACTAGTGCAAATGCGAACTTCCTCGGGCATTGTTAGTTCGTTACAAGTTCTCGCATCAAATAGAATCAGTGAAACCTCAGGTATACACAGCTGTTTTCGAAGTAAAACCTCCGCGTCTCTTTTCAGTGCGTGTTGTATACAATGACAATTCTCGCTGCGACACCAGCACCACTCAAGATACTGTATGTCAAATATAATAAAAAAATGAGAAAACTTCTTCAATAGGTACCCGATTATCTTTTGACAACTGCATTGCTCCCGGTGCAGTTATGATTTCGAAATAGTCTTAATCACGGTTTGCAATTTTCAGAAAACTGTTTTATATGCATTAGATAAATTGTTAATAGACAATATCCCTACAACGTTACTAGCTTGCCATTATCTCCATCCAGTGAAAGGATATACATGAATAACCATAGCTGAGAAAAGTTGCATCGAGAAATGTTTCCGCCTGTTGCTCAAACAACAACGTTTTGTCACCTAGCAGCAGTTAATTGTACTGGTAGCTCATTAACCTAGTATCTCGTCACTGCAGGTCTGAAATTGAAAGAAGTTGAAGTACACTCATTATCCGATCTAAATAAGAGGACCATTTGGTCGCTAGACGTGGTGGTCATTAGGGACGGATTACTTGCTCGGCTTGGACTGGGAAAGGGGAAAAAATGGATGGAGACGTTTTCAATGGAATCGCCCTTGCATCTGCCATGAGCGATTTAATGAAGCAATGGAAAATCTAAGTCTGTATGGCTAGATAAAAATTTGAACCTTGATACTCCCGAATACTATATCAGTACCTTAACCACTATTCAATTATTTTCAGGTGAAAAATAAAGTATTCTTTTCCTGTGCGAAATCTCCTATTGGACTGACATTGGTGTTGGGTGGTTGTCTATGGGTGATTAAGTTTTGACTGAATTCAGATATGTCTTTGTTACGATATATGTGTGAATATAAATAAATTTTGTACGGAGTGACTATACCTGTACACTTGAAATTGTCTTCAAATTATAAATAAATAAAACACGCCGCGAGGCTGAACAGTCATATTGACGCGCTAGGCGTTTGATTTATTTTATTTGAGAGCGATAATCACAAGCATATATGATTCTTGGCAGAAATAATACACTTCAATCTGCCGTACTCAGTAAATTTTGGTACTGTTGTCCCAACATAATTTCCTACAAAAAAGTTTGAAAAGGAAGTGGGATGATAATTTCAGATAGTTTGTTTTCTTTTCATTTTTACTGTGTGAAATTCCTTTCCTAGTTCATGTACTGTTTTACATTTTCGGGTGACACCGTGTAGTTATAATTATTATTTCACTGTCTCATGCGAATTTGACCAATAACGCACTAATTCTGATGTAGTAATGCTTAGAAAGCACACTTTCGACAAATTGCACAATACTTTCCATTATTTTCGTGGTTTCTCAGGAAATGAGTAACGTTTAAAGCTGAGCGTTGTGAGTTGTGTCATTGATGTCCGCCAGTTCAGATTTGCATTTCTCCTGTCAGTCAAGCTCGCGTCCATACCACCGACCTCATACATAATATCGACGTCTGTTAAAATTACGCGAATGCTGCTAATCTTGTACAACAGTTTAGAATAACGTGATCAGTAATTATGAGCAGCTACATAGTCGCAGCAAAAATCCACAGTGATACTGGGTATGTTTATTCCAGTTACAGATTACAAAGTTTTTGTACCAGGTTACTAACTATGGTGAATAATAACCATCTCAGACCTACAAACCACCACAGAGATATATTTTCCAAAGTCCAATAAATTGAGGAAGCAAGTCATCAAATATCAATTTATGCATAAAGGGACCCTCGCATACCTGAATACACACGATGTTTTTTATTTGCACCGAGTCAGCTGACTTGTAAGTTTCACAAAGATCAGTATTGACTCTATCGCTATCCCTTAGAGCACAACTGACCTCGTTTCTGCGTGTGTGAAGGGATGGGCAGTGTTGATGAAGGTAGGACTACTCTCTCAGCAGTACAATGTGTTCCGTTCGAGAAATTTTCAGTCCAGTTTCAAATTTAATTATACATTTCATATTAATACATTCTCTTTAGCAGACAGTATTAATGCGTTGTTGCATCTAAATAGAGAAGACCATGCACAAAATAAGTGGCAGAGACAACCAGCTTGACCGAAGAATATGTCCTCCACGTTTCGCAATGAGATACAAAGTTAATTATCATTTTTCACATTTGTTTATTAATGTCGCGTTTCGAAATGTTGGTGCTCAAGGCCAGGCACTGAACCGGTAAACGAAACACCTAACTGGTTCTTATACTAAGAAAAATGCTGTTTATTAAGTAGACAAAGCCGGCCCATGTGACCGAGCGGTTCTAGGCGCTTCAGTCCGGAACCGCGCTGCTGCTACGGTCGCAGATTCGAATCCTGCCTCGGGCATGGATGTGTGTGATGTCCTTAGGTTAATTAGGTTTAAGTAGTTATAAGTCTATGGGACTGATGACCTCAGATGTTAAGTCCCATAGTGCTTAGACCCATTTGAACCATTTGAATTAGACAAAAGTTTTAATAACTTACTTTCCCTACGTTGAGGATAATATCAGATTCCACTGCGGGGAGGACGTACTGCGCCATATTCGATAACCAGCTATTCAGCACTGTGGGGCGGAGAAAAAGGAAGAAAGTAAACGTTTAATGACCCATCGGCGAAGCGGGTATCACAGACTTAGTACCTCTAGAGACTGAAGTAGGATGAAAAAGGAAATCGCTCTTAACTTTTCAAGGAGACCATCCCGGGATTTACCTCGAGTGATTCTGAGAAAATAAGGAGTACCTAAAACTGGATGGACGAGCAGGGATTCGAACCGTTGTTCTTCGGAGCACGAGTCCTGTATCTTACCAGTGAGTCACTTCTCTTTCTTTCGCCAAGAGCGTAGCGTCTAAGCTTGGAATGATCACGTATCACATTCGCTCTGCTGCTGTGAACAGGATATTAAGAAAGATGAGTTGCATTGCTGCAAAGGAGGGAACTCATCGAGCCAGGTACGATCTCAATATTAATGAAAGCAACCTATCCAAGTTTCGTCGATTTATATGACAGTCTTGTCTCGGTTTCGCTGGTACTGTGTAGATGTGACAACAGATATTCGGCAGAACGCCAGCCTAAGCAAAGTAAAAGCTAGACGAGCAAGTGAGCTACAAACACGCGGCCCAGCGGACAGTAATCAATCTCTGGCAAAATTTGGACGGCGGGGCCATTTCAGCAATGACTCAAGTTTCGAACTTCGCACCACCACCATGATCTGACGGTGGTTATCACACTGGACTCGCATTCAGGAGGACGACGCGTCCGGCCATCCTGATTTAGGTTTTCCGTGATGTCCCTAAATCGCTCCAGGCAAATCCTGGGATGGTTAATGGGCACGGCCGACTTGCTTCCCCATCATTCCCTAATCCGATGGGACCGACGACCTCGCTGTTTGGTCCGCTTTTCCAAATCAAGCAACCAGCCAACCATGATCAGAAACCAATCGTGACATTATTACCGGAGTAGAAGAATCCATCGTACGAAACCTGCAACATGCGGTCGTGCATTATCCTGCTGAAATGCAGGGTTTCGCAGGGATTGTATGAAGGGTAGAGCCAAGGGTCGTAACACACCTGAAATGTAACGTCCACTGTTCAAAGTGCCGTCAATGCGAACAAGAGGTGACCGAGACGTGTAACCAATGGCACCCCATACCGTCACGCCGGGTGATACGCCAGTATGGCGATGACGAAAAAACGCTTCCAAAGTGCGTTCACCGCGATGTCGCCAAACACGGATGCGACCATCATGACGCTGTAAACAGAACCTGGATTCATCCGAAAAAATGACGTTTTGCCATTCGTGTACCCAGGTTCGTCGTTGAGTAGTCCATCGCATGCGCTCCTGTCTGGGATGCAGCGTCAAGGGTAACCGCAGCCATGGTCTCCGAGCTGATAGTCCATGCTGTTGCAAACGTCGTCGAACTGTTCGTGCAGATGGTTGTTGTCCTGCAAACGTCCCCATCTGTTGACTCAGGGATCGAGACGTGGCTGCACGATCCGTTACAGCCATGCAGATAAGATGCCTGTCATCTCGACTGATAGTGATACGAGGCCATTAGGATGCAGCACAGCATTCCGTATTACCATTCTGAACCCACCGATTCCATATTCTACTAACAGTCATTGGATCTCGACCAACGCGAGCAGCAATGTGGCGATACGATAAACCGCAATCGCGATAGGCTAAAATCCGACCTTTATCAAAGTCGGAAACGTGATGGTACGCATTTCTCCCCCTTACACGAGGCATCACAACGTTTCACCAGGCAACGCCGGTCTACTGCTGTTTGTGTATGAGAAATCGGTAGGAAACTTTCCTCATGTCAGCACTTTGTAGGTGTCGCCACCGGCGCCAACCTTGTGTGAATGGCCTGGAAAGCTAATCATTTGCATATCACAGCGTCTTCTTCCGGTCGGTTAAATTTCGCGTCTGTAGCACGTCATCTTCGTGGTGTAGCAATTTTAATGCCCAGTAGTGTACTACCGAAAAACGGGAAGTAGCTCCTAGGGAAGGAGGAAATGCAGTGGAACTTCACGGGTTGAGAGGGTATGTGACGTTATTTTAATGATTACAAAACACACTCAAATTTACAGAGAACTTGTCAGTACGAGCCCACTTGTCAGTATGACGTTGCGCCCCCTCTGGTCTGAATATATGCACTGATACGGTCGGAAGAGTATCAAACATCTGGTGTTTACTCTCCTGAAGTAAGTTGGTGCACAAATGTTGTAACTGGTCCCTGATATACTAAGTACTGCAACTGGGGCGGAGATGATGTTCGAGCTGGTTCCACACTTTTTCAATGGAGGACAGACCTGGAGATGTTGCTGCGCAGGGGAGTGCCTGAATATCGCGAAAACGGTTCCTATAGACGTGCCGTGTGCGGAAGAGCATTGTTCTGTTGGAAATTGGCACCACGATAGCGTCGGACGAGAGGTAACAGGTGAACGAGTAGGATGTCTGTGATGTGTCGTTGTGCCGTCAGACTTCCTTCAGTCACCACTAGCCGTGATCTGACGTCATCAGATGTCTCTTTCCCCCCCCCCCCCCCCCACTCACATACACTACGACGCCAAGGTAACATCGCTGCGCTTCTCCAAAACACTGCAATAACGGGACCTCTCCCCATGTAGCCGCCATAATTGCCGACGATGATTACTCGCAGTAGAACAGGAACACAGTGCGACGGCGTTCGTCAGCAGTCCATGATTCTCGGCCATGGTGCCACTCCAAACGCAGCCGTTTGTGTTGTGGATGTAACAGTATCCTGCACATGGGACTGCAGCTGCCTGGTCCGGCTGCTGGTAACCTCTGACCAAATAGTGATGACACAGAATGTTGCTGGGGCTCCGTCACTTGTTCTCGGATGGAAATGGAAATGTCGTGTGACGAGGGCCTCCCGTCGGGTAGACCGTACGCCTGGTGCAAGTCTTTCGATTTGACGCCACTTCGGCGACTTGCGCGTCGATGGGGATGAAATGATGATGATTGGGACAACACAACACCCAGTCCCTGAGCGGAGAAAATCTCCGACCCAGCCGGGAATCGAACCCGGGCCCTTTGGATTGACATTCCGTCACGCTGACCACTCAGCTACCAGAGGCGGACTGTTCTCGGATGACAGGTGCTGATATAGGCGTTACGATGTGCTCGGTACACAGTATGACGGTCCTTCCTTATGGTTGTCAGATGTGGTCGACCGCAACCGAGATGAGTACCCCTGCACTGCAGGCAGTCCAACATCGGGCCACTGTCACATCAGAATGCCCCACAAATCTGGTTCAAAAAATGGTTCGAATGGCTCTGAGCACTATGGGACTTAACATCTGAGGTCATCAGTCCCCTAGAACTTAGAACTACTTAACCCTAACTAACCTAAAGAAATCACACACACACATCCATGCCCGAGGCAGGATTCGAACCTGCGACCGTAGCGGTCGCGCGGTTCCAGACTGAAGCGCCTAGAACCGCTCGGCCAAACCCACAAATCTGGACATCACACGATTCGACCAGCCGGCCAAATGGAGACTTACCATTTGAGGACCCTTTCAAACTCAGACAGGTGCTGATAACGCTGTCTGACGTGAGTTCGTGGCATCTCCTTGTCCTTCACACTGATCATTCATATCAGATGCTGATTACGCGTCTCAGATGCCCTTCCAGGTTTGGTAACAACACTAAGCACGAACAACACTAATGCTCTCTGGTGGTCGAACTGCCTGTCACAGAGAAGTGCAACTCTAATCATTTACATATCTGCTGATGGTGTACATGTACGAAGTTACACTGACATCTAACCATGTCCTCAGGATACTTCACACATTTGTCAGGCAGTGTTTATTTTTGAGCCTCAGGTCACACAGATGGTATTATGACTGGTTTTGACTCCCTATTTTGACCGAGCGGTGTGGCGCAATGATTGGCACACTGGACTCGCATTCCGGAGGACGACGATTCAAACCCGCGACCGACCGTCCTGATTTAGCTTTCCCATTATTTTCCTAAATCGCTTCACGCAAATGTCGGGTTGGTTCCATTGAAAGGGCACTGCTGTCCTCCTTCCTCATCCTCCCCTAATCCGATGGGACCGACGACCTCGCTGTTTGGTCCCCTCCCCCAAACCAACAAACCAACCAATTCCTTATTGTGAGCGCTTCCCACGGCACGTCGACGTGTTATTATGTAACACATTCACATTACCTGATGTTGCCGAGTCTGATGGTAAAGTGATAAATTAAAGGTCTGAAACAATTCTGGGCGGACTACAGAATATTTCAGTCTGTCTTTACCTTCTAAATCATGTGAAGATGCACCAGGATCCAACTGTAGTTCGGATTACATGTTAAACTGTAGATCCCCTTTCCCTCGTAGGATTACTGAGGTAGGTTAGGACCATGCAAGTGAGCGAAGTGGCGTCCAATTGAACTACTTATACCAGGCCGTTGAGCCATACGTAATTACTATTACTATCTGGTCATGATGACATTTGTGTGACTCGAGGCTAAACAATACAACAAAAAATTCAAGATTATGTCGTCTGCCAAAAATACATAAACATAGATACCAATCGGACCAATATATGGTGTGAAGAACAGACGAATGAGTGCAGAACATGGACTGAGAATAAATCAAAGATAGGCGAAAGTAATGGGGTGTAGAAGAAATGAGACTACCGATAAACTTAACATCAAAATTAGGGACCACTAAGTAGACGAATTAAAGACTGCACATGACACACGAAGTTAGGAGCATGTAAGAAGCAGACTAGCATAGAAAAAGAAGGCAATTCCCGCTAAAGACGGCTGCTGGTATCAAACATAGCCTGAATACGAGAACTAAATTTTTGGGAGTGAACGTTTGGAGAACAGCATTGTATGGAAGTGATTTATAGGGCGTCGGAAAACCAGACAGAAGAGAATCGAAGCATTTGAGATGTGGTTCTATAGAAGAGTGTTGAAAACAAGGTGAACTGATAAGGTAAGAAATGTGGAGGTTCTCCGCAGACTCGGCGAGAAAGGACCATATGGCTCAAATGGCTCTGAGAACTATGGGACTTAACTGCTGAGGTCATCAGTCCCCTAGAACTTAGAACTACTTAAACCTAACGAACCTAAGGACATCACACACATCCATGCCCGAGGCAGGATTCGAACCTGCGACCGTAGCAGTCGCGCGGTTCCAGACTGCAGCGCCTAGAACCGCTCGGCCACCCTGGCCGGCAAGGACCATATGGAAACCACTGACAAGGAGAACGGACAGGATAACAGGGCAGCTGTTGAGACATAATGGAATAACTTCCATGCTAGAGGGAGCTGCAGAAGGTAAGAACTATAGAGGAAGAGAGAGATTGGAATACGCCCAACAAATAACTGAGGAAGTTGGGTTGAAGGACCGCTTTGAGATGAAATGGTTGGCACAGGAGAGGAAGTAAAAAAAAAGAAGGCAGTGCTATTATTCGGCCTCATACCTACAGATTGGCGAAACATCTAAATAAGCTTCTGGCGTCTGATGTCGATCTCCGTAATCATCACATTTTTACTTCTAATGCATTTGTTGATTTACTCAAAGACATTCATTTTATGCCATGTCTAGAAATGGCATGTCTATTTACAAAGGTGCCAGGGGGAGAAAGGTTGGATCTTTCAGTCGATCATTTAACACCTTCCATTATATGTCTTCCAACTCGTCGTGATAATTTCTTGCTATATTACTAGTGACCACAAGGTAGTTGCAGCGAGACTGAATACCATAATATCCAAACCTACTAAAAATAAACATAAA
Organism: Schistocerca piceifrons; assembly: GCF_021461385.2. Taxonomy (NCBI): domain Eukaryota; kingdom Metazoa; phylum Arthropoda; class Insecta; order Orthoptera; family Acrididae; genus Schistocerca; species Schistocerca piceifrons. The sequence continues at coordinate 661,968,206 of NC_060142.1, forward strand.
ACACATCTGTTTAAAAAGGCGGATAAAATTTCGCTAGACATATTCCTAAGAGACAGTCTCTATTCCTTCCAAACGAACTATGTATGAGTAGATCCGACGTGGTTTAAATTCAAAGAAAAAATATCGACAGTAACTGAGAGATATATACCAAATAAATTAGTAACAGGCGGTACTGATCCTCCCCTTTTTACACGGAACAGGTCAGAATATTGTTGCAGAAGCAACGGAAAGAGCATGCCGAATTTAAAACATCAGTGATGATTTAAAGTTCCAAATTCAGTGTGAAATTCGACATGTTGGAGGAAATACAGTTTAAACTTTGTGGTAGGTACAAAACGTCGTCCGGGATCTGTGAGAAAGCGTACGCAGAAAGTTATTTTGAACAATTAGTCCCGGAGTCCACGCGAAATATGGGAGAGTGTCACAGAAATGTAACAGGATTTGGGCTGGACATCATTAAAAGAAAGGCGTTTTTCGTTGCGACGGAATCTTCTCACGAAATTCCAGTCACCAACTTTCTCCTCCGAATGCGAAAATATGTTGTTGACACCGACCTACATAGGGAGAAACGGTCACCACGATAAAATAAGGGAAATCAGAGCTCGTACGGGAAGATATAGGTGTTCGTTCTTTCCACGCGCTATTCCAGATTGGAATAATTGAGAATTGTGAAGGTGGTTCTATGAACCCACTGCCAGGCACTTAAATGTGATTTGCACAGTATCCATGTAGATGTAGATGTAGATTAAGTGTAAATGGTTGCGAAAACGTACTTGACCTCTTAGCAACAAATAATCCTGTGCAAATAGGGAGCATCCCTACGGATACGGTGATTAGTGACCACAAGGCTGTTGTAACGAGACTGAATACCGTAACATACAAACCTATCAAAAATAAACGCAAAATACATCTTAAAAAAAAGTTAAAAATCCGCTTGACGGCTTCCTAATAGACAGTCTTCACTCCTTCGATTTGACTATGTAAGCGGAAGCCAGATGTAATAGTACTGTCGGTAACTGACAGACTTATGCCATAAAAATTAATAAGAGATGGTACTGAAGCCCCACAGTACACGAATCAGATCAGAACACTATTGCAGAACCAACGAAAAAAGCATATCAAATTTAAAAGAATGTAAAACCTCAAGGTTGGTGAGGATTTACAGAAGCTCGAACCGTAGAGCGAAATTCAAAGCTAGATGCTTTTAATAGTTTCCACAAGGAATCTCTATCTCGAAATCTGGCAGAAAATTCAAAGAGATTCTGCTCGTATGTAAAGTACACCAACAGAAAGACACAGTCAATACCTTCAATGCACGATAACAATGGTGATTTTACTGATGACAGTGCCACTAAAGCAGATTTACTAAACATTGTTATCCGAAATTCCTTCACTCGAAGAAGATGAAATAAATATTCCAGAATTCGAATCAAGAACAACCGCCAACATGGACAACTAGAAGTAGATATGCTCGGTGGCTGACACAAAGCTCCATATTTACCAATCATATGTAACCGTTTTCTCGACGAAAGATCAGTACCTAAAGACTGGAAAGTTGCACAGGTCACACCAGTACCCACGAAAGGAAATAGGAGTAATTCAATTAATTACAAACCCATAACAGTAACGTCGATTTGCAGTCGGATTTTGGAACATTATCAGTCATCTCGAAGAAAACGATTTATTGACAAACAGCCAACATGGATTCAGAAAATATCGTTATTGTGAAACACATATCGCTCTTTATTCTCACTAAAAAAAAATGGTTCAAATGGCTCTGACCACTAAGCGACTTAACTTCTGAGGTCATCAGTCGCCTAGAACTTAGAGCTAATTAAACCTAACTAACCTAAGGACATCACACACATCCATGCCCGAGGCAGGATTCGAACCTGCGACCGTAGCGGTCTCTCGGTTCCAGACTGGAGCGCCTAGAACCGCACGGCCACTCCGGCCGGCTTATTCTTACTAAGTAATGAGTGCTATTGACAGGGATGTCAGATTGACTCCATATTTTTAGATTTCCAGAAGGCTTTTGGCACTGTTACTCACAAATGACTTCTGATCAAATTGCGTGCCTATGGAGTATAGTCGCAGTTGTGCGACTGGATTCATGACTGCCTGTCAGAAAGGTCCGAGTTCAGAGTAACTGACAGAAAGCCATGGAGTAAAATAGAAGTAATATCTGGCATTTCCCAAGGAAGTGTTACATTCCCTCTGCTGTTCCTCATCTACATAAACGACCTAGGAGACAATCTGAACAGCCCTCTTAGATCGTTTGCAGATTATGCTGTCACTTACCGTCTTAAAAAGTCATCAGGTGATCAAAAGAAATTGCAAAACGATTTAGACAAGTTGTCTGTACGATGAGAAAAGTGGGAATTTACTCTAAATAATGAAAGGTGTGAAATCATCCACATGAGTACTAAAAAGAATCCGCTAAATTTCGGTTAGACGATAAATCACACAAATCTAAAGGATTTAAATTCCGATCGCTTAGGTAATGTTATGAGTAAAGTAACCTAAAGACTGAGATTTATTGGCAGAACACTTAGAAAGCGGAACAGGGCTACTAAAGAGACTGCTTACACTACGCTTGTCCGACCTCTTCTGGAGTACTGCTGAGCGCTGTGGGACCTGCACCAATTAAGATCGACAGAGATAAAAAAGTTCAAAGAACGGCGGCTCGTTTTGTACTGTCGCGAAATAGGGGACACAAGCCACAGATTCGACACGCGAGTTGGGGTGGCAATCAATAAAACAAAGGCGTTTTTCGTTGCGGCAGGATCTTCACGTGAAACTGCAATCACCAGCTTTCTCCTCGGAGTGTGAAAATATTTTGTTGGCGCTCACCTACATGTGGAGGAATGACCATTGTAATATAATAAGACAAATCAGAGCTCGCACGGTAGAGAATTAGGTTGATGGTGGTTCGATGAACCCTATGCCAAGCACTTAATTGCGAATTGTAATCATCTACAGGTACAATTCAATGCGAGGTGCATTTAACAGTTTCCAAATAGAAACTCGAAATATGGCAGAAAATCCAAAGAAATTCTTGCCATACGTAAAGAACACAAGCGGCAAGGCAAAGTCTATATCTTCTCCACTACATGATAGCAACGGTTATATTGCCGATGTCAGCGTCACTAAAGCGGAGTTACTAAACACGGTCTTCTGAATTTCTTTCATCAAAGAAGACGAAGCAAATATTCCATAATTTGAAACAAGAACAGCTGCCAGCATGAGTACCTCAGAAGTAGATAACGCTGGTGCAGCGAAGCAAATCGAATCACTTAATAAAGAAAAGTCTTCCCAGTCCTGACTGTATGCCAAATAGGTTCTTTTCAGAGTATGCTGATATAATTGTTCCATTACATGCACCCGATTGCTCGACGAAAGATTCGTACCTGAAGGCTGAAATATTAGAGGAAATAGGAGTAATCCGCTGAATTACAGACCCATATCACTAACATCGATTTGCAATATGAAGTGGGAACATATACTGTGTTCGAAAATTATGAATTATCTCGAAGAAAACGACCTATTGACACACAGTGAGCACGGATTCATAAAATATCGCTCGTGTGAAACACAATTAGTTCTTTATTCTTAGCAATGAGTGCTATCAACAGGGGATCTCAAACTGATTCTTTATTTGTACGAGGGCAGTTCAATAAGTAATGCAACACATTTTTTTTCTCGGCCAATTTTGGTTGAAAAAACCGGAAATTTCTTGTGGAATATTTTCAAACATTCCGGCTTCGCCTCGTATAGTTTCATTGACTTCCGACAGGTGGCAGCGCTGTACGGAGCTGTTAAAATGGCGTCTGTAATGGATGTGCGTTGCAAACAACGGGCAGTGATCGAGTTTCTTTTGGCGGAAAACCAGGGCATCTCAGATATTCATAGGCGCTTGCAGAATGTCTACGGTGATCTGGCAGTGGACAAAAGCACGGTGAGTCGTTGGGCAAACCGTGTGTCATCATCGCCGCAAGGTCAAGCAAGACTGTCTGATCTCCCGCGTGCGGGCCGGCCGTGCACAGCTGTGACTCCTGCAATGGCGGAGCATGCGAACACACTCGTTTGAGATGATCGACGGATCACCATCAAACAACTCAGTGCTCAACTTGACATCTCTGCTGGTAGTGCTGTCACAATTGTTCACCAGTTGGGATATTCAAAGGTTTGTTCCCGCTGGGTCCCTCATTGTCTAACCGAACACCATAAAGAGCAAAGGAGAACCATCTGTGCGGAATTGCTTGCTCGTCATGTGGCTGAGGATGACAATTTCTTGTCAAAGATTGTTACAGGCGATGAAACATGGGTTCATCACTTCGAACCTGATACAAAACGGCAATCAATGGAGTGGCGCCACACCCACTTCCCTACCAAGAAAAAGTTTAAAGCCATACCCTCAGCCGGTAAAGTCATGGTTACAGTCTTCTGGGATGCTGAAGGGGTTATTCTGTTCGATGTCCTTCCCCATGGTCAAACGATCAACTCTGAAGTGTATTGTGCTACTCTTCAGAAATTGAAGAAACGACTTCAGCGTGTTCGTAGGCACAAAAATCTGAACGAACTTCTCCTTCTTCATGACAACGCAAGACCTCACACAAGTCTCCGCACCCGAGAGGAGCTCACAAAACTTCAGTGGACTGTTCTTCCTCATGCACCCTACAGCCCCGATCTCGCACCGTCGGATTTCCATATGTTTGGCCCAATGAAGGACGCAATCCATGGGAGGCACTACGCGGATGATGAAGAAGTTATTAATGCAGTACGACGTTGGCTCCGACATCGACGAGTGGAATGGTACCGTGCAGGCATACAGGCCCTCATTTCAAGGTGGCGTAAGGCCGTAGCATTGAATGGAGATTACGTTGAAAAATAGTGTTGTGTAGCTAAAAGATTGGGAAATAACCTGGTGTATTTCAATGCTGAATAAAACAACCCCTGTTTCAGAAAAAAATGTGTTGCATTACTTATTGAACTGCCCTCGTATATTTCCAGAACGATTTCGATAGCATTCCTCACAAGCGTCTTCTATCCAAATTTCGTGCCTATGGAGTATCGTATCAGTTGTGCGACTGGAACCCTTATTTCCTGTCAGAAAGGCCACAATTCGTAGTAACTGAAAGAAAGTCATCGCATCTCCCTTTCCATAAGAAAGACCTCTGTCGTTCCTAATCTACACTATGTGATGAAAACTATCCGGACACCTGGCTGAAAATGACTTACAAATTCGTGGCACCCTCCATCGGTAATGCTGTAATTCAGTAGGGTGTTGGCCCACCCGTAGCCTTGATAGCTTGCACTCTCGCAGGCATACGTTCAATCATGTGTTGGAAGGTTTCTTGGAGAATGGCAGGCCATTCTTCACGGAGTGCTGCACTGAGGAGAGGTATCGATATCCATCGGTGAGGCCTGGCACGAAGTCGGCGTTCCAAAACATCCCAGAGGTGTTCTATAGGATTCAGGTCAGGACTCTGTGCAGGAAAGTCCATTACAGGGATGTTATTGGCGTGTAACCACTCCGCCTCAGGCCGTGCATTATGAACAGGTACTCGATCGTGTTGAAAGACACAATCGCCATCCCCGAATTGCTCTTCAACAGTGGGAAGCAAGAAGATGCTTAAAACATCAATGTAGGCCTCTGCTGTGATAGTGACACGCAAAACAACAAAGGGTGCAAGCCCCCTCCATGAAAAACACGACCACACCGTAACACCACCGCCTCTGAATTTTGCTGTTGGCACTACACACGCTGGTACTCGTAGATGACGCTCACCGGGCATTCGCCATACACACACACTGCCATCGAATCGCCACATTGTCTACCGTGATTCGTCACTCCACACAACGTTTTCCCACTGTTCAATCGTCCAATGTTTACACTTCTTTCACCAAGCGAGGCGTCATTTGGCATTTACAGGCGTGATGTGTGGCTTATGAGCAGCCGCTCGACCATGAAATTGAAGTTTTCTCATCTCCCGTCAAACTGTCATAGTACTTGCAGTGGATCCTGATGCAATTTGGAATTCCTGTGTGATTGTCAGGATAGATGTCTGCCAATTACACATTACGACCCTCTTCAAGTGTCGGCGGTCTCTGTCACTCAACAGACGAAGTCGGTCTGTACGCTTTTGTTCTGTACGTGTCCCTTCGCGTTTCCATTTCACTATCACATCGGAAACAGTGGACCTAGGGATGTTTAGAAGAGTGGAAACCTACAGATGTGTGACACATGTGACACCCAATCGCCTGACCACGTTCAAAATCGGTTAGTTCCGCGGAGCGCCCCATTCTGCTCTCTCACGATGCCTAATGGCTACTGAGGTCGCTGATATGGAGTACCTGGCAGTAGGTGGCAGCACAATGCACCTAATATGAAAAACGTATGTTTTTTTTTAGGAGGGGGGGGGGGGGTGGTCCGAATACTTATGATCAAATCTAAGAATCCCTCATATAGTAATGTCATCAGAACATCAAAACCAATTGAAAAATGATTTAGACAAGATATCTGTATGGTGCGCGAAGTGGCAATTGACACTAAATAATGAAACGTGTGAGGTCATCCAAATGAATATTAAAAGGAATCCCTTAAATTTCGGTTACATGATAAATGGCGTAAATCTAAAGCCTGTCATTTCAGTTAATTGCCTAAAGATTCCAACACCTTAAACTGGAAATATCACACAGATAAAGTTGTGGGTAAGGCGAATCAAAGACGCTTAGAAGGTGCAACAGATCCACTAAAGAGACTGCCTACACTACGCTTGTCCGTCGTCTGCTAGAATATTTCTGTGCGGTTTGGGATCCTTACCAGTTACGATTGACGGTGGACATCGAAAAAGTTCAAAGAAGGGCAGCTCGTCTTCTACTATCGTCAAATAGGGGAGAGAATGTCACGGACATGATACGCGAGTTGGGGTGGCAATCATTGAAACAAATACGTTTTTCGTTGCGGCGAGATTTTTTCACAAAATTTCAGTCACCAGCTTTATCTCTCGAAAGCAAAAATATTCTGTTGGCACCTACCTACATAAGAAGAATTGATCATAGTAATAAAATAAGAGAAAGCAGTGCTCTCGTGGAAACATTTAAGCGATTGTTTTTCTCGCATGCTGTTCGAGAGTGGAACGGTAGAGAAATAGTGTGAAAGTGGTTCGATGAACCCTTTGCCAGGCACTTAAGCGTGAACTGCAGGGCAGTCATGTATTTGTAGGTGGAGAGAGGAATACATTGTCGCCAGCAATTGCTAAATTCTTCACGGGAGATTTTGAAGGACACCTCTGGAACTACGCACAGCGTGTTTCTACAGATACACTGACGGAAAAAAAAAAAATCGCTGCACGAAGAAGTTGTGCGACATTATCGAAAAATGGCAGGCGTGTTTCTGCATCTAAAAGATCTATATCTACATCTACATTTATACTCCGCAAGTCACCCAACGGTGTGTGGCGGAGGGCACTTTACGTGCCACTGTCATTGCCTCCCTTTCCTGTTCCAGTCGCGTATGGTTCGCGGGAAGAACGACTACCGGAAAGCCTCCGTGCGCGCTCGAATCTCTCTAATTTTACATTTGTGATCTCCTCGGGAGGTATAAGTAGGGGGAAACAATATATTCGATACCTCATCCAGAAACGCACCCTCTCAAAACCTGGACAGCAAGCTAAACCGCGATGCAGAGCGCCTCTCTTGCAAAGTCTGCCACTTGAGTTTGCTAAACATCTCCGTAACGCTATCACGCTTACCAATAATATAGATAATGTGTAATCAAATTTCGCGCCAGTCGCTTAAGAGTGGCGCTAGTAGAGCCATTGTTGTTGTTGTTGTTGTGGTCTTCAGTCCTGAGACTGGTTTGATGCAGCTCTCCATGCTACTCTATCCTGTGCAAGCTTCTTCATCTCCCAGTACCTACTGCAACCTACATCCTTCTGAATCTGCTTAGTGTATTCATCTCTTGGTCTCCCTCTACAATTTTTACCCTCCACGCTGCCCTCCAATACTAAATTGGTGATCCCTTTATGCCTCAGAACATGTCCTACCAACCGATCCCTTCTTCTAGTCAAGTTGCGCCACAAATTTCTCTTCTCTCCAGTTCTATTCAATACCTCCTCATTAGTTATATGATCTACCCATCTAATCTTCAGCATTCTTCTGTAGCACCACATCTCGAAAACTTCTATTCTCTTCTTGTCCAAACTAGTTATCGTCCATGTTTCACTTCCATACATGGCTACACTCCATACAAATACTTTCAAAATAGACTTCCTGACACTTAAATCTATACTCGATGTTAACAAATTTCTCTTCATCAGAAATACTTTCCTTGCCATTGCCAGTCTACATTTTATATCCTCTCTACTTCGACCATCATCAGTTATTTTGCTCCCCAAATAGCAAAACTTCTTTACTACTTTAAGTGTCTCATTTCCTAATCTAATTCCCTCAGCATCACCCGACTTAATTCGACTACATTCCATTATCCTCGTTTTGCTTTTGTTGATGTTCATCTTATATCCTCCTTTCAAGACACTTTACATTCCGTTCAACTGCTCTTCTAAGTCCTTTGCTGTCTCTGACAGAATTACAATGTCATCGACGAACCTCAAAGTTTTTATTTCTTCTCCACGGATTTTAATACCTACTCCGAATTTTTCTTTTGTTTCCTTTACTGCTTGCTCAATATACAGATTGAATAACATCGGGGAGAGGCTACAACCCTGTCTCACTCCCTTCCCAACCACTGCTTCCCTTTCATGTCTCTCGACTCTTATAACTGCCATCTGGTTTCTGTACAAATTGTAAATAGCCTTTCGCTCCCTGTATTTTACCCCTGCCACCTTCAGAATTTGAAAGAGAGTATTCCAGACAACATTGTCAAAAGCTTTCTCTAAGTCTACAAATGCTAGAAATGTAGGTTTGTCTTTCCTTAATCTAGCTTCTAAGATAAGTCGTAGGGTCAGTGTTGCCTCACGTGTTCCTATATTTCCACGGAAACCAAACTGATCTTCCCCGAGGTCGGCTTCTACCAGTTTTTCCATTCATCTGAATTCGCGTAAGTATTTTGCATCCGTGACTTATTAAACTGATAGTTCGGTAATTTTCACATCTGTCAGTACCTGCTTTCTTTGGGATTGGAATTATTATATTCTTCTTGAAGTCTGAGGGTATTTCGCCTGTTTCATACATCTTGCTCACCAGATGGTATAGTTTTGTCAGGACTGGCTCTCCCAAGGCCGTCAGTAGTTCTAATGGAATGTTGTCTACTCCCGGGGCAAGTTTCGACTTAGGTTTTTCAGTGCTCTGTCAAACTCTTCACGCAATATCATATCTCCCATTTCATCTTCATCTAAATCGTCTTCCATTTCCATAATATTGTCCTCAAGTACATCACCCCTGTATAGACCCTCTATATACTCCTTCCACCTTTCTGCTTTCCCTTCTTTGCTTACAACTGGGTTTCCATCTGAGCTCTTGATATTCATGCAAGTGGTTCTCTTTTCTCCAAAGGTCGCTTTAATTTTCCTGTACGCAGTATCTATCTTACCCCTCGTGAGATAAGCCTCTACATTCTTACATTTGTCCTCTAACCATCCCTGTTTGGCAATTTGGCACTTGCTGTCGATCTCATTTTTGAGACGTTTGTTTTCCTTTTTGTCTGCTTCATTTACTGCATTTTTATATTTTCTCCTTTTATCAATTAAATTCAATATTTCTTCTGTTACCGAAGGATTTCTACTAGCCCTCGTCTTTTTACCTACTTGGTCCTCTGCTGCCTTCACTACTTCATCTCTCAAAGCTACCCATTCTTCTTCTACAGTATTTCATTCCCCCATTCCTGTCAATTGTTCCCTTGTGCTCTGTCTGAAACTCTGTATAACCTCTGGTTTAGTCAGTTTATCCAGATCCCATCTCCTTAAATTCCCACCTTTTTGCAGTTTCTTCAGTTTTAGTCTACAGTTCATAACCAATAGATTGTGGTCAGAGTCCACATCTGCCCCTGGAAGTGTCTTACAATTTAAAACCTGGTTCCTAAATCTCTGTCTTACCGTGTCATAATCTAGAGCCATTATGAGGACGTAGATCAGTTTTGCTTTAAATACAAGCTGTAAAAGTCGTTATCGTTAGTTACTTTTGAGATTGGTAATTTGATGTTAGTCAAGACGACAAAGATGCCTTTATCAACACCTCACTGTGTATGAACGAGATCGTGTAATTTGTCTGCGAGAAGCTAGATGTTCCTTCTGTGTTATTTCAGGATGACTTGGCAGGAACGTAGCCACTGCACATGGTTGTTGGCAGTGGTTGTCACTGGACTATACGGTCGCAAAAAGACCGGGTCCTGACGGCCTCGTGGCCCTACCGAGAGATAAGATCGTCGTGTCCGGCGTATGACTCTGGCGCATCCTACTGCATCTGCGGCAGCAATTTGAGCAGCAGTTGGCACCACAGTGACACAACGAACTGTCACAAATCGGTTACTTCAAGGACAGCTCCGAGCCAAACGCCCTGAAGAGTGCATTCTACTGACCGCAAACCACCGCCACTTGCGGCTTCAGTCGTGACAAGCAAGAGTTCATTGGAGAGCAGAGTGGAGGTCTGCTGTGTTTTCTGATGGAAGTTAGTTCTAGCTCGCTGCCAGTGATGGCCGTCTGTTAGTTAGAAGGAGGCCAGTTGAGGACCTACAGCCAACGCATCTGCGGCCTACACACTGGATCTACACGTGGTATGATCCGAGGTGCCGTTTCGTATGACAGCTCTCGTGGTTATCCCACGCACCCTGACAGCAAAATTGTAGGTCAGTGTGGTGATTCGACCTGTTGTGCTACCATTCATTAACAGCATTCTAGGGGGTGTTTTCCAACAGGATAACACTCGTCCACATACCGCTGCTGTAAGAGTGACGACATGTTGCCTTGACCTGCTCGATCGCCAGATCTGTCTCCAATCAAGCACATGTGGGACACCAGCAGACGACAGCTCCAGCGTCATCCACAAACAGCATTAACCGTCCCTGCTTTGCTGGCTGTACCTTACAGCACAATGCATACACGTTTTCATGACTGCGTTCAACATTCTGGCGGTTACACAGGTTATTAATGTACCTGCATTTCACATTTGCAATCGCTTTTCTGAAAGTATTTGTATGGAGTGTAGCCAAGTATGGAAGTGAAACATGGACGATAAATAGGTTAGACAAGAAGAGAATAGAAGCTTTCGAAATGTGGTGCTACAGAAGAATGCTGAAGATTACATGGGTAGATCACATAACTAATGAGGAGGTATTGAATAGGATTGGGGAGAAGAGAAGTTTGTGGCACAACTTGACTAGAAGAAGGGATCGGTTGGTAGGACATGTTCTGAGGCATCAACGGATCACCAATTTAGTGTTGGAGGGCAGCGTGGAGGGTAAAAATCGTAGAGGGAGACCAAGAGATGAATACACTAAGCAGATTGAGAAGGATGTAGGTTGCAGTAGGTATTGGGAGGTGAAGAAGCTTGCACAGGATAGAGTAGCATGGAGTGCTGCATCAAACCAGTCTCAGGACTGAAGACCACAACAACAACAACCTCGCGCTTGTATTAACCTGAGATCTTGCAATGTTAATCGAAATGATGTTACCTAGGCAAGTGTAGTCCCGAAATTTCATTACTCTACATTAATTTTTTTTGGTGTAGTGATTTTTTCCATCAATGTATGTATACGACGCGTTCCTCTTCTGGCCTAACGATATGGACGCACTGTATCAGTTCAGGGACCACATGAGTTCCAGGTTCATGATGGAAGTTTCAATTTCTGGAGAAGTTGGTTGAACGACGGCGAGTTACCATTTATATACAGATCTTTATCGAAATCAACGCAGTTTCCAACACTCAAATCGGAAGAATTCGTTCCTGAGTATCTAAATACACACGAGCACAGACAATTTCAGATCACGACAATTTGGAATGTACACACAGCAAAAAACGTTTTGCATCACCCCTGTTCCCAGAACTCCTGAAGACAGATGTTGACTGTGGATATTGTATCACAGACACAATCCCTTTACTGTTGAGAGATGTCACTAAAAGCGACCAAAGATGTAAACAACCATGCATGAGCAGTGCCTATTAGACGGAGGGGGTCCGATAGCCGATCAGTAGAGCCAGTAGAGCATTCGAAGTCATCTGGTAAGATTCAGTACTAGTTTTTGTTAGCCAAACAAAATTAATTACTGCTACTTATAAAGATACTAGCGGAAATTTGTTTTTCGTGAGAGTAGCGAAATGTTCTTATCACTGTATCGCAAGTACTACTACTACTACTATTACTATTATTAGTGGTGCTAGCAGTTGTATGATATGTAAGAGCCATGTTTGCTATTCAGTTTCATTAAGTGCCATGGCTAGAGTTAACTTGGGCCGCCAACATTTCGTAACCCTTTGCGAAGGAAAGTTTCCGCAGTTATCTTTGTAAAGTAAATCCTCATAAAAATGCAAACACGCGTTAAGTTCTACCGTTGTATACATCTCTGGCATACATATGTGTTTCTAGGAACAGATGTTACACCTCGTGCTGGCCTACCATCCTCTTCGTCTAGAGCAAGTCCATATGCCAGGAGACCGAGCGAGGTGGCGCAGTGGTTAGACACTGGACTCGCATTCGGGAGGACGACGGTTCAACCCCGTGTCCGGCCATCCTGATTTAGGTTTTCCATGATTTCCCTAAATCGCTCCAGGCAAATGCCGGGATGGTTCCTTTCAAAGGGCACGGCCGACTTCCTTCCCCGTGCTTGCCTAATCCGATGAGACCGATGACCTCGCTGTCTGGTCTCCTTCCCCAAAACAACCCAACCCAACCCATATGCCAGGCCACCACCCTTGACGAAAGGAGCATTGCCAGAAACAGACGAGACGAAGATGCTCAGTACCACAGAATTACATTGGCTGGTGCTGCTGGAGCAACTGAAGCTCACTCGACTTCAAATGGATAAAGAAGCTATGTTAATGAACTTTCTTAATATAAAGATGAATAATGTAAACAGTTTGCAACAGGAGGAAAATGAAAATAGTTTGATGTATATACCGTTCTGTAGATTGTGTTATTCCTTTTGTTGTAGACGATCAGTAGTTCTGTATCTTTTCATAAATAAAAAATTCAAAATCCTGCATTTTGTATCAGAGCTGCAATTTCTTGTCTTCTTTGACGTCCTGTCCGAAGAATACCCGCTTCAGTTAAAGGCTCCTCCTCCTCATTATCATCATCTTCATGTAAATCCTGTGCTGTGTCTTCAAAATCTTTATCTTGTAGATGTTTCGCAACATTATACAGTATAAAGCAGCAAGCTATTATTATTGGAACATTTGGTAAGGCAACTCTACACATATACTGCAAAACAGGAAACCGTCTCTTCAGCTGACCAAAGCAACGCTCTATCACAACTCTTTCTTTTTTTAAAAGGTTATTGAATGACTTGTGACTGTCCTCAGTTGGATTACGAGAGGTTCAAATGGCTCTGAGCACTATGGGACTCAACTTCTGAGGTCATTAGTCCCCTCGAACTTAGAACTAGTTAAACCTAACTAACCTAAGGACATCACACACATCCATGCCCGAGGCAGGATTCGAACCTGCGACCGTAGAGGTCTCGCGGTTCCAGACTGCAGCGCCTAGAACCGCACGGCCACTTCGGCCGGCTGATTACGAAAGGGGGTCATCAGCCAGGGCTCTAGGCCATACCCTTCATCACCCAAAAGAATAGTGTTCTTACATTCATTCAGCACCTACCAGACATTTGAATTTCTCCTTATTCGATTGTCATGTACTGACCTGGGCCAGCTAGCCTCAACACTAGTCAATTGTTTCTTCACAATGCATGTAGCCTGCACATTTATACTAGCAAAACCCTTTCTGTTGATATATTCGTCGCCAAATTCCACAGGTTTTGGAATGTGTACATGTGTACAGTCAATTTCACCAATAGCACTTGGAAATTTACATCTTTGTAGCCACAATTTTTTTTTTTTTTTTTTTTTTTTTTTTTTTTTTTTTTAGCCACAGCAATATCTTGTATTGATGACGGAAACTTGATCCACAAATCAGCTTTTTCATTATCTTTTTAGAAACACTACTCTCTGTTTTATACACTGTAGTTTGATGAATTCCCATTTCTACTGCTATTCCAGACTGGAATCCTGGATCAGATACATACCGAAGTAAGATCTTCATCTTCTGTTCCGACGATAGAGCTCCACCTCTTCTTTCCCCTGTCTCTTCAAAAAATGCTTTGCAATCCGCTCAACATTTTCTTCGTTGAAACGATACAGAGTTTTATAATTCTCTCCAGGTGGACATCGACGTGGACTGTAGCATTTTTCGCGGCGTAAACGTGCTGCTATTTGAGCCATATCTGCACTCTGCAAACGTGAGCCTGCTACTGACCAGCCTTCAAGTTTTACAAGCAATTGCTTCCAGAATGAAGTCAGAGCTTCTCTTCATTCTTACAGTTCATCTAATACCGAAGGAAGAGCTCAAGGGGAAAGCAAAAGTTTTCATTGTTCTTTTTCTCCCAGAAGCAGAAGCTTTTGCTTCACATTTTATTCCTAAATTCCAAAGCTTTAGCTTCTAAATTCGAAAGTAAAGCATTTGCTTCACTTTATTCTTACGGACCAATGGATGACTTGTTCAAGAGGAAGAGCTTCACAAATTGAGCACGTCAGTAACGTGCTGATCCACCTCTGGCCCTTATGCAAGCATTTGTTCGGCTTGGCACTGATTGATACAATTTTTGGACATCCTCCTGAGGGATATCGTGCCAAATTCTGACCAGATGGCGTGTTGGATCGTAAAAATCCGGAGATGGTTGAAGGGCCCTGTCCATAATATTCCAAACGTTCTCAATTGGTAAGAGATCCGTCGACTATGCTGATCAAGGCAGGGTTTTGGAAAGCACGAAACCAAGCAGTAGAAACTCTCACCGTGTGGGGGCGAGCATTATCCCGCTGAAATGTAAGCCCACGAAGGCTTACCATGAAGGGTAACAAAATGGGGCGTACGATGTCGGCGACGTACCACTATGCTGTAAGGAATGCCATTCAGCAAAAGGTGTCTTAACATCAGAAGGTTCTACCAGCATCTTTTGTACATCAGCTACGGCTTGCAGAGTTGGAATGGGATCACAATGCGCAGTATGACCAAATAACGGGTGATAAAAAAGTCAATATAAATTTGAAAACTTAATAAACCACGGAATGTAGATAGAGAGGTAAAAATTGACACACATGCTTGGAATGACATGGGGTTTTATTAGAACCACAACATATTGCTAGACGCGCGAAAGTTCTCTTGCGCGCGTCGTTTGGTGATGATCGTGTGCTCAGCCGCCACTTTCGTCATGCTTGGCCTCCCAGGTCCCCAGACCTCAGTCCGTGCAATTATTGGCTTTGGGGTTATCTGAAATCGCAAGTGTATCGTGATCGAACATCTCTAGGGATGCTGAAAGACAACATCCGACGCCAATGCCTCACCATAACTCCGGACATGCTTTACAGTGCTGTTCACAGCATTATTCCTCGACTACAGCTATTGTTGAGGAATGATGGTGGACATATTGAGCATTTCCTGTAAAGAACATCATCTTTGCTTTGTCTTACTTTGTTATGCTAATTATTGCTATTCTGTTCACATGAAGCGGCATCTGTCGGACATTTTTTGACCTTTTGTATTTTTTTGTTCTAGTAAAACCCCATGTCATTCCAAGCATGTGTGTCAATTTGTACCTCTCTATCTGCATCATTCCGTGATTTATTCAGTTTTCAAATTTGTACTGACTTTTTGAGCACCCGGTACATGTACAAACAAACAAGTGATTACAATTTCACAAAAAATGGATGACTTGTTCAAGAGAAAGAGCTTCACAAATTGAGCACGTCAGTAACGTGCTGATCCACCTCTAGCCCTTATGCAAGCATTTGTTCGGCTTGGCACTGATTGATACAATTTTTGGATATCACCCTGAGGGATATCGTGCCAAATTCTGACCAGTTGGCGTGTTAGATAGTCAAAATCCAGAGATGGCTGAAGGGCCCTGTCCATAATATTCCAAACGTTCTCAATTGGGAACAGATCCGTCGACTACGTTGATCAAGGCAGGGTTTGGAAAGCACGAAACCAAGCAGTAGAAACTCTCCCCGTGTGCGGGCGAGCATTATCCTGCTGAAATGTAAGCCCACGAAGGATTGCCATGAAGGGTAACAAAATGGGGCGTACGTTATCGTCGACGCACCACTATGCTGTAAGGAATGCCATTCAACAAAAGGTGTCTTAACATCAGAAGGTTCTGTACATCAGCTACAGCTTGCAGAATTGGAATGGGATCACAATGCGCAGTATGACTAAATATATCTTCATAAGCAGTTTCACGAATATAACTTTTTGCAAGTAACCGAGCGTTAAAACCAATACTACACGTCTTCTACCCAGCGATTTTCAACTCTTAGCATTCTTAGGACGTACAACCAAAACTAATTTGTGGCTGTTTGCTGCTGTACACCATCAACAATTGGTACCACTTGACCGCCACGGTGTGCTATCACGTCTTTATTTGACAAAACGGCAATACAGCGTTATTTCGTGGTGATGTTATATTCTTACAGGGATGGCGGAGAAGGGTAAATCTACCCATTTTCGGGAAGGGACCCTGGTCCGGAAACTACCGATTCGCAAGTTATTAAGCGAATATCGTACTGATATCTCCGACAGTGGACCTCTTCTCCTGCAAGCTCTCTGCTTTCCATATTTCGGGAGGAGGTAGTATGGACCAAGACAACAACAAAAAATGTCCAGTAAACGGACTCTAAAGTGCATACCTGAAAAGCTATAAGGTCTTCTTCATCTTTGCTACACATCTCTTCTACTGAACATGTGCTCGTAGCTCGTCAGATATGCATTCTAGAGCCCATGTTTACCACACATATTTTTTTCTTGTTTTCGTCCGTACTATCCTTCTCACAAAACAGGGAAATCAAAGAACTTGCAGAAGAAGAGGTCCACTGTCAGAGATATCAGAACTACTTTTACATCTACATCTGCATCTGCATGAGTACTGTGTACTATACACTTAAGTGCCTATGAAAGTGTTCTTCGAATCACTTTTAGACTCTTTCTCTGCCGTTCCACTATCTAACAGCGCGTGGGAAAAAGGAACACTTAAACCCTTCTGTACCAGCTCTCATTTCTCTTACCTTCATATGATGATCATTTCTCCCTACGTAGGTTAGCGACAGTAAAATATTTTCATCTTCAGAAGATAAACTTGATGACGTAAATTTCGTGAAAAGATCTCGCCGCAACGAGAAACGCCTTTTTTTAATGGCTGCCATCTCAGTTCGCTTATCATATTCGTGACACTCACTCCCCTATCCGCCGTATTATAAAACCAGTTGCCCTTCTTTGAACATTTGCGATATCCTAAATCAGTCCTATCTGGTAAGGATCCCACACAGCACAGAAATACTCCAGGACGAATAAGCAAGCATAGTGTAGGCAGTCTCTTTAATAGACCTGTTGCATCGCCTATGTTCTCTGCCAATAAAACGAAGTCTTGTTTGCCTTCTCCACAACATCGCCTATGGGAATTTCAACTTAAATTGTTCGTAATTAAATTCCTAGGTATTTAGTCGAATGCATACCCTTAAAATTTGTGTGATTTATCATGTACTCGAAATTTAACGGATATCTTTTTGTGCTCATGTGGATGATCTCACACTTTTCTTTAGTGAGAGACGATTGCCACTTGTCGCAACATTCAGTTGTCTCTAAACCATTTTTTAAAATTAGTTTTGAGCTTGCGGCGAGTTTACCAGGCGGTAAATGACAGCATCATCTGCAAACAGTCTTAGAGGGCTGCTCAGATTATTCCCTAAATCGCTTATGTAGATTAGAACATGCGAAGAGCGTATAATAGTTCCTTGAGGGACGCCGGATATCACTTCTTGTTTTACTCGGCGATTTTCCATCGACTACTACGTACTGTGACCTTTGTGAGAGGAACTCTCAGATCTAGTCGCAAAGCTGAATCGATACTCCAGAGGCACGTAATTTGATTATAAGTCTCTCGTGAGAAATGGTGTTAAAAGCCTTCTGGAAATATAGAAATATGACTACACCAACAAACTTGCTAAGAATATATGTCAGAAGGCATGGGTAGAAATCTTTCTGATCACTGCTTGTAATGCCAGACACCAAATGTACTGTAATTTTTTGGTTATACGTTGATGTTTTTCAGGAAGCGACGATTGTTCGCTAGTAAAAGCAAAACGCTCATAGAGTAAGAATTTTTTCGTCACACAAAATGCGGAGCTACAATGACAACAGGTCTTCTCATTTGTGCAGCGATTGTCAGCGTCTCGCGAAGTCAGAAAATCAGACTAGTTATTAATATAGCATTTTTGCACACTAAGCTGTAGCAGTCGCAGTGAAGCAGGGGCGCGACTTGACACAGAAGTCCTGACAGTATTGTGTCGTGTCGGTTACGCAGGCCAGAGAGTCTCGCCGTGTGGACAAAGAGAAAGTGCGCCAGAGCCGCCTAGCGGTGCCCGGTGCCCGCTGCTCATCAGATAAGGCGACGTTTCTCGCCCACTTCCGGCGCGCGACCGACCGTGACGTAAAGCTGGCTCCCTGCTCCCTGCTAGTGTGCATCTCGACTGCAGCGCTTCCTCACAAAACGGACCGATTAACACACCTGTACTGGACACACAGTTTCTGCACTTCGTGACGCATACACTACATTCGTCATCCGCGTTTTCGCATATAGACGTTTTCAGTGTTTAAGTCCAGTGCTGCTGCAGGATGACAATTATTGAACTATACGAAAAAAACGTAAATTAGTTACAAACTATGGCATGCACACATTGCACAAAGTATGCAACAAATAAACATCACTACAGATATTCGGATTTACTTTTCGATGTGTTCGATATGCCTGCCATCATTGGCGATGATGTGGCGCAGACGAATAGCGAAGATCTGCATGACCCGCTGAGGTGTCGCAACATCGATGCTGTCTACGACCTCCCGAATGGCTGTTTTCAGCTCAACAATGGTTTTAGGGTTATTGCTGTACACCTCAGTCTTTAATACAAGCCCAGAATATTTATTTATTTATTTATTTCATTAACAGTACAGAGTAACCCACCGCCTTGAAATGTAAGGTGGGTCGGATGCTTCTAAATCCAACAGCAAACACTTCTCATTACTATAATCTTATTGGTATACAGTTGTTAACGCTATTTTAAATAATATAAAGAACACAATATATAAAAATTTATCTAAGGTTACAGCGAATTGAGTGCTTAATAATTGTTAAAATGGTTCTATATTATTTGTTTCCGCCTAGTTGATGAGAATATAATTTATATAATGCAAACGTTAAAGAAAAATAAAAAGAAATAAGTAATACAATGAGTGTGGTGAAAATAATTTACAATATGTAGAGGGAAGTGATATACCGTATCTGGATGTGTAATATGGCCTACATAGCATGTCGGTTGGTAATGGCCTATTTCTATCTGCTTGAGGTGAGTAGGTCTCGGTAGAACCTCGAGCTATTCTCATCTGAAATGGTTTGTGCTTTTGTATGTTTTCTGTGTTTGTGTGTATTGGTATATTACTGAGTGTGTTGCAAGCCAGGACACTACATGATATTCAGCAGCTGTTTGTTTGTCCTATTGTTGGTAGTTGCGGTATATTCTGTGTAATACCTTAGATACATACACTGGTATTTTACATATGTTTTTGGATAGGGTCTGCCTTTAGCAAAACACAATTTTGTTTTTTAACCCAGACATGTATGAATTCATAATTTTATGTGTTTCCTCAAATATCTGTAATTACAATTTAAAAACTAATAGTTACATGTATACAAACAGTAAAGAACGTGCTTTATCTTTAACAGCCAAAAATAAAAAGCCCACTGAGGATGCTGCAACTGCAGTGAAACATGTTTGGGTTAAAAAACAAAATTGTTTTGCTAGAGGCGGACCCTATCCAAAAATATATGTATTGTTAAAGCAAACATGGAAAAAACAGCTTCAGCCCCAAGATGATTACACCTGGTATTATACAGACTAAATACTGACTGAATACATGGAACACATGAATCTTAGCTTTACATGAGAAATACACTTATGTTTGTAAATTTGCTAGTGGAAATAGAATGTAGCTCATTGCTACTTGAATGCATTATTCTCTAAATTCAGCGGCCATGCCATATGAGCAAGTCCACTTTTTAACTTAAGTTTGATTAGAGTGACCAAGTCTCGCTCGGAGGCGATGAAAAGAATGGAAAAAATGCCTGCACCACAACCAACTCTGGAGCTGCTATTCTCGCTAAAGGTAAGAGCTTGTAAGCAGCACATTTCTCGGTCAGCACCGGTTGGTTTGATCACTTCGAGCAGCGTTTTGGCTTTGACAACATTAAAGTGACAGGAGAGGCAGCGGCAGCGGATGAAGTTCCAGCCGAAGAATTTAAACAGATGCTTAAATAAATCGTGACAGTAAAAGACTGTACTGCGAAACAGATTTCCAGCCTTATGAAACAGGCTTATTTTTGAAACGAATGCCTAGTCGAAAGTTGATTTCTACTGAAGAAAAAAAAAAAAAGGACAGGGACTTAAGGCTGCCAAGGGCCGATGCATCCTTCTTTACGGAAGACTGCAAATTAAAACCCATGTGATCTAATACTCTCAGCATCCTAGAGCACTAAAGAGTTGTGACAGGAATCGGCTGGGAGGTCATTAGAAATGGAATAAAAAAGTTCGGATGACTTAAGCTATTTTCAGTGACCATTGTTTAACGAACTGAATAGAGAGTTAAAGGTCTACTACGAGAAATGAAAAAATCCCTTTCAAAATAATTCTCCTCCTCGATAATGTTCCCAACCACCCACTTTGCCTTATTGATTCAAATAAAAACACTAGAAGTCTATTTCCGCTTTGATAGTTTGCTGTGAGAACAGTAATAAAGAAAGAAAAGAAGTCGAGGAAGTTCAGCCCGTTAGGAAACTGACAACGAAGAAAATGGTCGAGTCCTTCAGAATGACCGACGCTACAACGGCAGTTTTTGAGGAACGTGATCAGGAAGCAGTAAGATGCGCAACAGTGAAGAGAGAAATTGCACATTCTCCTAAATGTTACAAGGAGTTGTTTAATCAACTAACAAAGAAAACTCCACTGCAGACAAAACATTTCTTTGTAAAACTGCGCTGCACCTCGAATGACTGTCACGCTCTTAGCGAGAACACTTCAAGATTTGTTTGTAAAGAAATCTGTTACGAAAACTGAACTGACTGTAGAGCCATCAGATTCTGTCGACGATCCAAGATTATTTATAGGATGTAGAGTTGATGTAAATGATTGTACTGCATTACTGTACGTTTCAGTATTAAATTTGTAACGTATAAATTTCGAAGGGTTTCAGGAAGACGGTAATGCTTATTTTTTAATAACAGTACTAAAAAAAGTCTGCTGCTTTAAACTTAAGACGATGGTAAACGAGAACATATTTTACGTATAACATGGCTTTCGATTTACGCGGACTTGGTATGTGGGCCCTTCCGCAGAACGTCACTGCCATGAATCAGATTTACGTGTACTTCGCCCACACCTGAAATACCGCATTGCTGTAGTGGCCTCCCTACCCGGAACACTCCCACGTCACCTTCCAGCACAATGACATATATTGTAGTGACAGGACGCTGTAAACTATCTTGATCCTCATACAATGCCCCAGTATCTCTTAATAATGCCAGAAATTCCTCTTCGCTGCTCACTGATCGCCAAACTGATCAAAACGCGAGAGGGCAAAGTCTCCTGCTCTGTTAAAAAAATACTGTATGTGACAAGCGATGTACACATTGTCTCAGCACTACCAGAACCGCAGAAGGTTTCAAAGACGCTATTCAGCTCCGTCAGGCTTAGTCTCCTGAGCCGTAACCTGGTCGCAGGTCACTATAAATAGTACATTCCCTGTACCGGTGTAGAAGTGGAAGCAGGAGAGTTCGACCGTTTCCTTGTCGAATTGCGAAATACGTTCCGGTTCGCTCTCTCTAAGCAGTTTCACTACCGTTGCCACTATGACCCCAACAGGCTGGCAACCTAACGCTCTCAATACCACGTCTGTACTACGATTGTTTGCGCTCCTGTGTCTCTGCATCATATGGCGAAACATCATCTCCTGCTGCGTGGTACATCTTTCTTTAATAGACGCAGCCATCCGCTACACGACTTCGGTTTTCCACGATATAGTACGTCGTCATTGTGAACGCATTAGCTGTTGTCCGCCACCGTCAAATGTAAAAAATATCAGGGTCTGCAATGAACGAAGAGACGTTAATTCAGATGTGTCCGTCCCTGGTAGCTGAGTGGTCAGCGCGGCAGAATGTCATACCTAACGGACCGGATTCGATTCCGGGCTGGGTCGGAGATTTTCTCCGCTCAGGGACTGGGTGTTGCGTTGTCCTTATCATCATCATTTCATCCCCATCGAAACGCAAGTTGCCGAAGTGGCGTCAACTCGAAAGACTTGCACCAGGCGAACGGTCTACCCGACGGGAGGCCTAGCTCAAAAATGGCTCTGAGCACTATGGGACTTAACTTCTGAGGTCATCAGTCCCCTGGAACTTAGAACTACTTAAACCTAACCAACCTAAGGACATCATACACATCCATGCCCGAGGCAGGATTCGAACCTGCGACCGTAGCGGTCGCGCGGTCCCAGACTGTAGCGCCTAGAACCGCTCGGCCACACAGGAGGCCTAGCCACACGACCTTTCCATTTTCAATTAATACGTAATTATTTACCCCTAAACACCAATGAAGTTGTCTGCATCCGCTGCAGTGCCTTTCAGCGTTTCACACCTTATCACCACCCTATAAGTGCTGTATATCTGTGTATAACATCAGCGTCGCAAGTGGCATACAATCTCATTTGCATTTTACAATTTAGTGATGACCGCTTTCGGTTGGCGAAGCAACTGTATTTAAGTTTCCTACAAAAAGCAGAAATCTAAGCTTACTGACAATGTTCGAAATCTACAAGAAAACTGCTCACAAACTGGTTTGGTAAATTGCTTACACTGCTACACTGAAGAGCCAAAGGAACTGGCACATCTGCCTAATATCGTTTAGAGGTCCCACAGGCATGCAGAGGAGGGCAACACGACGTGCCATGGACTCGACTAATGTCTGAAGTGGTGCTGGAGGGAAATGACTCCATGAATCCAGCAGGGCTGCCATAAATCCGTAAGAGTACGATCGGATGGAGATCTCTTCTGAACAGCACGTTGCAAGGCATCCCAGGTATGCTCAATAATGTTCATATCTGGGAAGTTAGATGGCCAGTGGAATTGCTTAAACTCAGAAGAATGTTCCTGGAGCCACTCTGTAGCAATTCTGGAGGTGCGGGGTGTCGCATTGTCCTACTGGAACTGCCCAAGTCCGTCGGAATGCACAAGGGACACGAAAGGGTGCAGGCGATCAGACAGGATACTTACGTACGTGCCACCTGTCAGAGTCTATCTAGACGTATCGAGGGTCCCATATCACTCCAACTGCACACGCCCCACACTATTATAGAGCCTCCAGCAGCTTGAACAGTCTCCTGCTGACATGCAGGGTCCATAGATTCATGAGGTTCTCTCCATACCCATAAATGTTCATTCGCTCGATACAATTTGAAACAAGACTCATCCGACCAGGCAACATGTTTCCAGTCATCAACAGTCCAATGTCGGTGTTGACGGGCCGAGGCCAGGCGTAAAGCTTTATTTCGGTGCAGTCATCAAGGGTACACGAGTGGTCCTTCGGCTCCGAAAGGCCATATCGATGCTGTTCCGTTGAATGGTTCGCACGCTGCCACTTGTTGATGGCACAGCACTGAAATCTGCAGCAGTTTGCGGAACGGTTGCACTTCTGTCACATTGAACGATTGCATTCAGTCGTCGTTTTTCCCGTTCTTGTAGGATCTTTTTCCGGCCGCTGCGATGTTGGAGATTTGATATTTTACCGGATTCCTGATATCTACGGCGCACTCGTAAATGGTCGTACAGGAAAAGCCTCACTTCATCGCTACCTCGGAGATGCTGTGTCCCATCGCTCGTGCGCCGCCCATAACACCACGTTCAAACTCACTCACATCTCGATCACTTGCCACTGTAGCAGCAGTAACCGATCTAACAACTATGCCAGACACTTGTTGTCTTATATATGCGTCGCCAACCGCCGCGTCTTATACTGTCTGTTTACATATCTCTGTATTTGAATACGCATGCCTATACGACTTTCTTTGGCGCTTCGGGTTATAACTTTGGCACAGAGATTTTACAAAGAAGTCACAGTTTTTCCAAAGAGTTTACGATGAACTTGTATTCGGATTTACCTATGTAATGTTCTTTTCGTTGCTCATGTGTGGGCACTGAACCTAAATGTATTGTTTTCTTTTTGATTTTACTGTTTTGTTTTTTGACAGCAATATCTGAAAGATGTAACGAACGCCACACATTCTGGAAACATTTGACCAAATCGATTTTTTGATCAAATGTTTGAGAGGAGAGGAAAGGAGACTTCCTAGAAACTACACAACTGATTTTTTCCCCGAATTTTCATAGCCAGGTGAAGAGTGGGAGATGGACAAACGTTATATCAATTTGACCAGCGTGAGGTCTAGTTTCGCAAAGAGAGGTCTAAATGCTTGAAAGTAATTAAGAAAAACTGAGTTAATGGATTGAGTGAAACCTGAAATATTTCACGAGGAGCTGTTTCTAGATAATTATGTAATTTAAGTGTCAAAATGTTCATCTCTTCATGCCTACATATCCTGCGCATAAAATATTATTGCGGCGTGATATTTAACTGTCAACAACAAAAATCTGGAATAAAAAAGTTAAAGAAAAGGAAAAACGATCAAATGTTTTATGAAATTATTTTTCTAAAAATAAGAAGTAAAATAGATTACAGAAACATTTGAGTTGCCTTTGAATGGTGTTCGAGATCTTGTACAAGACACGAGGTCCTTACTGAAACCTGTACAATGCTTAACTTACAACCTTAGAATTTTAAAAAGTGCTAGAGGGAATTTGTCTGGTTGATTATGTAGAGCATGCAGTCTCACTTGATGCTTATGATTTCGAGTGCCATTCAAAGGTGCATCAATTTTGCTCTAATCTATTTTATTTCTTACTTATAGACAAATAATTTCACATAACATTTGACTGTTTTTTTTCCAAAAGTTTTTTTATAAGTATTTTTCTAGTAGAATCTGAACACTGCTAGTTACCTTAAATTTTGGCTTTTTTGTAGGAATCTTGATATTTCTTTTGTACTCGAAACCAATCGTCAGTAAATTGTAACGTTCAAGTGAAATGGAACACTGTTTTGACCACATACTGTTGCTGCTTGCCAGCAAATAACAACTCTGTGTACGTGTTGTTAATGCACAAGCCCTAATGCGTGGACAAAGAGAAAATTTCTCGACCTAGCAGTGAGACACTGTGTTTTATTTAGTTAAAAATGCATTCGTTTCTCGATGTTACAGAAGCCAATGTGTATGCTTCTAACTCGAGTAAATAAATAAATAATTAATAATAAATACGACGGACATCCAATAATTAAAGAAACACACTGGTGCAGAAAAAAGCTGTATAATTTTACAAAATGAGACTTTTACTGCTTCTCAACATAATCGCCACCAATATTAATATGTTTTGTCTGTTGAGCAACTTTCCCACAAATTCTTTGACCTCCTCGGTGTTGCCGAACTTTTATCCACGTTTTGTCTCCTTGAGTGGACCAAACATATGAAAATCATAGGAGCAAAATATGGTCTATAGGGACGATGAGGCAGTATCTCTCGACCAACATTTTCCATGTATTCTTCAGTCTGTTGAGCGGTGTGAGGGTGGGCACTGTCACGCAATATCACGCCTTTTCATTGAGATCTGCGAGTTTTACTCTCAGTGTTGGTTGTATTTTGTTCATCAGCGTGTCAGAATAATTGTACGCTGATCTTCCATATAATCACCTTTGGCCTCCCAAAATACAATCAACATGACTTTTCCCACTGATGCTTGCATTCTGAATTTCTTTCGGACAACTGAGTGGTATGCTTCCATTCCATGCTTTGTCTTTTGGACTCTGGTTCAAAATGGTGAACCCAAGTTTTATCGCAAGTTAAGCTCTTGTTTAGAAAAGCATCACCTTCCCTTTCATAGGGTTGATTCAAGTCTGTACGGACTCTGAGTCTCGTTTACTTGTGTTGTTGCATTAACTCTTTCGGGACCGACCTTGCACATGTTTTATTGTAGTTGAGCATGTTACTGATAGCATTCTGACCTGTGCCGACACATGCTATAACTGTTTTTGCTATATGTTCGACTGTAACACGTCGGGCTCCATGAATAATGCCGTCAACATGGGTTCCAAGCAGAGATGACATTTCAACTAGCTGCTCGGGACGTTGTTCGTCAGACACTGAGGTTCGACCGTTTTTTTTTTATTGGTCTACCCACTAATAAAAAATTCTGTGTCTCAAACAAATTTCATGATACTGTAAACTCAATCGAGAAAAGATTTTAGTCGGGTCTTCAGCTGGATTACTAAACGTTGTTCAAATAAATTAGAAGTTTAGAGCGTAGAGACCATCGTTTTAATGCAATATTGAGGTTATAGACAAACTAATTTTAGGTTTATAATTTATATAAAAAACAGCTACCAGCCACACGTATGGTTTAAAAAGGTTTATTATCTTCAGACCATGACCGGTTTCGGATTTTTCTTTACAAATCCATCTTCAGATGGCAGTGACAAGCATTCTTAGTTGGACCTAGTTTTGTTTTTGTTATTCGTTTGCTGCACTGGGAAAGAAAAGAAATATTTTTGTTGTCATATCGGTAATGGTATTTTCACGAAAAATTTACTTCTTTTACAAAATCTAATTGCTCATGCGATGGTTTTTATAAACATCAGTAAACTTGCAAGTTAGTGTACTTTCGAGCTGTGTAGTTCTGCCTGACGAAATTACACCTCAAAGACAAAGATATCACACCTCAAAGACAAAGGTTTCACATTGAATCTCCTAGAGGAGATTGAGATTCATACACATAAAAACAGGTTCCCTGATCTCATTTCGAATGAACAGACAGAGTCAGTTAACACCCCCTTCCTAAACAACTTTGAAGAAGCTTTCACTTTTTTAAAATAACCTAAGCCTAATATTCCATCAAAAACACTCAGTATACAGGCCCCAAAAACTGCTTATATGTCATTGAAAAATTGCATAATGAAAACATTTGCATTGCTTATTATGTCATATATTAGAATTTATCTCCTACCGTGGTAACAACTAATTAGTAACACACAGCAATTTGTACTACATATAATGTTTGTAATCTTATTTGTATGTAATTTTATTTATTCCGTTTTAGATTAATTTCATACAATAGCAAAGAGATATTTTACTGTACCTATATCGACTATACAGCATCTGTAAGTTAACATCGTTATGATTGTAAGCTCTTTGCAAATATTGTTCTCGTTTGTGATATGAAGCTGGGCCACGTTTTGTAAACGTTATTCGTGTGTGCTGCGTGTGTAATTAAGATGATGAGGTTGAAAGTGACGTCCATTGACTGGAATAGCACTCACATACTGCATATTGAAAAGTGTATTAAGATTGCGTTCGAAAACATAAACGCACGAATATTTTGTCAGGCAGAACTACACAGCTCTGCAGCAAACGAATAACACAAACAAAACTAGGTTCAACTAAGAATGCTTGTAATCTGCCATCTGAAGATGGATTTGTAAAGAAAAATCCGAAACCGGTCATGGTCTGAAGATAATAAACCTTTTTAAACCATACATGTGGCTGGTAGCTGTTCTTTATATAAATTATAAACCTTAAGTACAAGAGCCACGTTTCTCAACATGTCGACTTTCGACAAAATAGCGTCAAACTAATTTTTATCAGTTATCTGTTCTTAGCTCAACGCAGTGATGCCAATCTAAGGTCATGAAAACGCAAAACCCTTCCTATAAACTAGTTTTTTCCTGCATCAATTTGTCTCTTTCACTATTGAATGTCCTTAGTACGAGACTGCAATTTGACTACACCAAGTACTATTCTTCCTTGAGGTAGAGGGATAGCCGTGATAGGGAGAAACACGATTCTCGTGTGATGTATATGAACCATTGATAAATCAAAGGAAGTTTTACTTACGACAATGCATATAAAATTGGCACCTTTCAAGAATTTTGTAAACGCATTAAATGTAGATAGTTCCGCATTCGCTTACTAACGTAAAACTATCTGCCGACTCATTTCTCAAGAAGTGAAAGCAGATGTGTTACTCGGCTTAGAGAAACGCTGCGTTCGAATAACTGCTAAAAGGACAAGAAGGAAACAACATGCTAATCCTTTCAGAATGTTCTGAATTGTTTTCTGGGAAACTTGTAAGAGGAGAATTTCGAAGAACTTGTAGAACATCTGATGTGCTCTTATGAATGACAGCACTATAATGTGTCACTAGAAATACAGCTTTCTACAGTCACACGTATTATTTCTCTCCGCCAAATTGAGGCGATGTCAGCGATGAACTCGGCGCTTCACCAGTAAAAACTGATGGGCCACAACGTTATCACTGTCTGCTTAATAGTACACTACTGGTCATTCAAATTGCTACACCATGAAGATGACGTGCTATAGACGCGAAATTTAACGGACAGGAAGAAGATGCTGCGATATGCTAATGATTAGCTTTTCAGAGCATTCGCACAAGGTTGGCGCCGGTGGCGACACCTACAACGTGCTGACATGAGGAAAGTTTCCAACCGATTTCTCATACACAAACAGCAGTTGACCGGCGTTGCCTGGTGAAACGTTGTTGTGATGCCTCGTGCAAGGAGGAGAAATGCATACCATTAAGTTTCCGACTTTGATAAAGGTCGGATAGTAGCCTATCGCGATTGCGGTTTATCGTATCGCGACATTGCTGCTCGCGTTGGTCGAGATCCAATGACTGTTAGCAGAATATGGAATCGGTGGGTTCAGAAGGGTAATACGGAACGGCCTGCTGGATCCCAACGGCCTCGTATCACTAGCAGTCGAGATGACAGGCATCTTATCCGTATCGTGCAGCCACGTCTCGATTTCTGAGTCAACAGATGGGACGTTTGCAATACAACAACCATCTGCACGAACAGTTCGACGACGTTTGCAGCAACATGGACTATCAGCTCAGAGACCATGGCTGCGGTTACCTTTGACGCTACATCACAGACAGGAGCGCCTGCGATGGTGTACTCGACGACGAACCTGGGTGCATGAATGGCAGCATCCGTGTTTGGCGACATCGCTGTGAACGCACATTGGAAGCGGGTATTCGTCATCGCCATACTGGCGAATCACCCGGCGTGATGGTATGGGGTGCCGTTGGTTACACGTCTCGGTCACCTCTTGTTCGCATTGACGGCACTTTGAACAGTGAACGTTACATTCCAGATGTGTTACGAACTGTGGCTCTACCCTTCATTCGATCCCTGCGAAACCCTACATTTCAGAAGGATAATGCACGACCGCATGTTGCAGGTCCTGTATGGACCTTTCTGGATGCAGAAAATGTTCGACTGCTGCCCTGGCCAGCACATTCTCCAGATCTCTCACCAATTGAAAACGTCTGTTCAATGGTGGCCGAGCAACTGGCTCGTCACAATAGGCCAGTCACTACTCTTGATGAACTGTGGTATCGTGTTCAAGCTGCATGGGCAGCTGTACCTGTACACGCCCTCGAAGCTCTGTTTGACTGAATGCACAGGCGTATCAAGGCCGTTATTACGGCCACAGGTGGTTGTTCTGGGTACTGACTTCTCAGGAGCCGGCCGGTGTGGCCGTGCGGTTCTAGGCGCTTCAGTCTGGAACCGCGTGACCGCTACGGTCGCAGGTTCGAATCCTACCTCGGCCATGGATGTGTGTGATGTCCTTAGGTTAGTTAGGTTTAAGTAGTTCTAAGTTCTAGGGGACTGATGACCACAGATGTTAAGTCCCATAGTTCTCAGAGCCATTTGAACCAACTTCTCAGGATCTATGGGCCCAATTTGTGTGAAAATGTAATCACATGTCAGTTCTAGTATAATATATTTGTCCAATCAATACCCGTTTATCATCTTTATTTCTTCTTGGTGTAGCAATTTTAATGTTTCCAGAGCACGTAGAACCAGATGTCTGCGCGTATTAGCTCTACTTTCAGATTACAGCTACGTACTTAATTACGCTTTTTCACTGAATGTGGTGTCCATAAGCGACTGGCAGCCCAGAGTACGTCGCAGTTCTCACCGCATAATATGGCAGTTAAGAATGGTTGTAATAAGTTGTTCGTATTCCGACACTTATCAGAATGCACAGGTCACGCAGTACTCGTAAATTACGAGCCACTGGTTTTCTGAGAGAGAAACTATCAGCGGTAAGGCCCCAGATGTCTTCTGCCGGGTACAGACCGGGCGAATCTAGTGGCCAAGAAATAAGCGTGAGTTCACTATCGTGCACCTGAAACCCAAGTAGAACGATTCCGGAGCTGAGTCGTGGAAAGTTATCCTGCTGGAAGATGCCATCACCATCGGAGAAGACATCAAGCGAGAAGGGATGCAGGTGGTCTGCAGTAGTGTCCACGTGGTGCCTTATGTTACAACCACAGGTCCCATGGACGCCAAGATGGCGGCCCCAGATAACATTATAATGCCCCCACTGTCCTGCGTTTGTGGCACGATGCATGTTCTGATCAACAATTTACCTGGTTGACGGGTTATCCGGACATGACTATCTAGGAAGGTCACTCCAAAAGAAATGCAAACTATTTTCGTAAAAATACAGTTTTCATTCTGCATGTGTGAAAGTTTTACAGTGTGTAGATACATCCTTCCTGCTTGTTTTTAACTTAGTTGAACCTGTTCCCGTGAGTGGCGCCGTCACAGCATGTCTTCAAGATGGCTGCTACACTTGACGTTCGACAGAAGTAACGTGCTGTCATAGAATTCCTGTGCTGTGAAAACGACACAGTGGGAAACATCCACAAGAGGTTGAAAAAGGTTTGTGGAGATGCTGCTGTCGATCGCAGTACAGTTAGTCGGTGGGCAAGCAGGTTACGTGATGAAAGCGGGCACTGCAATATTGAGGATTGTCCTCGCAGCGGCAGGCCTCGTACTGCACACACTCCAGACAATGTGCAGAGAGTTAACGAATTGGTGACTGCTGACAGACGCATCACAGTGAACGAATTGTCACGCTACGTTGGGATAGGGGAAGGAAGTGTTTGCAGAGTACTGAAAGTGTTGGTGTTAAAAAAGGTTTGTGCCACGTGGGTTCCCAGGGTATTGACAGTGACTCGCAAAGAAACAAGAAAAACAGTATGCAGCGATCTTTTGGAACAGTACGAGAATGGTGGAGATGAATTTCTTGGAAGAATTGTGACAGGTGATGAAACATGGCTCCATCATTTTTCACCAGAGACGAAGAGACAATCAATGTAGTGGCATCATGCAAATTCACCCAAGAAAAAAAAATTCAAAACCACACCTTCTGCTGGAAAAGTGATGGCTACGGTGTTTCTCGATTCCGAAGGACTGTTGCTTGTGGACGTCATGCCAAATGGAACCATCATAAATTCTGATGCATATGTGACGACACTGAAGAAACTTCAAGCTCGACTGAATCATGTTCGACCACATCGGCAAAAGCAGGATGTTTTGCTGTTGCACGACTATGCACGGCCACATATCAGTTAAAAAACCACGGAAGCGATCACAAAACTCGGATTGACAACACTGAAACACCCGCCTTACAGTCCTGACCTGGCTCCATGTGACTATCATCTCTTTGGGAAACTGAAAGACTCTCTTCGTGGAACAAGGTTTCAAGATGATGACTCCCTTGTGCACGCTGCCAAACAATGGCTCCAACAGGTTGGTCCAGAATTTTACCATGCGGGTATACAGGCGCTGGTTCCAAGATGGCGAAAGGCAGTTGAGAGGGATGGAAATTATGTGGAGAAATGAAAATATTGTTCCTAAAGGATGTATTTACACACTGTAAAACTTTCAAACATGTAGAATAAAAGGTGGATTTTAAAAAATTGTGTGCATTTGTTTTGGAGTGACCCTCGTATCTGGTTTAACAAGAAGTGTGGTTCATCACACCAGGTGACACGTTTGGATTGATGATTCTGTACCCACGGCAGTCGTAATTGACGATGCCGTTGCGCCAGCATGCGAACAAGTAGGAGTCGTCTACTGAGAAGCCCTATGGCCAACGATGTGAGCTAATCTCGGTGTTCCGAAACACTTGTGCGTGCACCAGCATTGTAGTCCGTCTTCATATCTGCTACAGACGGCCGCCTATCCTGCTTTACATAGCGGGAAAACCTTAGACATCCACGTTCTGTGATGAGGCGCGGATTGTCTTCTTCTTTTCTTTTTTTTGCGCCATCAGTCTTCTGACTAGTTTGATGCAGCCCTCCACGAATTCCTCACCTGCGCCATTCTCTTCCTCTCAGCACCTCTCTGCACCCTACTTTCCCAATTATTTTTTGGATGTATTGCAGTCTCTACAGTTTTTGCCAACTGTATAGCTCCCTTTTGTGTATCATGGAGGTTATTCCCAGATGTCTTAACTCATGTCTTGTCATCCAGTCCCCTTTTCTTATCAGTGTTCTCCACATGTTCGTTTCTTCACCGAATCTGCGGAGAAACCCCGTCCAATATCCTACATTCGTCTGTAGCACTACATCTCAATGCTGCGATTCTGTAAGGTTCCAATTTCCCCACCGTTCATGAGTCACTACCATACAATACTGTGCTCCAAACGTACATTCTCAGAAATTTCTTCGTAGTCGTGGTTCAATAAACTTCAGTTCCCGATTATTATTTTTTTTATTTTCATTTGCAAGTATTCCTGGAGATACAGGGATTAACTGCCACTGATGCTGAACATAGCAGTTCATTTTCCATAGCACAAATTGACGACACCGTGGCCGGCCGGGGTGACCGAGCGGTTCTAGGCACTACAGTCTGGAACCGCGCGACCGCTACGGTCGCAGGCTCGAATCCCGCCTCGGGCATGGGTGTGTGTGATGTCCTTAGGTTAGTTAGGTCTAAGTAGTTCTAAGTTCTAGGGGACTGATGACCTCAGAAGTGAAGTCCCATAGTGCTCAGAGCCATTTGAACGATTTGAACGACACCGTGGCGTGCGAAATACTGGTTGGTATATCACTCATGTGTTTCGGGGTTGAAGTTAGTGACCGATAGCAGATAATACTGCTCGTGGGTGGAATTATTAAGAAGTAGGTGACGATTTCGTCGGCAGTATCACCTGCAATCGGTAACTCGTTTCGACCCCGCCACGTGCTAGCGAGTTACTAAGCAGTTTCAACCAGTATTTCGAACGCCACTATGCCGTGAAGTTCTGATACGGAAAATTGTATTAAACTAAAGAATGATTTTCTTAGGAACAGTAGGCTACGTTACAGAATATGTTACATCTTCCATTGAAGCCATGTTTGTTGTGTACATCTTCCCAGTCTATATTTTGCAAATACTTCTTAAAATCCTCACCTCTGTTGTAATTTGTTCGCCTTGTAATTTAAACGTGTCTGATTGTCATGCGGAGCAACCAGGTTCAGATCCCTGTACTGCCAGCAACTCGATTTCTCCTTGATGGGAGGATTGGAACGCGGTGCCTCGTTATTATAGTTGCCATATCTGGCTCGGTGCACTCCGAGATAGGGGTTCTGACCGTCCCACCGTCTTGTTGCCCTACGTTGGACTTAGTGATGTTTGGAGTAAGTTAGTAATTTGGGGGGCTGGTCACATTTTCACAGCACTTGGCACACTGACATAGTGACACACTGCAGCGAGTGACAGGGGCAGTCGAATTTTAATAACCATTTCTGTTAATGATAAAAACACTCATCTTCTGGTTGTTCTCCTTCGTTGTAAGTTGATGGCTCTTTGTTCTCTTCCTTTCTGTGGTTCGTCCGCATCTCGTGGTCGTGCGATAGCGTTCTCGCTTCCCACGCCCGGGTTCCCGGGTTCGATTCCCGGCGGGGTCAGGGATTTTCTCTGCCTCGTGATGGCTGGGTGTTGTGTGATGTCCTTAGGTTAGTGAGGTTTAAGTAGTTCTAAGTTCTAGGGGACTGATGACCATTGATGTTAAGTCCCATAGTGCTCAGAGCCATTTTTTTTTCTGTGGTTCATCTTTCTACAATTGTCTAGAGGATGATGGCGTTACTGCTTCAACTGCAATACGAAATCTGGTAGACTTTTTGCACAATGTACATATATTTTTTCAATCATTTCACTTCACAATACAAATCAATAAAACACACGTAACTCGTTCTCCATCCTCGCACTTCCGACTCGTACAACGAACTGCCCGAAAAAAACAAAGATTTTCCTCTAACACCATGTAGCAAAGACCTTACTATAATATATCAATTTATTTACGCAAAATAATCTTTGGGACATACATTTCATAAATAAAATAAATTAACTGCCTATCTATTTTGAGAAGTCCATAATTATCGTTGTAATTGTATTAAGTATTTATAAACATTGACATTTAAACATTTTCACTTGACTTTATAGTAGTGCATTTTTGTTTTTTACGTTTTCGCCGCGATATCGTTCACTTCACCTGATCTAAGATCGTGTAACCAGTATTATTACGGGGTGTATAAATGAAGTAAAAATTTATTTAATATAATTACTTTTTATTTTGAATACAATTACATGGAACTTGTTGTGGCATAAGTAGTTGGTACACCATATTTTTCGGAAGATTTCACCATTTTCAGCGTGACGTTTTTCCCTTTTACGTATTTATAAAAGTCTATGCAAGTCAGCTTTTAGTTAAACTGGCATTGCAAGATTGATTCCACAGTCCCTGGCAGCAGTCGATTTCTTTCATCAATCCGCTGGGGCCGACATCAGCGAAAATACTCTTTCCAGAGGTGCGTTGTGTGCTGGAATAGAAAACAAATACTCGCATAATTTTAGCAGTTGGCATTTGCGTTCAGTATTTTCGGTTTCCTTAAGAAAGTAAATCCCCCTTTTTCCACGGAATGTTTAAACTTCCATTCTTCCGAGTCACGCTTAGTTTCTAAAAAGCTGTCTAGATACAGTACGTATTATTCCTGAAAGCAATTGACGCCTGAAATCTTCACTCCATTTTTAGCTGCGCATACAATAATGTTTTCTATCTTCACCCAATCTGGGGTTTCAGGTAGCGTCATCCAATCAAATACTTGATATTTATTAAAAGAAATAGCCCACTTCTCTAAGTAATCAAAAGCTATGGTATAGAAAGCTATTGTCTCTTCCTCAAATTTCGAAATCAGACAAATTACTACTTGGTTGGGGTTCTCATCCTTTGATTTGTTCAAATTCTTCTTGGATTGCATGCCAATAAAATTGGCAGTCTTCCTTTCTTTCAGCCATGTCTGAGAGCCGACTAATTTACAGGGTGTACATAAAGTCCAGGAACACTTTCGATTATTTATTGCACAAGAACCAAAAATTGTCCAGATGTCATACACATTGCATTTTGAAGAGAAACTCTGAAAGTTTTTTTTTTACAAACATTCGATATGCGAAACATGACTGATCCGGCAGACGTCAATAGGGTAATCGAATTCTTGCCGTATCCGTCCCAGCATGGCATCGTCGACTGTGTCAGTCGCTTCCCGTATTCTCTCCCGGAGATCACGTTGTAGAGGCGGTACATACACCAGATTTTTAGTGTGCCCACAGAAAATAGTCACACGGAGTGAGATCTGGTGATCGGGGAGCCCATTTCATGAAACATCTCTCCCCTTTTGTAGCACGGCACCTACACTCGCCATGTTTGCGACTATCGGCAAATTACCAAACTACGCTGTGGCGGTAGACATGAAAAAAAAAAACTTTCAGAGTTTCTCCTCTAAAGGGCATATGTATGATATGTGTACAATGTTTGATTCTTGTGCAATAAATAATTGAAAGCGTTCCCGGACTTTATGTACACCCTGTATGTCGTATTTCAGATA
Organism: Schistocerca piceifrons; assembly: GCF_021461385.2. Lineage (NCBI taxonomy): Eukaryota > Metazoa > Arthropoda > Insecta > Orthoptera > Acrididae > Schistocerca > Schistocerca piceifrons. The sequence goes on from NC_060142.1 coordinate 662,004,319, forward strand.
TCGAGTCTTTATTCTTCTCCATGCTTTTTATATTTTCTTCAAACAGAGCCAAGTTTGACTGCAGAAACATGAAGTAAATTTCACTGATCCCACTACTGAAGAAAATCTGGAATTATTTTAGGCGGCCTGTCTTCGGTGTCAAAAATTGTTTTAATGCAATCCAAAGCTCAAGAGTTCTCTCAACCGCGGGCGTTAAGGACAAAAATGGTTCAAATGGCTCTAAGCACTATGGGACTTAACATCTGAGGTCATCAGTCCCCTATACTTAGAACTACTTAAACCTAACTAACCTAGGGACATCACACACATCCATGCCCCAGGCAGGATTCGAACGTGCGACTGTAGCAGCAGCACGGTTCCGTACTGAAGCGCCTAGAACCGCTCGGCCACAGCGGCCGGCCGTTAAGGACAGCCATCTTGTTTTTGAGTGAGATAGGAGAGTCTGATAACTGACATTAGTGTATAAACAGAACTCTTTCAACTTCTTTGTCCTTACCGTGTATATTGAAAGATAATTAGACATTTTCGTGACAACTATTTCAATGTCGGCAGTTACGACTCAAGCAGCGCTTGATATAGTGTTGTGGAGAATATGGGCAGGGCATCGAAATCCTACATTTTTTCCTAGTTCTTCTTTAATTTGGTGAAACACAGTCCGCTGACAATATCGATGAAGTCCTCCCAAGTTGGTGTTGGTACTGAATCCACAAAAAACGGGTAAATTTATCTAAGGGGATTTCCAGTTGTCTTAAAGTGTCTATATAAGACATTGCAGTTGTCTCCGATTTTTCGTTGTTCAGCGAATCAAACTTCAACAGCTTCTGTCGTATTCCGTCAGTTTCAGCAAAGCCCTGAACAACTTTTCAGCCTTCCGTTTCGGTGAATTGGTACCTATGCCTTAAAATGAAACTTCTTGCAAATGCTTTATGCATTCGGACACAGAGTGTTGGGTGAGAATATTTTTAACAATCGCTGTAACTTTGGTGCTGTCTGTAGACTGCTTTGCGGCGACTTTGGAGTCAGGATACATTGCGACATTCAGTTTTACCGTACAGTCAAGAGAACTGAAAGAATGATGATGCTTAACAGCCTTCTAAGCTGTTGTTAGTTCTGCAGCAGCAACGAGCAGTTATTTAAGATGTGATAAGTTTACTAGACGGTAAACAGTCGACAATAACACTTTAGTCATCGAAGTACACGTCACCAGTCACTTCACGCCCTATTTACCCGCAGTAAACACCACTTCGAGCCCTATTTACCCGCAGTAAACACTCCAAACATTACTAACTTGCACTCGTTGTTCGTATGACGTTTAGAAACAATAGTCTGGCAGATCGCTATCCAAATGAGAACTGCCCGATTCTTCCGCGTGGCGCTGCTGAAATAGCTCCAACACCGTACTACTGAAGAAGTCTGGTATTTTTTCGAACAATGGCGCTAGATCTAGAAGGTGTTTGCATGGCTGATACAGGATTCGCAACATGCAAGGCCGTCAGTGAGATGACCTTGTAAGCATAAAGTTGTTGACATAAATAAAATTAAGTGAGGCTGGATTTACATGTTGCACTATAAGATGGCATTACTTCAGTAATTGTGACAAGCTCGTAACAGAATTATGCAAAATCGGGACAAAATTGGGTCTTGTCGGAATGTCGTGACAAGAAGATCCATAACGGTGAGGATCACAATATATCGGGACGGATGGCAACCCTACCCGTGATGCCAACTGAGGAGCTAGTAGAAAGTGAAGTAGCGGTTCCAAGGTTAGAAAAGTCTACAACGGCCGAGAGGGCGATGTGTTGACACAATACCACATCCGCATGGCAGAGGATGACACGGCGTTCGGTTGACAATCGCATGGTCTTCAGGTAGGGATGGCAGTAAACACTGGAACAACCAGTTTTCGGTAATTTAGTTTTTGTTACGCCAGTTTAACCAAAACGTTAAAACCGCTCAAAATAACCGGTTACTGAAATAAACGTAGAAATCGAACAAAGACTGAAAAATTTTGACTCAGTTTCAAGATACATAGAATCAAAATATTAAATTAAGTAGGCAAATAAAGTTTGCTGCTTTTATCAAAAAGTGATAAGTGGTTGAAATTACAAAGAATCACAATCATTCTGGAAAGAGTCACCAGTATTCTCCTACTTATTCTAATTTTTTGAAATCGTGTTGTAATTGGGGAACATGCCACTATTTGGGCGTTATGAATAGCCAGTGCTAAGGCATGAAAACTGAGATGGAAGACCTCTGTTTTTCGTGGTAGTTTGTCCGTTTTCAACAGTCACAAGCAGATGCAGACATATTATGTAGCCAGAAGCAGCAGATCAGTTACTTTCTATTTTTGCAGTGTGCTATGACGATCTGTCGTTAAGTTTTTAATTTAGTGCTGTCCCCATAATTTCCTTCCTGTTTTATTATTTCAAAGAAATGATACACTACTGGCCATTAAAACTGCTACGCCACGAAGATGACGTGCTACAGACGCGAAATTTAACCGACAGGAAGAAGATGCTGTGATATGCAAATGATTCTCTTTTCAGAGCATTCACACAAGGTTGACGCTGGTGGCGACACCTACAATGTGCTGACATGAGGAAAGTTTCCAACCGATTTCTCATACACAAACAGCAGTTGACCGGCGTTGCCTGGTGAAACGTTGTTGTGATGCCTCGTGTAAGAGGAGAAATGCGTACCATCACGTTTCCGACTTTGATAAACGTCGGATTGTAGCCTATTGCGATTGCGGTTTATCGTATCGCGACATTGCTGCTCGCGTTGTTCGAGATCCAATGACTGTTACCAGCTCGGAGACCATGGCTGCGGTTACCTGCGTCAACGCTGCATCACAGACAGGAGCGCCTGCGATGGTGTACTCAACGGCGAACTTGGGTGCACCAATGGCAAAACGTAATTTTTTCGGATGAATCCAGGTTCTGTTTACAGCATCATGATGGTCGCATCCGTGTTTAGCGACATCGCGGTGAACGCACATTGGAAGCGTGTATTTGTCATCGCCATACTGGCGTATAACCCAGCGTGATGGTATGGAGTACCATTGGTTACACGTCTCGGTCACCTCCTGTTCGCATTGACGGCACTTTGAACAGTGGACGTTACATTTCAGATGTGTTACGACCCGGGGCTCTAGCCTTCATTCGATCCCTGCGAAACCCTACATTTCAGCAGGATAATGCACGACCGCATGTTGCAGGTTCTGTACGGGGCTTTCTAGATATAGAGAATGCTCGACTGCTACCCTGGCCAGCACATTCTCCAGATCTCTCACCAATTGAAAACGTCTGGTCAATGGTGGCCGAGCAACTGGCTCGTCACAATACGCCAGTCACTACTCTTGATGAACTGTGGTATCGTGTTGAAGCTGCATGGGCAGCTGTACCTGTACACGCCATCCAAGCTCTCTTTGACTCAATGCCCAGGCGTATCAAGGCCGTTATTACGGCCAGAGCTGGTTGTTCCGGGTACTGATTTCTCAGGATCTATGCATCCAAATTGCGTGAAAATGTAATCACATGTCAGTTCTAGTATAATATATTTGTCCTGTTTATCATCTGCATTACTTCTTGGTGTAGCAATTTTATTGGCCAGTAGTGTAGATATATGTATTAATTTGTTGAGGAAAATGAAGCACTGTACTTTTAGGCTAAGAAATTTCGCAAAATTCTTATGCTATATGTTTGTTGCTCGTTTCTGTCGGCATTGTTATTAATTGAACGCCTCCCATTTTCAGTAATATCGCCGTATTTCAATCCAACCCAAATTTTACAAAGAAAATTACTCCTTTTTCAAAAACGGTTTATTTAAAAACGAAAAATTTTAGTACTGCTGCTATGGCTAATCGACATTTCATTTTTTCCTTCGCTTATTAGTAGAAAAAGGAAAACAGACAACTACCGAAAAATAACAGTTATGCATTAACTAAAATACCGGCATCGCTTCAAACAGTTGGTTTTTCTCATCCCTATCTTCAGGTCCTGATCGCGGAGTGTAGATTTTTTTTTTTTTTTAAGCGTTAGATTGTATGAGGTGACAAGCAACTTAGGTACAGTAGTAGAAAAAAAGTATGCCCTAAACATTTAAATTAGTTTGTCCACGATAATATTGCGTTTAATTCTTTCGCAACTAACTCAGCTGGAACCCAGTAGACATAAATTCTCATTTCACCGCCAGGCGAGGACGCGTTCTAACAAAAGAATGTCAGTTGCGGAGGAGAGAACCATTGAGGCTCCATGCAGGGCGATGTGAGAATGAAATTTACGTACGCGCCAGCCCGTATTTTGGCTACAGCACTATTTCACCAAAAGCAGGCGGATCGTGAAATATTTGTGGGCGGTGACTCAGCAGCGATCAGGCGACAGCTGCCATCGGGCCGCTTTAATGGCGACACTGAGTGATTGGCAGGCCTGCGCGCGCAGATAGCTGCCAAAACAAAACTGCAGCGCAGCCGTTTATCGGCGTTCTCTCTGTTGAGCAGCGGCGAGCGAAAGTGCAGTGAGTACTGGCGCCAGGGGACACGCCGTGTTTACGGGCTGCGAAATGCCTATTCCGCTCCCACGCCGGTAGGAACTGTGGGTTCATCAAGTTTTAGTGAAATCGCTCGGCTGTATTTTTGCTCTATGATATCTGTGCTGTTCGATGAGATCAGCTCTCTCTTTAAACAAAGTCCCTTTCCGCTGTTAAGAAAGAAAGATGTGTAAGCAGTGAAATGTGCAGCTACAAAAATCTTCGATCACATACCGTAAGACCAGGTGAAGTGATACAGTTTGCAAATTAAAAACATATTAACACATCTATTTTTTTAAAAATCTATTGACACCAATGTGGCAACGGGCTTGCCGCAGTGGATACACCGGTTCCCGTCAGATCACGAAGTTAAGCGTTGTCGGACGTGGTCGGCACTTGGATGGGTGACCATACGGGCCGCCATGCGCTGTTGCCATTTTTCGGGGTGCACTCAGCCTCGTGATGCCAATTGAGGAGCTACTCGACCGAATAGTAGCGGCTTTGGTCAAAGAAAACCATCATAACGACCGGGAGAGCGGTGTGCTGGCCACACGCCTCTCCTATCCGCATCCTCCGAGGATGACACGGCGGTCGGATGGTCCCGATGGGTCACTTGTGGCCTGAAGATGGAGTGCTATTGACACCAGTGTCTGATTAGATGTATCTTAGAAGTGTCTGTCCATATAATCCTTTTTAATTCTTTTTATTTTTTTACCTATTATTTTTTAAGGGGATGAAGTTATACAACGTATGAAATGGCTGTTGTATCATGTTCTAACAGTGTTGGGGTGAACTGAGACACATAGTACGTTTTTAAGAAACTGTTTATTCACAAATAATTTAGAAAACATTTTTTTAGAAATTGAAGGCGACCATAGCGAAGAGTCGCGTGCTTTGGAAGACATGCGATAACTTCATGAGGGTATACAATACTTGACTTCTTGATTTCTGACAATACAAAGCGTCTCTATGGCATCTGTACTGTTTTAGAAAACTTACTACTATAATCCTATTACTGTCGCTGCTGGTTTCTGATACACCTGAGTCTTGCAAACAACATATCTTGTCCTTTTTGTTATTTGGTCTTTTAGTTTTACAAGTAAAAAGTTTCGTACAGTGAGGTTTTGTCATCAACTTCTGTGGTTGGGTCATCTACTTCAGTTTCTTTCTCAATTCCTTCTGAGGCAGCCATATAGTATTTGTCACTGCTGTCATGATATGTCTCCAATTCTTCTTCTGATTCTGGTTCATCTTCTCCAACGTTCTTGACACTTCTTCCTGGTGCGATGTGGCGCTTTTCCGCCTGCCTGGTTCTTCGTCTCGGTTTTTCTTTCCTCTATCGTAGCTTCCGAAGCACACCTATCACCGATCCATCAATACCAACAGAATTTGCATCCACCCCTTTGTTAGGCAGCTGATGCAGTATTTCCAGGCGATCTAATGGAACAATGCCCGTTATCCGAAACCACTCCTAATGTTGTCTCCACAATTTTCACTCAGCTCTTCAATGAGTTTTTTCAGCATACGTGAAAAATGTATCTTAGTCAGAGAGCCTCGGTTACCCTGATTTCTCCACATTTGGAGGAGTGACCTCCACTTATTTTTCAAAGACTTAAAAACGGCCACACCTAGAGGCTGGGACAAATGAGATGAGTGTTTGGGCAGCATTGTAAATGTGATTCCATTATCTCCACAAGATGTCGAAAGAGCTTCACGAAAATAGCTTGACAAATTGTCACCAACGAGAACTCTTGGTTGGGGCTGTTTTTGCAGGTAAGCCCATTGTAAAATGTTTTTGGTCAAACCAACCACTCTTTGTACACCCATAACGTGTGCCCTTAGGCCCTCCAATGCGCCATGAGCCACACAAATTTTCAGCTTTGTGAACAACATGGCACACGATAAGTCACCTGATTGAATTTTGATCCTACAAGTAGACTAGTGGAGCAATAGCTTTCAAATTGTGCCCTCAACTTCGTGCAGTTCATGGTAATTACGCCAGATGTTGCGAGTTCATTGCCTACGTTGTGAGTCCGCCATTTCAGTTTGCCGCGATGGCGGACAAAGGACGGTTGACTGTCGCACAAAAGACGAAGATTGTGTCATTGTTCGCGGCGACGAACACCGCTACATCGACACAGAGGTTTCGTGCTCATTTCGGCACTCGGTGGGCTGCCAGCCCGCAGACAATACGCAAAAAAAATGGTTCAAATGGTTCTGAGCACTATGGGACTTAACATCTGTGGTCATCAGTCCCCTAGAACTTAGAACTACCTAAACCTAACTAACGTAAGGACATCACACACAGCCATGCCCGAGGCAGGATTCGAACCTGCGACCGTAGCAGTTGCGCGGGTCCGGACTGCGCGCCTAGAACCGCTAGACCACCGCGGCCGGCCAATACGCAGATTACATCAAAAATTTGAAGGTACTGTATCTGTTTGGAGTGTCAGTGGCCACTTGCATGTACCGTACATTCGCCACAAAACATTGAAGCAGTTACAGTGGCTTTGAGTCGTAGTCCGAGTAAATCAACACGAAGAGCCAGTGCCGCGTTGGGAATTTCGCGCCGATTTGTACAAAGAATTATTCAATCCGACCTTCGCTTGTATCCATACAAGATGACTGTAGCGCATACACTTACTGCGAGGGATAAGGAGTAGAGACAGCAGTTTGCAACGTGGGCAATCGAGCAAGACCAAGAGGCAGTGCTACACAACACATGGTTTTCCGACGAAGCTTATTTTTATGTGTACGGTGTTGTCAACAAACAGAACTTTCGATTCTGGGTACGTGAACTTCCGCGGATAATCCACACAAAAGACACCTACAGGGAAAAAGTGTGCGTGTGGGTTGTGATGTCGAGCCATGGAATCATCGGTCCGTTCTTCTTCAGTGCTACAGTAAACGGTGAACGCTATTTGCCGGCCCCTGGTGGCCGAGCGGTTCTAGGCGCTTCAGTCTGGAACCGCGCTACGCTACAGTCGCAGGCTCGAATCCTGCCTCGGTCATGGATGTGTGTGATGTTCTTAGGTTACTTAGGTTTAAGTAGTTCTAAGTTCTAGGGGACTGATGACCTCATATGTTAAGTTCCATAGTGCTCAGAGCCATCTGAACCTTTTTTTTTTTTTTTTTTTTTTTTTTTTTTTTTTTTTTTTTTTTTTTTTTTTTTTTTGACGCTATTTACACACGTTGTGAAACCAGTTCTTCCTCAACTCACGGCCTCATACACTCGTTCATGCAGGATGGAGCTCTCCCCAATACTGCCAACGTTGTGCTTGATTTCTTACACGAAAGACTTCGCCTTAGGGTATTGTCAAACATATTTCCAGTTTGTTATGCAGGAGGAGGACTGTGGCCGCCCCACAGCCCAGACATTAACCCATGCGACTTCTTCCTTTGAGGGTTTCTTAAAGAGAAGGTATACCACAGAAAACCCGAAAATGCAGTGCAAGTGAAACTTAGGACCATCATTGTGGAGTTATGCCGCGCCATTCCAGAAGATTTGTGTCGGAGAGTTGTCACAAATGCACTTGTGCGACTTGAAGAAGTTGTAAACCAAAACGGCAGACGTATTGAACATGTGATTCATTCGGTTGTATTTCCAAGCTGTATTCTTTACTTCTAAACCAATAAATTACAAATCTTGTCAACAACAAATGTGTTATTCATGAAACAAATCAGGTGACCTATCGTGTGCCACCCTGTAAATTGGTAGCAATTTATCATCATCACTGCAAGCAAACATCAAACTTGTTGCTGATTTTGCAAAGGCATTTACTTTTTCAGGGTGCATACGGCTTCTTCTACAAATAATTTTTTTGCTTCCCAGATCATATGTCAAATTTGTCTCATCATAGTTTGCCATACTGCAAGCCTCTCCACCACTGTTTCTTCAATATTGTCAAAATAATCATTTGTTAGAATTAGAAGGAAAGTCAGCATTGGCCATAATTTTGATGACTTATTAACAGCAAAATCGATTTTCGATCACATAATGATCATCTTCAGTGCTTTAGCGTACAAATTAAAGCTCATAGGCACTGGTGTCTAGTTATTAGCAGTAACAGAAGCTATGAAACGATCACAGTTTTTCATAGCTTCTGTTACTGCTAATAACTAGACACCAGTGCCTATGAGCTTTAATTTGTACACTAAACCACTGAAGCTGTTAATAAATCATCAAAATTACGGCCAATGCTGACCTTCCGTCTAATTTTATATATCATATGGTCGTTGTGCACACAGCACTCTATGAAGTCGCCAATCAATAATCATTTATTCTTTGCGCAGATATGCCCACTCTAGCCGTTTTGATACTATGTCTCATTCCTGAGCTACGCTGCTTTTCGTGCCTCGTCAGATAGGAAATGACCCAGTCTTCATCTGATAGATTATTTTTGAACTTCTTTGTAGTCCTGCCTTGCTTTTCCAAATATCCTTTAACAACAAAACGCAAATCCATGCATGTTAATGGAAAACCCCATTCTCTGAGAAGAATGATTTCATCTGAGAATGAAAGATGTTTATATAACATGATATGTTTGTCTTATTAGATAATTTAATTATGGCATAGTATACTTGGCCTAGCTGGGTTCCGCCTAAACATGGTATCTACAATGCTGATACTGGTTCTGGTACTGTAATTATTTAATAACTTAGAATGAAAGCGATACTGTAGTGTACTGTATTTTAACGCAGCAAATTATAGGATCTACCTTTCAAAACAGACTTTTCCACAGAACTCAAAGTTTTCTGCCCACCGTGAGATGTTTGGTGGATGTTTTTCCAATTTCTCTATATCTTCACCCTGTCTGCGAGATACTTTTCTGAAGCAGCACACAAAGTAAATTTTCCGCTTTTTACATCATTCACAGCTTTATCTAAATCATTAGCGTTGTACTGATTAAAAGGTTTTGTCCCGGGGGACCTCTTGTAAAACCTAGGCATCTTTTTCTAGCCAAAAAAATTTAATTCTGTAGAATTTAGGTTAAGTGGTGTGAAGTAATACATGTACCACTTCACCCTAGGGAAGAAAATTTTATTTTTAAATTTTTATTTTTTTAAAAATCTTTTTAATGTGCACTAACAATAGCACTTTAATAATCTTAGATATATTTCTTACGCTTAACAAGAAATTTAGTTTTATTCAGATGTAGGATATGTGTTAGTTGAGTAAAGTTTCTAGTACCTTAGAAAAGCACAACATAGCCCGTCAAAGTAAACAATACAACTGAGCAGAAAATTGACGGGAAAAACAGTTGACAGTCACAGGCTTTAGCACAGACCTAGATGGTTAGAGAAACATCATTGTTGCCATCATTTACTTTGAGTTGCTAATACAGACATGTGATAACAAACATTGCATTTTGTCTCAGTTGACCCCAATGTATCACTTCACCCCAGGTTACGGTACTCACGTATCAAATGTTTGATAATCACCGAATTGTTGGACACAAGCCAGCTTTACAATGGAGCGGGTGGAAGCAAAGACAAGCAAAGGAGCACTCGCAGGCAATTCGCCAATGTGACTACAGCTGGTTTGTACCTGTGGACAAGCTTTTACACTAGATCATGGGCGGGAAATTGTTTTGGCTCAGGGGCCAAATTTCGGAAGTGGAAGTTAGTGGAGGGCTCCATCATTGAAAAACATTGCATTCATTAGTTACGGTAACGTTGCATTACAGAAAAAGTATAAATTGTACCACAAAAATCGGTAAATATAAATTACATAACTAAACTAGTGTTACGAAAAGGATAGTTGCTACTCAACACAGCGGAAATGCTGAATCGCAGATAGGCACAACAAAAAGACTGTCAGAAAGTGAGCTTTCGGCCAACAAGGTCTTCGTCGGAAATAGACAACATACACACACACACACACACACACACACACACACACACTCAAGTAAACGCATCTCACATACACATGACCACAGTCTCTGGCTGTAGCCCGAAAGCTTATTTGTGCCTATCTGTGACTCAGCAACAATATTTTTACGTTCCATCCTGGATTTTCCATTGTTCGATCAACAAAATAGTGGTAGCTCTATTCAGTTTACTTATAATCGTAGTAAATTGTAGGCTATTTAATTTTAGAATCAGATTAATCACACAAATGTTTCCTATCACCGTTTTCTACATTTTTTTCCTAAATCAGGAGTGCCATAGTTTGTTGAGATTCTCATCACAGCCTACAGGTTAATGTGTACCAAAGAACATCTACACTTACTCTAGTTGATCCTCAAGCAAGAAAAACTTTGAAAGTTCCTGGCAGGCTAAAACTGTGTGCCGGACCGAGACTCGAATTCAGGACCTTTGCCTTTCACGGGCAAGTGCTCTACCAAGGTCCCGAGTTCGAGTCTCGGTCCGGCACACAGTTTTAATCTGCCAGGAAGTTTCATATCAGCGCACACTCCGCTGCAGAGTGAAAATCTCATTCTTCAAGAAAAACTTCGTTCACAAATGTATCTAGACCCAAATATAGGGAACATTTTCCCAGCAAATTTCTTATACATGGAAATTTTTCTACAGACAAAGATTTGTGTACGTGAACTAGTGTCACAGCATTAAACATTTCTTTCCGAGTGTGATCTGGCTGCATGTCAATACGTTGAAACTCCAGCCCCTCGGCTGCTGTGACAATATCAAGAGAGCAGAGCCTCAGTTTTCTTCAAGTCCTGAAAACTTCTTGTGACCTCCAAACTCTGTGGATGATCCCTAATCTTAGCAGAAACACTTTCAGGCACTTTCTGTTTTCCTGATAAAGAGAAATGAGAAAAACTGCATTCACCTGCTTGCCGTGTAAATAGATCTGATTTTGTTTTGAGTGATAATACGTATTCCACATTTCATGTTCAAACAACTTCTTTCCCAGAAAGGACACATTCGTTCATTCAGTTTCTCAAATGTTTCTCAAACATCATGTCATAGCTCCACTCCTAACATCCTTTTTTTTTTTTTGTAACAAAGTCATGAGATATCCTCATCGTGTCCAGAAATAAGAGCATTTCATTCTGAATTGTCCACGGTGAAATGCCAATGCTGTGATTGTACTCATCACACCAACAGCGGGATCAACCAAATGCTTTGAATCTAGCGCAGCTTCAAAAAAGCTCTCCTGATCCAAAATGCGATGAAAAGACATCACTATCTGTGCCTTGTGCTTGTAACTTTTTTTAAAAATGAAAAAAAAAAGCTTACCCATATCTATATTTTCCCACTGAAAGCTCTGGTCTCACCTGTGGCAATGCTTGGCATTTTGCTCTTGAACAAGTTACTTCCCTCCATTCAATTCACAGCACACTCAAGCAAGTCCTTAATCGTTGCTCTATCTTTCTTTGATGCTAGGCTAGGTAACGCCTCTGTAATGAAGAAATTTCCACGAATCCCACGGATAAAGATCTATATCTACATCTACATCCATAATCCGCAAGCCACCTGACGGTGTGTGGCGGAGGGTACTTTGAGTACCTCTATCGGTTCTCCCTTCTATTCCAGTCTCGTATTGTTCGTGGAAAGAAGGATTGTCGGTATGCCTCTGTGTGGACTCGAATCTCTCTGATTTTCTCCTCATGGTCTCTTCGCGAGATATACGTACGACGGAGCAATATACTGCTTGACTCCTCAGTGAAGGTATGTTCTCGAAACTTCAACAAAAGCCCGTACCGAGCTACTGAGCGTCTCTCTTGCAGAGTCTTCCACTGGAGTTTACGTATCATCTCCGTAACGCTTTAGCGATTACTAAATGATCCTGTAACGAAGCGCGCTGCTCTCCGTTGGATCTTCTCTCTCTTCTATCAACCCTGTCTGGTAAGGATCCCACACCGGCGAGCAGTATTCAAGCAGGGAGCGAACAAGTGTACTGTAACCTACTTCCTTTGTTTTCGGATTGCATTTCCTTAGGATTCTTCCAATGAATCTCAGTCTGGCTTCTGGTTCACCGACGATTAATTTTATATGGTCATTCCATTTTAAATCACTCCAAATGCCTACTCCCAGATAATTCATGGAATTAACTGCTCCCAGTTGCTGACCTGCTATATTGTAGCTAAATTACAAAGGATCTTTCTTTCTCTGTATTCGCAGCACATTACACTTGTCTACATTGAAGATGAGTAACTGTGCAGTGTCTTCGATATCTATGCTCTGATTCCTTGACAAAGAAATTAAAAAAAATCTTTGTTCTCAGTCTTTATCTGTTGTTTGAGTTCGTCTCTAACAGAGTCAATCCTCCGCACTATAGCCTTTCTTAGCAGTGAAATGTCTTCGGGTTTCCTTCTGACATCAGAACACAATCTGCTTGCACACTCTACCACACACTGCTTAATAAACTAGCTATCCGAAAAAGGATTTTTGCGCTTAGCAAGGTTATAGACAACCATGAAAATTGTTTGTGTTAAGCTATTTTCAAGTGTTGATCCATTTGTAAATACTGTCATGTTTGTTGCTTCTTCAGCCTTTTCACAAACTCAGCAGCTTGTATTTTACATTCTTCCTTTGAAAGTTTGCAGTCAAATTAGCTACATTGTTTCATAGCGTCGTTTTATATTCTGCTCCTTAAATTCTGTTATCGTTTCTTGACCCAGTAAACACGCTACTTTATTCAGTGTATTAACAAAGAAATACGTGTTTGTCCATTCTTCATTAGACACGAGACACTCATCACTGATTTTAAGTTTTCTCGAAGATTTGATGGCTTCACTAAAGCTGGAAGTTTATATATTTACTGTTGCACGGACGAAATGGAAATAAACCACATAAACCGGAAAAACACTGCGCATCGTATTATTCGCACAAACCAAGTTGACACTCGGCGCGGTGGCTGATGGGAGTGACCGTATATAGGAAAATGCCTTTACGATCGCTACCATCAGCCACCGCGCCGAGTGTCAACTTAGTTTATGCGAATAGTATCTACACTGCGCATGCGTATTGAGTAGGCGTCCGAGTGGAACTGTTCGGTCGCGCAAGGGAAGGGAATATCGGTTCAAAGCGGATTTTTCCGACAGTGCTGGTGGACCACACAAAAACTATTAGCGGGTCGTACGTGGCCTGTGGATCGCTATTTGCCCACCCTTGTACTAGATTGAACGGAAGGGTACACGATGCAACGAGCATAACCTATGAACGCTGCATTTTTCTTTTTTTCTTTTTCCCCTTCTAGTCGGCATACGGGATACAACTAGACACTGATACAACGCTATGTGATTAAGCTGCTATCCAAAACATGGATATTTTCTTGGTAAGTGCACTGCTTTTGCCGAAGTAATCAAAATGGCGTACGAAAGGAAGAATTCAGTTGTTTGAATTTGTACGTAACATGAAATTAATGCATGGAGATAGTGCACTTAATTTTGAATTGCAGCTGCAGTTTTCCTTAGCATTATTTCAAAACTTTGCACATATATCGGTTCACGCTTTTCGCTGGTTTCTCATTAGAACTGAGGAGGAAATTTAAAACAGAACATTAATTACCGGCAAACAACATTAACCCGAAGAAAAGCTAGTATTAACACTCGGTTTATTAGCCGGTGGAGACATTTACGTAACTGTTGTGATTGTTTCGCATTTCAGTAACTGCTAATGTCTGATAGTTTCTCATATCTGCAGTGGCATACGCGAAGCACTTCAATGTTCCTTTTTTTTAAGTACGTATAAACGTGATTAATGAAATGTGATATGTACGTACGGCCTATCACAAAAAAATCTGCTACATGCATGTGGTTAACACAGGTAAACCATTTTTATTTCATCATCTTCGTTTGCCCTGTATTCAACATCTGGTCTGGTTGGAGTATCAATGGTACTTCGCCACTTTACTCGGTCTTTCCGCCATTCTCCTTCCACAATTTGGTTTCATGGCAGGTTTCTCCTCCTTAAACTCATCTTTATTGCATCAATCCATCTTGTTCTCGGTCTTCCTCTTGGCCTCTTGCCCTCAATCTTGAACTCCATAATTCTTCTTGGTATTCTTCCCTCTCCCATCCTCCTCACATGCCCAAACCATTTTAATCTATTCTTTTCAGTTTTCTCTGTCAATTTCTCCACTCCAATTTCCTTCCTAACATCTTCATTTTTCAGTCTGTCTCTCCTCCTCTTCCCTATCATACTTCTCAGAAACTTCATTTCACTGGATTGTATCCTACTCTCCTCTCTTCTAGTCATAGTCCAAGTCTCTGAGCCGTAAATTAGTATAGGTGTGAAGTAAGTCTTGTATAGCACCAGCTTGCACCTCATTGGCACCTCCCTTCCCCATACCAAGCCCCTTCACACACTGGTGAAACAAAACATTTTTATTTATCATTAAAAATTTCTAACATAATAGCGACACATCAACCATGTGATTACGGCTACAATGAACTTCAGCAACGAGAACGATCAACTCTTTCCTCTTTCGAATAATTTTAATCAGCACAGTAGGTACATATTTCTACTTTCAAGGAAATTTGTCTTATTATATAAATTAATAGAAATACAAAGCTTGTGCTTTTTCACTCTATTTTCCGCGGTTGCAAGAATCTAATGAATTTATCGTCCTCCTCACGTCCCCTGTTGGACTTTTGAGTGCTTCGTGATTTTCTACCAATTATATTTCCTTCCTTCTGCATTTGCGCTCGGATCTCTTGGATCCCAGAAGCATGTACAATATCTGTTTTCTTCTGTCAGCGATATTACATTCTCTTCTGCCACTCAATGGCTCACACAACTCCTGTCAATAAAAGAAGTAAACAGGTAGCAGACGAAAAATTACGTTTTTTTGCTAGTGCCGAATTGGAGGGGACGCGAACTTCCTTTAATGGTTCACTAGAAGACCAACATCCATAGTACATTAGCGAATGCGAATCGAACACCACCGAATTCAATTCGCCGGTGCTCGGCTGTCGTTTATGCCAGAGAGAATTGCAGTTCGCTGATGCTCGTTCGTTTTTGTTCGCTCCGCTATAAATAAGGCTATATATTAAAGATATTTTGCCTTTTCATCTTCTAATACACTACAGTAACTCTAGCTAATTCGAGCCTCGATAAATCGAATTTCTCGGTAAATCGAAATACTTGAACAGTCCCTCGAAGAAAAAAAAAAAAAAGACCTCGATAAATCGAAGAAATCACATATATTTCGGTATGCTTGACAAATCAAAGCGATGTCATGCCCGCTGGGGCAACATTCTTCCATGATTCATAAGCCACGATTGTCGATAGCAAAACTGTTACGTTGGCCCCTCTGGCCGTCGTTAGTGCTATCCAGCACTAACCTTGTCCAACACTGTTGTAATAAAAACTTTGCGGACAAAGTTTTTTAAAATTCTGTATTAGTCCTTGATCAGGCTGTTGTAATTCTGAGTAGTGTTGGGAGGAAAAAAACTGAAGTTTCCACGCTATCCATGAATTGCGTAATTGTCGAAAACAGCTGGATTTTTCGCTTCCGTTTTTTCGTGTCTTTGTCCAGGCTCAAGAGCCATTCATTAAACATTTCTCTTGTCATCCTAGCCCTTATGCTGGAGCGGTAAGGCACAGGAAATGATCTGAGATCTTTGTAACATGTATGGGTAGCAGCTTCCGCCGTCAAAAGAGGTTTTAGTTTCTGAGTAGTTTCTGAGACTCGTCCACGTTCACTGCAAGCAACAACGTTACTCTGTCTTTGCTACGTCTACCACTACGACGTTTTTGGGCTTCAAAAGTCAGTGTGCGCTCGGGAACACACTAGAGAAAAGTCCCGTTTTGTCAGTATTGAACAACTCGCGTGGATCGTAATTTGTCACCGGTTTTCCATGTAGAGCATCCTTTCCCATCAACGCTCGCACTTTCTCCACAAGTCTTCCTGAAACAGGAGTCACGTCTTAGTTAGCGAGCCACCTTCCTCCAATGCCAAGACTAAAAAGCGTGAATGACTAACCGTTTCTTTAGGCTAATAACTTCCACTAAAATATTTTTCCCTTTGCATTAACTAAATGATCCAATTAGCATTCTTCAGGAGTCAGGAACTCACCTTGTCGGGTCCGCTTTCTCGCTTCGCGTAACATGTTTTCCGATCTTTCTGCTTCAGGTTTTTCGACAGCTTGCACGGCAAAATCCCGAAAATTTACTCTACAGCCGTTTTTTTACTCCATATTCCGCCGCCCAAATAAAATGCTTCTTTTCTTTCGTATTTCTTCGAAGTCATTTCTACAACTGATTTATGTATTGTAATAAATGACGCATTGTTGAATAAACATAGACGTATCGCGATGGGTTGAATGACGAAACAAGTACGTAAACAATTGATGAAATAATTCGAATTTTGGTTGATAGCCACTAACTTTGCATTGTGCAGTGTTTGCGGATGGTTTGTATATTTTATTTTATTAACACATCGAGTTCCGTAGGATCAAATTGAGGAGCGAATCTCCAAGGTCATGGAACGTGTCAGTACATGAAATTACAACATAAAAGTAATAACAGATAAAAATAAAATGGTTATGAACCCGAAGAAAGTCAAGCCATAAGTTTAGGTAAACGTAATCAACAATACAACAATTTTTTTTCTGTATTGTTAATTTCACACCTGATACAGGTAGGCCAGCAGCGGCACATTACGCCGCTCTTCGGCCACAGATAAAACTAATGATAGAAAAGAAGACAATCGCAGAACAGACAGGGTGGATGTACAAACGTAGACATACGAAATTAAAACACACGGAGCCGTTCGTGCGGCGCAGAGTCCAAAATAAAAATGTTCAGACACGTGGACACCCACAGAGATGATAGATGGCACACGCGAACGTTGGAGCAGAAACGAGTAACACTGGAACACTTGAACACGAACACGACGACACACACAAACACTAGGAGATGATGTCCAGCGCGTGAAAGTTCACTATACGTGTGCGAGTCCGGGGACCTTCCAAAAGAGGAAAAAAGGGGGGGAGGAGGGAGTGGGGAGTGTGTAGATGCCAGTGGCGAGGAGATAGGAGGGGGAGGAAAGAAGGTAGGCGGTTGGGAAAGCCCGGGGGAGGTGGGAGGGAGGAGGGAGAGAGGGTGCCTTCGGAGAAAACACAGGCTGCGGTAGAGGAGGATCAAAGTTTGTAGGAGGAGTAGATGGAGGGGATGAGGGCATCATCAGGGAGGGGGACTTGGTGGAAGCCACCTTGGGCGAGGGTATGGAGAGTGGAGAGATGGAGAGCAGGTGGGATGTGGGAATGCAGGCGCGGCAGCAGACAGGGGTGGGAGAGGATGGGAGAGACAAGCGGGTGAGGGGGATCAAGTTTGCGGGAGGTGTAGAGGATCCGTATCTGTTCGAGGAAAAGAAGGAAGTGCGGGCACGGAATAAGGTCATACAGGATCCACGTGGGGGAGGGGAGACAGATGTGATAGGCGAGGTGGAGCACATGGCGTTCTAGGATTTGAAGGGATTTGTAAAAGGTAGGAGGGGCGGAGATCCAGGCAGGATGAAGGTCGCAGAGGATAGGGTGGATAAGGGATTTATAGGTGTGGAGGATGGTGGAGGGGTCCAGACCCCATGTGCGGCCAGAAAGGAGCTTGAGGAGATGGAGTCAGGAGTGTGCCTTGGCTTGCATTGTCCGGAGAGGGGGGGGCGGGGGTCCAGGAGAGGCGACGGTCAAGGGTGACGCCAAGGCACTTAAGGGTGGGGGTGAGAGTGATAGGAAGGCCATAAATGGTGAGATAGAAGTCAAGGAGACGGAAGGAAGGGGTGGTTTTGCCTACAATGATCACCTGGGTCTTGGAAGGATTGACCTTGAGAAACCACTGGTTACACCAAGCAGTGAACCGGTCAAGATGGGATTGGAGAAGGTGTTGGGAGCGTTGCAGGTTGGGGACGAGGGCAAGGAAGGCGGTGTCATCAGCGTACTGGAGAAGGTGGATGGGGGTGAAGGCGGCAGCTTGTCCGCCATATATAAAAGGTATAGAAAGGGGAGAGGACGGAGCCTTGGGGCACACTGGCGGAGGGGTAGAAGGTGTAGGAATCTGTGTTATGGATGCTGACATAGGAAGAACGTTGCGAAAGAAAGGACCCGATCAGACAGACGTAGTTGATAGGAAGGGCGAAGGTTTGGAGCTTGAAGAGGAGACCGGAATGCCACACACGGTCATAGGCGCGTTCAAGGTTGAGGGAGAGGAAGATGGCAGAGCAACGGGAGTTGAGCTGTTTGGAGAGGAGATGAGTGAGGTGAAGGAGAAGGTCATCGGTAGAGAAGGATGGTCAAAAGCCACACTGGGTAACGGGAAGGAGTCGGTGCTGGCGGAGATGCTGGTGGATGCATCGGGTAAGGATGGAGGTAAGGCTGATGGGGCAGTAGGAGGAGACAGTGGACGGTGGTTTGTCGGGTTTGAGGAACATCAGGATACAGGAGGTTTTCCACAGGCCGGGGTAGCAGCCGGTGGACAAGACCACATTATATAGTCTGGCCAGGGTGAAGAGGAAGGAGGCGGGAGCTTCACGGAGGTGGCTATAGGTAACCTGATCATGACCGGAAGCGGTGTTGCGTTTTGTGCGGAGTCTAGTGATGATATCCTGAGTACTGATGAGGGCATTGAGTTCGTTGGATGTAATGTTGTCCAAGTACTGGAAGCCAGTGGGCGAGGGGAGGGACAGAGGTGTCAGTTCGATCGTGGACATCTGGGAAGAGGGAGTAATCGAACTGGGGATCGCCAGGGAGGGTAACGACATCGGACAGGTAGGAGGCAAAGTGATTGGCCTTACTAAGGTTGTCAGGGAAGGGTTGGTCATCATGAAGGAGAGGGTAGTAGGGGGAAGGTTTAGACCCAGTAAGAAGGCAGACCAGTACTTGGATGAGTTGATAGGAAGTGTAACAATAAGACGGGTGGTGCATGTCTGTCGCCAGACCTGGCGTTTCTTAGCCACGAGCAAGTTCTAGATGTGTCTTTGTAGTTGCCGGTGGCGTTGTAGTGTGTCCGGGTCACGCGTGTGAAGGAAGGCACGGTAGAGATGGCGGGATTCACGGACGAGGAGGCCGACCTGTGGGGGTAAAGTGGGATGGTGCGGGTGGATGGCGACAGTAGGGACGTGGTCCTCTATGGCCTCAGACAAGGTCTGCTGGAGAAAGGAGGTGGCATGGGTAACATCATTAGGGATGTGGTAGGTGAGAGGATGACTATCGACCTGGGTAGAGAGGGTATCCCAGTAGGTATCCCAGTCGACACGGGAATAAATATGGATGTATTTCGGGGGAGGGTCGATGCGAGGATCGGGACGGGGGCGACGACCGTCTGAAATGGTGAGGAGGACAGGGATATGGTCACTACCAATAGGGTCAAGGACGTCCACCGCTTTGCGGCCAAGGAAGTTGGGTGAGGAGAGGACGATATCCAGTGTGGTTTTCAATTCAAGGCGGGTGTGCTGGGGAATAGGAACAAGGTCGCCTTGGAGGAAGAAGAGGAACCGATGCCACCGCCGTAGCTGGGCGGCGGAACGACTATGGATGTTAAGGTCGGCGGCGATCACGTAGGAGGAGAAGGTGCGGTCTATGTGGGAAAGGAAATGAAAAGAAATAGGGGCGTTAAGGCGGACATAGATGGGGGCGCAGGTAACGGTGAGCCCGGGGAAGAAAAGACTAAGGATCAAGTGTTCTGTGGGGTCGGGAAGGAGGGGTTGGAGCCGAACATGGATCTGGCGGTGGTGGCAGCAATACAACAAAAATCCGCTTAATTTTTCAAGGAACTCCTCGACACAATTGAATGTTGCCCCAGCGGCGATATCAGTTTCAAGATATTCGAGTTCTTCATGGAGCCATTTCAATTGTAAAGCTGCCGAAAGTCGACAGTTGGTAATATGGTTGTGAAGTGGCAACGCGAATAAAGGACCACAGCTAAAGCGAGGCCAGGTAGACCTCATGCACTGGCCGGTAGAGTCCGTCGACCATTCAGGAGAGTGAAATCAGGTGGAAGGAAACAGTCGTGAGTTCCAAAGTGCTATCAGCAGACCAAATAGCACGACGACCGTGCGTAGTGTGATAAAACTGGTTATGGTGAGGTAAAATACACTAACCGATCTTGAATAATATAAAACGACTGATTCCCAAGACTCAAAATCCAGAAATCCACTAAAAATAGCTATAAGAAACTACATAAACGTCAACATACACAAACGCTTTATGTAATTACTATCATTATTATGGACTTCTTAAAAAGATAGACAATGATAAACGATTATTTGCACTTCGTTTTTCCAATGTATGCTCCAAAGAAGATTTTGCATGAATAGATAGATATACGGTAGTATTTTCTATACTGCATGTTGTTACAGGTAAATTTTTGTTCTTGTTCAGTGCAAGTGCGAGTTATTTATGTGTTGAGTTAGCATGGAGGTTGAGCTTAACTGTATACCTGTTTTATAGCAGAAATTAAACTCATTTAAGAAAATGAAGCCGAGCATCCCCTAGACCAGTATATTAAGGTTGCATTTCAGAATCTAGCATGGGATTACGAGCCTATAGGTTTCGACAACAACGAAGAGCAATAACAGATGAGTACCATGAAAACTGTTTCTTTAAATTCTACCGTTGCTACCTCTCTCTCCAGTGCGTCACTGTCTCAGCGTCCAAGTGCTGCGAAACTGTGACCAGCAGCCAAATTTTAAACTTGCCTCGACTTTGGGTTGTAAGAGGGTGGTGACGCATACAGTAGGGGGTTAAAAAGAATCGGGTACAGCGGTCGGACAGCTCCACACATTTCTGTAATCAATGCTAAGCGACGCTTGACGTGATGTAAAGAGGGACGCCACTGGACACTGGATGACTGGAAAAGAGGGGTGTCAATCCCACGGATGGGTTTAGAAGTGGTGTTACGGTATGGAGGTCTTTTTCTTTCTTTTTTTTTTAGGTTAGGTCGTGGTCACGTTATTGCGCCTGCAAAAATGCTAAATGCGGGAGGACTTGAACACATTTTGTAGCATTGTGTACTGCGTACTACAGAGAAACAGTTCAGAGACGATCATTGTTTGTATTAGCATGACAACACACCTTTTCATAGACCAGTATCTGTGAGGCAGTGGTTTGTGCACAATAACCATTCTGAGCTGGACTAGCCTGCTCGGAGTCCCAACCTTTGGCTTGCGTTAGTACGTCTTCGCTCCAGACCCCACCGTCCAACCTGACTACCCTCCCTGGTTATGGCTCATGAGTAACAATAGACTGACATTCCTCCACAGATATTCAGACACCTTATTGAAAAAAGTGTCTCGAGTAGAATTCAAGCCGTCATGGAGGCGCAGAGTGGACACGCCCCACATTAATGTCCACTAATCGTGTCCATATACTTTTGATCGAGTAGTGCACGTTTTGACCATCAAGTGGAAGACTAAGTGTTCTGACTTTGAAATCTTGGCTGCTCTGGCTGACTAGAACGAAGACGATGATGAAGCAAAAGAAGGTGAAGAAGCAGAACTGATTCCATTTGTGACTGCAAAAGAGGAAGAGACGTCTTTGTAAACATTGCACAGGTACAGTCTTTGAAACGAAGCAGATAGTGTATTTTGGAATTGAAACTTTTTTTGAAATATTGATAACATTTACTAAAACTCTTAAAAATCTTTCTTGTTGTTGCTTCGTAAAGAAATATAAATGTTGTTAAAACAACAGAAATATTTCTTTCTTCATTTGTGGCCATAATGTCTGTAGCTGATTTATAATTCTTGTGAGTATTTTTGTTCTGTCGTTGCAACTACAAAAATGCGTTTTTTATTTTTCACCAGACGCGTTTCGCTTTATTGAGGTAAAGCATCATCAGTGGTCTATAGTTAAGTTATTTTCATTTTCATGCTTTGAGATCGAAAACAGTTCGTTAACCATATGTTGGTTTGTACTTGCGGAGCCGGCCACGGTGGTCTAGCGGTTCTAGGCGCTCAGTCAGGAACCGCACGACTGCTACGGTCACAGGTTCGAATCCTGCCTCGGGCATGGATGTGTGTGATGTCCTTAGGTTAGTTAGGTTTAAGTAGTTCTAGGGGACTTATGACCACAGATATTGAGTCCCATAGTGCTCAGAGCCATTTGAACCATTAGTACTTGCGGTGATTTTCGCTTTATTTCTCCCTTACATCGGGAAAAGCCGTCTGCTAGCACATGGTCGATGTGTCTAAAGCAGAAAAACATCAACGATGTGCTAGCAGACGGCATTTCCCGGTGTAAGCGAGAAATCAGGCGAAAATCACTCTACGTACAAACCAACATTCTGTCAACGAACTGTTTTGGATCTTAAAGCAAATAAATATGTAAATAACGTAATTACAGATCACTGATGACGCTTTATCTCAATAAAGCTAAACGCGTCTGGTGAAAAAAGAACACGCATTTTTATTTTTGCAACGATAGAACAAAAATACCCTCAAGATAGAAATATTTCTTTATTCCTCGTCGATAAGCCAAACTTCCGTTAAAGCTCTATCTCAGTTGCTCAGACTCTTTCTGAGAATCTTCGATTTTATACATAGAAACAGAGAGATCCGAAACGTAATTCGCCAATAACATGTATCGTAAATGTGATCCATAAGATACGAAAGCTCTTTGAAACGTTACATTAAGAGAAGATCTCACTGGATGTTAACTAACACAAAAGAAGTCAGAGAAGAGAAACGTAAGCGAGCCTGTGAAAAACATCTGCCTGATATAACAAATGAGCTTATCAGGAATCATGTCAGAAGACGATAAGCCTGTGTAGAACCTTGAACACTGAACAATACTGACTGTTTTACGTCACGGTTAGACAGAGCTCTAGCTGTTAGACTGCAGACTGATAACTGAATCCGGCTGCGGCTACTCGTTTAGAGTAATCGTGAACTGAGATTAAATAAGAAAAGACTGAAGAAAGTCGTCTGAGGTGAGAAGAAAGATGAAAAAGACTAAAGTCTCGAAGAGTGCGGACAATGGTTCACCATTAATGGCGTGCTTCCGTGCGTTCTACCGAGTTATTATTTCCACGTATGCGCGACTCAGTCGTCTTCTTCAGGTGCTGCGAGTTTTGCTGTTACGTGTACTCACTGCTTAGATTCCAACCAGAGTGCGACCTATTATTGATCTCACACCGCTATTTATAGATGAATTCGATTCTCGACGCTGCTTGCGTCCTTCGACTCTCTTTTGTTTTGCAGAGCTTGCAATGATAGTCCGCGAAAAGCAAATTCTCTCACCGTTTTCTTGCTCTAGTGGATGTGATGGCCAGCGAGATTTTAATAAACTGAGCTCCTGACCCCAAGCGTTATTTAAATTGAAACATCCGTCCTGAAATTTGCGTTTGCACTTCGATACCGGGGTCATCGTATTTCATTTCTTGATTATATTCGAGGCAGTGCTCGGCGACAGCCGGTTTACTTGGTTGTTTTAGTCAGATGTGTCACTGGTGTTCCCTGCATTTCTGCTCGACTCTTGTGGTAGTCTGCTCCACGTAATACATGCCACATTCGCATACAATGCGACACACACCCGGCTTTCGGAGACCCAGATCGTCTTTAACATTACAAAGAACGCTGAAGGGAGCGAAATAGACTGGATACCATGTTTCCTTAGGAGTCTATCGAACAAAAAAATGGTTCAAATGGCTCTGAGCACTATGGGACTTAACTTCTGAGGTCATCAGTCCCCTAGAACTCAGAACTACTTAAACCTAACTAGCCTAAGGACATCACACACATCCATGCGCGTGGCAGGATTCAAACCTGCGCCCGTAGCGGCCGTGCGGTTCCAGCCTGTAGCGCCTAGAACAGCTCGGCCACCTCGGCCGGCAGTCTACCGAAAATTCCGGATATTACGCCAGTAGATGGTTGACAAGCGATTTTTGGCTTCTCTTCCTCGGCCGAAGTCTCACCCTCTTCCTAGCCGTTCTTGATTTTGAGCGCCGTTCAGTTTGATGATCTACGTACCTTTTCTTTCGGAACACTTTTTGCAGGTGGTGTAATTCTTCGGCGAGGCCATCCTTGTCCGAAAGTGTTTGCGATTTATGGACCAGAATCTTTATGTACGAATTTCGGTGTGACGATTGCCGATGACTCGAGGTATAGATATTGCGTTCACCGCGGTGTCGCCAAACACGGATACGACCATCATGATGCTGTAAACAGAACCTGGATTCATCCGAAAAAATGACGTTTTGCCATTCCTGCACCTAGCTTCGTCGTTGAGTAGACCATCATAGGCGCGCCTGTCTGTAATGCAGCGTTAAGGGTGACCGCAGCCACGGTCTCCGAGCTGATAGTCCATGCTGCTGCAAACGTCGTCGAACTGTGCGTACCGATGGTTGTTGTCTTGCAAACGTCCCCTACTGTTGACTCAGGGATCGTGACGTGGTTGCACGATCCGTTACAGCCATGGGTATAAGATGCCTGTCATCTCGACTGCTAGTGATACGAGGCCGTTGGGATCCAGCACGGCGTTCCGTATTGCCCTCCTGAACCCAACGGTTCCATATTCTGCTAACAGTCATTGGATCTCGACCAACGCGAGCAGCAATGTCGCGATACGATAAACCGCAATCGCGAAAGACTACAATCCGATCTTTATCGAAGTCGGAAACGTGATGGTACGCATTTCTCCTCCTTACACGAGGCATCACAACAACGTTTCACCAGGCAACGCCGGTCAACTGCTGTCTGTGTATGAGAAATCGGTTGGAAAATTTCCTCATGTCAGCTCGTTATAGGTGTCGCCACCGGCGCCAACCTTGTGTGAATGCTGTAAAAAGCTAATCATTAGCATATCACGGCATCTTCTTCCTGTCGGTTAAATTTCGCGTCTATAGCACGTCATCTTCGTGGCGTAGCAATTTTAATGGCCAGTAGTGTATTTGAACTGAATGTTTAATTGTTTTGGAGCAAACCATTATTTTGGATATCGGTATGTAATTTTGTCCCGGCCAGGGTGGCCGAGCGGTTCTAGGCGCTACAGTCTGGAACCACGCGACCGCTGACTAATTCAGAAGAGTCATCATCTTCCTCTAGATTTTATTCGTAGTATCGACATTTATCCGTCTGCATACAGCGTCATTCAAAAGATCGAAAAGTTTCTTTTCCACACACTACATGAGGAGCGTAGCGTTGTCCTTGTCGGCCAGTAGAACTACAGTTTCCTTGTCCTCCCACAGGTTTCTGATTGCCTCTCGTTCTCATTTGGAAATGTTGGATCTTAACATTAGCGCCTTGGTAAGTACTCCACATGCTTCGCGACGAACCTCTTTTGCTGCTTCTGGTGAGAGAGGTGCTACAACATGCTCCACGAAACTGATGTAATCTGCTATTGGTAGCTTCTACATCTACAGCTACATACATAATCCGCAAGCCACCGTACGGTGGGTGGCGGAGAGTACCTCGTACCAGTACTAACCATTTCCCTTCCTGTTCCACTCACAAATAGAGCGAGGAAAAACGACTCCGCACAAGTCCTAATTTCTTGTCCTCCTTACGCGAAATGTAGGTTTGCGGTAGTAGAATCGCTCTACAGTCAGCTTCAGATGTCGGTTCTCTAAACTTTCTCAACAGCGTTTCTCGACAAGAACGTCTCCTTCCTTGCAGGGATACCCATTTGGGTCCACAAATAGTCTCCGGAACACTTGCGTGTTGATCGAACCTGCCGGTAATATATCTAATAGCCCGCCTCTGAAATGCTTCCTTCAGTCCGATCTAGTGCGAATCCCAAACACTCGATCAGTGCTGAAGAATGGATTGCACTAGTGTTCAATACGCGGTCTCCATTACATATGGCCTATTCGTCTTCCCTACTACAACCTCTACATGTTTTTTTGTAATTTGTACCAGAGAAGTCAGTAGCCAATTTTCATAGATTTAGCTTTAAAAATATTTTAATAGTTCTTTGATAATGATTCATTAAAAAAAATTCGCCTTTTCATCCCTATGGGGTTAAATTTCCAAAAATGCTGAAACGCATGTTTCTTTGTTTCTGACTGAGAAACTAAATACTAATTTTCTTATTCTAGTTTCAAAATTTCGTTAATAGCGACATATTTACAAAAAACTTATTATCGCTTACTTCACATCCTTAGGGGTGGAATTTCGAAAAGTCGCTAATCGACGCCTACAGTATAAGATCAACACCCTCTCCAAATTTCAAGTTTCTGGGCGATGATGAGTCAGTCAGTCCATATATATTTCTCTGTGACGTGATCTTTATTTGTACACTGTCTACACTGTCTACACTGTCTACACACACACACATATGGAAATGGAAAAAAGAACACATTGATACCGGTGTGTCAGACCCACCATACTTGCTCCGGACACTGCGAGAGGGCTGTACAAGCAATGATCACACGCACGGCACAGCGGACACACCAGGAACCGCGGTGTTGGCCGTCGAATGGCGCTAGCTGCGCAGCATTTGTGCACCGCCGCCGTCAGTGTCAGCCAGTTTGCCGTGGCATACGGAGCTCCATCGCAGTCTTTAACACTGGTAGCATGCCGCGACAGCGTGGACGTGAACCGTATGTGCAGTTGACGGACTTTGAGCGAGGGCGTATAGTGGGCATGCGGGAGGCCGGGTGGACGTACCGCCGAATTTCTCAACACGTGGGGCGTGAGGTCTCCACAGTACATCTATGTTGTCGCCAGTGGTCGGCGGAAGGTGCACGTGCCCGTCGACCTGGGACCGGACCGCAGCGACGCACGGATGCACGCCAAGACCGTAGGATCCTACGCAGTGCCGTAGGGGACCGCACCGCCACTTCCCAGCAAATTAGGTACACTGTTGCTCCTGGGGTATCGGCGAGGACCATTCGCAACCGTCTCCATGAAGCTGGGCTACGGTCCCGCACACCGTTAGGCCGTCTTCCGCTCACGTCCCAACATCGTGCAGCCCGCCTCCAGTGGTGTCGAGACAGGCGTGAATGGAGGGACGAATGGAGACGTGTCGTCTTCAGCGATGAGAGTCGCTTCTGCCTTGGTGCCAATGATGGTCGTATGCGTGTTTGGCGCCGTGCAGGTGAGCGCCACAATCAGGACTGCATACGACCGAGGCACACAGGGCCAACACCCAGCATCATGGTGTGGGGAGCGATCCCCTACACTGGCCGTACACCACTGGTGATCGTCGAGGGGACACTGAATAGTGCACGGTACATCCAAACCGTCATCGAACCCATCGTTCTACCATTCCTAGACCGGCAAGGGAACTTGCTGTTCCAACAGGACAATGCACGTCCGCATGTATCCCGTGCCACCCAACGTGCTCTAGAAGGTGTAAGTCAACTACCCTGGCCAGCAAGATCTCCAGATCTGTCCCCCATTGAGCATGTTTGGGACTGGATGAAGCGTCGTCTCACGCGGTCTGCACGTCCAGCACGAACGCTGGTCCAACTGAGGCGCCAGGTGGAAATGGCATGGCAAGCCGTTCCACAGGACTACATCCAGCATCTCTACGATCGTCTCCATGGGAGAATAGCAGCCTGCATTGCTGCGAAAGGTGGATATACACTGTACTAGTGCCGACATTGTGCATGCTCTGTTGCCTGTGTCTATGTGCCTGTGGTTCTGTCAGTGTGATCATGTGATGTATCTGACCCCAGGAATGTGTCAATAAAGTTTCCCCTTCCTGGGACAATGAATTCACGGTGTTCTTATTTCAATTTCCAGGAGTATATATATATATATATATATATATATATATATATATATATATATATATATATATATATATATATATATAGAGAGAGAGAGAGAGAGAGAGAGAGAGACAGAGAGAGAGAGAGAGAAAAGTTGTCAACTATTTTACAGAAAAGAAGGACAGTGCCACTAGAAATCTTTTCACTTGGATTTGAATGCTTGGGATTTATCGCTCAATTTTT
Organism: Schistocerca piceifrons; assembly: GCF_021461385.2. Taxonomy (NCBI): domain Eukaryota; kingdom Metazoa; phylum Arthropoda; class Insecta; order Orthoptera; family Acrididae; genus Schistocerca; species Schistocerca piceifrons. The sequence continues at coordinate 662,032,648 of NC_060142.1, forward strand.
TCATTTGTGCTGGAACGTCACTGAAAATGAAACATGTTGAATGCCTAATGAAGTGTTATCTACGTGCAGATTATTTTTCCGTCTCGTGTTCATTACATAAACTGCAGTTTCTTCTGAATGAATCATTATCGTGAAAAACAAACCCCTTGATGGAGTACGTGTGCAGGGATGGTAGAGCTACAATACAGACACACCTGAGCAAGAACCTGCATGAAGTTCGAGAACTGAAACCGAAGATCTGTCTGACCGTTCTTTTCTGGACCAAAAATATTCCCGGTGAGAGCACGAAGTTGCCACAAAATATGACACTATACAAGATAGCAGAGTGAAAATAAGTGTCGGAGACAGTGGAGCTTATTTTTATTTTGAAAATGCCAGCATTCATTATCTACACAAAATCTTCCACGAACGCTTTTCCGCTAACAACAGTCCTAAGAACTTAAAATGGACGACCCCACTATTTGACCACCTTGTGATCTTCACAAGCGTTACATTTTAGAAATGTATGCAATTAAGCGTTAATCTGTTCTGTGAAGAAAGTGAAATTAAGGTTTGACGTCCTGTCTACATCGCTGTCATCAGAACCGGATTAGGGAAGGAAAGTGTCCGATCCCTTGGCTTTGCCCTGGAGCGATTTAGAGAAATCACGGAAACCCTAAATCTGGATGAACGAACGTGGGTTTGAACCACTGTCCAACCGAATGCGAGTCCAGTGTGCTGACCACCGCGCCACCTTGCTTAGTCTGTTCTCTGAAAGCCACGAGCTGATGCTGACGACTACCTGCTAGGTAGATTACTTACGTTACATTCCACAAGTTTACTACCAAGATCATTGATGTTGTTGTTGTGGTTTTCAGTCCGAAGACTGGTTTGATGCAGGTCTCCACGCTTCTCCATCCTGCGAAAGCCTCTTCGTCTCCGAATAACTTCTGGAACATACAGCCTTCTGAACCTGCTTACTGTATTTATCTCTTGGTCTCCCACTGCGGTTTTTACTCCCCCATACTTCCCTCCAGTACTTAGCTGGTGATCCGTGGATGTCTCAGAATGTATCCTATCAACCGATCCCTTTTTTGTTCAAGTTGTACTACAGATTTCTTGTCTCCCCAATTCTATTCAGTACTTCCTCCTTAGTTACGTGATCGACCCATCTCATCTTCAGCATTCTTCTGTAGCACCACATTTCGAAAGCTCCTATTCTCTTTTTAACTAAACTGTTTATCGTTCATGTTTCACTTCCATACATTGCACAAACTTGGTAAATACCTGCAGAAAAGACTTTCTAACACTTAAATCTATAGTCGATGTTAACAAATTTCTCTTCTTCAGAAATACTTTTCTTGTCATTGCTAGTCTACATTTTATACCCTCCCTACTTCGACTATCATCAATTATTTTGCTTCCCAAATAGCAAAATTCGTTTATTATTTTAAGTGTCTCATTTCATAATCTAATATTCTCAGCATCACCTGATTTAATTCGACTACATTCCATTATCCTTTTTTTTTTGTTGCTTTTGTTGATCTTCATCTTATACCCTCCTTTCAAGCCACTGTCCATCCCGTTCAACTGCTCTTCCAAGTTCATTGCTGTCCTGACAGACTACATTACATTTATCGTTTTCCATGGACCCCTTGGAGATGAGTCTCTGGGATGTCATCGGCAAAACCTCGAAGTATTTTTCTTCTCCCTGAATTTTAATTCATTCTCCAATTTTTTCTTAGTTTCCTTTACTGTTTGCTCAATGTACAGACTGAATAACAACCAGTGCTTTCCTTTCATGCCCTTTGCCTCTTATAACTGCGGCCTGGTTTCTGTACAACTTGCAAACAGCCCTTCGCTCCCCTCAAAATTTCAGTTTTGTCAAAAGCTTTCCCTAAGTCTACAGATGCTGTATACGTAGTTTTGCATTTGCGTAACTTATGTTTCGAGAGAAGTCCTAGGGTCAGTATTGCCTCGCGTGTTCCTGCATTTCTCCGGGATCCAAAATGATCTTCCCAGAGATTGCCTTCTATTAGTTTTTCCATTCTGCTGTACCTAATTCGTGTTAGAATTTTGCAACCATGACTTATTAAATTGGTAGTTCGGTAATATTCACACCTGCCAGTACTTGCTTTCCTTGGAATTGGAATTATTACATTCTTATTTCAGTATGACGGTATTTCGCCTGTCTCATACATCTTGTACACCAGGTGGAATAGATTTCTCATGGCTGTCTAGGTAACTGATATACATCAGGGACATTAATGGCCCCATAAGCCGGCCGGGGTGGCCGAGCGGTTCTAAGCGCTCCAGTCTGGAACCGCGCGACCACTACGGTCGCGGGTTCGAATCCTGCCTCGGGCATGGATGTGTGTGACGTCCTTAGGTTAGTTAGGTTTAAGTATTTCTAAGTTCTAGAGGACTGATGACCTTAGAAGTTAAGTCCTATAGTGCTCAGAGCCATTTGGCCCCATAACCGGACCCCATGGCACCTTCCAGTTTACATAACCCCAGTTAAAGATTCAAATCTTTTCACAGTATGATCACAATGGACAACAACTTTCTGATTCCTACTTTCTTGAGCTTTTTTGTAATCCAATAACGTTCTAACTTATGCTAAAGTATTGCATGGTCCACTCGATCCACTCAAGCAAATTTATTAAATAAAAAAAATAGCTACTGTCCTCAATGTATCCTATAGCCCTGCTAGCACCTCACACACAAAAGGATAAATTGTATTTACTGTGGATAGTCCTTTCCTGAAGGCAAACTGCGAACGTGAGAACGAAGTATGTGAACTGAGATGCAGCACAAAAGTCGCAGTAATGACAGTGAGTCGACTTACCTGCCGATCGAGGACACTGGAGGGAGAGAGTGGTGCACGAGAAACCGGTCCCAAGTACTAGACTGTTCATTGTCGCCCTCCAATTGGCATCTACTGCTGTTGACACTACGTTTCATATTGTGAATACGAAAGCCGTTGCAGCCTGGTTAAGACGTTTGAAGTAAATACCACAGTGAGATGTATTCTCTCCCAGAAAGAATTACAATAGTGGAGGCGTACCTGTCTACCGGTTTAATTAGGGAAGAATGGAACATTTTTGCAAAGAAACCAGCAAAGAGCAGTATACAGGATTTTGAGACAAAATGGCGTTCTACAGAGTCAATTACAAACGCAAAAAGTCGAGCCCGTCCGTTCGTACATCTGCTATTATCATGGATACGAGAGCACGAAATGTCCAGAGTCCAAAGAAGTCAACATGTAAATTGTCGCAACAAGTGGACGTTTCGCTTAGGTCTTGTCAACGTCTTTTACACCACGTAGGGATGAAGCCTTACAAAATGACTTGTTTCCAAGAACTGAAGAAGGAATGTAAGGCAAACCTGTGAATTACTGTCCCTGGCTATGTCAAACAGCTGAGAGCAGAATGTTAGATCCGTTGCTGTATTTCAAGAGTGACGAAGCCTGGTTTCATCTAACGTGGCGCGAACTACCAGAACACCAGATACTAGCTAACAAACAGTCCCTATACGATTAATGAGGAACGTCTTCACGATGGGGGAAAAAAACGTGTGCGATGTGCTGTGTCAACAAATCGGATTGTGGGTTATATATTTTTTGAAACAACAGTAAACACTGCATCTATGGGGAATTTTACGCACAGTTGACCCCCTTGAAAGAACGTACGCTGTCTTTCAACAGGAAGTGGCGAGCAGTCGCACTTCACGCAAGTCCAGCTTACGAATTCATGAAAGATTCAGAGAAGAAAAAGAATTGTAGCCACTACGTTCGCCGGATCTAACGGCTTGTGACTTATCTGTCAGGCAGTTTAAAGATAAAAATATACGCAAGTAACCCAGTGACATCAGAAGACTTGAAGGACAATATTCGAAATGAAATTTTGAGAACTGATGTGGCATAGTTGCGCAATGTGTATACGAACATGTTAGGACGCGCGCAAAAGTGCATTGAAGCACACGGAGGTCATTTTCAGCACCTAATGTACTGTAATATAAAAGATAGGACCGCTTCAATAAATATAGACTTTTGCGTCAGCTTGTTATTTCTTTATTATCTAATTATTACTTGTTTATCTATTTGTTATTATATCTGCTCGTGGCGGGCAACTATTCGTCCGTAAATGGCGAGCAGTCTGTATTCGGGGCTAGTTTTTCGTGAGCCACCCTGTTTAATCACAGAAAAGGGAGTGAGACGTTTGTCTGTGAGTACAGGAGACGACTATTTGGCGCTAACGCTTTGTGTTGGTAGAAGCAATTTGACGGGTCGCCACGACGATGCGCCGGCTTTCTAGCCATCAGGCAAGCGGGGACCGTTTGCACGCCGCACTGCCCCGTCGACCGCCCTCCCCCCTTCCCTTCCCCCGTCGAAATGAACCGTATCGACCGGATTTCAAGTCCCAGGCGCTGCCTCTGCCCACCCCGGCACATACGCATTCCTTTATATCACATCGCCCCGCCACGCCGAAAGCAACCGACCTGCAGCCACGGACACGGAAAAAGAATCGATACTTCTTGGTATCGAGTAATTTCATCTCGATATAGGTACTTCTTTTATTCGATACTTTCCGACTGCTTCTATTTCTCATATCAGTAGTTTAAAGGAGGTATCATGTCGAATAATTCTAGTAATGAGATTTTCACTCTGCAGCGGAGTGTGCGCTGATATGAAACTTCCTGGCAGATTAAAACTGTGTGCCGGACCGAGATTCGAACTCGGGACCTTCTGCAAGGTTCTGAAAGGTTCGCAGGAGAGCTTCTGTAAAGTTTGGAAGGTAGGAGACGAGGTACTGGCAGAAGTAAAGCTGTGAGGACGGGCCGTGAGTCGTGCATGGGTAGCTCAGTTGGTAGAGCACTTGCCCGCGAAAGGCAAAGGTCCCGAGTTCGAGTTTCGGTCGGGCACACAGTTTTAATCTGCCAGAAAGTTTCAGTTCTAGTAATGATTTACTACATGTTTATTATTTATCAAAATTTTTGACGAAGGACAGTTCTAACAGTTTCAACGATAAAATGCAAGTGTGTCAACAGGACAACAATTGAATGACGCTTCACCCACGTTGGCAAAGTTTTGTTTCCAGTTTATTCACTAGGAGTCCTGTTTCTTTCAAGATTCGACTTACTTGCTAGTTTTTATATTGTTGTTTAAAACAGTTGAAGTGAAAGAATTACTGAAAAAAATGGCTCTGAGCACTATGGGACTTAGCATCTGTGGTCATCAGTCCCCTAGAACTTAGAACTACTTAAACCTATCTATCCTAAGGACATCACACACATCCATGCCCGAGGCAGGATTCGAACCTGCGACCGTAGCGGTCACGCGGTTCCGGACTGAAACGCCTAGAACCGCAAGGCCACACCGGCCGGCAGAATTACTGAACCAGCAGACAGAACGGCGCCTACCAAAAGTGAAAGTTGTGGAGCAATTTGAAAACTAGATAGTGATGAGATTTAGAAAAAAAAAAACTATTCATGAAATACGAAAAAGGGCTTCAGAAGAGCTTCTACCCCAGCAGCAAGGGAAAATTATTTACTTATCCCGACAATAGGAGAGTGAATGTAGTGTTACAGATTTGTTGGTATGAGTGCATGACAAGAAGGATGGAATAAGGGTGCAGATCGAAAAATGTACTTTTGAGCTAATTAAGTTTCAAAAATTATGGATTATGAAGCTGTTCCGCGAAATCATATCTTAGCAATGCGATGTCATGATAAACTTGATTAGTCAGGAAAATTAACTTCAAATGTTTTTCATAAATTTGGGAGCTGCGGGCTCTTTTTTGAGTTTTTTAGTTACACCTTTTTTAGTAGTAGTAATAGTAGTAGTAGTAGTAGTAGTAGTGGCAGTTGCTGTTGTGGTCTTCAGTCCGAAGACTTGAGTTGATGCAGTTTGTGAAGCCATCGCTAGTTGCGACCTACATAAGTGGTTTCTTTCTTGCTTTCTTTCTTTTTTCGTAGTTGTACATGAATTTCTGGTCAAATGGCATACTGCTTATTTTGATCTATAATGTAATGAGTAACTGTTTGTTGAAAATAATAATATGCAAACTAATATTATTTCCCTTTTGGACATTAGTAATTAGGTTTTCTTGTCTACTGAATATGTAAAATATTTTGATTCTTCGTTTATCATTTATTGAATTAATTTTGATTGGAATCACTTTGTGAAGTTAAATGTGTACTGTGATATTGTAGAAGCAGAGCGAGATCGATCAGAATGTCGATTGTGAGGGTCGAACAGTGTGAGTGTGGACTCATGTTTGTACCGAGAAGGCGAAAGGAGGTTAAAAGTGTGGTGGCTATAACGTGTCGTGAAACAATTGGTGCAAACGAGACTGATTAAAGATAGGATACATTTCTGCTCCTTCCTGTAATGGAATGTAAAAACGTTTAAAGTGGACAGAGAAGTTGGACTGTGTAAAACCGCCAAACGAACTGTGTCGCCTAATTATGGCAGTATAACTATGGACAGACGACATTGTATTTACGGTCTTCTGGAAAGAACTGTGTTCGCTGTGACTGTGCCATGTGCATTTTAAATACTTTATAATTTCAATGCATATTCGCTCGGTCACTGACTACCATGTGCATGAACCGTTAATTGAGTCACAGGCGCGTAAAAACTTTTTATTGTGAGTATGCGTGTTACCGCCAACAGTGGCGAGTTCGCGGTCGCGTGGTAAACGAACAGACTGTAATTCCGCGGTCTAAATAACAATAAAACCCTCTACTGAACTGTGTTACTTCAGCGTTGTGCACGAGGAACGTAATAAATCATTCTAAAAGCTGAATGTTGGCAACAACTATAACAATGTCCAACTGTACGGTGGCCTATAACATGCCACTGATGAAATTGTCGCCGTATTAAACTCCGCATGAGATAATTTATCTGCAGCATCTACACACGACGGAGCTGATTTCAACACGCTGTCTGCAGTGATAAGCTGTCGACGACATTGCACCTCACAGCCTGCATCATAACAGATAGGGATAGCTGCTTTAGCTCTCGTCAAAGACTAAAACAACTATTAAAATTGTAAACTTTCTGTTTGGAATTTGCTCAAAGAATCTAATCTTTAATTTGCTTCTTCTTTAAAATAAATGTCATGTTAGGGAAATTTTGTTATTAATGTAGACACTATTGACCTCCATTAGTGTAGCTGTTTCCAATCCTATGCATGTTTCTATCCATCATAATTTCAGCGCTGCTGCCACTGCCTGTTATTTTAAGTTTCTTTTGGTGAGTGTGAAACGTGTGCATAGAAATATCTGTGAGTGAATGTAATGTGCAATTATTTAGGCATTGTATTTGTTTGAATTGTGGCGTTCATCGTTGAGCTGAATGCAACAGCCAATGACAGCATAGCTACTTACAGCCGATTGGTGCAATATACGCAGATGTTAGTAAACATAATAACAAGCGTCAGACTGTGTGGTCACTTAGAAGTAAATGAACAGATTGCAGCCAGCTCAGTTGCAGCCTATTTGCTTAATTATTTCCGTCTCTCTTAAACAAATACAATATTGTTCTCTGTTTAGTCGAGTCAACGAGGTTGAAGCCCTGAGAGTACTTATTTGCGAGTACGTACACGTCGTTCGTTACGGTCACGAGGCCGGCCGCGGTGGTCTAGCGGTTCTGGCGCTGCAGTCCGGAACCGCGGGACTGCAACGGTCGCAGGTTCGAATCCTGCCTAGGGCATGGGTGTGTGTGATGTCCTTAGGTTAGTTAGGTTTAAGTAGTTCTAAGTTCTAGGGGACTTATGACCTAAGATGTTGAGTCCCATAGTGCTCAGAGCCATTTGAACGGTCACGAGTTCTGCTCAATGTTGTTTACTAGTAGTGTCTGAGTCAACGTTGATCTGTCGTTCGCCTTCTAAGGCACCATTGCTGTTTGTATGTGTCCCTTTCTAGCGGGCATTTATAGGCGACAGGAGTTAGTGCATTTTGTCTGCCAGGCTACCTCAGTCATGCCGAAGTGAACCACGAACAAGGTCAAGGACAGGAATCCGCTGCTTGGCGACTCTTCCACGGCCCCTTCGCACTGCAATGTGACAGTGGTTGATCGACGTCCATCCCGACGAGTTGCTGGAGGTGCCAATACTAACACCACCCAACAGGCTAAGGATAGGGTGCACAGTGCCTCCCGCCACAAGTCACTGGTAACCAATGACAGTCATACCGATTCATGTGAACCCCATCCGCAGCCTCACATGAGGGACCGATCTTCCACTTCGTCATCTGAAGACTCCCATGGCTGTCTGGTGGTAGACCTCTCACACGGTAACAGTCAGGCCATGTCAGCCCCCAACATTAATACAACTGACCAATATTCAGATGCCCAATCAGGTGCTGTTTCTTCTACACCATCTCGTCGGCCCAACAGGTTTTCTGGGGACTCTGACCCTATTGCCCACCCCGCCCACCCCTCTCCATGGGAAAAAATTTAAATGGTCTTCTACTCGCACCTATTGCAGCGGCCATGATTCAGATTCAGATAACTCCACACCTGGAGCAGCCGCTCCTGTTGGAGCCATTGATCAGGACATGAGTTCTCCTCCTGACCCTACTTCTCACAATCCACTGCTACCACCAACAAAGAAGGAGAAGATCCCTCCTATCATAGTTTACAATCACATTACATTAAAATGAACACTGAACTGCAACGCCATATTGCAGGCTAACTGTGGGCAGTTTACCAGAAAAACCATGTCAGGTACCTGCTTGGCATAAAGGACGATTATCTCCAAGTCCTCACTTTGTGAATTCAAAGAAGGCTATGGACTACTACAGTCATCAGGCTTCTGGAGACAGAAGAAGAAAAATCGCCAACAAAGACCTTCCCTGTGGTGTTACAGAAACAGATATGAGCAATGAATTATTCTGTCTCAAGTTCCTGGTCCCTTTGGTACACCTGTACAACAAGAGGGACCTTGAGACAGGAAGTTAATCCCTACGTACACCCACATTGTCTCCCTTATTAGGAGAGAGGACGACAAATGCATTTGCCAAATCAGGTACCTCAAATGCACCAAGGTGCTTTTTGAATCATATGAAGGCCACAATGGCCCCTCCATCTGCTATAGGTGTCAACATTTGCGACACACCAGTAATTACCACTCATTGCCTTTTCAGTGTGTCATTATGCCAGTTTGCATGTATCAAAGAACTGCAAACCCTCTACCTCAGAGAAACCCACATGTGCCTGCTGTTTGGGCACAAGTCACGACCCCACCACCCAGCTTCCTGGAAAGGTTCCTCTATGTACCAGAATGGTATGAAGTCTTCCCGCCCTCCTAGAAGGAAACCAAGGTCGAATCAACCACTCCCGACGTCGTGGGACTGCACCCATTTCCCCAGCTTAAGGGGTAAACCTGACGACCATCAAACCACAGATTCTCAGGCATCTGACACATCTGCGACAGGAGTCCCCTCCAGCTCCGTCCCCTAGGACCATACTCGACACTGCAGCTCGATCTACTCCTGCTCATCTGTCTCCTATGACGAATACCAAAACACACCAAATAGAACGACTGTCTGCAGCCTCCTCACGCCCACCTGTTGCAATGCCACATCTCTCCATTGTGACACATTCTCCATCAGTCACCACGCCCACACCTACCCACCGAAAGGTCAAGTAGCCCACCTGGGATACTCCCCCAGTGGTGGAACAGATGCTTCTTTCAAGGATGACATTAGAGAGATCTTCCAGATTATCTCTGTTCATTCAGCCCCACATCAGGGCTGTCATTCGTGAAACAGCTCAAAAGATCCGTTGGTCAGAGGATGGGCTCGCAAAGGTCATCGCCCTTGTTGACAGACTCGGCCAGATTTCGCTATAATGGTGAATCGCCCACCGCACAACCATCAGGTCCCTCAGGACCTAGTCGTTTGTATTTTTAAAGCTAATGGCATTAAACTTATGAAGACTGAACTGAATACCTTCCTCTAAGACCATCATGTGGACATTTTACTTGTCTCTGAAACCCGCAGACGATTTTCGTCTCTGCAACATGGTTTGCTGTCACACTGACCATCTCCATCACTGAGGTAGGGGTATGGTAGTGTTCTACATAAGACACTCGTCCATAATCACGAGGCTCTCCAACCACTATAACATATAGAGGTTATGGCAGTCACTGTTTCTACCCCCCCCCCCCCCCCCCCCCCCTTGGTGTTATTACTTTTGCGTATTTGAGCCCTAACCTACCACTTCTTGAAGTGGACTTCTGTACATTGACATCATTTGACAAACTCATTGCTGGGACAGATCTCAGTGACAAGCATCTGGCTTGGCATTCTCGCATTGCTTATCCCAAGGGCAGATTCCTCTGTGGCCTGGAGGATTCTCTGGCACTGTTGGTCTATGGCCCAAATGCTCTAACCCATTTACCAGTTCACTCCGACTGCCAGCCAGACATTCTGGATGTGGCCATTTTCAAGAACATTGCAGTACAGTTTTCGTTGATAACGCTCCATGAACTGGCCTCTGACTATGACTCCGTGTTCCTGCACCTTACTGATGTCATTCTATCTTTAGATGTCCATTCTATCTTGAGCATCATGACCTGGGACGAATTTTCCAGGATTCTCAACAACAACACTCGGGAAAATCTCGATCTGATAACGCCTGCCAATCTGGTTAGTGCTATTTATTACCTAACGACGAAAATCCAGAAGACAATGAAGGCCTCTGCTTCCACTGTTCCAAGGGCTTTCACCCAACTGGATGACTTGCCTCCCCTATTGCGCGAACTAAAAATGCGGAACTGCTACCACAGGTGGTGGAATCAGTTTAATGACCCTTGAGACAAGCATCGCACGAGTCGTCTCCAACATCAATTCCGCCACCGCCTCGCTGATTGGAAAACAGAACAATGGGAGGACAAGATGTCCGCCTTCCTCCTCCAACATAAATCAGAATGGGCTGTTGTCTGAGCCATATGGCCCTCCACAGTGAAGACCAACCATCCCATCTGCACAGTGAACAGCTTAACTTATGATGCCCACCATGTGGTAGAAACTCTGACCGATATATTTGAGGCCCAGAACCAGTTACTTGTCCAGCACCTTACACCTGATGAACTTCAGGATGAACGTGATATTCTGGCAGCCGTTACTGCTTTCAGAAAAAGATCACCTCTTACTGCCCATCACCTTACGTCCCCAGTGGAAGTCCAGTGGATCCTCCAGTGGAAGCGTGGGCACTCAACTCATGTTTGGATGGCATCTTAAGCCTCCGTCGGTTCCCATGCAAGCCACTGGTCTTATTTACCAGCATCCAGAACTGTTGTCTCACAACCGGCCTTTTCCCCCCACAGTGGATGCAGGCCAAACTGACCGCCATCCCCAATCCCTCAAAGGATCATACGGTCGCTACTAACAATAGGCCCATTAGCCTTCTGAATACCATGGCAAAGGTACTAGAATCTTTGATCCTCCACCACATTCCCAGCCACTGGTAGTGGGTGGGACAATCTGTCTGGAACAGTTCAGATTCGCTTCCCATCTGTCGGCTGATCTCCTAGTTCTTAGGATCGCAGAACACATCAGCAAAGGGTTTAACTCCACCATGTCGACGCCAGCGGTTTTCCTGGACCTACAAAACGCGTACGGCAACTTTTGGCAAGACAATCTTGTGTACCAAATGCTGACACAGACGGCCATCCCAGACGTCAATGTCAAGATCGTGGATAACTTCCTCTACAATAGAAACTGCTTGGTTACTCAGCAAGGAAAACGCTTCAGCTTACGTCACATGTACTTCTCAACGATTTTTGTTGTCTCCCATCCTCTTTAACATTAATGTTAATGATATGCCAGTCATTCCACACTGCCACCTGGCGCAATACACCCACGATATGGCATGGTCAATCTCATTGCTCATATCCAGAGGCAGGTTGACACGACAGTCGCTTGATGACATTTAAACAACATTGATCTTTGTTCTGGCATAACTACAAGCGCCGGCAGATGATGAAGAATGCAGTAAAAGAGAAGGCTGTGAGATGATGTCAGCCAGTAGCTAGCTGACAAGGACCGCACCACTACAGGAGCGGCCTCCATCTGTAGAGTATATAAGCGCTGCTCCTGCCAGCCTTGGTCACACAGTACTAGACCGGCACTACGATAGCAGTCATTAGTGATCCATATCCATTGCTTGTATGGACATAGTTTATAGATAAAGACATTTACATGTCGCCTATCGCTTGCGACATCATCATCATCAGTTATATGCTACATTAGCAGGTCCTTTTCCTCTCCATTTTCTGCGATCCATTGCTTCCTTCTTAAGGCTGCTGTATGTTGTAGCGTCCATCACGTCATCCAGTATCTGGAATCTCTTCCTTCCTCGCTTCCTTTTCCCTTCTACATAACCTTCTAAGACTGTTTTCATCAGTCCGTCATACTTTCTTAATATATGCCCAATCCAATTTCTTTTTCTTCTTTTTATTACATCTAGTAAATGTCTTTTCTCTCCCACTCTTCTCAGTACCTCTTCATTTTTTACTCTGTCCATCCAACTTATTCATTCTATCCTCCGCCATGTCAACATTTCAAAAGCGTCCTGCCTTTCTCCGTCTTTCTTACTCAAAGTCCACGTTTGAGCGCCATACAGAAGAACACTCTATACAAAACATTTTGTGAGTCTTTTCCTCAGTTGTCTGTCCAGACTGCTGAAGAAAATTCTCCTTTTCTTATAAAATGCCTCATTTGCCATTGCTATACTTGTTTTAATTTCTGTGCTGCACTTCCAGTTGGTGTCTATGCTACTTCCAAGATACTTAAAATTTTACACCTGTTCTAATATTTCTCCATTCGGCATAATTCTTATTTCTTTATTTCCTACTAGTACTAATACTTCTGTTTTATTTGTATTAATTTTAATTCCATAAGCTTCAATGGTGTCTGGTAAATCCTTTAATTCTTTTTCCCTGTGGCTAGATGGACCATGTCATCAGCAAACCTCAAACACTCTACTATTCTTCCTCCAATTTCTACTCCTATGTCATCTAATGAACATTGGTCAATTATATTTTCCAAGTAGAGGTTCAAAAAGGTAGGTGGTAGACAGCATCCTTGTCTTACTCCTTTTCCTAGTCTGATCTAGTTTGTTCTTCATCCTCTCACTTTAACTGAGGCTTTTTGATTCAGATATAATGAGTTTACAAGTCTTCCGATTTTCCAGTCCACTGTCTTTTCCCTCATTATAGTCGCCAGCTTGTTCCAAGCCACATTGTCAAATGCCTTTTCTAGATTGATGAAGCAGATATAGAGGTCTCTTCTTTTTTAAATAAAACTTTCTCCCAAGATTCATAGGAGCCATATTGCATCTCTGGTGCCTGTATTCCATCTAAAGCCAAGCTGCTCCTCGCCAAGGTTCTCCTCCATTGCTTTTTCAAGTCTATTATTAATTATTCTTAACATCACTTTGGCTGCATGTGAAATGAGGCTGATTGTCCTGTGCCCACTGCATGTCTTGGTTCCTTGTTTTTTCGACAATGGAATCACCACTGTTGTCACAAAGTCCTCAGGCCTTTCACCACTGTCACATATTTTATTACATAACCTCAACATTTCTCTTACTCCATCTTGGTTCAAGCATTTTAATATTTCCCCCAGTATCGTATCTGTAACTACTGCTTTGCCATTTTTCATTGCAGCTACGGCAGACTTTACTTCTTCCATTATGATGGTTCGGCCTTCCTCGTCATCACTTACACTGTTGAGTGATTCAAGTTCCAGAGGTTCTGGTTTGCGATCTTTGTCATATACCTCTTTTAGATATTCTTCCCATCTCTGGAGGACATTGTCACGATCTTTGTACGCTACCTCTTTGTCTTTACTAAAAATTTCCATAGTATCACTTCCTGCTCTGTTTTGATCCCATGTCATAGGCTTTACTCTGTTGTATAGCAAGTCGTATTTTCCCTTCCTGTCCAGTTCTTCAATTGCATCACATTCCTCTTTTAGCCATTTTTTCCTAGCCTGCTCTGTTTCTCTTCGCAGTTCATTATTTAACCTTCGGTATATCTTTCTTGCATCTTCAGTACTCTCGTTTTTAAATTTTCTTCTCTCCTCCATCTTGGAAATCATTTCTTGTGTGACCCATGGTTTTTTTTTTTTTACCTTTTCCCTTTTACATATCCTATATTTTGCTGTCCTACTTTAATGATTCCTTCCTTCAGCATATTCCAGTACTCGTTGACACTATCAGGTAGTTCTTTGTCTCGTAATGTGTTTAGAAACTCACGTGACAGCATTTCTGTAATTTGTTCTTTGTTGGATCTTATCTTCTCTAGATCCCACTTCTTCACCATGGTCGCCTTCTTCAGTTTTTTCATTCTTATTTCTGTTTCTGCCATAAGTATTATTTCTATTTCTGCCATAAGTATTATTTCTATTTCTGCCATAAGTAAGTTGTGGTCGCTATTAATATCTGCACCTGGTAATGTGTGCACCTTCTTGATTCCATTCCTGTATCTTTCTTCTACCAGTGAAAAATCGATTTGGTTTCTGTATTTATCCCCTGGTGATTTCCAAGTGTAGAGCCTCCTCTTGTGGTTCTTGAACCATGTATTTGCCACTATCAGCTGCCTTTCCCTGCAGAAGTCAATTAGCCTTTCACCTCTATCATTTCTCTTTCCAAGGCCATTACTGCCTACTATGTTTCCCTCTTTCCCTTTTCTCGCAATGGCGTTCCAGCCTCCCATTACTATTTTGCAGCATTTTCTATTTTCGTCCATTATTCTCTCTATTGCATTGTACGTTTCCTCTACAATTTGGTCATCATGTTCTGAAGTTGGCATGTACACCTGGGCAATCAGTAGATCTTTTTGTGCTCCTTTCAGCCTTACACCAATAACCCGGTCATTTGCATAGTCCACAAATTCCACACATTTAGCCAATTCCTTTGTCATAACCAATCCTACGCTATTCATTCCTTTTACTTCTCCTCCTGAATAGTACAATACATATTCATCTGACTGCAACTCTCTACGTCCATTCCATCTTACCTCAGCAACTCCATATGATTCTTTTCCATCTCCCTTTTGAGGTTTTCTAGTTTTCTTGCTTGTAGCAGAGTTCTAACATTCCAAATACCAATTCTCGTTTTGATTTTTTGCCTCCTTTCGAGTTGTTCCCTCCGGAAATCCGAATGGGGGACTATTTTACCTCCGGACACTGATTTAACACGAGAGGAAGCCATTTTTGTGCATAAAATGGAGACTGCATTATGCAGGGAAGATAATCTGCGGTGGTATTCCGTTGCCTTCCGCAGTTCTGGAGGCCGCCCCTAACATGGGATACAGATGCCTTTTGCAGCTGCCCGCTCCGGGTCAGACGCTGCATGAGAAGTACAGGTTGGAAAATGAAACACCCTTAGCCCTCGAAACGTAATAGCGTCAGGGTCGGATAAGAACAAGAGCTGGCCGAGGGTGGCCAGACAGGAAATATAAAAGTGAGGAGCCTGGCATAAGTAAGTGGAAGCAATGCCAGGGCTCAGCTCGGGGCCCCGTGGTCGCCAGCCACATACTCACTAGGTGTGAGTCCCCGAGGACTCGCTAGCGACACATTCTTGTAAATCCCAAGTGAAGTATTTTCAGTCTTCTTTATAGTAATAAAAACTGTTAATACGATTTGCTTGAATTGCTGTTTAGCATTCCGAGAAGGCAGCATTCCTTTAGGGACCCTATAAGCGACGAGTGGGCAGAACACCACACTCTCAATGTCGCCAGAATTACGGCATCTACTTCACCAAACGGCGTCCAGTCCTCCGCCACAGTATCACTATTGTCCCATGGTCCCCGGATACCAAATATCTAGGTGTTCGGATGGATAAAAAAACTTCTCTTCCATCGACATGCAGAATACGTCATCCAAAAATGGACAGAATCTGATAAAAGCGTTGTACCCCCACTTCAACAGCAGGGAACTGAACTTAGAAACGAAGCTCCAGCTGTACCAGATGGTTGTCCACTCTTCTCTTACCTATGGCTCATTCTCATGGTCCGTAGTTAGTCCCTCCCGGATACAGAACGTCCAGCGCCTGTAGAATAAGGTGCTTCGATGGAGCCTGTATGTCCCTCCCCTCACGAGTGTTATTACTCTCCATGAGGAAACAAACATGGTAACCCTAAAGACGTCCATTTGAGAGAAGGCAAGGCATCTCTATGACAAAGTGCGTGCCCTGCGCAACACGGTCACTAGCTTACACCACACTGGCACCCCCAATCACCGGCACCGCCACCTTGTTCCTCTTACCATCCTCGATGAATCGGATTCAGGCCATGGCTGACGACAGCCCTGTTACGGCCACTAATAAAGTGTCAGTCTTGATACTATCAATCGATATGTGACGTCCATCATACGACCACCTATATCAGTACCTATGTAGTTGTGTTACGTATTGTCTGCTACCTTGAACTTGCACCGTTGGAGGGTGGTATGGGACTTTCAAGTCCCACCGCCACACCTGCAACGTGCACTCCAATGATGTCATCCGAATGATGTCATTCTAAGATAGAACAATTTTACCCTTACACCAGGACAGTAAGACCGAGATCCACTGGTGACGCTGCACCTGAACCTACCACAAAAAAGATTTAGTCAAGTAATATCTTCTGAAGGGCATTTTCGATTTTTTCTGTTAACTTTATATAAAAATCAGCGTAAATGATTATATATTCATACATAACGCCACTGTATGAGAACTCGTATATATGTTCAAACACAATAGGATTTTATGCAATGGTAGGAATTGATGCTGTTTCCTCCAGTATGTCACGAAATCGGCAAACTTTAAATTTTAAGCGAAGTCATAGCATATTGTGGTGGCTAGTTCGTAGTTTCTAGTGCATCCCTTGCAGTCGCACCGAGCGAGCTAAATGTCACGTGATTGTTCGAACAAGTTCGATAGTGTATCGAACGCTGTGGCGTACCGGGAAGTGTCGAGGCTGTTCGAACGTGAGCATCGTTTGCTATGACAAGGAACCTGGAGGCGCCCCCGAACGAGTCGGTTGTTGCGTCTGACCGAACGCCTGGGCAGCCTTGGTCGACACGGCAGCCGCCGAGAAGGGTGTGCTGGCCGAGCGGTGGAGTTATGGCACGCCCGGCTCTGGTTGCTGCAGATCTGTCTATGCTGCCTGCTCCGGGAAGGTGAAAACCTGGGGCAGCGTTTTGAGCTGTGAGCGAGTGTGTGTCGTACAGTGCTTCCCTACGCTCTTGGTGCAAGTTGTTATCAACTATACCCCCCCTCCCCCCGACGTGATAGATAACATACTCACGGGAGGGAACAACTTCTTTTCCGTGTACATACTGTTCCAGTCAGTGCTAGAACAATTAATGGTCATCGCGTGCTTGGTTAGTCCTGTTACAGAATCTCTCCTGATTCTGAGTCGGGTGTGCTGTTCATTCAGTGCCGTTTGTAACTGCATCTATTTACTTTTGTTATTATTAATTGTGTATGTAAAATGTTTTCCTGTTCTTTAAGTTTCGTGTGTGTATGTGTTGTAACGTGAACATGAACAACGCAGGTGGTGTGCTTACTTAAACGGTATCTGATAAGAGGAGTCGCCAAATTCATTTGAAACTCTATGACTGTATTGCAATTAACTTTTACCAAAAATAAATAGAAAAAGTAAAACGAAATACCTAAATAAGCTATCCTGCGAAAATCTGTAATGTCCAGTGCATTGAACAATGCTACATTGTGTGACGTCACATTTTTTGTCTTACAGTCCCGACATACGAAACGAACAGAATAAAAATTCGGCATAAAATTACAAATTGATTTTTAAAGAATAAATGTCCAAAATACTTGTTAAAATACAGTGAAGCAGCAAACCACCTAAAGAAAAAAACCTTGCTAAGTGCAATGCAAGGAAATGCAGGTATGCTAACCACATCGTGTTTCATATTTTGAGCAACTGTTTTCCGTTAACTGCAATGCGGCAAAAAAAGAGAAAAAAAGAAAAATCGTGAGGAGACGATGTAAGAAACCAAGCTTACTGAATGATTTAAAAGAGACTAGCATTCAAAAACTATATTGTGAAACTCTGATCCCTTAACAATTACAACAATCTTTACAAAATCCACTTCTTGTAAAAAGAATGCAACTCTGTCATGTAATTAACTAATGAAACGCTAAAGGCATGGTCAATCTGGCCACGAGAGCTCGTATCAGTTGCTTTTAAACTCGTCTCGACCATCAAACTAACTGAGCCGAACCAATTCGTGTTAAAAATTTGCCTTTCTCAAACTCATAGTAAATTACACGAGCAAACAGTGGAGCGACAACAATACCTGAATATCTTCACAATTTTCTAGCCACTCTTTACAAAATTATATTTCCAAAATGCAGCATCCTCTGTATTTACATCTCGAGTGTGTTTGCTAGTTATTTCCAGACTGCTCAGCACCCTAACCAACACCCGATTCTCTCACTCACTTGACACCGAATGTTACACTGGCGACGACAATGCTACTGATAACCAGAGATCACATTGCTTGTACTCAGAACCTCTATGGCGTAACATATCAACTACTGAAAACTTCTGTTTGAAAAATATCCAGTGAACTAGTATGAAGTCTGACACATCGACTGAAAAGAGAGTTTACTTCACTTTCGTTGAATACCAAATACAAGCTAGAAACCTTACAAGCTGTCCTAAAGTACTCAGTGAACCACAGATGTTATTGTACCTGTCGCCAGGTTGTGGGAGCACGTACGATGGAAAGAAGCATTGGCGCATTTCTACTAGAAAGCTTATGTCTCGATGTTGACGCTGAGTAAGTGTTTACGGGCCCGCCCCGTTCGCCGTGCGGTCTAAAGCACTGTTTTCTGGGTGGGAAGGCGTGCCCGTCGCGGCACGAATCCGCCCGGCGGATTAGTGGCGAGGTCCGGTGTGGCAGCCAGCGTGTGGATGGTTTTTAAGGCGGTTTTCCATCTGCCTCGGCGAATGCGGGCTGGTTCCCCTTGTTCCGCCTCAGTTACACTATGTCGGCGATTGCTGCGAAAACACGCGTACACCATAATTGCTCTACCACGCAAACATTGGGGTTACACTCGTCTGGTGTGTGACGTTCCCAGGGGGGGGGGGGGGGGGGGGGTGTCCACCGAGGGCCGAACCGCACAATAACCCTGGGTTCGGTGTGGGGCGGCGGTGAGGTGAGTTGACTGCTGTAGCCTGTTGTGGGGTTTGTGTACCACTGCGGGCTACGGCGGGGACGAAGCGACACCCCAGGGATAACAAGGCCGTCCAGCAGTGTTAGTGACGTCACACTAAGCGGCCCATAGCCGACGCAGCAGTCCACGGACACCTCCGTACAGACGCGCCTGCTGCTAACGATCTTCTGTCCGTCATACAGAAAGGAGCGAACTATAATTCGAACCAAAGGCCAAATTATATATATTCTTGTAAACAGCATAAAGGTTCATAACGAAATACCGATTACATATACGGGCAGGAATAGGTTCTAGAACTCCTCTGAAAAGTGTTTATCTTCAGTACCAGAATGAACATCAAATTGTTAGGTTTTCTAAATAGAAAAGCACTTTGTTAGTAACAGACAGCAATAATGAGACTTGCAGTTGGTGATTTCTACGTGAAAAGCTGTAGAGAGATTGAAAATGGTAAGGAAAGAGAGCCTCAGCATTTTGCTCACATTCTTACATGTAATGCACTTGGTTGTTTTTCATTTCCTTACCTTTCATAGCATTTTTAATATTGTTTCAAGAAGTGTATCTTCAATAGCAGAGTGAACTTCAAATTGTCAGGCTTTTCTTAAAGGAAAGAGCAGTCCCTTAGTATCACAGTGCAAGACAGAATCTTGTGCTCAGTGATGTCTATGTTAAAAGGAGAATATTTGAAATCTATCTTTTGTTTCCATTCTTTATTACTGGGGATACACTTGTAAAAATTCTTGAAAAGAGCTGTCACCATGAACATATGAGTAAATTCACAATAGTCATGTGTTTTATGAGATAAAGCGAACTCTTGTTACCTTATTGTAAACGAAAGTTGTGAGGGTTTTGCTATGTATGACAGTGTTTAAGATAATTTACTTTCAGTGTAATAGCTTGAAAATGTTAAGTCCTGCTGTCAGTTGGCATTTGTCACCACCTGTATAAAGCTAAATAGTGTTCTGACAATTATAAAATAGTGGCAAAGTTCCTCAATCGATTAAACTTATTCCTGCACGTATATGTAATCGGTATTTCGTTATGAACTTTTATGCTGTTTACAAGAATATATATAATTTGGTCTTTGGTTCGAATTATAGTTCGCTCCTTTCTGTATGACGGACAGAAGATCGTTAGCAGCAGGCGCGTCTGTACGGAGGTGTCCGTGGACTGCTGCGTCGGATATGGGCCGCTTAGTGTGACGTCACTAACATTGCTGGACGGCCTTGTTATCCCGGGGGTGTCGGACGAAGCCTCTCTTTCGTTTCTAGGTCCCCAATTCCATACAATGCAATACAAGTGTTTAAGGAGACCGAACAGCTAAGGTATATAATATCGCATTTTATTACGGGAATAACTGTGACAGATACTATGGTGTGTGTAGGAACCAAAGACGTTACTCCTTGCATGAGAAAAGCGATCATTATCATTGCATTATCTCTGATTTTTATTATCTCTTTTGTGGAGTGTAATGTTAATGACTCCGATTCTCGCTCTGATAAAGACGAAGGGAACTTATAACTGTGAATATTACGTATTACAATTCGATAGTAAAAGTTGTATTTAAGGAAGAAGTAAACGAGTGCTCATATCTGACAAATAATTAGGTGAGACTCGAATGTGACTCTTTCTAGTCATTCTAATTACTATAGAAAGTTTGAGTTACACTACGTCGACATGGACTTGGAGAGACGCTGGGGAGACTGGCACAGGAACCTGCAAATAAACACAGCGATTTTCAACGGACTGAATGGTACGCAACAACAAATCTTCCACAGCTCTTTACCAACATATTACCACATTACAAAACACACGTAAGGCGAGTTTAGCTTCAACGGACATTTCAGTATACCATTTGGAAACCACGAATACATGCTAATCTTGTCTATAAAACTATAAAATAAAATTTTGGTCATCAGTCTCCTATTCACGCCCCAGGACAGAAGCAGTGTATCCAGTCCATCTGCATATAGAGAAAATTCTGTGTGATGTGTGAGGAACTGTAGTAAACGTTTCAGTCTGGACATGGTAACCAGCCCGGTATTCACCCAGCAAGATGTGGAAAACTGCCTAAAAACCACATAATTGCAAGTTTCACCTGTCACCAATTTGTCCTAAATGAATGCAACACGTCTTCGTTACTTTTCGTCTTCTAAGTACTGTATTGACAATCCTCACAGAGTAGTAAATTTTGGCTTGGAGCAATGGGTACGCCTATGACCTTTTAACGTTGAGAGTATATTTTAGAGATTCTTTTATTAATTTTGATATCCACAAAGTGGCGACACTGTACTCCGCTCTTTACCATGTAGGCTGCAGCTGATGATGCGGCCTTAGGCCGCAAAACCAGTTGTGTTTCAATAACCAAGCAGCTGCTGTCGGAATTCTTTCTAACATCATGCTTTTCAACTCTTTCTAACATCATGCTTTTCAACAGCCGCGGATGCCCAGAATATAAAACAGTTTGTAATCTCGTAAGATCGTAACATTCTTTGGATGAAATGAAATGAAATGATCGTATGACATTGTTGGCCAGGAGGCCCCATGCGGGGAAGTTCGGTCGCCGTATTGCAAATCCTTTTAAGTTGACGCCACTTCGGCGACTTGCGAGTCAATGATGATGAAATGATGATGAACACACAACACCTAGTCATCACGAGGCAGAGAAAATCCCTGACCCCGCCGGCAATCGAACCCGGGATCCCGTGCGCAGGAAGCGAGAACGCTACCGCAAGACCACGAGCCGTGGATGGCTTGCATCCTCAATACGGGTCGTGTACATGACTTACAACAATTATGAAAATTTTTGCGGTTACCAGAACTGGCGAACTTTACGCTACGAAAAACTACTCCGCATTGCGAAGATCCTCCTGCCTGAAACGAAATAATTCTCTCATATAAAATTCCACTGCGACACTGTCTGCCATACAGTTTCTGCTATCTGCCACTCATGTTTCTACTCTCTGCCAGGCGTTACTTATAAGGCAAAGGTCCTAGCCGACATGTCGAAACCTGCCCTAATTTTTTTTTTCCAGGAAGAATACACCGAAAGAAGCACAATGTCAAAATTGTAGCTGCTAAGAAATGTTGAAAATTACCGAATTTCTTAGCTCGCCAGATAGTTCGAGAAGTGTACAACCCCTACAATAGCTGTACCATCAGTACATGCGCAGCAGGACAGGCACATATCTTTCATTGACGCCACATAGATAAACCGATAACACCGCACAACGCGATCGTAATTTATAAAGCGCATTTCAGTTTCCGTTGATTGTTTCACTGACACAGTTACTATTCGCTCGAATTTGCAACTCATTCAATCTTCATAACAAGTACCAGCTGCCTTTGCAGTATCGCTAAACTTTAGCAAGGGAGGTAAAACTAAATTAATTTTCTTTGTGTCTTCTTTGTATACGCTTGCTAATAGCATTTGTCTTTGTGCAGTGTTTCACAGTAATCTGGTATCCAATTAATGTTTTCATCCCCGCAAAGATAAAATAAGAAGAAAGTGGTTTGCAGTCGAAATTACGTACTTCTGATGAAGTCCTACTTATGTATTATTTATTAGTTAATTTCTTGGACATTTATTCGAATGATGTTGATATTTCGTTTGATATGATGGTAACATCAGCAGATTAGATGACTGTTGTGCTAATTAAAGTCCAGACCAAATATACAGTATCTTCCTAGCCCAAAGAAAACGTGGTGAGTAGTATCTTTCAGTGACAAAGAAAAGACTATAAATTTTTTGGTTAAATGAAGGATGGAGATAACGCCTCAAATTAAGTTATCTGCAAATTAGGTTTCGCTTCGTAAAAGAAAGAAGAGGGCTTTACTTAATCAGGCATTGTCAGCTTAAAATGACTAGTGACCATACTTACTACTCAAGCGAGGTGGAGCTACCATCTGACACACGTCCCACTTCGGACTGTCAGCAACACTTTCTTGGGCTACAATCACGTCAGCCAAACCACTTTACTGATACACGCACTTAAAAAAAAGAAAACCACGAAGGAGTTATCCAAATGAGACGGAAATCGGTATATGCGGTGTACATGTAGAGACGAACAAATGATTACAATGTCAGAAAAATGGGATGACTTATTCAAGAGAAAGAGCTTCACAGATTGAGCAAGCCAGCAACGTGCTCATCCACCTCTGGCCCTTATGCAAACAATTGTTCGACTTGGCACTGGTAGAGAGATTTCATGGATATCCTCCTGAGGGATATCGTGCCAAATTCTGTTCAGTTGGCACGTTAGATCGTCAGGATCCGGAGAGCATAACGTTCCAAAGGTTCTCACCTGAGGAGAGGTCCGGCGACTTTGCTGGCCGAAACAGGGACTGGAAGCACGAAGCCAAGCAGCAGAAACTCTCGCTGTGTGTGAGCGGGCATTATCTTGCTGAAATGTAAGCCCAGGATGACTTGCAGTGAAGGGGAACAAAACGCTGCGGAGAATATCGGCGAAATACCGCTGCGCTGGTCTGCGGGTAGCATCTTTGATTAGTAAACGAAACGTCCCCGGTTTCGGATTCGAACCCAACCACTGGTTAAATTTTGAATAAGAATCATCAGCAATGACGGCCAAGGTCACCCTCATTCTGCCAACGGCGTGATAAAGAAAGGCGGAGGGGCGGACAGAGGTTAAGTGCACTCTCTTGACCTTGTCGTGCAAACCTACCCCTAAAATACGGAAGAAGCAGCTGTGATCGGCGGCATGAGGATGCAAGGGGCAATGGAAACCACTGCCTTACAGAGAAATAACGTGTATCCACAGGACAGGCCTGTAATTGGAAAAGTGTAATGAGGATCTCCCCTGTGGCAAAGATTTCGGACCAGTCGCTGATTAGGATCTCTGGGAGTGGACTGTCAAGGGTGAAGTGATCATGAGAAAAAGATTCAATAACTAAGATAGGATAACGTTCAACGAGTTGGGGCATGGAATGTCAGACGTTTGATCGTAGTAGGGCTGCCAGAAACTCTAAAAAGAGAAATGATAACTCTCAATCTAGATACATTGGACGCCAGTGAAGTGAAATGGAAAAAACTACAAGAATTTCTGGTCAGACGAGTACAGAGTAACATCAACAGCTGCAGAAAATGGTATATATAACGGGAGTAGGATTCGTTATGAATAGGAAGGTAAGGCAGAGAGTGAGATGCTATGAACAGTTCAGTGATGGGCCTGTTCTCAGCAGAATCGACCGCAAACCAACACCGAAAACAATAGTTCAGGTATACAAGCTGACATCGCAAACAGAAGACGAAGAGTCAGAGAAAGTATATCAGGGTATTGAACGAAAAATTCAGTATGTTGACTCTCCCTCTTTGATTTTTAATTTAAGACAACAGTCCCAAATTCTGTTGGTATTTCTCGTTGCATTTTTTTTTTTAATTGGGCTGGCTGAAAAACGGAGAATTGTACCGCTGAAGGCCCCCATCCGCTCATATTGGGGTAATAAACGGGAAAAAATAGGTGTCTTCTTCGCTCTTCGATTGCTGAGCTGAAGATGACTGGCGGGTCCTCAGCCGAAAATAGCCGAGCGGTCTGAGGCGTTGCAGTCATGGACTGTGCGGCTGGTCCCGGCGGAGGTTCGAGTCCTCCCTCGGGCATGGGTGTTTGTGTTTGTCCTTAGGATAATTTAGGTTAAGTAGTGTGTAAGCTTAGGGACTAATGATGTTAGCAGTTAAGTCCCATAAGATATCACACACATTATACATTATCAGCCGAAATGTCGTAAAGTGTAATTGATAACGACCGACTGTAAGGCAGAAATTTCTTCGAACCTTCAATTCGTCGTGAAAACTTTTAACAAGATTCGCTTAGGTAATCATAGTCTGTAATGTGGGTCCCCTCCCCCCATGAACCACGGACCTTGCCGTTGGTGGGGAGGCTTGCGTGCCTCAACGATACAGATAGCCGTACCGTAGGTGCAACCACAACGGAGGGGTATCCGTTGAGAGGCCAGACCAACGTGTGGTTCCTGAAGAGGGGCAGCAGCCTTTTCAGTAGTTGCAGGAGCCACAGTCTGGATGATTGACTAATCTGGCCTTGTAACACTAACCAAAACTGCCTTGCTGTTGTGGTACAGCGAACGGCTGAAAGCAAGGGGAAACTACAGCTGTAATTTTTCCCGAGGGCATGCAGCTCTTCTGTATGGTTAAATGATGATGGCGTCCTCTTGGGTAAAATATTCCGGAGGTAAAATAGTCCCCCATTCGGATCTCCGAGCGGGGACTACTCAAGAGGACGTCGTTATCAGGAGAAAGAAAACTGGCATTCTATGGATCGGAGCGTCGAATGTCAGATCCCTTAATCGGGCTGGTAGATTAGAAAATTTAAAAAGGGAAATGGATAGGTTAAAGTTAGATATAGTGGGAATTAGTGAAGTTCGGTGGCAGGAGGAACAAGACTTCTGGTCGTGAATACAGGGTTATAAATACAAAATCAAATAGGGGTAATGCAGGTGTAGGTTTAATAATGAATAAAAAATAGGAGTGCGGGTAAGCTACTACAAACAGCATAGTGAACGTATTATAGTGGCCAAGATAGACACGAAGCCCATGCCTACTACAGTAGTACAAGTTCATATGCCAACTAGTTCTGCAGATGACAAAGAAATTGAAGAAATGTATGACGAGATAAAAGAAATTATCCAGGTAGTGAAGGGAGACGAAAATTTGATAGTCATGGGTGACTGGAATTCGACAGTAGGAAAAGGGAGAGAAGGAAACATAATAGGTGAATATGGATTGGGGCTAAGAAATGAAAGAGGCAGCCGTCTGGTAGAATTTTGCACAGAGCATAACTTAATCATAGCTTACACTTGGTTCAAGAATCATAAAAGAAGGTTGTATACATGGAAGAATCCTGGAGATACTAAAAGGTATCAGATAGATTATATAATGGTAAGACAGAGATTTAGGACCAGGTTTTAAATTGTAGGACATTTCCAGGGGCAGATGGGGACTCTGACCACAATCTATTGGTTATGAACTGTAGATTAAAATTGAAGGAATTGCAAAAAGGTGGGAATTTAAGGAGATGGGACCTGGATAAACTGACTAAACCAGAGGTTGTACAGAGTTTCAGGGACAGCATAAGGGAACAATTGACAGGAATGGAGGAAAGAAATACAGTAGAAGAAGAATGGGTAGCTCTGAGGGATGAAGTAGTGAAGGCAGCAGAGGATTAAGTAGGTAAAAAGACAAGGGCTAGTAGAAATCCTTGGGTAACAGAAGAAATAATGAATTTAACTGATGAAAGGAGAAAATATAAA
This sequence comes from Schistocerca piceifrons, assembly GCF_021461385.2. Lineage (NCBI taxonomy): Eukaryota > Metazoa > Arthropoda > Insecta > Orthoptera > Acrididae > Schistocerca > Schistocerca piceifrons. The sequence continues at coordinate 662,059,109 of NC_060142.1, forward strand.
AATGCAGTAAATGAAGCAGGCAAAAAGGAATACAAACGTCTCAAAAATGAGATCGACAGGGAGTGCAAAATGGCTAAGCAGGCATGGCTAGAGGACAAATGTAAGGATGTAGAGGCTTATCTCACTAGGGGTAAGATAGATACAGCCTACAGGAAAATTATAGAGACCTTTGGAGATAAGAGAACCACTTGTATGAATATCAAGAGCTCAGATGGAAACCCAGTTCTAAGCAAAGAGGGGAAAGCAGAAAGGTGGAAGGAGTATATAGAGGGTCTATACAAGGGCGATGTACTTGAGGACATTATTATGGAAATGGAAGAGGATGTAGATGAAGATGAAATGGGATATACGATACTGCGTGAAGAGTTTGACAGAGCACTGAAAGACCGGAGTCGAAACAAGGCCCCGGGAATAGACAACATTCCATTAGAACTACTGACGGCCTTGGGTGAGCCAGTCCTGACAAAACTCTACTATCTGGTGAGCAAGATACATGAGACAGGCAAAATACCCTCAGACTTCAAGAAGAATATAATAATTCCAATCCCAAAGAAAGCAGGTGTTGACACATGTGAAAATTGCCGAACTATCAGTTTAATAAGTCACAGCTGCAAAATACTAACGCGAATTCTTTACAGACGAATGGAAAAACTGGTAGAAGCCGACCTCTGGGAAGATCAGTTTGGATTCCGTAGAAATGTTGGAACACGTGAGGCAATACTGACATTACGACTTATCTTAGAAGAAAGATTAAGGAAAGGGAAACCTACGTTTCTAGCATTTGTAGACTTAGAGAAAGCTTTTGACAATGTTGACTGGAATACTCTCTTTCAAATTCTGAAGGTGGCAGGGGTAAAATGCAGGGAGCGAACGGCTATTTACAATTTGTACAGAAACCAGATGGCAGTTATAAGAGTCGAGGGACATGAAAGGGAAGCAGTGGTTGGGAAGGGAGTGAGACAGGGTTGTAGCCTCTCCCCAATGTTATTCAATCAGTATATTGAGCAAGTAGTGAAGGAAACAAAAGAAAAATTCGGAGTAGGAATTAAAATCCATGGAGAAGAAATAAAAACTTTGAGGTTCGCCGATGACATTGTAATTCTGTCAGAGACAGCAAAGGACTTGGAAGAGCAGTTGAACGGAATGGATAGTGTTTTGAAGGGGGATATAAGATGAACATCAACAAAAGCAAAACGAGGATAATGGAATGTAGTCGAATTAAGTCGGGTGATGCTGAGGGAATTAGATTAGGAAATGAGACACTTAAAGTAGTAAAGGAGTTTTGCTATTTGGGGAGCAAAATAACTGATGATGGTCGAAGTAGAGAGGATATAAAATGTAGACTGGCAATGACAAGGAAAGCGTTTCTGAAGAAGAGAAATTTGTTAACATCGAGTGTAGATTTAAGCGTCAGGAAGTCGTTTCTGAAAGTATTTGTATGGAGTGTAGCCATGTATGGAAGTGAAACATGGACGGTAAATAGTTTGGACAAGAAGAGAATAGAAGCTTTCAAAATGTGGTGCTACAGAAGAATGCTGAAGATTAGATGGGTAGATCACATAACTAATGAGGAGGTATTGAATAGGATTGTGGAGAAGAGAAGTTTGTGGCACAACTCGACTAGAAGAAGGGATCGGTTGGTAGGACATGTTCTGAGACATCGAGGGATCACCAATTTAGCATTGGAGGGCAGCGTGGAGGGTAAAAATCGTAGAGGGAGACCAAGAGATGAATACACTAAGCAGATTCAGAAGGATGTAAGTTGCAGTAGGTACTGGGAGATGAAGGAGCTTGCACAGGATAGATTAGCATGGAGAGCTGCATCAAACCAGTCTCAGGACTGAAGACCACAACAACAACAACCATGTGGGTCCCCAACGTCACTTGGTGCTTCAGCATGCTAGCACTTCCGTGACATGTGCCATAAAGCAGTGGCGACGCAGTGTGCAGATACGTCCGAACAGCGTTTGTGCTTAGATAAGTTAGTAACACTATACTGAATACAGAAGATGATTGCCTTCTCTTGAATGGCAACAGTATAGATTAAATGACATAAATATAGGAATGGAAGTCGTAGGATTCACATATCTGCTACAACCACAGAACAGAACGCCTGTTCATCTGAAGGGATGTTCGTCTAATATGTCCTTCTAAAGTGATGGATACATTCCGATAGAATTTTCAAGAAATTATAGTGCCATTTTTCCTTAGAATTAAAAACTTATTTTTTCGCAGTATTTCCTCTAAAATATGAAACTTTTCTTTGACGATGTTGAAACGCAACAATTCTTGCTGTACGTGGAGTGTTAAGAAACTAATAGGGTTATGGTCAATTTCGCATGTTGTGTTAGTCCAGTTCGGGCAAATTTTTCTCATTGTTTTGGTAGACTAGTTTGAAAAGCATCTGTATAATGTTGGGCATATAGTGCATTTAGTTCGTTGCGGTAGTATCGACGATTATTCATTTTGTATAAAAAATCAGAGAATTTGTATTAAATTTCGCTATAAGGAGGGAATAAAGTCGATCGAAGTCTTAAAAAATGTTAAATATTGTCTTTGGTGAATACGGGTTTACAAGTATTATAAGAGTTTCGAAGAAGGTCGTGAAGACGTTGAAGACAAACGCCGTGTTCGCCCAGTGCATCTGCCGAAAGAATCGCGGAAAAAGCTAAGAAAATGCCTGCGAACGATCACCGAAAACAATCAGAGAAACTGGTGAACGTCGAATAAAAACGGCGGCGAGTAGAAGTAGCTCAGGAGCGGCAGGTGAATTCATCTATGATGAAGAACTATTAAAACAGGTCATAAAAAATGATGAAACATAAGTTTACGGATACGTTCCAGGAGAACCGATGTGGGTCGTCAAGATCGAAAGAAAAAAGCCTGAGAAGTGCATCAAATGCGAAGTTTACGTTCAACATGTTCTTCGATTTGAACAGTATAGTGCAGTGTGAGTTCTTGGCACAAAAGTGAAATGATCCTCCCAAGTTTCGCTGATGTAAAAGTACTTTATGTCTCGCTCTCTTAATTTTCTTACATGTATCAGCTGTTTGCAATGCCGGTCCAATTTTCTCTACCAGAATATTTCTTTCACTTGCAGACCTCTTTTCTATAAATCCCGTTGTACAAAGTGTTTTCTTGTAAATAATAGATTTCAGCTATCAGTCGTCCTTGTTAAATTTTATTGGCTGATCTAGATTTCAGCTGGAAACTAGCCGTTCTCAATGCACTATCATTACTGATCAATGCATGTAATGCCTGTAACCTGATAAAGTGTTTCCTGTAAAAGATCATTGTGGCAAGAAAAATGTATTTTTTTTATTTTACAGAAGTAAGTAATTTGCGCAAAGTAGGCGCTATTGTCTCATTTATGTAAAGGTCCTCCGTTGTTTGTCAAATTACCGATGCCACTAAGCTCTCTATAATCATGAGTTTCCTACCAAAATTCTAAGCACTATTTCTTGGCGATTGCAGAAAACCATGTCGTTTATTTTTGTCGTTTTTTGTAACGAGTCTGATTCTGATAAGGCTTAAGACTATATAAACTGCAGACCTTTAATTTGGACTGGCAGTATTAGCCAAAACTTTTTTTTCTGTCGACCATTAGTACAAGCTAGAGTTACGTTACAGACGAATGAACACTCTTTGCTAAGCAAATATCTCTCCTATGTCTGATTGTTGTTACGGTCTTCAGTACGAAGTCTGGTTTGATGCAGCTCTCCACGCCACTCTATCCTGTGCAAAACTTTTCAACTCCGAAAACCACTGCAACCTACATTCATTTGAGCCTGCTTACTGTGTTCATCTCTTGGTCTCCCTCTACAGTTTTTCCCCTCACACCTCAATCCATTTCTTAACTGACGATCCCTTGATGTCTCAGATCCCTTCTTCTGGTCAATTTGTGCCACAAGTTGGTTGGCTCCCCAGTTCTATTCAGTACCTCTTCATTAATTACGTGATCTACCCATCTAAACTTCGGCATTCTTCTGTAGCACCACATTTCAAAAGATTCTGTTCTTATCTAAACTGTTTATCGTCTACGTTTCCCCTCCATACAAGGCCACGGTCCAGACATTCAGAAAAAGAGTTCATACACTTAAGTCTAAATTTGATGTTAAAAAGTTTCACTTCCTCAGAAGCGCTTTTCTTGTCACTGACAATCTACATTTTATGCCCTCTGTACTTCGGGCATCGTCAGTTATTTTACGGCCTCAATAACGAAACTCATCTTCTTCTTTCAGTGTCTCTTTTTCTAATATAATTCCCTCAGCAACACCTGATTTAATTCGACTACTTTCCGTTATCCTTGTTTTGCTTTTGTTGACGTTCATCTTATATTCTGCTTTACACACTGCCCATTCTGTCTGTTAGCTTTTGTCTCGGGTTCTTCAGTCGATGTGTGTTTGATGATTTTTCTGACGTTTGGCCAGCACGAGTGGCTGGCATTGCCAAAGCTCCACCCTCTACTGCAGTTTGGGCAGTCCACAAATAGCAATGGAGGATGAAACTTTGACAATGCCAGCCACTCGTGCTGGCGAAACGTCAGAAAAATCATTAGATGAACGTCAGACGAAGAACCCGAGACAAAAGCCAACAGGCTGTTTGTCAACAAGTGGTCACGAAAGTCTTAACAATTTTGTACTATCCACTCCGTTCAACTGCTCTTACATATCCTTTGCTATGTCTGACAGAATTACAAAGTCATCGGCGAAACTCAAAGTTTTTATTTCTTCTCCCTGAACTTTAATTCATTCTCCAAATTTTTCTTTACTTTCCTTTACTGCTTTTTACAGACTGAAAAACATATGGGGTAGGCTACAATCCTGTCTCATTCGCCTCTTAACCACTGCTTCCCTTTCATGCCCTTCGACTCTCATATTTGCCTTCTGGTTTCTGTACAAGTATTAAACAATATTTCGCTCCCTGTATTTTACCTCTGTTGTGTTCAGAATTTCAAAGAATGCAGCTATTGAAAAGGCTGCTGCCCCTCTTCAGGAACCACGGACTTGTCTGCCCTCTCCTGAGATACTCCTCCCTCGTGGTTGCACCTATGGTACGGCTATCCACCCCGTTGCGGCACGCGAACCACCTCACCATGAAAGGTCCATGGTTCAGATGCTGTGCACATTTTCTTACGGGGGTACGCTTATCCATCATTTCTGAATAACTAAGTAGATCACTAAATATACAAACAGAAATGGACGACGCTGGTAACTGAAAACCATACGAACAGAATCGACGTAAAACACCATACGCTGCATTATACTGCTAGACAGGAAACGAACGACTGATTTTCGGTGTGCCTGTAGGGCAGCTGCAGGGTTCTTTCGTCGTAACTGCCGCCTGCTTCACGTCTGCTGTGCAGCGAGCTACCGTAATTTAAGTATTAACTGTATTTTTCTTACTTGTCACTTCTTCTTCCGTGTGTTTTTGCTTTTAAGAAGCTTTAATTGCGAAGTGCTAGTAATAGTGTTCCATAGATTTCGTGTTTGTTTTGAATACAGTCAGAGAGAGTCCCTTTAGTCAACCATAGTGCCAGTAGTGCTAGTGTTTGTTTTCAACACAGTCCAGAGACAGGTAGTGCTATTCTCACTGTTTTCTACAAGAAATGGCTAGCAACCACAGTTTAGTCAACAATCAGCCGCCTTTAGTGAATTAGCAGTTTAGTTAAAAGTTGATTAACTCTCTACAGTAAATTGATTTCTTAGGATGGATAGGATGTGTGACTGCTGTGTACGGACGCAGGAGGAGCTGGCCACTGTTCGCGAACAGCTGAACGTGTTGATGGCCGCGGTCAGCCGCTTCAGGCTGCTGCCTCGGAGTGTAGCGGCAGTGGGGAGTCGGATGCGTCGCATGGTACACCCCAGGTGTTACATGCTTCTGTGGTGTCACCGCCAGACACCACACATGCTAGGTGGTAGCTTTAAATCGGCCGCGGTCCATTAGTACATGTCGGACCCGCGTGTCGCCACTTTCAGTGATGGCAGACCGAGCGCCACCACAGGGCAAGTCTAGAGACTTACTAGCACTCGGCCCAGTTGTACGGACGACGTAGCTAGCGATGCACACTGACGAAGCCTCGCTCATTTGCAGAGCAGATAGTTAGAATAGCCTTCAGCTAAGTCAATGGCTACGACCTAGCAAGGCGCCATTAGCAGTATATTATCTGAAACTATAGTCTCACTTGTATCGAATGAAGCATGTCTCATCAAGAACGATGTATACAAAGGATGGATTAAAGTTAAGTATTCCAGAAGCTACGTACTTTTCTTTATAGCATTCATTACGTATCCTGTTTCAGACCTTCACGCCATCCTGCGTGAGCTTATAGCGTGTATTTAGGTCTCCTCAAACCACACTGTGTCGGCACTTCTGTCGACACATCAGCTTCACCCACTGTCCCTGCTGTCGAGACATCTTCGCGGGTACCAGGTGCGGCTGGGCCACCCTCTCCCCAAGGGGAGTGGCGGGTTCAGCGGCGTTCGCGGCGCACGAGGCGGAGGGTAAATGTGGAGGCTGGCCGTGTGGCATCGCCCGCTCTGCCTGTGAGTGGACATGTGGCCGCTCCTTCAGCAAGGCCCGAGCAGGCACACGGGGGGAGGGGTTTATTAGCTCCAACGTTAGGCGGGTGATGGAGCCCCTTAGGGAAATAGCGGAAAGGTCGGGGAAGAAGGCCAGTGTTCACTCTGTCTGCTTGCCGGGGGGTCTCATCCGAGATGTGGAGGACGCCCTGCCGGCGGCGATAGAGAGCACTGGGTGCACCCGACTGCAAATTGTTGCCTATGTCGGCACCAATGACTCCTGCCGTCTGGGTTCAGAGGTCATCCTCAGTTCGTACAGGCGGTTGGTGGAATTGGTGAAGGCGGAAAGCCTCGCTCGCGGGGTGGAATCAGAGCTAACTATTTGTAGTATCGTTCCCAGAACCGATCGCGGTCCTCTGGTTTCGAGATGAAAGGAAGGCTTAAACCAGAGGCTCAGACGATTCTGTGGAGATCTGGGGTGCAAATTTCTCGACATCCGCTATCGGGTGGAGAAATGTAGGGTCTCCCTGAATAGGTCAGGCGTGCACTAAACGCCGGAAGCGGCTACACGGGTAGCGGAGTACGTGTGGAGTGCACATGTGGGTTTTTTAGGTTAGAGAATTCCCTCCCTAGGCCCGAGAAGACGCCTCCTGAGACGCGGCAAGGTAGGAGTAGGCAAAATGCAACAGGGAATAACAATATTAATGTGCTAATAGTAAACTATTAGCACATTAATAGTAAACTCCCCGCCCCCCCCCACCCCCCCCCCCCCCCCCCCATGAACCATGGACCTTGCCGTTGGTGGGGAGGCTTGCGTGCCTCAGCGATACAGATGGCCGTACTGTAGGTGCAACCACAACGGAGGGGTATCTGTTGAGAGGCCAGACAAACATGTGGTTCCTGAAGAGGGGCAGCAGCCTCTTCAGTAGTTGCAGGGGCAACAGTCTGGATGATTGACTTATCTGGCCTTGTAACATTAACCAAAACGGCCTTGCTGTGCTGGTACTGCGAACGGCTGAAAGCTAGGGGAAACTACAGCCGTAATTTTTCCCGAGGACATGCAGCTTTACTGTATGATTAAATGATGATGGCGTCCTCTTGGGTAAAATATTCCGGAGGTAAAATAGTCCCCCATTCGGATCTCCGGGCGGGGACTACTCAAGAGGACGTCGTTATCAGGAGAAAGAAAACTGGCATTCTATGGATCGGAGCGTGGAATGTCAGATCCCTTAATCGGGCAGGTAGGTTAGAAAATTTAAAAAGGGAAATGGATAGGTTAAAGTTAGATATAGTGGCAATTAGTGAAGTTCGGTGCCAGGAGGAACAAGACTTTTGGTCAGGTGATTACAGGGTCATAAATACAAAATCAAATAGGGGTAATGCAGGAGTAGGTTTAATAATGAATAAAAAAATAGGAGTGCGGGTTAGCTACTACAAACAGCATAGTGAACGCATTATTGTGGCCAAGATAGACACAAAGCCCATGCCTACTACAGTAGTACAAGTTTATATGCCAACTAGCTTTGCAGATGATGAAGAAATTGATGAAATGTATGACGATATAAAAGAAATTATTCAAATAGTGAAGGGAGACGAAAATTTAATAGTCATGGGTGACTGGAATTCGTCAGTAGGAAAAGGGAGAGAAGGAAACATAGTAGGTGAATAGGGATTGGGGGGAAGAAATGAAAGAGGAAGCCGCCTTGTGGAGTTTTTGCACAGAGCATAACCTAATCATAGCTAACACTTGGTTCAAGAATCATAAAAGAAGGTTGCATACCTGGAAGAATCCTGGAGATACTAAAAGGTATCAGATAGTTTATATAATGGTAAGACAGAGATTTAGGAACCAGGTTTTAAATTGTAAGACATTTCCAGGGGCAGATGTGGATTCTGACCACAATCTATTGGTTATGATCTGCAGATTGAAACTGAAGAAACTGCAAAAAGGTGGAAATTTAAGGATATGGGACCTGGATAAACTGAAAGAACGAGAGGTTGTAGAGAGTTTCAGGGAGAGCATAAGGGAACAATTGACAGGAATGGGGGAAAGAAATACAGTAGAAGAAGAATGGGTAGCTCTGAGGGATGAAGTAGTGAAGGCAGCAGAGGATCAAGTAGGTGAAAAGACGAGGGCTAATAGAAATCCTTGGGTAACAGAAGAAATATTGAATTTAATTGATGATTGGAGAAAATATAAAAATGCAGTAAATGAAGCAGGCAAAAAGGAATACAAACGTCTCAAAAATGAGATCGACAGGAAGTGCAAAATGGCTAAGCAGGCATGGCTAGAGGACAAATGTAAGGACGTAGAGGCTTATCTCACTAAATGATAAGATAGATACTGCCTACATGAAAATTAAAGAGACCTTTGGAGAGAAGAGAACCACTTATATGAATATCAAGAGCTCAGATGGCAACCCAGTTCTAAGCAAAGAAGGGAAGGCAGAAAGGTGGAAGGAGTGTATAGAGGGTCTATACAAGGGCAATGTACTTGAGGACAATATTATGGAAATGGAAGAGGATGTAGATGAAGACGACATGGGAGATAAGATACTGCGTGAAGAGTTTGACAGAGCACTGATAGACCTGAGTCGAAACAAGGCCCCGGGAGTAGACAACATTCCATTAGAACTACTGATGGCCTTGGGAGAGCCAGTCATGACAAAACTCTACCATCTGGTGAGCAAGATGTATGAGACAGGCGAAATACCTTCAGACTTCAAGAAGAATATAATAATTCCAATCCCAAAGAAAGCAGGTGTTGACAGATGTGAAAATTACCGAACAATCAGTTTAATAAGCCACAGCTGCAAAATACTAACGCGAATTCTTTACAGACGATTGGAAAAACTGGTAGAAGCGGACCTCGGGGAAGATTAGTTTGGATTCCGTAGAAATGTTGGAACACGTGAGGCAATACTAACCTTACGACGTATCTTAGAAGAAAGATTAAGAAAAGGCAAACCTACGTTTCTAGCATTTGTAGACTTAGAGAAAGCTTTTGACAATGTTAACTGGAATACTCTCTTTCAAATTCTGAAGGTGGCATGGGTAAAATACAGGGAGCGAAAAGCTATTTACAATTTGTACAGAAACCAGATGGCAGTTATAAGAGTCGAGGGGCATGAAATGGAAGCAGTGGTTTGGAAAGGAGTGAGACAGGGTTGTAGCCTCTCCCCGATGTTATTCAATCTGTATACTGAGCAAGCAGTAAAGGAAACAAAAGAAAAATTCGGTGTAGGCATTAAAATTCATCGAGAATAAGTAAAAACTTTGAGGTTCGCCGATGACATTGTAATTCTGTCAGAGACAGCAAAAGACTTGGAAGAGCAGTTGAACGGAATGGACAGTGTCTTGAAAGGAGGATATAAGATGAACATCAACAAAAGCAAAACGAGTATAACGGAATGTAGTCAAATTAAATCGGGTGATGCTGAGGGAATTAGATTAGGAAATGAGACACTTAAAGTAGTAAAGGAGTTTTGCTATTTAGGGAGTAAAATAACTGATGATGGTCGAAGTAGAGAGGATATAAAATGTAGACTGGCAATGGCAAGGAAATCGTTTTTGAAGAAGAGAAATTTGTTAACATCGAGTATAGATTTAAGTGTCAGGAAGTCGTTTATGAAAGTATTTGTATGGAGTGTAGCCATGTATGGAAGTGAAACATGGACGATAACTAGTGTGGACAAGAAGAGAATAGAAGCTTTCGAAATGTGGTGCTACAGATGAATGCTGAAGATAAGGTGGGTAGATCACGTAACTAATGAGGAGGTATTGAATAGGATTGGGGAGAAGAGAAGTTTGTGGCACAACTTGACTAGAAGAAGGGATCGGTTGGTAGGACATGTTTTGAGGCATCAAGGGATCACAAATTTAGCACTGGAGGGCAGCGTGGAGGGTAAAAATCGTAGAGGGAGACCAAGAGATGAATACACTAAGCAGATTCAGAAGGATGTAGGTTGCAGTAGGTACTGGGAAATGAAGAAGCTTGCACAGGATAGAGTAGCATGGAGAGCTGCATCAAACCAGTCTCAGGACTGAAGACCACAACAACAACAACAACAACAATAGTAAACTGAAGGAGCGTCTATAGAAAGGTCCCAGAACTGCTCTCATTAATAAACGGTCACAACGCCCATATAGTACTAGGGACAGAAAGTTGGCTGAAACCAGACGTAAACAGTAATGAAATCCTAAACTCAGATTGGAACGTATACCGCAGAGACAGGCTGGACAGTGAAGTGGGAGGCGTGTTTATAGCGATAAGAAGTGCAATAGTATCGAAGGAAATTGACGGAGATCCGAAATGTGAAATAATTTGGGTGAAGGTCACGGTTAAAGCAGGCTCAGACATGGTAATTGGATGTCTCTATAGGCCCCTGGCTCAGCAGCTGTTGTGGCTGAGCACCTGAAGGATAATTTGGAAAATATTTCTAGTAGATTCCCCACCATGTTATTGTTCTGGGTGGAGATTTTAATTTGCCGGATATAGACTGGGAGACTCAAAGGTTCATAACGGGTGGCAGGGACAAAGAATCCAATGAATTTTTTTAAAGTGCTTTATCTGAAAACTACCTTGAGCAGTTAAACAGAGAACCGACTCGTGGCGATAACATATTAGATCTTCTGGTGACAAACCGACACGAACTATTTGAAACAGTTAACGCAGAACAGGGAATCAGCGATCATAAAGCGGTTACTGCATCTATGATTTCAGCCGTAAATAGAAATATTAAAAAAGGTAGGCAGATTTTTCTGTTTAGCAAAAGTGACAAAAAGCAGATTACAGAGTAGCTGGCGGCTCAACACAAAAGTTTTGTCTCAAGTACAGATAGTGTTGAGGATCAGTGTACAAAGTTCAAAACCATCGTACAATATGTGTTAGACGAGTATATACCAAGCAAGATCGTAAGAGATGGAAAAGAGCCACCGTGGTACAACAACCGAGTTAGGAAACTGTTGCGGAAGCAAAGGGAACTTCACAGCAAACATAAACATAGCAAAAGCCTTGCAGACAAAAAAAAAATACGCGAAGCGAAATGTAGTGTGAGGAGGGCTATGCGAGAGGCGTTCAATGAATTCGAAAGTAAAGTTCTATGTGCTGACTTGGCAGAAAATCCTAAGAAATTTTGGTCTTATGTCAAAGCAGTATGTGGATCAAAACAAAATGTCCAGACACTCTGTTACCAAAATGGTACTGAAACAGAGGATGACAGACCAAAGGCCGAACTACTAAATGTCTTTTTCCTAAGCTGTTTCACAGAAGAAGACTGCACTGTAGTTCCTTCTCTAGATTGTCGCACAGATGACAAAATGGTAGATATCGAAATAGATGACAGAGGGATAGAGAAACAATTAAAATCGCTCAGAAGAGGAAAGGCCGCTGGACCAGATGGGATACCAGTTCGATTTTACACAGAGTACGCGAAGGAACTTGCCCCCCTTCTTGCAGCGGTGTACCGTAGGTCTCTAGAAGAGCGTAGCGTTCCAAAGGATTGGAAAAGGGCACAGGTCATCCCCGTTTTCAAGAAGGGACGTGTAACAGATGTACAGAACTATAGACCTGTATCTCTAACGTCGATCAGTTGTAGAATTTTTGAACACGTATTATGTTCGAATAAAATGACTTTTCTGGAGACTAGAAATCTACTCTGTACGAATCAGCATGGGTTTCGAAAAAGACGATCGTGTGAAACCCAGCTCATGCTATTCGTCTACGAGACTCAGAAGGCCACAGACACGGGTTCCCAGGTAGATGCCGTGTTTCTTGAGCTCCGCAAGGCTTCAAATGGTTCAAATGGCTCTGAGCACTATGGGACGTAACATCTGAGGTCATCAGTCCCCTAGAACTTAGAACTACTTAAACCTAACTAACCTAAGGACATCACACAACACCCAGTCATCAAGAGGCAGAGAAAATCCCTGACCCCGTCGGGAATCGAACCCGGGAACCCGGGCGTGGGAAGCGAGAACGCTACCGCACGACCACGAGCTTCCGCAAGGCGTCTGATACAGTTCCCCACAGTCGTTTAATGAACAAAGTAAGAGCATATGGACTATCAGACCAATTGTGTGATTGGATTGAAGAGTGCCTAGATAACAGAACGCAGCATGTCATTCTCAATGGAGAGAAGTCTTCCGAAGTGAGAGTGATTTCAGGTGTGCCGCAGGGGAGTGTCATAGGACCATAGCTATTCACAATATACACAAATGACCTTGTGGATGACATCGGAAGTTCACTGAGGCTTTTTGCAGATGATGCTGTAGTGTATCGAGACGTTGTAACAATGGAAAATTGTACTGAAATGCAGGAGGATCTGCAGCGAATTGACGCATGGTGCAGGGAATGGCAATTGAATCTCAATGTAGACAAGTGTAATTTGCTGCGAATACATAGAAAGATAGTTCCCTTATCATTTAGCTACCAAATAGCAGGTCAGCAATTGGATGCAGTTAATTCCATAAATTATCTGGGAGTACGCATTAGGAGTGATTTAAAATGGAATGATCATATAGAGTTGATCGTCGGTAAAGCAGATGCCAGACTGAGATTCATTGGAAGAATCCTAAGGAAATGCAATCCGAAAACAAAGGAATTAGGTTACAGTACGCTTGTCCGCCCACTGCTTGAATACTGCTCAGCAGTGTGGGATCCGTACCAGATAGGGTTGATAGAAGAGATAGAGAAGATCCAACGGAGAGCAGCGCGCTTCGTTACAGGATCATTTAGTAATCGCGAAAGCGTTACGGAGATGACAGATAAACTCCAGTGGAAGACTCTGCAGGAGAGTCGCTCAGTAGCTCGGTACGGGCTTTTGTCAAAGTTTCGAGAACATACCTTCACCGAAGAGTCAAGCAGTATATTGCTCCCTCCTACGTATATCTCGCGAAGAGACCATGAGGATAAAATCAGAGAGATTAGAGCCCACACAGAAGCATACCGACAATCCTTCTTTCCACGAACAATACGAGACTGAAATAGAAGGGAGAACCGATAGAGGTACTCAGGTTATCCTCCGCCACACACCGTCAGGGGGCTTGCGGAGTATGGATATAGATATAGATAGAGAACGGCCACTTCCCCACCAAGAGTGCTGTTCTATCATGCGTTTATGGACAGATTATATCGCGACATCCGTAACCTGGAGTCTACATCACAACACAAATGACTGCGTTTGGAGCGGTACCGTGAGCGGAGAGCATGGGCTGCTGACGAATAGCGTCCCACCTTGCGCAGCCATGAACTGCGGTTCTGTGCTACCCTGGATCACCATCGACGGGGAGTATGCCGGCGACCTTGGGAGGGATCAGATTCTTCCATTGTTTTGAGGTGGCACAGCGGTGTAATACACCGTGTTCATCGTAAGAATAAACCTGATGTAAGCATTACACCACGTAGTCTTCCGCGTTTGCTTGAATCTCATTGGATTTCGTTTCACGCGAAGCGGAAGCCGAGCTATGTCCAGGGCAGTCAAGTACCATCGTAAGGATACGGTTTATGCTGTGTTACGCGCGCATAGACTGCAGGACAACAGCTTTACCGGCGCATTTAACTTGGGCAGCACTAGCCAGCAATGATATGAGCAGTTGAGTTCAGACGTAAAAAAAGAGACGAGCAGAGAAACATTATAGCTTCGAATGTCATTTAATTTTTTAAGAGAATGAAATAATACACACTCACACACTCACTGGTCATACCGGACTCGAGAGTCCATTACCGCAGCAAAGTATTTTCGCCATCTGTCCCTGTCTTGGGCTATTTCCTTCCATTCACCTTCAATACCTAGTCTCCTCAAATCAGCCTTCACATTGTCCTCCCATCTACGCCTCGGTCTCCCCACAGGACGTTTTCCTTCTAGGTGCCCTACCAGTACTCTGCGCGCTGCCCTGCCCTCATCCATTCGAGCTACGTGACCCGCCCATCGCAGCCTACGTGATTTAATGATGCTGATTATGTCAGGGCTTGAATAGAGTTCGTGAACCTCTTCGTTATGCAGTTTTCGCCACTCTCCTCTCCGCTAATGTCATCCTTTTTTGCTCCGAAAATTTTCCTCAAAATTTTGTTTTCAAATACTCGAAACGGCTTTTCATTTAGCACAGTGAGAGACCAAGTCTCACACCCAACAGCATAACTGGTAGAATAATAGTTTTGTATATTCTAATCTTTAAATTCCTAGACAATATCCGTGATGAAAGTAATCTATTCAGTGAGAAGTAGCACGCATTTCCCGCCCGTAATATCTTCTTCAGTTCGGTTTCAATCTCAATTCCCGAAGTGATGTCCACGTCTAGATAAACGTGTTCACTTTTTCAAACTGCATGTCTCCAACTCTTAACATTTCATGATCTACTGCTGTTGGCATTCTAGTAGTAACCAGGTATTTAGTTTTGTCTTCACTTATCCTTAGACCTACATTCGCATTTGCTGTTACAGATTCTTTCCTATCGCTAATGATGTTTAGATCATCTGCATACCCTAATATCTTAATATTTCCATTTAACTCCACACCCACTGAATTATCTGCTGCCATGCGTACAATATATTCTAGGACTAAATTAAAAAGCAGCGGAGACAGGGCATCTCCCTGCTTAAGTCCGTTCTTTATTACAAATTCTTCTGACTCCAATTTCCCCACGCGTACTCTACTTTTGTGTTTTTCAAACTCGCTTCTATAAGTCTAACATACTTCTTTGGTATTCCAAGTTCCAAAAGAATTCTGTACAATTTTGATTGCAATACTGAATCATATGCTTTCGTAAAATCTATGCAAAGATTATGAACTGGTTTATTGTATTCCCATTTCTTTTCCAAAATTTGATGCAGGGTGAATATTTGGTCTATAGTTGATCTGTTCCTCCGAAAGCCAGCTTGGTAACCCCCACAATTTCATCTGCATATGGTGTAAGCCTGCTTAGCAGAATATTCGAGAAAATGTTGGAACATACTGGTAATAGCGATATCCCTCTATAATTACTACAATCCATTTTGTCGCCCTTCTTAAAAATTGGGATCAGAATCGACTCCTGTCACTCTTCAGGTATCATCTCTGAGTTCCATACTTTAGTTATCACTTTGTGAACTTCTTCCCCCAATTTCTGTCCCCCATTTTTAACTAATTCTGCAGTTATGCAATCTGATTCTGGTGCTTTATGGATTTTCAATTTGTTGATTGCATCTCTTACTTCCTTTAACGTTGGCTCAGGTATCTGGGGTTCTGCTGTATGTATTTCGTACGCCTGCTCATTTCCTGCTTCCTGGTGTATACAGGGTGTTACAAAAAGGTACGGCCAAACTTTCAGGAAACATTCCTCACACACAAAGAAGGAAAATATGTTATGTGGACATGTGTCCGAAAACGCTTACTTTCCATGTTAGAGCTCATTTTATTACTTCTCTTCAAATCACATTAATCATGGAATGGAAACACACAGCAACAGAACGTACCAGCGTGACTTCAAACACTTTGTTACAGGAAATGTTCAAAATGTCCTCTGTTAGCGAGGATACATGCATCCACCCTCCGTCGTATGGAATTCCTGATGCGCTGATGCAGCCCTCGAGAATGGCGTATTGTATCACAGCCGTCCACAATACGAGCACGAAGAGTCTCTACATTTGGTACCGGGTTTGCGTAGACAAGAGCTTTCAAATGCCCACATAAAGGAAAGTCAAGAGGGCTGAGGTCAGGAGAGCGTGGAGGCCATGGAATTGGTCCGCCTCTACCAATCCATCGGTCACCGAATCTGTTGTTGAGAAGCGTACGAACACTTTGACTGAAATGTGCAGGAGCTCCATCGTGCATGAACCACATGTTGTGTCGTACTTGTAAAGGCACATGTTCTAGCAGCACAGGTAGAGTATCCCGTATGAAATCATGATAACGTGCTGCATTGAGCGTAGGTGGATGAACATGGGGCCCAATCGAGACATCACCAACAATGCCTGCCCAAACGTTCACAGAAAATCTGTGTTGATGACGTGATTGCACAATTGCATGCGGATTCTCGTCAGCCCGCAGATGTTGAATGTGAAAATTTACAATTTGATCACGTTGGAATGAAGCCTCATCCGTAAAGAGAACATTTGCACTGAAATGAGGATTGACACATTGTTGGATGAACCATTCGCAGAAGTGTACCCGTGGAGGCCAATCAGCTGCTGATAGTGCCTGCACACGCTGTACATGGTACGGAAACAACTGGTTCTCCCGTAGCACTCTCCATACAGTGACGTGGTCAGCGTTACCGTGTACAGCAGCAACTTCTCTGACGCTGACATTATAGGGTTATCGTCAACTGCACGAAGAATTGCCTCGTCCATTGCAGGTGTCCTCGTCGTTCTAGGTCTTCGCCAGTCGCGAGTCATAGGCTGGAATGTTCCGTGCTTCCTAAGACGCCGATCAATTGCTTCGAACGTCTTCCTGTCGGGACACCTTCGTTGTGGAAATCTGTCTCGCGCCACGGCTATTGCCCCGTGCTAATCCATACATCAAATGGGCATCTGCCAACTGCGCATTTGTAAACATTGCACTGACTGCAAAACCACGTTCGTGATGAACACTAACCTGTTGATGCTACGTACTGATGTGCTTGATTCTAGTACTGAAGAGCAATGAGTCGCATGTCAACACAAGCACCGAAGTCACCATTACCTTCCTTCAATTGGGCCAACTGGCGGTGAATCGAGGAAGTACAGTACATACTGACGAAACTAAAATGAACTCTAACATGGAAATTAAGCGTTTCCGGACACATGTCCTTTTAACATCTTTTCTTTATTTGTGTGTGAGGAATGTTTCCTGAAAGTTTGGCCGTCCCTTTTTGTAACACCCTGTATTTAATAGATGCTCAAAATACGCCCTCCATTTACTTAATATGGCACTGGGGTCTGTCAATATTCCCCCGGCATGCCCTCGAAGTGCACTTGTCCTAGCCTTGAAGCCCTTCCTATACCCATTTATGTCTAGGTAAAGTTCCCTTATGATTTTTGTTTTACTGTTTGTTTCCATTTTTTAATTTGATTGTTCAAATAATCCCCCTTCTTTGCCCGTAGCCTACGACCAACTTCCCTTCTCATGTTCAAGAACTCCTCTCGTTTTCTGTCTCCCATTCTATCCCAATCTAATCGCGCTTTTCTCCTTTCCTCTACCAATTTCTTGCATTCCTCATCAAACCACGGTTTCCTCCTGTTCTTCTTAATTGTACCTATTGTGACCTTCGCTGCCTCTTTGATATTATTCCTCACAGTGATCCACTGTTTATTTACATCCTCGTCTTGATCTTCGTGTGTCCTGAGAGCATCAAACCTATTTGAAATTTCTATCATGTAGCTTCTTCTAAAGTTTTCATCATTTAGCTTGTCAGTGTCGAACCTAACAAGTTCTGCATTGTGACACCTTGATGTTGCTGTAGATAGCCGTTGGTGAACTTTGGCAACTACAAGAAAATGATCAGAATCGCAGTCCGCTCCCCTGAAAGTCCTAACATTTTCTATACTAGTGTGCCACCTCCGATCTACAAGAACATGATCAATTTGGTTTCGGGTGTGTCCATCCGGAGAGACCTACATCTACATCTACATCTATACTCCGCGAGCCACCTTACGGTGTGTGGCGGAGGGTACATATTGTACCACTATCTGATCCCCCCTTCTCTGTTCCATTCACGAATTGTGCGTGGGAAGAACGACTGCTTGTAAGTCTCCGTATTTGCTCTAATTTCTCGGATCTTTTCGTTGTGATCATTACGCGAGATATATGTGGGCGGTAGTAATATGTTGCCCATCTCTTCCCGGAATGTGCTCTCTCGTAATTTCGATAATAAACCTCTCCGTATTGCGTAACGCCTTCCTTGAAGTGTCCGCCACTGGAGCTTGTTCAGCATCTCCGTAACGCTCTCGCGCTGACTAAATGTCCCCATGACGAATCGCGCTGCTTTTCGCTGGATCATGTCTATCTCTTCTATTAATCCAACCTGGTAAGGGTCCCATACTGATGAGCAATACTCAAGAATCGGACGAACAAGCGTTTTGTAAGCTACTTCTTTCGTCGATGAGTCACATTTTCTTAGAATTCTTCCTATGAATCTCAACCTGGCGCCTGCTTTTCCCACTATTTGTTTTATGTGATCATTCCACTTCAGATCGCTCCGGATAGTAACTCCTAAGTATTTTACGGTCGTTACCGCTTCCAATGATTTACCACCTATGGCATAATCGTACTGGAATGGATTTCTGCCCCTATGTATGCGCATTATATTACATTTATCTACGTTTAGGGAAAGCTGCCAGCTGTCGCACCATGCATTAATCCTCTGCAGGTCCTCCTGGAGTACGTACGAGTCTTCTGATGTTGCTACTTTCTTGTAGACAACCGTGTCATCTGCAAATAGCCTCACGGATCTACCGATGTTGTCAACTAAGTCATTTATGTATATTGTAAACAATAAAGGTCCTATCACGCTTCCCTGCGGTACTCCCGAAATTACCTCTACATCTGCAGATTTTGAACCGTTAAGAATGACATGTTGTGTTCTTTCTTCTAGGAAATCCTGAATCCAATCACAAACCTGGTCCGATATTCCGTAAGTTCGTATTTTTTTCACTAAACGTAAGTGCGGAACCGTATCAAATGCCTTCCTGAAGTCCAGGAATACGGCATCAATCTGCTCGCCAGTGTCTACGGCACTGTGAATTTCTTGGGCAAATAGGGCGAGCTGAGTTTCACATGATCTCTGTTTGCGGAATCCATGTTGGTTATGATGAAGGAGATTTGTATTATCTAAGAACGTCATAATACGAGTACACAAAACATGTTCCATTATTCTACAACAGATTGACGTAAGCGAGATAGGCCTATAATTATTCGCATCTGATTTATGACCCTTCTTGAAAATGGGAACGACCTGCGCTTTCTTCCAGTCGCTAGGTACTTTACGTTCTTCCAGCGATCTACGATAAATTGCTGATAGAAAGGGGGCAAGTTCTTTAGCATAATCACTGTAGAATCTTAAGGGTATCTCGTCTGGTCCGGATGCTTTTCCGCTACTAAGTGATAGCAGTTGTTTTTCAATTCCGATATCGTTTATTTCAATATTTTCCATTTTGGCGTCCGTGCGACGGCTGAAGTCAGGGACCGTGTTACGATTTTCCGCAGTGAAACAGTTTCGGAACACTGAATTCAGTATTTCTGCCTTTCTTCGGTCGTCCTCTGTTTCGGTGCCATCGTGGTCAACGAGTGACTGAATAGGGGATTTAGATCCGCTTACCGATTTTACATATGACCAAAACTTTTTAGGGTTCTTGTTTAGATTGTTTGCCAATGTTTTATGTTCGAATTCGTTGAATGCTTCTCTCATTGCTCTCTTTACGCTCTTTTTCGCTTCGTTCAGCTTTTCCTTATCAGCTATGATTCGACTACTCTTAAACCTATGATGAAGCTTTCTTTGTTTCCGTAGTACCTTTCGTACATGATTGTTATACCACGGTGGATCTTTCCCCTCGCTTTGGACCTTAGTCGGTACGAACTTATCTAAGGCGTACTGGACGATGTTTCTGAATTTTTTCCATTTTTGTTCCACATCCTCTTCCTCAGAAATGAACGTTTGATGGTGGTCACTCAGATATTTTGCGATTTGTGCCCTATCACTCTTGTTAAGCAAATATATTTTCCTTCCTTTCTTGGCATTTCTTATTACACTTGTAGTCATTGATGCAACCACTGACCCAAGTTGTTTTATGTTTATGTTTTATATATGTTTCCTTTTGAAATATGTGTTCTCAACAATCATGTCTTTTGAAACAGCAAAATTAGCCACCCTTGTGCCATTATCATTCGAAATGTTATGCAAACTTTCTTTCCCAGTTGTAGGCCGGAGTGCTTCCTCCTTCCCTATCTTCGCATTAAAATCAGCTATGATTAATGTTGTATCGTACGAGGAGAACTCATCCCACAGTTGATTTAGTTCTTCATAAAATCCGTCTTTGCCAACCTCTTCAGTGTCCTCAGTTGATGCGTGTACATTAATTACTACTAGTCTATTCCACCTTCCAGACAACACTATAACTGATAGTCGGTCACTAATGAACCTTATATCTCTGATTGTGTGAAGCACTTTTCTCTGTACTGCGAAACCTGTTCCGAAACTGTGAGCTTCCGCACCTCCATAGAAAAATGTATGGTTACCCCTCTTTATGCTACCATCCCCCTGTCACCGAGTGTCTTGAATAGCTGTAATGTCTACATCGTATCTATCTAATTCGTCTAATAATGTCTGGAACACTTGAAAAAAGAGACAGCATTGGTCGTATATTTTTTACTATTGCAAAATCGATTTTCTGTCACTGAGTGACCATCTTCAGTGCTATATTGTATAACTTAAATTGGGATGCACTGTTGTCACTAAGCTTACGGCACATAGACTATGTGATTGCCGTAAGCTTAGTGACAACAGTGCATCCCAATTTAAGTTATACAATATAGCACTGAAGATGGTCACTCAGTGACAGAAAATCGATTTTGCAATAGTAAAAAATATACGACCAATGCTGTCTCTTTTTTCAAGTATACCTGTTACCTGGTCGTAGTGCACAAGACAACATGGAGTCGCCGATCAGTAATGTCTGGAACGTTCCCGGCCTGTTCAAACTTTTAACGTTCCATGTTCTCAACATGAAAGTTCCTTTCGGCCTGAATCTCTTCGAAGTAGGTTCCGCCCGGAGATCCGAACGGGAACCTAGTTTATCTCCGGAATATTTTACTTCTAATGGACCCATGCCCATTAGTGTTCCTGATTCTTGATGAATAGATTTGATAGTAAGAGAAGAAGAAACAGGGATGGTTCATCACGCCATCGCCTGCTCCCCACCAGCTGTCCGCGACTGCTTATTTTTTGTATTCGTAGCTACCCTTCATATCTGAAGGCCGTATCCCCTATCCGCAACCTGGGGACGCGCTGTGCCGTGGTGGTAGGGGCCCACGAGACACTCGGCAAAACTCTAGCACCACCGCACGCGTCTTAGGTCGCCAGACGGAAAGCATAAAATGCTCTCGTTCTCACTTAACATAGTATTCTAGTTACAAACAAGAGTGATGCAAATTGTCAACCTAAACACAGCGCAATTTTTCTGAGCAAGCTGTGTGTGTTGCAAAAGTAAACTGATTTCACAGTATTGTTGAATACTGACGCCATTGGTAATCTTTTAGCTCCTTTCTGAATTCGAGAAATACATTTCAGTACTGAAACTGTCATCTGCTACGACGATAACGAGTCGATCGACAACAGACATCACGAAGCCACCCCAGAGCTACTTTTTCTGCTCTTCTTTTTCAACTTGCCCTTCCATAGCCCGCCAGCGTTCGGCAGTGAAAAAGCTGCGTGCGTTGTTTCCAGTACGTCTGTCAGCTTAAAAGTCTTGTTATTTCTCACAACAAACCCCTTAACTTGGCTCCAGATCAGTTCTGTTGGGTTCATTTTGTAATGATACAGTGGCACTTGTAAAAATTCAGCATTTGTATGGCCTGCACGGTGCCGTGAGTGAGACTACATCTGTGGTATGTTACAATGGACATAGTCCAAATAAAGAGTATTTGGTTTTTGTTTTTGTCCTGGAAAATTAAAGTGTTATATTTTCTTAATTGAAGTAATCTTTATTAGAAATCTTTCGTAAAATATGGATAATTAAGAATTTATATTTGAAATGAAAACAGGAATTTCGGGTGCAATCAATATGTAATTAGAAACAGGAAGACGTGCATTATTTATAAAAAATGTTAATGAATATTACAATCATGAGATATAATACTTCTATTGAGCAAAAAATAAAAGAATGACCAAGGCGAAATTTGAACCAGCGTTTCCGTGAACTGCACCAGATTATCTATCTACTACGCTACCCTCCCGCTATACATCCCATGCTTATTAGTATCTCAACTGTACCAAATAAAGTCTCTTCGAAAACTTCAAAGCCGATTTTTTTCCCGTACATTTCTGAAAAACATTAACAACAACCTTTTCCTCAGCACCTTTTAACCGTGATCCACACGCGTGTTTCACTACGGAGCAGAAAACAGCCTCAGCTATTTTGGTACTGGGAATTAACAGCGCGACAATCAGAGCACAACAGTACAGAGACTGTGATTGTACACGATTTTTTAAATAAAAACTACATGGCTAAAGCGTGAGTAAGAGAACCGATGATGGCTGCTAATACATCTACATGGATATTCTGCAAATCACCGAGTGAGGTGGCGCAGTGGTTAGCACACTGGACTCGCATTCGGGAGGACGACGGTTCAATCCCGTCTCCAGCCATCCTGATTTAGGTTTTCCGTGATTTCCCTAAATCGTTTCAGGCAAATGCCTCGATGGTTCCTTTGAAAGGGCACGGCCGATTTCCTTCCCCATCCTTCCCTAACCCGAGCTTGTGTTACGTCTCTAATGACCTCGATGTCGACGGGACGTTAAAAAGCACTAACCTAACCTAACCTCTGCAAATCACATTTTAGCGCCTGGCAGAGGGTTCATCGAACCACCTTCACAATTCTCTATTATTCGAATCTCGTCTAGCGTGAGGAAAAAACGAACACCTATATATTTCCGTACGAGCTCTGATTTCCCTTATTTATGTAGGTCGCTATCAACAAAATATTTTCGCGTCCGGAGGAGAAAGTTGGTGATTGGAATTTCGTGAGAAGATTCCGCCGCAACGGAAACGCCTTTCTTTTAATGATGTCCATCCCTAACCCTGTTTCATTTCAGTGACGCACTCTCCCCTATTTCGCGATAATACAAAAAGGGCTGCCGCTCTTTGAACTTTTTCCATGTACTCCGTCAATCCTGTCTGGTAAGGATCCCACACCGCGCTGCAGTATTCTGAAAGAGGACGGACAAGCGTAGTGTAGGCAGTCTCCTTAGTAGATGTGTCACATTTTCTAAGCGTCCTGCCAATAAAACGCAGTCTTTCGTTAGCATTCCGCATAACATTTTCTACGTGTTCCTTCCAGTTTAAATTGTTCGTAATTGTAATTCCTAGGTACTTAGTTGAATTTACGGCCTTTAGATTTGACTGAGTTATCGTGTAACCGAAGTTTAACGGATTTCTTTTTAGCACTCATGTGGATGCCCTCACACTTTTCGTTATTTAGAGTTCAAAAATGGCTCTTAGCACTATGGGACTTAATATCGGAGGTCATCAGTCCCCTAGAACTTAGAACTACTTAAACCTAACTAACCTAAGGACATCACACACAACCATGCCCGGGGCAGGATTCGAACGTGCGACCGTAGCAGTCGCGCGGTTCCGGACTGAAGCGCCTAGAACCGCTCGGCTACCGAGGCCGGCTTATTTAGGGTCAACTGCCAATTTTCGTACCATACAGATATATTTTCTAAATCGTTTTGCAATTTGTTTTGCTCTTCTGATGACTTTATTAGTCGATAAACGACTGCATCATCTGCCAACAATCTCATTTAACATAACTTAGCAATAATATGTCTAACACCTCGCAAGTAGGACTTAGTTCCAAGAGCGTAACAAGGCCAGCGTGTGCTACGGCTTCTGGCCAATCATCGCGTTTGTGTTTGTTTACATCAGGTTTATTCTTATGACGAACAGAGTTATGCTAAGGGGGTATGTTGTATGGAGCTGTAAGGTAAGACCTGAGGGCGCGCTGGTAGTGATTTAAAGAACTCCAACGGCACGTCACAGACACCCAGCGTCCTCATGTGTTACCTTTCTCATGTGTTACCTCCTATGTGACAGCGACGTGGCGCCATCTTTCAGCAGGACAATGCTCATTCACGCACGGCACGTGTATCTATGGACTATCTGCGTGATATTGAGATAGACCCGTGACCAGCAGGACCTCCAGGTCTGTCCCCGATAAAACACGTGTTGGATCAGAGCGGAAGTTAACTCCGACCCAATACCAGTATGCAGGATGCGAAGGACCAACTGCAGGAGTTTAGGACCGGCTTCCCTCAGAAGAGTAAACAACGGCTTTATGACACACTTTCTAGCAGAATCACTACATCCGTTCAGGCCAGGGCCGGCATCACGTCAAATTGATAAGTGGGCTCACACTGCCAAGTTCTTTGTAAATCTGTCACGATTTTCTAATCACTGAAATAACGTCACGTACCAACTCAGCTCGTGAGTTTACAATACCGGCCATTAAAATTGCTACACCAAGAAGAAATGCAGATGATAAACGGGTATGCATTGGACAAATATATTTTACTAGAACTGACATGTGATCACATTTTCACGCAGATTGGGTGCATAGATCCTGAGAAATCAGTACGCAGAACAACCACCTCTGGCCGTAATAACGGCTTTGATACGCCTGGGCATTGAGTCAAACAGAGCTTGAATGGCGTGTACGGGTACAGTTGCCCATGCAGCTTCAACACGATACCACAGTTCATCAAGAGTAGTGACTGGCGTATTGTGGCGAGCCAGTTGCTCGGCCACCATTGACCAGACGTTTTCAACTGGTGAGAGATCTGGAGAATGTGGTGGCCAGGGCGGCAGTCGAACATTTTCTGTATCCAGAAAGACCCGTACAGGACCTGCAACATGCGGTCGTGCATTATCTTGCTGAAATGTAGGGTTTCGCAGGGATCGAATGGAGGGTAGAGCCACGGGTCGTAACACATCTGAAATGTAACGTCCACTGTTCAAAGTGACGTCAATACGAACAAGAGGTGACCGAGGCGTGTAACCAATGGCACCCCATACCATCACGCCGGGTGATACGCCACTATGGCGATGACGAATACACGCTTCCAATGTGCGTTCACCGCGATGTCGCCAAACACGGATGCGACCATCATGATGTTGTAAACAGAACCTGGATTCATCCGAAAAAATGACGCTTTGCTATTCGTGCACCCAAGCTCGTCGTTGAGTACACTATCGCAGGCGCTCCTGTCTGTGATGCAGCGTCAAGGGTAACCGCAGCCATGGTCTCCGAGCTGATAGTCCATGCTGCTGCAAACGTCGTCGAACTGTTCGTGCAGATGGTTGTTGTCCTGCAAGCGTCCCCATCTGTTGACTCAGGGATCGAGACGTGGCTGCACGATCCGTTACAGCCATGCGGATAAGATGCCTGTCATCTCGACTGCTAGTGATACAAGGCCGTTGGGACTCACCACGGCGTTCCGTATTACCCTCCTGAACCCACCGATTACATATTCTGCTAACAGTCATTGGATCTCGACCAACGCGAGTAGCAATGTCGCGATCGGATAAACCGCAATCGCCACGGGCTACAATCCGACTTTTATCCTCCTTACACGAGGCATCACAACGACGTTTCACCAGGCAACGCCGGTCAACTGCTGTTTGTGTATGAGAAATCGGTTGGAAACTCTCCTCATGTCAGCACGTTGTAGGCGTCGCCACCGGCGCCAACCTTGTGTGAATGCTCTGAAAAGCTAATCATTTGCATATCACAGCATCGTCTTCCTGTCGGTTAAATTTCGCGTCTGTAGCACGTCATTTTCGTGGTGTAGCAATTTTAATGGCCAGTAGTGTACATTTCGTTTCCACCTCCCCCCCCCCCCCCCTGCCCGCTTCTGGTTGCTTCACCACCTTTTCGTTAGGCAGTGTAAACTGCTTGTCTTTCCTTACAGCCTTACAGCCTACTACTGTATTCCTGATAATTTCAAACATCTTGCACCATTTTACACGTGTAAAAGTAGACTTTCTCGGCTGATGAAATCTTTTCGGGTTTCCACCGGGGTGGCTGCGTCTAGGGGAAGGCAGTAGATACAGTTAGCGCTGCGGTTTGTGACCGCAGAAGGTGGTGGGTGCCTCGGGTAGGGAACACGGGCTCTGTCGGGGTCGCGGGATTTGTTGTTCCATAAGCGTCTGATGTAGGCACACACAAGACGAACGGAAACCGATGTACATTCTGTTACTGGCCAGTTCTTTCTCTGCTGAGCCACCTCCAGCAGCTTTTAAGGCGGCAGGCAGATAGACGGCGCAGCTACGATTTCTCGCTGCTCCTGAACGTTGTAAGACCGCGGTGGACGGGTTGTCAGCCGCGGTCGCGTCTTTCTACCTGTCGCGTCCCCTCGGTAACGCGATCCCCCAGCAGCTGTGCCCCGTTTTCTTCCTCCCCTCGCCTGGTCTTACCCCATCTCCTGCCGTTCTCGGCAAATCGTGTTCGCTGTCCTCCTCTGAGCCGGTTGCATTTAAAACCTTCGATGAACGCTTCTACCGCAGTTTACAGTCTCTCAGTGCGCATCGTACTGGCACCGAAACGAAGGAGGTCACAGTGAAGACCGAAATATGGAGTCGGGTCTTCAGAAATTGTTCCACTGCAGTTGATCGTAACACAGGTTCTATTTTCAACCATCGCACGAACGCCGCAAAGACAGATATTAAGTTAGTGACCGCAGAATAGAAACTCAAGTAAAATCCCTCAGCATGAAAAGGAAACTGATGGAGTACCTTTGCGATTCTACATAGACCACGCGAAAGTAATTTGGCAGATTATGTTGGGTCGCTGCAGCAACGAAGTCATCCAAGCAACTGTGGAAGGTGCAGTTCACTTCTGCCTATAAAGAAGGGTCTTAGGACAGACGCGCATAGTTATGGACCTAAGTCACTGGCCTTTTTTTTTATTTTTAGAACCCGTTTTTACGCTCGTGTGCTACAACGGTTTTGGAAGCCAAAAATATCCTCCGTAGGTATGAACACAGATTTCGTGTAAACACAGATGTTGTGAACTAAGCCCGCGCTGTTCGTCCTTGTGGTCTAGACGGCGATAGATAGCGGCACCGAGGTCGATGCCTTGTTCCTTGACTTCCGGAATGTGTTGTTGTTGTGGCCTTCAGTCGGAAGACTGGTTTGATGCCGCTCTCCACGCTGCTCTACCCTGTGCAAGCCTCTCCGTCTTCGCATAACTACTTGGACCTTCAGCCATTCGAGCTTGCTTCCAGTATTCAGACCTTGGTCTCGCTCTGCAATACATTCTTCCAGGACAAAATAAAGAGTTCATTGATGCCGGAGGATGCCTCCCATTAACGGCTTCCTTCTTTTATTTATTTGTTTACCCTGATCTGATTAGGACAATCAGCCTCTCTCTTACACCGGACCAAGTTTCACACATACAGTATCTGTTACATCACAGTTACCTCGGAAATAACAATTTTAATATGACAATTAGCATTAAAATGAATTGAATGTCTGAAGTGGCAGTGTGAATAAATTATATTGACTATGAACTAACGAATTTAATACCGGCATTATTTGTGCCACTGCAGCTACTGCCACTATAGTTATAAATGTAATAATAATAATAATAATAATGACTATAATTGTGACATTAATAACAATAGTGACAATAGCTGATATAAGAAGAATTTATAGGTATATAGAACAGATGTTTTCTGATATAGCGAGTTTTGGGAAAAGGAGATTTACAGAGACTGCAACCGCGAAAAATACTGGGAAGTGAGGAATATCAGGTTGGAAAGATGGATGTTGTAATATAACGGACTACTGAAACTATCGATACCATTGGCTGGCGAGCTATGCAGTGCCGTGTATCGACATAAAAGAATAATTATATTAATATAAAATTACAGTGAACTTAAACTGAAATATTATCATTTTATAATAAAAATTAATAGTTTTCAGGATAATCGTATTATGTATTGCTGCAGAACTATTTGAAAACTCTATTCAATTTTCGCACTGTTTTCATAAGTGTATACGTGTGATGTATAAAATATCTATGCTCAATTCATGTTGGCAAACCTGTGTACTTTGTAAGGTCTTTGATTGTTAATGCAGAAATAGTTTGCCGGGTGAAGCTAAGGGACAGTCTCGTTTTGGTGAGTCTAAGAGACAGTGAGTCTTGAGGAGTCGTGAGAAACGGACGATGTTGGAAAAGCTATATTGGTGAACTACTGATTGTTATGAAGATGATATTACGAAAATATATAATGTGGAAAGCTTTAAACAGTGTCAGTTCTTACGTAGCATATTACAAACCCAGGGACCCATTGTACTAACAATTACAGCAAATCCTGAAGTTACCCCTAGACAACGAGCAAGCAACAACGAGTATTCAAGATAAGGTAATTAAATTATTTCGTATTCGTACTGTGGAGTTACTTTCTCTTGTGAAATATTTAAGTCTCTTATGCTCTGTTAACAGAGTGAACAGACTGACGGCGACTTGTGGTCCACTATTGAAACCAGGAAGACCACACAGGTTTTTAACCACGTGTCATTATTTGATATAAAATAATTGATGATATTTAATATTTGTTCCCCGGATGAGAGAGGTAACATTACAATGTGCAAGGGGAAACCTCATTGTTGCTGTAATAGATATGTCATTACATCTCTTCTGCCGCTGTAGCTGTTATTGTGTTCTCTGATATAATGCGGGGCCAACGGCCTTGCCGCAGTGGTTAACAATGGGTTTCGTCAGCTCACCCACCGAAGTTAAGCGCTGTCGGGCTGGGTTAGAACGTGGATGGGTGACCACCCGGTCTGCCGAGCGTTGTTGCCAAGCGAGGTGCCCTCAGCCCTTGTGAGGCAAACTGAGGAGCTACTTGACTGAGAATTAGCAGCTCCAGTCTCGTAAACTGACATACTGCCGGGTGAGTGGTGTGCCGACCACACGCCCCTCCATATCCGTATCCAGTGATATCTGTGGGCTGAGGATAACACGGCGGCCGGTTGACACCATTGGGCCTTTATGATCTGATCAAGTGGAGTTTAATTTTTAATACAGTGCGGGAGGTTGTTCCAAAGTCGGGTTCCTGCTACTGAGAAGGACTTCGAGAAGGTGGCTGAACGATGGAGTGGCAGAGAAAGACTTCTGCTCTGATGGGAACGGTTGTTGTCTTGGCGGACAAGAATATGAACGTCGAGGAGAGATATGAGGGGCAATGTTCGTTGATAAGAGAAGACAGAGGGTGTGGAAATCTCTGTGCTTATCTGCACATAGCCGGACAGCTGTGGATACGATGGTGAAATGTGGTCAAAGAGTCGAACATCACAGTTGTAACGAACACAGGCATTAATAACCAGTTCCTGGTGCCGTGAGCTTTCCTGGGAAAGGCCTTGCAGGATAGCATAGCTGTAATCAGTAATTGGAAGTATAAATGTTTGCAGAAGTTTCTTTCCCAAGTCAAGAGGGAAGATCTTTTTATATTTGTGTAGGACATAGACAGATGCTGATGCCTTTTTGCTCATTACGTGCTCGGTCCAATTAAGATTTTCATCTATTATTACTCATAGACTCTTTGCTGAACGAGATAAGTTGATATTTGTCCCATTTAGGGTTAAAGATGGTAGGGATTCCCAATGTTTAGGGCTACTAAACCTAGAATGACCAACCAGTACCGCTTAGGTTTTAGAAGGGTTGGGGTTTAACCCTATATCCTATGCCCATTTTGATAGTGCACTAAGGTTAAACCGTGCCATAAATTTCTTTTTTCCCTAATTTGATTCAGTGCCTTCTCATTTGTTATTAGATCTAGTCATCTGATCCTCAGCATTCTTCTATAGCACCACATTTCAATAGCTTCAATCTTCTTCTTGTCTCAGTGGCTTTACGTCCATGTTTCACACCCGTACAAGGCTACTTCCCAACTCTTAAATTTATATGAAATGTTAAATTCCATTCGTCTGCAGAAATGCTTTTCTCGCTATTGCGAGTCTGTATCTTAAGCCATCATGAGTCATTTTGCTGCTCAAACAACAAAACTCATCAGCTACTTGTAGTGCCTCATTTCCTAATCTAATAATCTCAACTTCCCTGATTTATTTCGACTATATTCCATTTCCCTTATTTTACTTTTGCCGTTATTCATCTTACAATCTATTTTAAAGACACTATACATTCCGTCAACTAAATTTCCAAGTCCTTAGCCGTCTCTGACAGGATTATAATGCCATTGGTTATCGCAAAGTTTTTATTTCTTCTCCTTGTATTTTAAATCACTTTCGAAATTTCTCCACGGTTTTCTTCACAGCTTGCTCAATGTACAGACTGAATAACATTGGGCATAAGCTAGAACACTCATTCTCTTCGAACCTTATAACTACTGTCTTGTTGTAAAGAACCTTTCGGTCCCTGTGCTTTGTCCCTACTACCTCCAAAATTTCGAAGAGTGTAGTCCAGTCCACACTGTCAAAAACTTTCTGTAAATCTGCAAATATTGTAAACGTAGGTTTGCCGTTCTTCAACCTATCTTTTATGATAAGTCGGAGGATCAGTATTGCCTCGCGTGTTCCTACGTTACTCCGGAACCCAATCCGATATTACGCAGGATTGACCGCTACCAGTTTTTCCATCTTTCTGTAAATAATTTATGTTGGTATTTTGCAGCTGTGACTTATTAAAGAGACGGATCGATAGTATTCCCACCTGTCATCACTTTTTTTCTTTGGAAGTATTATATTCTTTCTTGCGTCTGAAGGTATTTCGTCCGTCTTACACTGTGTGGTCAGAACCGGTCTGAAAACGTTTGTTAGGGTGTTGCAGGGTGGATTGGGCTGAGAAACAATTGTTAAGAAAAAATTCGATACCTTCTGCCATATCCGAGAAAATTAGGACTGAAGTCAGCCAATCAGGCCATTGGGCGCGCAAATTCAAGTAGTTCTCCTGAGACGGTGTCGCCAGATTGTTCTTCATTTGGTTTCCTAAAACTGAAAAAGAGAGCCATTTTAAAATTGTACATGAGACGGCAGTGAGGATCGAACCCGATCCAAAAGCTGAGCAGTGTCGTTCGCTATCGTCTACGCTATGAGAACAACTTGACTATAATTGTGTCTGGCAGGCCGATTGAATTTGCGCGCGCAACGGACTGATTGGCTCACTTCAGTGCTAATTAACTCGGAAACGCCAGAAGGTATCGAATTTTTTCTTAACAATTATTTTTCAGCACAACCTACCCCACAACACCCTAACAAGCTTTCCGGTCTGATTCTGTATATATTGCACAATAGGTGGAATATTTTCGTCACGGCTGACTATCCCAAAGATCTCAGTAATTCTGGAGAACGATGTCTACTCCAGGGGCCTTGTTGCCACTTAAGCCTTTCAGTGCCCTGTCAAATTCTTCTCGCAATATCCTATCTTCCATCTCCAGCTTCTGCTTCTAATTCTTCTATAACATTGTCCTCAAGTTTGTTTACATTACACAGACACTCTGTATATTTCCAGAATGAGATTTTCACTCTGCAGCGGAGTGTGCGCTGATATGAAACTTCCTGGCAGATTAAAACTGTGTGCCCGACCGAGACTCGAACTCGGGACCTTTGCCTTTCGCGGGCAAGTGCTCTACTAACTGAGCTACCGAAGCACGACTCACGCCCGGTACTCACAGTTTTACTCCTGCGAGAGCTTCTGTAAAGTTTGGAAGGTAGGAGACGAGGTACTGGCAGAAGTAAAGCTGTGAGTACCGGGCGTGAGTCGTGCTTCGGTAGCTCAGTTAGTAGAGCACTTGCCCGCGAAATGCAAAGGTCCCGAGTTCGAGTCTCGGTCGGGCACACAGTTTTAATCTGCCAGGAAGTTTCACTCTGTATATTCCTTGCACCTTTCAGCCTCCATATAGGTGTTCGATACAATTCTGCACTGTCACCCATTCCATTGAACAAATACGAGCTTACGGAAAACTGGAACAGCTTTGTCATTGGATTTGGGACTTTCTAGCATATGCAGCTTAACGAGTCGTTCTTAACGGGACGAAATCGTCAGATGCTAAAGCACCTGCCAGCCCACCCCGAGGTTGTTACTGTTCATATTTCGAGCGTATGTGTGGCCACGGGGTGGGGAGTTAGGGCGCGGGGAGGGGTGGGGGCGGGCGTGTCCGCGAAAGACGTTATTCCATATAGGAAAATAGCAAGGCCAAAAAATTATACTGAAACGCAGGAAGTTCTGCAGATGACCGACTTCTTGTCGGGGTTCTAGCAACTGACCCTCAATATAAATAGCTAACTAGCAGGAATGATCGATTACTGTTCAATCTCACAGTTGGGGATCAGTCACTGTAAAGAGCAACTATCGTGAAGTATTTACGAGTATTCGCCTGGAGCAACGTCAAATGGGACAACCAAATCAAAACAGTTGTAGGAAAAGGGGGTAACGCAACGAAATTCACACAGATAAACAAACGATTACAGTTTCACAAAAAGTGGTTGAATTACTAAAGAGAAATAGCTTCACAAAGCAAGCTAGTCAATAAGGTGTTGGTCCACCTGCAGCCATATGCAAAACGTTATTCAGTTTGCATTGAATGACAGAATCGTCAGATCTCCTGAGTGATATCGTGCCAAGTTCTGCCCAACTGGGGCACGCACGAAGACAAGCATTAGAAACTCTCACCGTGTGTGGGCGGGCATTATCTTGCTAAAATATAAGCCCAAGATGGCTTGCTATGAAGGGCAACAAAACGTGACGTGGAATATCGTAAACCTACCGTTGTACTGTAAGGGTGTCGCAGACGACAAACAAAGGGATCCTGCTCTGAAATGAAGTGATGCCCCAGACCACCACGCCCTGGCATGCCAACATAATCGCACTTTTTTATGCTGAGAGAGGAGGAGGTAGTGGTAGTAGGAAAGAGACGAAAAAGTAACAAATACTAGACGTTGTGGTGTAGAAAGTGCGAAGGAGTGAAAGTGTGAGAGAAAAAGAGGAACACGGTGGGAGTGGTACATAGTTGGCAGTGAAAGAACAGTACTAGGAAAAGAGTGAAGGAGACAGTGCCTTTGGGAGAGGAATAAAGAGAAGGAGAAGGTCGAAGAGGGTGAGAGCCAGTGATAATGAGAGACAGAGTCTATGGCAGGGACAGCAAGAAAGAGAGAGAGATAGTGACAGTGAGAAGGGACAGCAGCAGTGGGAAGGAATGAATGAGATAGTGGCAGTAAGAGAGAACAAGAGGGAGACACCGACAGTGAATGGGGGCAGTAGCAGAAGGACAGAACAAAGGAGACTCTGGCTTGTGGCAGGAGACAGGTAGAGAGACGGGAATAGATACTGACAATGAGTTGGGCCGAATGAGTGAGTGATAATGGGCAAGCTTGATTGAAAGGGTGTGACTGACTCACAGCGATGGGATGGTGGGTGTGAGCGAGTTACTGTTAGGGAAACTTGTCGAGGTGAGAGGTGAGTTGGATATTAAAAAGAGCACGAATATGTTCGCATGCCAAATTTTTGGGAAACTTTTTAAAGGTGTTGAGGAAAGTAGAATGAGGCAGCTGGTACCCCACTTTTCAATCAGTCCTTTAAAAAGAGGCATGTTGGTTTTTCTTGAGCCCCG
Organism: Schistocerca piceifrons; assembly: GCF_021461385.2. NCBI lineage: Eukaryota > Metazoa > Arthropoda > Insecta > Orthoptera > Acrididae > Schistocerca > Schistocerca piceifrons. Next base: position 662,092,930 of record NC_060142.1, read on the forward strand.
ATAGAAGCATTTTCCCGCTGCTACCGTTTAGGAACGATTAGTGGTGTGTGTGTGTGTGTGTGTGTGAAGGTGCACAAATGTGCGCAGAAAGGGCAAACAATGACAGAGGTAATGAGTGCATTTAGAGATCGCATTGGTAAAGCCCAACTCGTAACTCTGCTTGATGGGAGAAACGTGCTTTTGTTTCAGACAGTGTTTAAGACACGTTGCGTAGCGGACGTAGAGGACGAGAGAGAGGAAACGTGTGCCGCCGCCGCTAAGTCAACGGAGCAGTCTCCATTGAAATCCGCTCGCAGTAGAGCAGTTGGACTTCAGTTACCGCGACAGACTATGCGTAACCACGTTAACAATATCGACCGCCGCGAATGAATTATCTGACAACGAGATGGAGCAACGAGTAGTAGCTTGCTGTGCTTTGTTGGCACAATTTCCAATTGTTGTGTCCCGCTCAAGGCTGTCATTTTCTGATGAACGTTCAATATATACAGTTGACACAGGAGGACAATCAATGTTATGTGACGCATTGTTAAGTAACTCACCTGAGGTTATGATATGGGCTCCGTTGTCATCACGAAAGGTATTCGGACCATATGAATCGAAATTCATGTTCGGATACGTTGCAAATGCGGTTAACATCTCAGCCCTAAGACAGGAAATCACGAATCCAGTCACATAACTGAGACGATATTCCATAAGCACGCAATTTCACTACAAGCTGCTTGTGTGGTACAGTGTCGAAAGCCTTCTGGAAATCCAGAAATACGTAATCAATTTGAGATCCCTTGTCAATAGCACTCAACACTTCACGTGAGTGTAAAGAGATAGTTGTGCTCCACAAGAACGATGTTTTCTAACCCCATGTTGACTGTGTGTCGATAGACCGTTCTCTTCGAGGTATTTCTTAATGTTCGAACACAATGTATGTTCCATAATCCTGCTGCATATCGACGTTAACGATATGGGCCTGTAATTTAATGGATTACTCCTACTACCTTTCTTGAATACTAATGCGATCTGTGCAGCTTTCCAGTCTTTGGGTAGATAACGATTTTATATGATTGTTAAGTATGGAGCTATTGTATCAGCATACTCTGAAAGGAACCTAACTAATATGCAGTCTGGACGGGAATACTTGCTTTTGTTAAGTGATTTAAGTTGCTTCACTACTCAGGATATCTACTACTACGTTACCCATGTTGGCAGCTGTTCTTGATTCGAGTTCCGGAATATTTTCTTCGTCTTCTTTGGTGAAGGTATTAGGGTTGGTTACCAACTCTGCTTTGGTAGCACTGTCGTCTATAGTATTTCTATTGCTATCACATAGAGAAGGCATTGATTGTGTCTTGCCGCTAGCATACTTCACATGTTACCACAATCTCCTTGGATTTTCTGCCAGGTTTCGAGACAAAGTTTCGTTGTGGAAACTATTACAAGCATCTCGCATTGAAGTCCACGATAATTTTCGAGCTTCTGTGAAAGACCGCCGATCTTGGATATTTTGGTCCGTTTAAATTTGGCATGTTTTTTTCGTTGTTTCTGCAACAGTGTCCTGACCCATTTTGCGTACCAAGGAGGATCAGTTCCGTAGTTTGTTAATTTATTTGGTATAAAACTCTCAATTGCTGCCGATACTATTTCTTTGAATTCAAATCACATCTGGTCTACACTTACATTGTGTAGTATCCTCGTCACCACTGTAGAGTCTTGTACTACAAGGGGGAGGATGTGGTTATGGGTGGTTAGTATCCTCTTTAGACACCACAAATGCACATGTGGCTTAATACGTTTCTTTATTTACATAAACTGGACACTTAACTGGAATAGAGTACATGTGTTGTGATACAAGCTCATTAGGTGGTTTGAAAAGTTCTCGGAATCACCACGAGAGGTCAGCGCTAGCGTACCGAGTTGTTCACGTGGTACACAGTGGATTGTTGCCTGTAAACATGTGCCACGTCAGTGCTCTTGGAAGAGAGCTGTGGCGGCGACGTGGCTCTGTTGTTCCCACGCAGCGATTTGCGAAGATGGAAAAAATCGAGATTCAAGCAGTAATTAAGTACTTCGTAAAGAAAGGTATGAAAGCAAAGCACATTCATGCCGATTCCCAGAATACACTGAGGGACTCTGCTCCCTCATATTCAACTGTTGCCAAGTCGGCAAATGAATTTAAATTTCGTCGGGAGCGCTTAGATTATGATCCGCGCACTGGTCGGCCAATATATGTCACTACTCCACAAAGAACCCCGTTAGAGATATCCCGGCCAATAAATGCCATACGATAATTTTTTTATTGCAAAAGTGCACAAAATGGTCATGGAGGATCGCCGAGTGAAAATGCGTGAAATTGCTCACACTTGCCAGATGTCATCTGAGAGGGTATATCACATTTTAACTGAAGAATAAGAAATGAAAAAAATATCTGTAAGATGAGTGCCGCGACTCTTAACACTGGATCAAAAATACATGAGACTGGACATATCAGAACAATGTTTGGCCCGTTTTAGGAGAAACGAACAAGATTTCTTGCGCCGGTTTGTGACCACAGTTGAAACTTGGGTGCACTAATATACCTCAGAGATAAAACAACAGTCAAGGCAGTGGGAACAAGTTGATTCTCCGCCACCAAAGAATACTAAGACAATTCTTTCGGCGCGGAAGGTCATGGCATCAGTGTTCTGGGATGCGCAGGGGATTCTGTTTGTAGATTATCTCCCCACTGGGGAAACAATTACTGGAGAATACTATGCTAACCTCCTGGGCAAACTGCAACAAAAGATACGAGAAAAAAGGCCAGGTTTAGCAAGGAAGAAAGTCATCTCCCATCAAGACAATGCGCTCCCGCACACGTGGCGTCGCCTTGGCAAATTACACGAACTATGGTATGAATTTTTGTCACACCCACCTTATTCACCTGATATGGCTCCGACAGACTTCCATCTCTTCCCAAAACTGAATATTTTCTTGGCGGGCGAAGATTCACTTCGAATGACGAATTGATAGCTGGAGTTGACAACTATTGTGCAGGCCTGGAGGAAACTCATTCGAGATGGGATCAAGGACTGGAACATCGTTGGACCAAGTGCATTAATCTAAGGGGACTACATTGAAAAATGTAAAATGTTTCAGTGATGTAAGTACTTTTTTCTATTCCGTTCTGAGAACTTTCCAAACCACCCCCATAATATCCCTCTTGCAGGCAATATAGGTAATGTTGCTATTACAAACTTTAGTCTCACTGCCTGTCGCACTATAGGCACTAATCTGGACGCTATGCACTGTCGTAACCTGCATAATTATACTCGCTCTGCGACTGTACTTACAGTCGATGAATGAGCCCTCCCCCCCCCCACCCCCCCACCACCGGTCAGCATCGGCGGACTAAATACATGCTGTCGAGAGGGCGCTGGTGGCACGTTGCTTGCCGGTGTGTCTCTGGCCTCTCTCGTGATAGGCGCGCTTCATCCAGCGCCTACTAGCGATCTTCGCGCTACTTCTTTGCCGACCGGTGCGCTGGCGACAGCTTATGCCAGCGCACATTGTTAATTTGGAAGGATTGGAGATTGTCTCTCAGGACGGCGTCAAGTGAATTTTTATCTGATTTTTTTGAATAGGTATATCTTTCGTTTATTTTTGAAGGATTTGGGGGTTACAACAATCAATCTCGCTACGACAACCCTGTGTTCAATAATATCTGTATCTGTTTTGATGGTTGTTTTTAGCTCAGGATTATTTGTTGCTAAGAGGTCAAGTGTGTTTTCACAACTGTTTACTATTCACGTGGGCTTATGACCTAATTGCTCGAAATACTTTTAAGAAAATACATTTAGCACAATTTCGGATGACGATTTATGTGTACCTTTGGATTTAAACATGTATTTTCGCCATCGTATCGAGGGTAAATTAAAGTCGCCAGCAAATATAATTGTATGAGCCAGGTACATGTTTAAAATTAAACTCAATTTCTCTTTGAACCTTTCAGCAAATTGTATCATCTGAATTGGGAGGTCGGGAAAAGGATCCAATTATTATTTTATTCCGGTTGCCAAGAATGACCTCCGCCCATAGTAACTCAATTTCGTGGCAATATAAACTACTTCTAATAGCAACGAACACGCCACTGCCAACTGTGTTTAGCCTTTCCTTTCGGAACAGTGTTAGATTTTTCGCAAAAATTTCGGCTTTAGCCAGCTTTCAGTAACTGTAACGATTTGAGCATCAGTGCTTTCAATTAGTGCTTGGAGCTCTGGTACTTGCCCAACACAGCTACGACAATTTACAACTGTTATCCGATGATTCCCGTATCTATGTTCTTCCTATGTTTGGCCTGCACCCTTTGAAGCTGAAGCCGTTTTTGTGTTTCCCTGAGACCGTCTAATCTATAAAAACCTCCCAGTGCACGACACACAGCCCCTGCTACCCGTGTAGACGCCTGAGTGTCGTGGACTCATGACCTATTCAGCGGAACGCGAAACCCAACCACCCTATGACCAAGTTGGGGAATAATGTACCAAGTGGCTCAGCATTTGTACAAGTCTGATGAAGAATTGAGCAAAGCATAATTCATGAGATTCTCCGCAAGGTGTCAAGGTCTCACAGACACATAGAATTTCTGTGTTGGGCATGATCGTGCACATTCAGATCCAATGGCTTCATAGTATTTTTTTTTTTTTACTCCAGTATACAATATACTATCTCGACCTACGGGCACAGGGACTTTTCAGACACACTGTACAGGGAATGTAGTTAGTTATGCATACGTAGATTTCCATGGCTGGTGTAAGTCCCATTAAAATCTTTCTGGGTGTGCTGCCATGCCGTCATATGAAATACTTCAAGTATAAAACAAAACTGACGTTTCGGTCGAGTTGCATCAGCCTTCGCCAGGGTATAGGCATTTCAAATATTTTACGAAATGACACAACAGTTCATCCAGAGGGCTTTTAGTGAGAGTGCAGTATGTTGACGATGAAGAGAACAGTGTAACTAATAAGCGGCAATATTCGTCACTTTGACTTTTAGTTCAGGCAAATTGCTGACTGGCTCAGTAATTCAGTTTAAGCAGTGAGTAATTGTATTAAATGAATTTTATCCATAATGGACGCAACTGGACTCCTTGACTCTTCCTTTATAGTATATAGAAATTAATCGCTACCAGTCACAACAGAAAGTGATTTTATTTAAAACAGAATCGATTTCGGGCTTGTGCCCATCTTCAGGTGGTAACATTCATTTACCTGTCTCCATACTCAACCTGAAATGTTCATTGTTTTAATAAAAGCAAGTATATTATGATGACTAAATAGACAGGGACATAACTGAGACAATTCGAAGTGGCTAAGCGTTATGTTTCGAAAATATTAATATACTTACATATAGCTGGAGTATCCATATCGTTTCCACATTACATTTTATAACTTAATTTACAAACATATTTCGATTTTTTACACGTTTGTAAATAATGTAATTAATGTAATGTGGAAACGATATAGGTACTACAGTTACATATTAAGTACAACAATATTTTCAATACATGGCGCTTAGCCTCTTAGAATTGTTTCAGTTATGTCCCTGTCTATTTAGTCGTCATCACATATTTGTTTTTATTAAAACAGTGAATATTTCAGATCGGGTATTGAAACACGTAGATGAATGTACACTACCTGAAAATGGGCACAGGCCGAAACCGGTAGTGTGTTAAACAAAATCACCTTGTTTTGACTGGTAGCGGCTATTATTCTAAACTCTAGAAATTGGACTTGTTGCAGACGTTTATAATTATTTGAAAATTCTTACTTAATTTTTCTTCGATCTATGGTTTTCATACTCGTTTGTTATTTAAATAGTTATCATATCCATTTAGTCATGTATTTTTTCTATGCTGTCGTCCTTTCGGCTCATAAACCTGTACGCTGTTATCCTGATAGTGATTTCGTTTACATTCTGAGGACAAGGACGTCACTATGTTGCTTGTAACCTGTTAAAGTATGACGCTTCCCCCTTCATAACAAATCCATCTTTTCGTACATTATTCAGTGATTATGCGTTATTGTCCAATCAATAAATAGTTGTCCAAAACACTTCATCCTCTTACCACCTTATGCGATTAATTATTTCGCTTCGGTGGTTGCCTACTTTCACTAAGCATATTCAAACTTCCAACTCCTTCATTCTCCGCTAAAGAGAACTTTAACTTCTTTTTTGTTCTGCCAGCGACGTATTTATAGCCCCACTCAGATTACAGAATACCTTTCTTTGCTACGGAAAAAACCGTCACTGAGTTAAAATAGGAACTTGCTTTATGTGGTCTCACTTTCGTCTCCAGTATCTCAGTTTTCGTCACCGTTTACGTTTTCATCACGGTAGTCCTTTCGTTTAGTGCCTGCCTCAAAAGAACAAGAGAATGTATCTACATTGGAGGTAGGTTTTGTTCCGGATATCATTTACTTATCAGAATTCAGTACGAAATACAGATTATATAAACGAAAATTATTATCAGATTTGGTAAAAAGAAGCTTTAGAGGAAAATATCCTCAACATTGGCTTACTTGATTAGGTATGTATGGTACGTTAAGAAACCGTCTAATGGTTTGGTAGTTACGACAACACGAGTTAGACAGAACGGATTTGTGCGTAAATATTACTGAACGTTGATGCAAGTAGTCTAGTGTTAAACCACCCCATATTTATTTTCCCAACCATTGTCCACCCTACTCGTAATCAAGTCGAACCCAAACGCGTGGACTGTAAGCTCAAATAATGCTGGTTTACTTTAGATACGCACAGTAAAGGTCAGCAGAGGTTGATGTTACATCAACAGATTCCCAAGATTCAGTTTTACTGGAATTTGATCTGGAGAACAATACGTGATTTTAGCGCATTCCGTCAACATCTGCGCTGCTGTGCCCATTTTTCAGTACAAAGTAAAATGGGACTAAGAAATCAAACAAGACGAAATTACTATATAATGAGTGACTGGAGAGCATCTAAACGATCTCCGAAATTTTGTCGATGGAAGTTTGTGTTCATCATGTGGTTTCGCACCAATGTCTAGGAGACAAAATACGAGTTTGTCCGAGTTCAGACCAACTTTGCGACACGACTTAAGGCTTCCTAGCCACCAGAGCGCAGCACGGTTGTGTTAAGGTCAAAACTGAATTTATTTTGATGGGTACCTCAAGAGAGTATTACCGTTCATTATGGAGGGTGTATCATAATTAATAGTGAAAACTGTTACGAATGAAAGTATGAGATAATAAAAACAAAAACATTCCAGCAAACATGGCTCCGGAAAAGACCGAGCAGTCTGCGAGATAATTTCGAATGTGTGGCTACGGAACGAAACCGACTATCATTATGAAATATTCTACTATTCAGAATAAATATATTTTAAATGTAAACATTTCGATTAAGTCCTCACCAAATACGGCTCAAATTTCACTCCCCCCCAAAACACACAAAACTGTAGTGATATCAGAGTGAGGAAACAGGCTGGACATCTTTCAGGTTCTCTTCGACAAATTCAGTGCCGGAGCAATAATAACATCTTGTAAAAGAGTGCTGCGAAACGCATTCATCATGCTATTGTAAGCACCCTGGGAAAAATTTCCTAAGTAAGCGAGACACTGCGTTAATAGCATCTAACACGGCTTCTAACCTTGAAAGTAGCTCACATCATCTACATCTACATCTACATACATGGTATGTACCGGTACGTATGATGTATGGCAGGGAGCACCTTATGCCACTGCTAGTCACATCATTTCCTACTACACTTGCAAAAGGAGCGAGGGAAAATGACTATCTATAAGCTCCGGTAGGATCCATTATGCTTCTTATCTTGTTTTCTCAGCCCTGAACGAGAAATGTACCTGCAGCTGCAAATGCCTGTTCTCTAAACTTTCTCAACAATTTACGAACTTCCAGCATGCTGGAGCAGCTTGGATCAGCAACTTCTGTTAATCAATAGAACGAAAAACCAGTCCAAGCTGCAAATTTTTTACTTTTCATTCATTCGATGACTAGTTTTGGGCCGAGACCGATTTTCAAATCAACCTACGGGGCAGAAAACCAAATTTACAGTCATGCATGATGCAGTTATAACCAAATTCTCAAGCATATGTCAAAGATACAGAACATGGCATTTCCGAAGATGTCAAAAATGTGCAACGAACGTTAACAGTGCATACGGAAAACTGCCAGTTTACTTCTTCCGCTGTCGTAAGGAAACCTCGGGAAGGGGGCACCCTATCAGAATACAGGAAACCTTTTTATTTATTGAAAATGCTCTCCGACCATCAAAAATACAACAATTCATACAATAACCGCACAAGTCCACAATAAAATTAATACTTTTTAAAATCTTTACCAAAAAGAGTCAAATACTTAAAATCTCTGACCAGCAATACACAGCATCGCCACATACGACGCGTATTACAAAACTGTATGCCATGTTGGTATGTAAAATCATAAAATGTGAAACAGTGGAAGTCAAGGACGGGGTCCCGGATTCGATTCCCGGCGGGGTCAGGATTTTTCTCTGCCTCGTGATGACTGGGTGTTGTGTGTTCTTCATCATCACTGACTCGCAAGTCACCGAAGTGGCGTCAACTAAAAACGACTTGCAATCCGGCGGCCGAACTACCCTGCATGGGGCCTCGCGGCCAACAATGCCATACGATCATTTAATTTAATGTTTTCAACAATAAAATTGTTACTTTTTAAATCCTTTACCAAAAACAGTCAGCTATTTAAAACCACTGTATAGTAAAACAAAACAGCACCACCTCCCGCGCGTATTACAAAGTTATATGCCATGTAGGCACGTAAAAATCTCGAGCAGTAACCATATTATTAAAAGAAAAGAATAGGAGATTAAAGATCTTCATCACTTCCGACCATTTACAAGCATAAAAATTTTATCACGCCATACTTTACGCGCCTTAGGTGGTACTGTTTTGTTTTACTGTTCAGTGGTTATAAGTACTTGGCAGGTTTTGGTAATGGATTTAAAAAGCAATAACTTTATTGTTGACTTGCACGGTTTCACACATAATGATTTTGCGTGCCAACATACAACTTTGTAATACGTGCCATATGTATTGCTGCTGCGTGTTACTAGTGAGTGATTTTAACTATTTGACACTTTTTCGTAAAGATTTTAGAGTGGACTTGTACGGTTGTTGCATGAATAGTTGTATTCTTGGTTGGAGAACATTTTAATAAACAAAAATGTTTCCTATATCCTGATAGGGCGCCCCCTTCCCGAACTTTCCTTAAGACAGTGGAAGGACTGCAAATGGTCATTGCACATTTTTGATATCTTCGAAAATGCCATTTTCGAACTTTTTATATAAATTTAAAAGGATATGTTCTGTATCTTTGGTGTACGCTTAAGTATTTGGTACTAACTGTATTATGTGTGAGTGTGAATTTGGTTTTCTGTCCTGTAGGTTGATTTGAAAATCGGTCTCGGCCCGAACTAGTCACCGAATGAATAAAAAGTAAAAAAATTGTAACTTGGACTGGTTTCTCGTTCTATTGTTTCACAACAATGCTTCGCGAAAAACGACGTCTTCCCCCTAGGGATTCCAATTTGAGTTCATGAAGCATCTCTGGAACACCCGCGTGTTGCTCGAATCTACCGGTAACAAATATAGCAGCCCGCCTCTGAATTGCTTCGAAGTCTTCCTTTAATCTTATCTTATGCAGATCACAAAAACTCGAGCAGTATTCAAGAAAGGGCTGCACAAGTGTACTAAATGCTGTATCCTTTGCAGATGGGCTACACTTTCCTAAAACTCTAGAAATAAACCCGAAGTCGACACATTCGCGTCCGCTACTGCCGTTCTTACGTGCTCACACTTCGGCGAGTTTCCACAGGTATGCTGTACCCAGCCAAATCCACTCATTAACGATCTGATCCCTTAAGAGTTGCCAAATTTCGGGGATGTTGACTGCTGTGTTTGACCTGCTGTTCCAAGTACACTCCAAGGCAAAAAAATGAAGCACTCCGAAAGAATTACGGGAATGGGACGGAAATTGGTAGGTGAGATGCATATGTATAGAAAGACAAGTGATTACAATTTCAGAAAAATTGGATGATTTATTCATGAACAAAACGAGCAAGTCGGTAACACATTGGTTCACCTCCGGCCGTTGTACAACCACTTATTCCGTCTTGGCATTGATTGACAGAGTTGCTGGATGTGCTCCTGAGGGATATTGTGCCAAATTCTGTCCAATGGTGGCGTTAGATCGTCAAAATCTCGAGCTGGTTGGAGGCCGTGCCCATAATGCTCCAAACGTTCTGAATTGGGGGGAGACCCAGCTTCCATACTGGTCAAGGTAGGGTTTGGCAAGCAGAAAGACAGGAGGTAGAAACTCTCGCCGTGTGCGGGCAGGAATTATCTTGCTGAAATGTAAGCCCATGACGGCTTGCCATGAAGAGCACCAAAATGGTTCAAACGGCTCTGAGCACTATGGGACTTAGCATCGATGGTCATCAGTCCCCTAGAACTTAGAACTACTTAAACCTAACTAACATAAGGACATCACACAACACCCAGTCATCACGAGGCAGAGAAAATCCCTGACCCCGCCGGGAATCGAACCCGGGCGTGGGAAGCGAGAACGCTACCGCACGACCACGAGCTGCGGACACCAAAATGGTGTGTAGAATATTGTCAACACACCGCTGTATTGTAAGCGTGCTGTGGATGATAACCGAAGGGTTCCGGCAATGAAAAGAAATGGCACCCCAGACCATCACCGGCAGGTGTCGAGCCGTATGGCGGGCGGCAGTCAGGTTGGTATCCCATCGCTGTCTGGGACGTCTTCAGACACGCCTTCGCTGGTCATCGAGGCTCAATTCGAAGCAGGACTCATCACTGAAGACAATCTACCCCCCTCAACAAAATTTCCAGGCCGAAGACATGCCTGGACGTGCCCCGAACAGTGGTGGGGTACCAACCCGACTTCCGCCCATCATCAAGGAGTAAGGATGTAGGGTGCCATTTCTCTTCAATGCAGAAACCCGTTGGTTGTTATCCGCCGCACCATTGTGGCAAAGCGGTACATCGACGATGTTCTACGCTCCGTTTTGTTGTCCTTCATGGCAAGACATCCAGAGCTAACATCTCAGCAAGATAATGCCAGCCTGTACGTGACAATAGTTTCTTCTGCTTGTGTACGTGGCCAGCGAGGTCTCCTGTTCTCTCTCCAGTTGAGCACGTTACAGCATTATGGGAAGGGTCCTCTAAGCAGACCAGGATTCTGATGATGTAATTGGACAGAATGCGCCACGATATCCCTTAGGAGGATATCCAAATACACTAGCAACCAGTGACTAGCTGAGTAACTGCTTGCATAAGAGCCAGAAATGGAGCAACACTTTATTGATTTGGTCGATCTGTGAAGCTCTTTCTCTTGAATAAAACATCCAATTTTTCTGAAATTGGAATAATTTGTTTGTTTGTACATGTACATCATATCTACCGACAGCCGCCCCATTCGGATAATTCCTTCATGGTGCGTCGTTTTCTTTTTCTGTCTTTGACTGTTGTTTCAGACTTTTTCCCCAGGGTAAATACCCATTCAACGTAGTTCCCTTCGCCATGTTCGCTCCAGTACTGGTTGAGATGCACTTTGATTCCTGTCGAGTTTGAAACGACTGTCTTTGAGAAGTCGTGACATTCGTCTCCAGTCGCTGTCCCTTTTCGCCGGCCGCGATGGTCTAGCGGTTCTGGCACTGCAGTCCGGAACCGCGGGACTGCTACGGTCGCAGGTTCGAATCCTGCCTCGGGCATGGGTGTGTGTGATGTCCTTAGGTTAGTTAGGTTTAAGTAGTTCTAAGTTCTAGGGGACTGATGACCTCCGATATTAAGTCCCATAGTGCTAAGAGCCATTTTTTTTGTCCCTTTTCACGAACTCTGTTTCTACGCTGTGTTACACGGCTGGTGGTGGTATACTAACCCACTCCGCATTGATACACCAACGAATCGGTAACTCCTACAGATTCACTGTGTTTTCATGGGCACGTCCAAACACAGTGGCTCCTCTCTACCATTGTTTCACGTCATCACGTCGACCCGTCTTAATGGGCTGATTTCTTACAGCCGAATTTCGTTGTGGGGGGTGGACCCCTGGCACCACTTGTATGCCGTCTACACCCTGCAGCACTATTTTGTCTGGTGAACTTGCCTAGTAGTATGTGGTACCCCTTTCGCACTGACGACAGGTGAGATGTACTGCGGCATGAATTCCGCGAGACACAGCACTCGTTGGGTAGACGTTCTAATCAATGATTGTTCAACCGCCATAAGTAAATCGCGGGGAGCTGCGTTAGAAACTCGAACAAACAGTTCCATGTCGTCTCGAATGTACCGTTTACGAATGACATCAGCTGCCCAGAAGGGCCGTATAGGCAGCTTTCTCTGGATGTAGCATTACTCAGCCGTTCTGAAACTATTCAGTAGACACGAGTTAGTGTATAGGTTTCTGGCGGCTGAAGTCACGGTACCGTAGATGAAAAGATGGACACTCATTTTCGGACACTAGGGTCCTCAGTCTTTAGGTAGAGACGATTTCGTAGTGCAGAGCTAAATAAACTTCCTGATAAGAAAAGTGAAGAACCCAGAAGATGAGCAGGAAACGTATTGGACTTAACGAGCTGACACGTTATTTTAGTGATTACAAAATGGTGTCAAATTTACTACGATCTTGGCAGCATGGGCCCACTTATCATGATGACGTTGCACTCCCTCTGGCCTTGCATGCATTGATTCGTTTGGGAAGGCAGTTACAAAGCCACTGTATCCTCTCTCGAGACTGGTCCACAACTGTTGTCTATCGGAACAAATCTGGGGTTGTTGCTGGCCATGAAAAGTGCCTCGGTATCACAAAACAGTTCCTACAGGCACGTGCCCTTATAACTATGCTACCTCTCCGGCTAATTAGGCTTTTCTATATGACCGTGTACCTTAAGTCCCTAATCTGTGGGAAAAAGCGTCTACTCCGAAGAATAACGCAAAACCGAGAGAAGTAGATGAAGTTATAACCGAATCGCCACTGCTCAGTACTTCAGCAAGGGCGTTTAGAAACAAAGTTCGGTTAACTTTATGAAGTTTTATTACGTAAATTTGTTTTTAATTAATAGCAGTTAGTGGAAAATTTCGAAAAAAGGTTTTCAGAGTTTTCAATACTGAAAAGAACCAACGGTCACCAGTTCCTCACTGGAACAAGAATAATTAAATTGAAACTGAACTTTATGCTCGTAAGAAATCTTACGTAAGAACAGTTATTGACGTCATAACGCAGGAATAGTAACTAACGCACACTTTCAAGTACTTCACACCACACGTGTCAGAGTAGTCAAATAATAATCAAATAGCAAACACATACAACATATGATATTAATTTTCAAAGATCAATTAAAGTAAGATTGTTTACTGGCTCTGGACAGAAACTTTTTGTTACGTTATTCATCGTAATACTGACTGTCGTAATTGTAGCAAGCAGAAAGATTGTTTGGACTTACTCATTGGTAAGGACTGTCATTTACCTAGCAGTTACTCTGATATTTCTTTGTAATAAAAGTTATAAATTACGCCACAAGGTATAAATTAGAACTGTGCTTTGACAGTGAAATTCAGTGCCCCAAGTTAAGTGAAGTTTTACTACCATTTTTTTATTATGAAAGTTACTCTATTTTTAGCACATGAATTAATACTGGCTTTTGCATCATTCTATTTCTGACATTGTTCATACTACAGCCAAATATTTCATTATTACGTAACTGTCCAAAAGCTGGAAAAATTATGTTTTGATAATCTAATAAATTAATGTTCACTTCATTTTCTGATTATCTCGGTTCATACAAAGGGATAGGATGGATACTACTTGGATAATGACTTAGGAAATTTATTTATGTGACAACATGCACGAAAACAATGTTATTTAAGCAATAAAATTCCAACTACGCCGGTCAGTCTATTCCACTTCTAGTTATAAAAGGTCTAGATCTTACCTCACTTCATGATGCCGTTGTATTGTCGAGTGGCTTCATTTGGCGGTAAAACAGGGTATACCAGAGCCAATAGCCGTACCATAGCCAATAACAAGGGCTCATGGAACTCATTATGTTATGTGAATTACTCTTACTGCATTTGTACTATGCACAATAAATGCCATATCTTATCCATATTAAACATCCGCCCAACCAACCATTTCAGTTTTCACTCTTCCGCACTTCGGAAACAGACTTTTTATCTCCGCACTTTTACATAGGCACACCGGCGAATACGTACAACCAACGACACCAACTGTCTCCTCGCGACTCCGAACTGTTACGCCCAGCGATAATGCATTCACAATTTTTGACAATATCTTTCCCCTGACTAGGCCAGCGTGCCTACCTACTAAATGTAAACATTCCATACGTATTCTCTTTCTTAAATAATATACAGCATTTGTATCAAGACAACATACACTCCTGGAAATGGAAAAAAGAACACATTGACACCGGTGTGTCAGACCCACCATACTTGCTCCGGACACTACGAGAGGGCTGTACAAGCAATGATCACACGCACGGCACAGCGGACACACCAGGAACCGCGGTGTTGGCCGTCGAATGGCGCTAGCTGCGCAGCATTTGTGCACCGCCGCCGTCAGTGTCAGCCAGTTTGCCGTGGCATACGGAGCTCCATCGCAGTCTTTAACACAGGTAGCATGCCGCGACAGCGTGGACGTGAACCGTATGTGCAGTTGACGGACTTTGAGCGAGGGCGTATAGTGGGCATGCGGGAGGCCGGGTGGACGTACCGCCGAATTGCTCGACACGTGGGGCGTGAGGTCTCCACAGTACATCGATGTTGTCGCCAGTGGTCGGCGGAAGGTGCACGTGCCCGTCGACCTGGGACCGGACCGCAGCGACGCACGGATGCACGCCAAGACCGTAGGATCCTACGCAGTGCCGTAGGGGACCGCACCGCCACTTCCCAGCAAATTAGGGACACTGTTGCTCCTGGGGTATCGGCGAGGACCATTCGCAACCGTCTCCATGAAGCTGGGCTACGGTCCCGCACACCGTTAGGCCGTCTTCCGCTCACGCCCCAACATCGTGCAGCCCGCCTCCAGTGGTGTCGCGACAGGCGTGAACGGAGGGACGAATGGAGACGTGTCGTCTTCAGCGATGAGAGTCGCTTCTGCCTTGGTGCCAATGATGGTCGTATGCGTGTTTGGCGCCGTGCAGGTGAGCGCCACAATCAGGACTGCATACGACCGAGGCACACAGGGCCAACACCCGGCATCATGGTGTGGGGAGAGATCTCCTTCACTGGCCGTACACCACTGGTGATCGTCGAGGGGACACTGAATAATGCACGGTACATCCAAACCGTCATCGAACCCATCGTTCCACCATTCCTAGACCGGCAAGGGAACTTGCTGTTCCAACAGGACAATGCACGTCCGCATGTATCCCGTGCCACCCAACGTGCTCTAGAAGGTGTAAGTCAACTACCCTGGCCAGCAAGATCTCTGGATCTGTCCCCCATTGAGCATGTTTGGGACTGGATGAAGCGTCGTCTCACGCGGTCTGCACGTCCAGCACGAAAGCTGGTCCAACTGAGGCGCCAGGTGGAAATGGCATGGCAAGCCGTTCCACAGGACTACATCCAGCATCTCTACGATCGTCTCCATGGGAGAATAGCAGCCTGCATTGCTGCGAAAGGTGGATATACACTGTACTAGTGCTGACATTGTGCATTCTCTGTTGCCTGTGACTATGTGCCTGTGGTTCTGTCAGTGTGATCATGTGATGTATCTGCCCCCAGGAATGTGTCAATAAAGTTTCCCCTTCCTGGGACAATGAATTCACGGTGTTCTTATTTCAGTTTCCAGGAGTGTATTTACAAGAATAATATTCAGCACAACTAATAAAACAAACTTCGCAAAACACGTCGAAACTGTATGATCATCCACAGAGTTATGGTGTTATACACTGTGTGGACGAGCATATATGGTGTCTGTACGTTATTGCAAGCATATTATGTTGCAATTTTCAGTGGTCACAATATTGCAAACAAAAATTGTTCCTTTTTCAAAGTGAATGTGTCCTAAAGAAAATAATAATTAACCATCTGACTACTTTCAGGTATGGTTCGCCACGTACGTAAACGCAACAGAACGTTCTTCAGCATCTGGAACGTTTTACTGAGGCTACTAGTCAACTTTGTCTTTACTGAAACCAAGTTTGAGTCCCTCAAACAACATTTAGTTTTCACCTCATCAGTCGGATATGTACCCAACACTATGTACACATTCATTCACAAATTTATCATACTTCGGTGCTATGACTTGGTAAAGCCACGCTATAACAAAACATTGTTTCAGAATGGCGACATAGTTACTCTCCTGAAGATCTCGAGGCGAACTTACCTTCTGCGATCTGAAAATAATTTACAAATCCATAATAACGCTTACCGTGTGAAAAATTACTGTGAGCAGAAGTGTTTCTGATTGAACAGTTGACTGAATCAAAGGCACGAGAATATTTCTTTAGCTACTTCTGCATGAAGCACCAGTGCACTGCCTTATGCCTACTCACTACTACCATCTTGCAAAAATAGTACTTCATTTGCTTAAATTAGTTAAAAGAATGAATTTGAAGCAAAGGTATAAGATTTTATTTACCTTTTTATCATTATTATTTGATCTCAAGAATACAAGGATATTGCATAGAATAAACTCAAGTTACATGAGACGCTTGGTGCCCCCAGCACAGCCATACAAGACCTGCTGCAAAACCTACATTTGAGAAAGCATCTACATCTACATCTACATGACTACTCTGCAATTCACATTTAAGTGCTTGCCAGAGGGTTCGTCGAACCACAATCATACTATCTCTCTACCATTCCACTCCCGAACAGCGCGCGGGAAAAACGAACACCTAAACCTTTCTGTTCGAGCTCTGATTTCTCTTATTTTATTTTGATGATCATTCCTACCTATGTAGGTTGGGTTCAACAAAATATTTTCGCATTCGGAAGAGAAAGTTGGTGACTGAAATTTCGTAAATAGATCTCGCCGCGACGAAAAAGTCTTTGCTTTAATGACTTCCATCCCAATTCGCGTATCATATCTGCCACACTCTCTCCCCTATTACGCGATAATACAAAACGAGCTGCCCTTTTTTGCACCCTTTCGATGTCCTCCGTCAATCGCACCTGGTAAGGATCCCACACCGCGCAGCAATATACTAACAGAGGACGAACGAGTGTAGCGTAAGCTGTCTCTTTAGTGGACTTGTTGCATCTTCTAAGTGTGCTGCCAATGAAACGCAACCTTTGGCTCACCTTCCCCACAATATTATCTATGTGGTCTTTCCAACTGAAGTTGTTCGTAATTTTACACCCAGGTACTTAGTTGAATTGACAGCCTTGAGAATTGTACTATTTATCGAGTAATCGAATTCCAACGGATTTCTTTTGGAACTCATGTGGATCACCTCACACTTTTCGTCATTCAACATCAACTGCCACCTGCCACACCATACAGCAATCTCTTCTAAATCGCTCTGCAACTGATACTGGTCTTCGGATGACCTTACTAGACGGTAAATTACAGCATCATCTGCGAACAACCTAAGAGAACTGCTCAGATTGTCACCCAGGTCATTTATGTAGATCAGGAACAGCAGAGGTCCCAGGACGCTTCCCTGGGGAACACCTGATATCACTTCAGTTTTACTCGATGATTTGCCGTCTATTATTATGAACTGCGACCTTCCTGACAGGAAATCACGAATCCAGTCGCACAACTGAGACGATACCCCATAGGCCCGCAGCTTGATTAGAAGTCGCTTGTGAGGAACGGTGTCAAAAGCTTTCTGGAAATCTAGAAATGCGGAATCAACTTGAGATCCCCTGTCGATAGCGGCCATTACTTCGTGCGAATAAAGAGCTAGCTGCGTTGCACAAGAACGATGTTTTCTGAAACCATGCTGATTACGTATCAATAGATCGTTCCCTTCGAGGTGATTCATAATGTTTGAATACAGTATATGCTCCAAAACCCTACTGCAAACCGACGTCAATGATATAGGTCTGTAGTTAGATGGATTACTCCTACTACCCTTCTTAAACACCGGTGCGACCTGCGCAATTTTCCAATCTGTAGGTACAGATCTATCGGTGATCGAGCGGTTGTATATGAGTGCTAAGTAGGGAGCCATTGTATCAGCGTAATCTGAAAGGAACCTAATCGGTATACAATCTGGACCTGAAGACTTGCTCGTATCAAGCGATTTGAGTTGCTTCGCAACCCCTAAGGTATCTACTTCTAAGAAACTCATGCTAGCAGCTGTTCGTGTTTCAAATTCTGGAATATTCCATTCATCTTCCCTGGTGAAGGAATTTCGGAAAACTGCGTTCAATAACTCCGCTTTAGCGGCACAGTCGTCGGTAACAGTTCCATCGGCACTGCGCAACGAAGGTATTGACTGCGTCTTGCCGCTTGTGTGCTTTACATACGACCAGAATTTCTTCGGATTTTCTACCAAATTTCGAGACAATGTTTCGTTGTGGAACCTATTAAAGGCATCTCGCATTGAAGTCCGTGCCAAATTTCGCGCGTCTGTAAATTTTAGCCAATCTTCGGGATTTCGCGTTCTTCTGAACTTCGCATACTTTTTCCGTTGCCTCTGCAACAGAGTTCGGACCTGTTTTGTGTACCACGGGGAATCAGTTCCATCTCTTACCAATTTATGAGGTATGAATCTCCCAATTGCTGTTGCTACTATATCTTTGAATCTGAGCCACATCTCGTCTACATTTGCATAGTCAGTTCGGAAGGAATGGAGATTGTCTCTTAGGACGGCTTCTAGTGACACTTTATCCGCTTTTTTAAATAAAATTATTTTGCGTTTGTTTCTGGTGGATTTGGAAGAAACGGTATTCAGCCTAGCTACAACGACCTCGTGATCACTAATCCCTGTATCAGTCATGATGCTCTCTATCAGCTCAGGATCGTTTGTGGCTAAGAGGTCAAGTGTGTTTTCGCAACCATTTACGATTCGCGTGGGTTCGTGGACTAACTGCTCGAAATAATTTTCGGATAAAGCATTTAGGACAATCTCGGAAGATGTTTTCTGCCTACCACCGGTTTTGAACAAGTATTTTTGCCAACATATCGAGGGAAGGTTGAAGTCCTCACCAACTATAACCGTATGAGTGGGGTATTTATTTGTTACGAGACTCAAATTTTCTCCGAACTGTTCCGCAACTATATCATCGGAGTCTGGGGGTCGGTAGAAGGAGCCAATTATTAACTTAGTTCGGCTGTTAAGTATAACCTCCACCCATACCAATTCGCACGGAGTATCTACTTCGACTTCACTACAAGATAAACCACTACTGACAGACACAAACACTCCACCACCAATTCTGCCTAATCTATCTTTCCTGAACACCGTCTGAGACTTCGTAAAAATTTCTGCAGAACTTATTTCAGGCTTTAGCCAGCTTTCTGTACCTATAACGATTTCAGCTTCTGTGCTTTCTATTAGCGCTTGAAGCTCAGGGACTTTCCCAGCACAACTACAACAATTTACAACTACAATTCCGACTGTTCCTTGATCCAAGCACGTCCTGTATTTGCCATGCACCCTTTGAGATTGCAGCCCACCCCATACTTTCCCGAGGCCTTTTAACCTAAAAAACCGCCCAGTCCACGCCACACAGCCTCCGCTACCCGTGTAGCCGCCAGCTGAGTGTAGTGAACTCCTGACCTATCCAGCGGAACCCGAAACCCCACCACCCTATGGCGCAAGTCAAGGAATCTGCAGCCAACACGGTCGCAAAACCGTCTGAGCCTCTGATTCAGACCCTCCACCCGGCTCTGCACTAAAGGTCCGCAGTCGGTTCTGTCAACGATGCTGCAGATGGTGAGCTCTGCCTTCATCTCGAAAGCAAGACCGGCAGCCTTCACCAAATCAGATAGCCGCTGGAATCCAGAGAGAATTTCCTCAGATCCAAAGCGACACGCGTTATTAGCGCCGACATGTGCCACCACCTGCAGCTGGCTGCACCCTGTGCTCTTCATGGCATCCGGAAGGACCCTTTCCACATCAGGAATGACTCCACCCGGAATGCACACGGAGTGCACACTGGATTTCTTCCCCTCTTTAGCCGCCATATCCCTAAGAGGCCCCATTCCGCGCCTAGCATTGGAGCTCCCAACTACCAATAAGCCCACCCTTGTTGTTGCACGGACCTTGAAGACTGAGAATCATCCTCTGAAACAGGGCAGGCAGCTGCATCTGGCTCAGCCAGAGACAGTGCCTGAAACCTGTTTGTCAGACGCACCGGGGAGGCTTTCTGATCAGCCTCCGGGGACGTCTTTCGCTGCCTGCCACGCCTTGGAACGACCTCCCAATCAACCACAGGCGAAGGCTCAGCCCCACTGCGGGCAGCAACCGGGGCAACCACACCGGCAGATCGATCTGGGGACAGACGGGACGAGGTTGACATCCCCGTGATACCCAAGTCCGGCTCCCCACAGTGGTGCCCATTGGCAACAGCCTCAAGCTGCGCGACCGAAGTCAGCGCCGCTTGCGGCTGTGAGCGAAGGGAAGCCAACTCAGCCCTCATCCGAACACAGCAATCACAGTCCCTGTCCATTCTAATCGATGTTGAACAACAGTTACTGAAACACGAGTCAGTGCCTAGATAACGCAAGGGAAACACGCAAAGAATGTATTAACTAACCTGTACAAATGCCTAACGACTGCGCTACAATCTGCCTGAATTTACGATTACAGTAACTAAAACTCGAAATTACACCTCCTATACGAAACTCATACGCAATTTAAGTAAGAATCTACGAAGTAAACACTAAAGCGCGATGCTACAACCCTCAAATACTATAATACGACCGAAATTTATGAATTAAACAATGCAAGTACCCAAAAACACGCAAAGAAATTAAGAATTAAACTATGTAACAAATAAGTAAGCTATGGGTATACGACTTGCTGCTGCAGCTGCTTATCCAACGGCGGCAGGGAGCACAGCTAAGATGCAAAATTTATTTGGTGAACGAAATACCGTTTTAGTAAACCCGATAGGGAATGGAACACAACTCAAACAAACCGGAATCTGTTACACTTGACCATAGCCGCGAGTCCTGTAAGAAACCTTGGCAATGTGGCTTGTAAGGTTATGCGTATGTAGACGAGCTAATCAGCCGGCTAGTATTGGTAAGTTGTAGCACTATCGATATTTTTAAAAATATCGGGTACCGTTATATCGATATTTAAAAGTATGTCATATCAGCGCTCGATGTATCGAAGAAAAGTAACGATAGGTCGAAGGAAAAATGTATCGACATATTGGCCTACAAAAATAACGGCTGCACATTGTAAATATACTGCCGGTTTTAGGGTAATTTCCCCGCGACTTCGAGAGGCAATCATTCTTGGAAATTACCGGTTTTAGAACTGTGTATTTACGCATTGATTTATTATTTGATATTCTCTACATCAACAAGCTAGCAGCCTGCTTATCCCCTTTAGAGCAAGAATTGAGAGAAAAGCACTTAATTTGAAAATTTGTAAGTTAATAATAGGACTTGTGCAGATGAGAAGCTTGTATTACAATACTCTTTTGGTCGACTGTTGTGTTGTTAATTAAAAACTGTCCAGTTAACCTCTCATACTTATTTTCTTAAATTGTCATTGGCTACATGTCGAAATAAACCTTTTTTCACGCTGTTGGAGGAAAATAGCGCGCTGAAGCTAAACGTTGCAGTTTCTGTTGGTAGCGGCGAATGCCGATTACGTCAGCATTTCCTCGCTACTGGTCCAGAAGCAACGACCGCTCCTGGCGAGCCCACGTGCGAGCACAAAGGCTTGGCCGGAAAAGGGGAAAAACCCGGCACGGGAAATTTGGACTACGCGTCGATCGCTTAATAAGGCCGGCTACGCTCCTAGCAAAAGCGGACTGTGAACCAAACTGAAAGACTGCTTCCTACAGCTCTCTGAGAGACTGTAATAATTTACTTCAAGTGCTAGAGTAAATCTGAACAAATCGGCAATCTCAGATAAATGAGGCGCATTCAGTGACACAACAGCAGTTTAAATAGCTTTAAAACAACGAAAGTTAATAATTTACAGTGCGAAATATTTTCACAATTAACCTCTGAGTAAACGCTTCAGGTGATTTCAACATATATATATATCTTAGATGATAGCACTGCATTACAGCTATCATCACTGAAAGCTATATATCTGTATCTATTTTATGTCCTCATTTAATGCGTCTTTCATAAGTTCTTTTTTTTACACAAATGTCTGTCAGAACATTGTATTCTGCACATTTACTTAGCTAATGAATACAGCATGAATACCTCACATATTGCCATACTTGTATAGTTATTTAATGAACAGTTTACTATTTTGCCACTAACTTTATTTAAGTGTTGATTGCAAAAAATGGTTCAAATGGCTCTGAGCACTATGCGACTTAACTTCTCAGGTCATCAGTCGCCTAGAACTTAGAACTAATTAAACCTAACTAACCTAAGGACATCACACACATCCATGGCCGAGGCAGGATTCGAACCTGCGACCGTAGCGGTCACTCGGTTCCAGACTAAAGCGCCTAGAACCGCACGGCCATTCCGGGCGGCGTTGATTGCAAGTGCTATTAAAAAAAAAACTATGCTAATTTAAATGCAGTCAATTGCATTTGGTAGTGGACACCACAGTTCAAAAGAGAACCAAAACACACCTCTGTCAGCAAGGCACAAACAATTGTTTAAATAACATAAAGCGCCAATCTGTTGTCATTTATCGTGAGTGCACTTGCACAAGAATACTGGCTTGCTTATTTATGGACAAATCTTTATTTATAATTACTGTAAGTTATCTGAGTGTGACGGAACGTTTATAACATTTCTTTGTTTAAAATGTTGTTGTAATATATTAGTTTAGTGTGGGAAAGTAATCAAGATGAATCAGATCGTGTCTGTAGAGGCTAAAGACTATGTAATTTTGGTAGGGACAGTCTTCAGCCAGTAGAGAAGCAAATGGTAGCGGAACACTATGGGAGTCAAGTGGACATTGGACTTTTCAAGTGAAGAGCTCAAGGGAGCGATTCTAGACACTTTTTGGGGAATTCTTCCAGTCCATATGTGGCATAACAGCAAGCCAATGCTTAACAGTATTGGTTAAAAAGTCTTGGTTGCAATTTTAGTTTTTTTGTTTATCAACGACGCGTTTCCCCTTATTTAGGCATCTTCAGGTTATCTTTTCTAGATGGACGCGAAAGGCACCAAGATCTACATAACGCGTTCCCGTTCACAGGAGCGAGTAACAGTAAGATGGGGGCTCAGGTAGTAAGCATAATGCGCCCCAGCGTCGTGTCCCAATACTGAAGCCTCTAATACAGAATCACCTCAAGAGGTGGCGCTTGTTACTTCTATGTTACAATGTATGATTTCCTCTTTGTCACATGTGGTTAAATATTTGGATTGTTACATCAAGATCAATTGCTCAGAGCAATTTGAACCATTTGAACCTTTCTTGAATAAATGTTATTCAGGATAATTCTATGTCGTCTACATCAATGACGGACGTTAGAATAGAACCCTTTTTATTATATTATTCATTTATCTTTTATATTTCTGAATACTTAATTAACTTGCAATTCTAGCCCATTCATAGACTATTTGACTTCAGGATCACAAATACAGGAGAGTTAGCTGTGGGAAATGAAAGTACATCTACATCTACATCTAAATGATTACTCTGCAATTCACATTTAAGTGCTTGGCAGAGGGTTCATCGAACCACAATCATACTATCTCTCCAGCATTCCACTCCCGAACAGCGCGCGGGAAAAACGAATACCTAAACCTTTCTGTTCGAGCTCTGATTTCTCTTATTTTATTTTGATGATCATTCCTACCTATGTAGGTTGGGCTCAACAAAATATTTGCGCATTCGGAAGAGAAAGTTGGTGACTGAAATTTCGTAAATAGATCTCGCCGCGACGAAAAACGTCTTTGCTTTAATGACTTCCATCCCAACTCGCATATCATATCTGCCACACTCTGCGTGGGGGCTTAATTAAATATAATTAAAAATACTTTGTATTTTTTGGTAGCTGTATGTCCGATTACGCTGTTTCGTAAACGGTTGGCCCTGACTAGTATTATTACGCTATCTGACTGCAAAGAACAACAACAAGAATGAAATGAAATTTTTCGTTAACACAATTAATTAATTAATTAAGTCCCCAGCAACTATAAACCTACAAAACCCAAGCACAAATGTAATTGTTCTGTGTGTAGGAGTGTGACTCAACGTACACATCTGGCACGGTTCTTCTTCAACAAGACAAGAATTTTTAAATACCAATTATACTGACGTGATAAAAGAAAATTAGAAATACGATAATTGCGTAAGGAAAGCAGAATTACACTCTAATACAAGAACACACGCCAGATGCTTTGTTGACTGAACCTGTAATGACGCATTATTTAGGACACTGAAAATAAAAAAACAAACGGAGTTAATTATCTCATTTATATTGATGAAAATCATTCTAATCCTTACATTATATCTCAACCAGAACTCTCCAATATCACATCTCAGCAAGCACTGCCTAATAGCACATCTCAACAAACACTCTCTGCTACAACATCTCAGCACAGACTACCACGAGACCTCGACAGGCACTGACTACTACGAGCTCTCTCCAAGCACTGACTGCTACGAGTTCTTAACAAGCACTGACTACTACGAGCTCTCTTCAAGCACTGTGGAGGCGGCTTAATAATACTCTTTGGCGCAATCTCTGGCGCAGTGGCTCAGTGTAGCCACCTTTCATATGCCCCTCCTCCACAGGCCAGAATTTGATGGTATTTTTGCCAGCATTGGTGGTGAAAATACCACCAAATTCGTCCACAAAAATACAGACAAAAATAAAAGATAATATTAATACCTAAATATCACATAATTAGTTAAAATTTTGGCTTTGCACTGACCTTTCAATAACCTAATATATAAAATACAGTAGGCAATACAAATTCTTTTCATACATGTGGCTTTACATAAGAGTTCACACAATACACAGAAAATCAGTTTATACAAATGTTCACATAAAATGCTTTCAATGATTAGTTTATACAAAAAAAGACACCAACAAGTGACATCGTTTCAGCAGAAGCAGTCCATCAGTTGCACCCAGCAATGTTGAGCAGGTGCAGACACCGACAAGTGACATCATTTCAGTAGAAGCAGTCCATCAGTTGCACCCAGCAATATTGAGCAGGTGCAGACACCAACAAGTGACATCATTTCAGTAGAAGCAGTCCATCAGTTGCACCCAGCAATGTTGAGCAGGTGCAGACACCAACAAGTGACATCATTTTAGTAGAAGCAGTCCATCAGTTGCACCCAGCAATGTTGAGCAGGTGCAGACAGCAACAAGTGACTTCATTTCAGTAGAAGCAGTTCCATTAGTGGCACCCAGCAATGTTGAGTAGGTGCAGACACCAACACGTGACATCATTTCAGTAGAAGCAGTCCATCAGTTGCACCCAGCAATGTTGAGCAGGTGCAGACACCAACAAGTGACATCATTTTAGTAGAAGCAGTCCATCAGTTGCACCCAGCAATGTTGAGCAGGTGCAGACAGCAACAAGTGACTTCATTTCAGTAGAAGCAGTTCCATTAGTGGCACCCAGCAATGTTGAGTAGGTGCAGACACCAACAAGTGACATCATTTCAGTAGAAGCAGTCCATCAGTTGCACCCAGCAATGTTGAGCAGGTGCAGACACCAACAAGTGACATCATTTTAGTAGAAGCAGTCCATCAGTTGCACCCAGCAATCTTGAGCAGGTGCAGACAGCAACAAGTGACTTCATTTCAGTAGAAGCAGTTCCATTAGTGGCATCCAGCAATGTTGAGTAGGTGCAGACACCGCCAAGTGACATCATTTCAGTAGAAACAGTTCTAACAGTGGCACCCAGCAATGTTGAGTAGGTGCAGACAGCAACAAGTGACTTCATTTCCATAGAAGTAGCTTCATCTGTGCACCCAGTAATGTTGAGTAGGTGCAGACAGCAAGAAGTGACTTCATTTCCATACAAGTAGTCCATCAGTTTCACCTAGCAATGATGAGCAGGTCCAGAGAGCAGTCCATGATATTCACTATCACTGATCAGACAGTTCAAGCATGAACAATAGTTTGAATACCCATACTAATCACACTGTTCATCAGCAGAAATAAAACATGTCCTAGTGGCACCAATCATGTAGAAAAAGTACAAGTAACAGTCCATAATATTCACTATCACTGATCACACAGTTCATCAGCAGAAATTAATCATTCCTAAGTGTCACACATTATGTTGAAAAAGTGCAGGTAACAGTTCATAATATTTACCCTCACTAATCAGACAGTTCAGGCATGAACAATAGTGTGAATGCACATACAAATGCTTTTACACTAAACATACAAATCGTAACAAACACACAAATGATGTCAGATAATTTTCATATTAACTATTACAAATACTCAAATATCAGTAAACCTATAATATTTATGGGTGTCAGTGCAAGCCACTACAAACAAATAAAATAATATTTACGAGATAGGTGGGTAGGATTAGGAAAGGAAAACACACAAAACACACTCATTCATCTTTCATCCACATTAAGTACTACTGTGTAATTGAATGGTGTTAACTGTGTAAATGTAATTCTGTCAAAATCTGATGTTCATCATGTGTATCAAGTAGTAGTGGCAGCAATGTATAACAGTCAATAATAGTTAGGTCAACGTCATAGTCATCATGTCAAGACCAATGTTTGCCAAGCCAGATCAAATGTACTGTTGTTGAACAACTGTCAGTGAGCCAAGATATGCAAATACTTCCTCTCTTCAAAAAAAATATATACTGCTTAGTGATTTAACAAAGTGTGTATAGACTATCTTCCTTCTACTTTAGTGTTCTAGTCTGCTATCTTCATCCTCCTTGTTCCATAAGACCACCAAAACTCCAATAATCATCAACTTCACACAATCTCAATAATACCTCAATAATACCTCTTCAATACGTCGATACATATAAACCTTATTGCCAATATATGCTCCTCACTTACTTTACCTCTTATCCACCAAAACTCCAATAATCATCAACTTCACACAATCTCAATAATATCTCAATAATACCTCTTCAATGCGTCGATACATATAAACCTTATTACCAATATCATTTCACTTCCATAACAACTCTTTCCTCTAGTCAGTCTCCTCGAACAAGTACAGATAAAATCCTAATGCAAACTTCAGTTCATCATCCCATACAATCTGAAGACACATTGCCAACACACAACCTCTGTGTAATCCATCTGACCCAAATCTTCTGCTCATTATGAATTATAAACAAAGAAATGCATACATGACCTCTAACAGACTTAGTTCGAATAACTCTCAGTAATTAAGTACGATTACGGAGTGTGAATAATCATAATATTTCACAGTGTGCACACCACTTCAAGAATTATGGCAAACAGAAGCAAACACGTGGAGTATTTCTTGTGTCAAGTGTCACTTCCTATTTCAATTGCTCACGAAAAATGCAGTGTAATAATTGTCAATGGTCTAAACCTATTTTTGGTATGTCATGTCGTTAGCCTCCTTCCTATTAGCATAAATTTATACAGCTTCCATAAAACCTCAGCTCATGTGACTTCAACGAAGTTCTTTGTACCAATGTCGTTCGTCGAATTATAGCAGTTCATTTTCTTATCTTAAAAATATAAGGCACTGAGCGTAAGCAAAACAAGCAATAGCGAGTAAATATACCAGTAGAGAACAGAATGTCAACAAGTGGATGCAGCACAATCCTTACAACGAGGCTCTGCCAAGCGAACAATCTATAATTAATCCAATAGTGTGACCTAAACTCTCTGTTTGTACACAGTATATCAGCATTTCTATACACCAAATTAAAGAGTAGTTATGACAACAACAGATATGTATAAATATGCAAACCATACGCATAGCAGTAAACATGTTATCTAACATAATAAACAGGTCATTAGCATCATATCAGCATAAGCAAATGAATGTTCATATGTCATCTTAATAAGTAAACATGAAGGCGCAAGCAGATAAATCACAAAGTATAACTTACATACATAATCACAGTCAGCACAATTAATCAGGTTACAATTATAATTTAAATACATAAGTACAGCAGGCACATAATTAAAAAAAAAAATGACATCAGTGAAAAAGCATAGCAGCCAAGCGATGCATAACATATACAAATAACAATCCTGTTCATTAATAAAACATTGACAAAAATCAGCAAATGTACGCAAGCACGTCGCTTCACACGTAAATTCATAGAACATGAAATTAGCACAAAGTATGAATCACGTAATCGCGAGCAGCAAATTACGTCTAAAGTACGTACCTAAGTGGAAATATGTTACCTGAAAAATGAACTCAATTAATAGTTACCCTTTTTAGTTTATTAGTTTCTTCTTCGAAATTACATTCTTCCTGAAAATTTCTCGATAGCAAGTGCTCTTAACGTCGGAGACACGCAGAATTTACCTGAAGTTCTTAAATATTTTATAGAACCGTATCCTGGAAAATACTGAATGTTAATAACATAATTCATCAAGTCACTATAGCTATATACTGAATTTAATCGGAGAAATTAGACTGTGTGTTTGTTTACGGCTCTCAGTGCATTCGCACTGAGCGCTCGATCAGCTGTAGGCGCGTGACGTAGGAAGCAATTGTTTGCGGTCAACGACTGCCTTGTGCGGCGCGCAGACTTGACTGTTGCTTTGAGTATATGCCGCCGCCAAAACACAGCGCGGTATCCTTGTACTCTCCGCATGTTTACATGTAGCTGTTAGTTTCTCACAAGTATGTCATTCCACAAAAATTTTTACGTTAGATATATGATGTATTCCCTTAGAGCGTCGTGATTTAAGAGTTTCTACTTCGACAGTGTTATCATGAATAATTTTACGGATTCTATATGGACCGTTATAAAGCAGAAAAAATTTGCGACACAAGCCTTTTCCTTTGTGAGACAAACGGTGGGACTTAATTAACACCTTCTGACAAACTGACAAGATTTTTGAACGACCAGGACGCTTAGCTGATCTCTCTCTTCTAGCAGCCGCAGATGCAATATTTCGTAGAGCCAGGTTGACAACTTCAGAACGCCGCAGTTTCCGTGAAGGCGGAAAAGGAACTATTTCAGAAATGCGATTTGTCGGTGCTTTGTTTTTTAATATCAATATAGGCGGTAAAGAAGTTGAATCATTAGGGAGTTCATTCAGAATGTTTTGAAAAATATGAAGATACTGATCCCACGTTCTGTGATTCTGATGACAATAAAGACGACACAATTTATTGATTTCCTTCATCCATCTCTCTGAAGCGTTAGATTGAGGGTGAAAAAGTGAAATGAAGACTGGTTTAATTTTACGATGCTGTAGAGTAAGAAGCCAAATTTTAGAACGAAACTGTGATCCATTATCTGATATAACCTTATCAACATGACCAACTTCTTTAAGAAAATGTTTGATGAAAGCATTCGATACTGAACGAGCTGTTGCTTTGCGTAACGGTGTAAAACACACATATTTTGACGTCAACTCCACTGCTACGAAAATGTACGCAAAACCATTAGTAGAACGAACCACTGGACCGAACAAATCGACTGCAGCCATCTCCTTTAATTTCGCTGGAATGATAGGAAACAACGGTGCTCTGTGAGAAACTGTTGGCGGCTTAACCTTTTGACATAATTTGCATTTGGCCAGAACAGATCGAATACGTTTTTCCATATTACTGAAGTAGCAATTTTCTCGTAATTTGTGAAAGCATTTTCTGGGACCAAAGTGTGCATAACTGAAATGCGTATACCAAATCAATTTATTGACCCACTCATCAGGAATACAAACTAACCAAACAGAGTTGTCGACCGATTTTCGTTTAAAAAGAATGTCATTGCGGACTGAATAGCATCTAGTTTCTCTGGATCAGGAAGAATACCTTCTGTAGAAATAATGTGACCGAGAAATTTCACCTGAGAACGACCAAATTCAGATTTTTCTAAGTTCACTGTAATGCCAACTTCTGCAAAAATACGTAATGATGAATCCAAAATTTTGTTATGCTCACTCCAAGAATGTTTAGCAATAAGAATGTCGTCAACATATGAAGTAATATTGTCACGAAGATAAACAGGTAAAATTTCATTTAAGCTACGAATGAATGCTGCTGAAGATACAGTAAGTCCAAACGGTAATTTCCGAAACTGGTAACAGTTACCAAAGGCTAAAAAGGCAGTATATTTTCTACAATCAGGGTGGAGTTCTATCTGCCAAAAACTTGCGTGCATATCAATCGTCGATAAAACTTTAATTCCATGGAAATGTTGAAGAAGTTCATCTAAATTTTGTGGGCGGTCAGTTTCAGGAATGATGATATTATTTATCTGTCTGGAATCCAGAACCAAACGAATTGACCCATCCTTTTTAAGAACAACGTGTAATGGACTGGTATAAGAACTGACTGCAGGCTCAATAATGCCCTGATCTAACATGTACTGAAGTTCATTCTTAACCTTGTCTCTGTAAGCCAAAGGAATAGCGTACGTTTTCCCGCGAAATGGTGTGTGTTCTTTTACTTTAAATAAATATTGTAAGCCTTGTATAGTTCCTGTGTGATGACTAAACACTGTAGCATGTGAAGTCAAAATGTGGTGCAGCTCTTCTGTTGCAACGTCATCTGGCACTTCAGCTTTCTTAACCTTTTCATTAATTAATTCTTCGCTATTAATTATATCATCCATCGCGTCCCTGTATCTATTGTCATTGTCATGAATGAACACATTGTCGTCATAATGCTCAATGAAAACATCAGAAGTAAGAAACCTTAAACATTTTGTATCTGACTCAGATCTTGTTAAACACTCGAAAAATTTCAAACATTTCGGCATTCCGGCAACAGTCAAATTCACACTTCCTTCTTTAAAGTTCAAAATTGCCTTATGTGCGTTAAGAAACTCCATACCTAATATAATTTGGGTACTGAGTAATGGAACAATAATAAAATTAGCAGAAAATTCGTATCCTTGACAAATGAAATTTAAATTGATCTTTTGTTTGACTTCCACACTTTTTCCAGAAATCGCTCCTCGAATTGTAGTTTTAGAAATAGGTAACACAGGACAAGCAATAGTTCTTTCACATATACGAAAAACTGATTCACTAATGACATTCAATGGGCTCCCAGAATCTAAAACTGCAGTGAACTTATTCTTACCCACATATACTTCAATAACAGGATGTGAAAATGCGTCTACATTATTTTCCTTTTCGTCTAACAAAATGTCTCTCATGCCTTCCAGGCGTACGTAGTGTAAAGTCGTAGTGTCATTACTTTCTGAACCGTCTATATTGCTGCCAGAAGCCGAAGCTACAAGTCATTGTCGATTGTTTGCGTCACGTCTTTGATTATTCGCGTCATGTCGCGGATCAATTTCAACGATTTGCACTTGTCTCTCAGAGGTTCTGTCACGTGGAGGATGCCAATTAGGTCCCTCCTGTCTGTTAGATGCAAATTCTTGGTTGTGTCTGTTATTAAAATTTCTGTTTTCCTGTCTGTCTGCATAACTCCTTCTTGTATAATTTCGACTGTCACTTCTGAAATTATTGTTGTATCTACTACCCTGATTATTTCTGTAGTAAGCATTTCTATTACTGTTTGAATAATTTCTGTCTTGATAATACCGATTACTGTTTCCGTATGATTGAACATTCCGGTACGAATTACCGCTATTGTAATTGTCTGTGTAATTTCTGTTAGAACGTCTGTTATTGTCATAGGGCTGGTATCTATTGTCCTGTCTGTTACGTCTGTCATTCTCAAAGTTACCCATATAACGCCCGTTCCGATCACTATCTCTTTTCTCTGAAAATCTGTTGTAATTACTGTTACTGAAAAAGTTACAAGAAGTCCCGTCGTCGTTGCCATACTCAAGTTCTTGCAACAAAGTCTTAAAAGTCTCGATGTCGTCTTTACATCTTCCAGCTAAAGCAATTTGTCTTATGGATTGTGGCAGCTTAGTTAAACAAATGCGAATTAATTCAGTCGGGCTATAAGGGTTGGAAAGGAACTGATTCTTTCGAATCATGTCTTCAAAATATTCCGCTGGCGTGCGGAACTCAGACTGTTTGAAATTACGCTGCATAATAAGACTGTGTTTGACTCTGTCTTGCGTGTTTTCGGACCAATATGCCGATAGAAATGCATGATAAAAATCATTCAGATTATTACAATCTCTAATGAGTGCGCGCATCCTCGTCGCCGGTTCGTTTTCTAAATATCCACACATAAATTCCAGTTTGTGACTTAGTGGCCAATTTGGTGGAAGTGCGTACATAAATTGATCTAACCATGCACATGGATGTAGGTCATTCTTAGAGTTGCGGAAGATCTAAAATATCCGAACAGTCAAAAAGTGTTTGTAGTCAAAGTTTTCGCCTCGTGGCGACAAAGACCTACCGCGTCTGTCCCAGTCCCAATGACGATTATTGTCAAGTTCGCGCGCCCGGCGCTTTCTTGTCGCATCCCGTAAATGAAACAAATTATTTTCTTCAAACCCCTCTAATATCTGTGATCCCAAATTTCTTTTGCTGTCTTTTCCTACAATTTCGCCTTCAATCTGTTTGACTTGCTTTCGTAATGCCTCAACTTCCCTTTTAACGCGTTCATTAAATTTTCCCTGATTTTCAACATGCCTATTTATGTTCTGGTACTCTTCGATTTCTGCAAATGGTAATGGAGCTGTATCATCCGAATCTCTGTCCCCATGTAAACTAAGATTTGTCAATTTATCTGATATCTCCTCAACTCTTTCCGCTAAATCACCTATTTTTTCTTTCTGTTTATTTACGTCTTCCGTAAGTGTCGCAACTCGGGCTTCAGTATTAACACATTTGGTAGTTAACTGTTCATATTGTTGTGTTAGATTATTTAATCTGTCATTTGGTACGGATTCCTCGATTCTCTCAAATATTTCTTCCTTATCTTTTGCACGTTGTAAATTTAACTCTGAAAATTTCTGTACTATCTCGCGATCTCTTTCTTCCTGTTCCCTTTGTCTAATCTCTACTGCAATTAATCTATTATTGTGAGCATTCAAAATCGGTTGTACTTCTTCTCTGATTTCTTTCTTTAATTCATCTTTCACGTTTCTGAAACATGTCCCTATTCGTGAATCTAACCGTGTTTCCAAAATTCCCATCTCTGTTTTAATTGTTCCTATCTCTGTTTTTAATTCAGATCCTAACTGTGATCCAAGTGAGTCTAATCGCGTTCCCATTGATCCCATCTCTGTTTTAATTGTTCCTATCTCAGTTTTAATTGTTCCCATTTGTGATCCCAAATTTAATATTGCACTCATCAACTGCTCCATGTTAACTGTTTCAAAATTCTTTTCGCCCCTAACATTTCCCGCAAAACCAGCTTCCTTCGTCATAGCTTTAAAGCTATCTGTGTTCGATACCATTTCAGAATCTTCTATCGTTAATCTCGTATTCTGTGAATTTTCTGATTGAGAAAAATTTTGAAATGGTTCCGGACTATTTTCCCGACTTATTACATTGTTTTCCACTTCATTATCCATCATACTGTTTTCCTCTGTTGGCGAGTTCGCCATGTTAACAATTTCGTCATTCTCACTATTCATCATTTTTGCCTTTTTCATCGATCGCGTAATCATTTACAAAACATAAAAAATTCGTCACTGTACGAAAATTACAAACAATGACTCTTTATCTCCAACAATACCATTTACATGAAATGTTTCCCTCAAACACGATTAATCGAACAATTGAAATAATTGCACTAAATTGTCAAACCCATAGACAAGACAATAAAAATTAAATTTTGAAAAATACCATTAGAAGAATGCCAATTACCAAATCTACACATGCAATATAAACTACAATTACTAAACTACAAATTACTACAGCAATACTACTGTCTACTATTTTTACAATCAGAAGATTCCAAGGGACGATCCGAAGCAGCGGTCGCCACGTGCATGGGGGCTTAATTAAATAAGATTGAAAATTATTTTTAGTATTTAGTAGCTGTATGTCCGATTACACTGTGTCTCGTAATCGGTTGGCTCTGACTAGTATTATTACGCTATCTGACTGCAAAGAACAACAACAAGAATGAAATGAAATTTTTCGTTAACACAATTAATTAATTAATTAAGTCCCCAGCAACTATAAAACCTACAAAACCCAAGCACAAATGTAATTGTTCTGTGTGTGGGAGTGTGACTCAACGTACACATCTGGCACAGTTCTTCTTCAACAAGACAAGAATTTTTAAATACCAATTATACTGCCGTGATAAAAGAAAATTAGAAATACGATAATTGCGTAAGGAAAGCAGAATTACACTCTAATACAAGAACACATGCCAGATGCTTTGTTGACTGAACCTGTAATGACGCATTATTTAGGACACTGAAAATAAAAAAACAAACGGAGTTAATTACCTCATTTATATTGATGAAAATCATTCTAATCCTTACATTATATCTCAACCAGAACTCTCCAATATCACATCTCAGCAAGCACTGCCTAATAGCACATCTCAACAAACACTCTCCGCTACAACATCTCAGCACAGACTACCACGAGACCTCGACAGGCACTGACTACTACGAGCTCTCTCCAAGCACTGACTGCTACGAGTTCTTAACAGGCACTGACTACTACGAGCTCTCTTCAAACACTGTGGAGGCGGCTTAATAATACTCTTTGGCGCAATCTCTGGCGCAGTGGCTCAGTGTAGCCACCTTTCAACTCTCTCCCCTATTACGTGATAATACAAAACGAGCTGCCCTTTTTTTGCACCCTTGCGATGTCCTCTGGCAATCCCACCTGGTAAGGATCCCACACCGCGCAGCAATATTCTAACAGAGGACGAACGAGTGTAGTGTAAGCTGTCTCTTTAGTGGACTTGTTGCATCTTCTAAGTGTCCTGCCAATGAAACGCAACCTTTGGCTCACCTTCCCCACAATATTATCTATGTGGTCTTTCCAACTCAAGTTGTTCGTGATTTTAACACCCAGGTAGTTAGTTGAATTGACAGCCTTGAGAATTGTACTATTTATCGAGTAATCGAATTCCAACGGATTTCTTTTGGAACTCATGTGGATCACCTCACACTTTTCGTCATTCAGCGTCAACTGCCACCTGCCACACCATACAGCAATCTCTTCTAAATCGCTTTGCAACTGATACTGGTCTTCGGATGACCTTACTAGACGGTAAATCACAGCATCATCTGCGAACAACCTAAGAGAACTGCTCAGATTGTCACCCAGGTCGCTTATATAGATCAGGAACAGCAGAGGTCCCAGGACGATTCCCTGGGGAACATCTGATGTCACTTCAGTTTTACTCGATGATTTGCCGTCTGTTACTACGAACTGCGACCTTCCTGACAGGAAATCACGAATCCTGTCGCACAACTGAGACGATACCCCATAGGCCCGCAGCTTGATTAGAAGTAGCTTGTGAGGAACGGTGTCAAAAGCCTTCTGGAAATCCAGAAATACGGAATCAACCTGAGATCCCCTGTCGATAGCGGCCATTACTTCGTGCGAATAAAGAGCTAGCTGCGTTGCACAAGTACGGCGCGATCCTGTGGCTACTTCAAGCTATTCGTTTCTAAACACAGCCGTGCATAGCCCAGGTACCTAAAGTAGAAATAACCGCAGGTGAAGACGCACCTGGTTTGCTCGTATTGGATGCTGTTAGGGAGAGCAATTGCACAGCAGTAACCGTTAGGTATCGCCGCAGGCTTGGCAAACATTTACTTGTAGAAAAATGTTACCCTGAGATTCAGAATAGCTGCATGAGAGGAGCTTTATGATCTTATGTAGCACCTCACTAATACACACTCCTTGCTGCCTTTATATTCAGCTCCTTCTCTGTCTCTTTCTCAGCATATTTACATGCACCCACTTTCGGAAGGACACTATAAGACAGAAAAATACACTTCACTTTAGCGCAGTCTCGACCAGAATAACATGAACATTACCACTTTGTTCTCGTTCAAATCTTGCAAGGCATGCCTAGCACCTGACTGCCCTGGTTCCACATTCGCTGAGACCATATTCTCAGCAAAGGTCATCGGCAGGGAAAAATACCGTAGCAGACGCCGCAGCGAACATACAGAGGTCGACCAATGGACTGCGAGATAACAGTAAAAGTTGCTCGTGAGTAGTCGGCACCTTGTTCATCTTCTTCTTTAGCCTGTCTCAGTCCATTGTCTCAGTCCATTGTCTCCGATTTTGAGCCTCCTGGTACCATCGTGTTCCAATCATCTGCTTCATGTCATCAAGCCATCTCTTCTGGGGTCTTCCAGTGCCTCTCTTGTGGTCTCACGGTCTCCAGTATCGAATTCTAGGGGCCCACCTGGTGTGATATTGTCGAACTACGCGTCCTATCCATTGCCACTTCAGGCTTGCAATTCTTTTTAAGATGTCTCTTACCTTTGTTCTCCTTCAAATTTCCTCTTGTCCAAGCCTATCCCTCAGGCTGACACCACAGCTGCTTGTGTGCACTTTAGTTTATGGGCACTTGCCTTCATCAGGATCATAGTTTACAGGCCGTAAGCTGTAGCTGGCAGGATGCACATATTGTATACCATAGCCTTCAGGTTATTTGGGACATTCTTGTTGGTCAGGATAAATCTTAGTTTCTGGAAAGGTGTACAGCTCGATCATATTCTGGGTGGAATTTCTGCATTTTGATTGTTTTCCACTAGTTTTGTGGCCGAGGTAGATGTATTCATCAACAGCTTCTATAGCCTGGTTTCCGACTTTAAGTGAATAGATGTCTGGGCTTAGTATTTTCGTTTTTTTATGTTCATTTCTATGCCAATCTTTGCAGAGGAAACTCTTAATCCTTGTATCATACTCTTTAGTCCTTCCAGATCTTCACTTATGAGCACAACATTTTCGATAGAGCGCATGATGGTTCAGATATGAGCCACTGATTTTTATTCTTTTGTTATTCCGATCTAGTGATTAGAATAGGTCTTCCAATCTTAGGATGAACAGTTTCGGAGAGATGGTGTCACCCTGGCGAACTCCTTTGCTGGTTGGGATCTTTCTGGTGAGAGTCTTCATCCTCTCTGTCATAGTTACCTGTTCATAGATGTTAAGAGCTGTAAATGTCTTTAATTTATCGTGGCATTTTCAAGGGCCTTCATGATTGTCCAAATCCCCCTGGTGTCAAAGCTTTTAGATAATCTATAAAGCCTAGACGAATCCTGATGTTAAACTCAGCTGTTTTCTCAAGAAGAAGGTGATTAGTCTGGATTTGGTCCGTTGTAGAAAAACCTTTTCGAAATCCTGCTAGCTCAACAGGTTTGATATAAATCCAGTTATCTTGTGAGGCAGTTGGTATTAATATTAGTCAGGAATTTGTAAAGATGTGATCAGAAACTAACCGGACTACAGTTCTCCATGTTTTCCTTGCCATATATAATGAAGCGAATATCTGAAGTTGATAGATAGAACAGACAACTTTTAATCTTTGTTCTCTCGAAAAATAGCTCCACAATACTGCAGCATGAGCTGAAATAATGAGGGCGCGGGATGTCCGTGACATTAGAGTTCCCTCAACCACTACCAGGTGTGACCTGCAGTCAGTCATACACAATGGTTCCCCACACCATGACTCCTGGAGCAAACACAGCGGTGCCTCTCATTGGAAGAATGGGACCTCCATCCAGGTGGCCACCATACTAGCCGACGACAGTCATCTAGGTTAGTTCAGAATGGCGATTCGTCACTGAATACAAAGCTTTGCCATTCGTCAGCAGTCCATGCTTCCCTGTCACGGTATCCCTCCTAAGTCAGCCATTCGTGTTGTAGTGAGAGCGGCAGTCTGCGCATGGCTCAGTTATTCACTGGTCCGCCTCCTGCTTGATTGTGTCCAATGGCGTGGGATTACACGCAGTGTTGTAGAAACTCCATTACTGATTCTCAGTTGGCAGGCACGGATGTGAAGCTGCTAAGATGTGCTTGGAGCACAATACGGCGATCCGCCATTGTGGTGGCCGTCTGAAACCTCGATAACGAGTACGCATGCCCTCACTTCCCATGCTGTCCAACATCGGGCCACTGTCACATCAGAATTTCCCCACAAATCTCGATATTGTGCGGTTCGACCTGCCGGCCAAATGGAGACTCAAAACAACGCTCCTTTCAAACACTGTCAGGTGGTGATAACGCTGTCTCACATGAGTTTGCAACATCTCAGTGTCCTTCACAGTGATCGCTCAACATCTGACGATGTTCAAGCCCTTACATACCCTGCCACGTCTGGTAACGACGCTAAACACGAACAACACTAATCACCCCGGTAGCCGTTCTACGTGTCACAGAGAACTGCAATTACGCGCCGATGGTGTGTACGTGTACGAAATTCCATTGACATCCGGCCATGTCTTTGGGTGCTTCGTTTTTTTGTCAGGCAGTGTATAATTCGTTTGTTTTTTAAATAAAACGCGGTGGCAGGAACTTTGCTGAGACATTGTTGAAAAAAATTCCTTCTCGGAATTCACCTGATGCAGGAAACCACAGATGACTAGATGAGGATTTGAATGCATCGCAAACCTTGTGAGGAGTCCAATCTTTTATCTCCGTAAAATTGTCCCGTTACATGAACTATCTACTGCGTCGGTTGCCCGTAACATACAACATTGTCTTCGTTAATATGAGGTGCATTCAAGTTCTAAGGCCTCCGATTCTTTTTCTCTGGGCTGGAAAGAGATAGAAACATGTGTATTGTTTTAAAATGAGGCCGCGTTCATTGTCAATATGTCCCAAAGATGGCAGCACCGTACGGCAGATGGAATTTTACCGCCAGTGGCGAGAATGAGAACTGTTTTAAATACTTAAAATGGCGACGTTTTCCTTACTTGAACAGCATGCAATCATTCGTTTTCTGAATTTGCATGGTGTGAAACCAATTGAAATTCATCGACAGTTGAAGGAGACATGTGGTGATGGAGTTATGGATGTGTCGAAAGTGCATTCGTGGGTGCGACAGTTTAATGAAGGCAGAACATCGTGTGACAACAAACCGAAACAACCTCGGGCTCGGACAAGCCGGTCTGACGACAAGATCGAGAAAGTGGAGAG
The DNA here is from genome assembly GCF_021461385.2 of Schistocerca piceifrons. Lineage (NCBI taxonomy): Eukaryota > Metazoa > Arthropoda > Insecta > Orthoptera > Acrididae > Schistocerca > Schistocerca piceifrons. The sequence continues at coordinate 662,132,226 of NC_060142.1, forward strand.
AACTGTTTTGGGGGATCGCCAAATGACTGTTGAACAGATCGCCTCCAGAGTTGCCTTTTCTGTGGGTTCTGTGCACACAAACCTGCATGACGACCTGAAAATGCGAAAAGTGTCATCCAGGTGGGTGCCACGAATGCTGACGGACGACCACACGGCTGCCCGCGTGGCATGTTGCCAAGCAATGTTGACGCGCAACGACAGCACGAATGGGACTTTCTTTTCGTCGGTTGTGACAATGGATGAGACGTGGATGCCATTTTTCAATCCAGAAACAAAGCGCCAGTCAGCTCAATGGAAGCACACAGATTCACCACCACCAAAAAAATTTCGGGTAACCGCCAGTGCTGAAAAATGATGGTGTCCATGTTCTGGGACAGCGAGGGCGTAATCCTTACCCATTGCGTTCCAAAGGGCACTACGGTAACAGGTGCATCCTACGAAAATGTTTTGAAGAGCAAATTCCTTCCTGCACTGCAACAAAATCGTCCGGGAAGGGCTGCGTGTGTGCTGTTTCACCAAGACAATGCACCCGCACATCGAGCTAACGTTACGCAACAGCTTCTTCGTGATAACAACTTCAAAGTGATTCCTCATGCTCCCTACTCACCTGACCTGGCTCCTAGTGACTTTTGGCTTTTTCCAACAATGAAAGACACTCTCCGTGGCCGCACATTCACCAGCCGTGCTGCTATTGCCTCAGCGATTTTCCAGTGGTCAAAACAGACTCCTAAAGAAGCCTTCGCCGCTGCCGTGGAATCATGGCGTCAGCGTTGTGAAAAATGTGTACGTCTGCAGGGCGATTACGTCGAGAAGTAACGCCAGTTTCATAGATTTCGGGTGAGTAGTTAATTAGAAAAAAAATCGGAGGCCTTAGAACTTGAATGCACCTCGTACTGTGCCAGAGGATGTAACCGCTGTCAATTTTTAGTGGTGTCAACATCATCACTTTCGAAGCACAGTGAGTAACATAAATATTCGGACACTGTGAGATATTTGCTTTGTAGCATCGTAACTTTACTCTTAACAAAACAAAAATTAAAAAATGATCTAGTATTGTATTAAGGTGGATGTTCAGTAGATAATAGTTACGAACCTTTTTTACACAACTTATAACACTTGTTACAAAATACTACGATTTAAATAACACACTGTTAGACTTTCACGTTACTTTAATACTCGGACAGTTGGCAGAATAGCACTTGTTCTGATTGTAGACGCTAAGTTATATACTCTGAGTTAGAGGGCATTATTTGTTTACAAGCGCGGTCGACTGTCCGTACGGTACAATGCCATGCAAAACCAACATCAGTTTTGATATACGACAACTTGTGATTTTTCATTAGAGAAGATAAACTCCTTTGTCAAAATCGCTAATAATAACCTTCATTCCTGATAACCGGTTTCGGTAATCAGTGTTAGATCTTGATTGATAGCTTATTGCATATTTCTTAAAATAGTAGTAAAAGTGCTCTTTCCTAACATGAAAGGTAAATCATATAGATAAACTGCTGCCATGCTCAACATAAGTAAGGATGTTGTTGCGGATATCATCAGAAGATTAGAAAACGAGGACTGTATAGACTGTATACCTTAAAGGCTGGACACGCGTTACAAGAGGAATATAATACGAAAAATAAGTGAAAGGTGGCTACACTGAGCCATTGCGCCAGAGATTGCGCCAAAGAGTATTATTAAGCCGCCTACACAGTGCTTGGGGAGAGCTCGTAGTAGTGAGTGCCTGTCGAGGACTCGTGGTAGTCAGTACTTGTTAAGAACTCGTAGCAGAGATGAGCTAGTAGGCAGTGCTTGCTGAGATGTGATATTGGAGAGTCTTGTTGAGATGTGGTAGTAGAGAATCGGTGTGGAGATATATTGTAAGGATTAGAGTATTTTCATCAATATAAATGAGGTAATTAACTCCGTTTGTTTTTTTATTTTCAGTGTCCTAAATAATGCGTCATTACAGGTTCAGTCAACAAAGCATCTGGCGTGTGTTCTTGTATTAGAGTTTAATTCTGCTTTCCTTACGCAATGATAGTATTTCTAATTTTCTTTTATCACGTCAGTAAAATTGGTATTTAAAAATTCTTGTCTTGTTGAAGAAGAACCGTGCCAGATGTGCGTTGACTCATACTTCCACATACAGAACAGTTATACTTGTGCTTGGTTTCGTAGGTTTCATAGTTGCTGGGGACTTATTTAATTAATTGTGTTAACGAAAATTTTCATTTCATTCTTTGTTGTTGTTCTTTGCAGTCAGATAGCGTAATAATACTAGTCAGGGCCAACCGTTTACGAAACAGCGTAATCGGACAAACAGCTACCAAAAAATATTCTCATTTTAAATAATTAAGCCCCCATGCACGTGGCGACCGCTGCTTCGGATAGTCCCTTGGAATTCTTCTGATTGTAAAAATAGTAGACAGTAGTATTGTTGTAGTAATTTGTAGTTTAGTAATTGTAGTCTATTTTGCATGTGTAGATTTGGTAATAGTCATTCTTCTAATGGTATTTTTCTCAGAATTTGATTTGTTGTCTTGTATACGGGTTTGACAATTTAGGGCAATTATTTCAATTGTTCGATTAATCGTGTTTGAGGGAAACATTTCATGTAAATGGTATTGTTGGAGATGAGGAGTCATTGTGTGTCATTTTCGTACAGTGACGAGTTTTGTATGTTTTGTAAATGATTACGCGATCGATGAAAAAGGCAAAAATGATGGATAGTCAGAATGACGAAATTGTTGACATGGCGAACTCGCCAACACAGGAGAACAGTGTGATGAATAATGAAGTGGAAAACAATGTAATAAGTCGGGAAAATAGTCCGGAACCATTTCAAAATTTTTCTCAATCAGAAAATTCACAGAATACGAGATTAACGATAGAAGATTCTGGAATAGTATCGAACACAGATAGCTTTACAGCTATGACGAAGGAAGCTGGTTTTGTGGGAAATGTTAGGGGCGAAAGGAATTTCGAACAAGTTAATATGGAGCAGTTGATGAGTGCTATATTAAATGTGGGATCACAGTTACGATCTGAATTTAAAACAGAGATAGGAACAATTAAAACTCAGATAGGAACAATTACAACTGGTATGGGAACAATGGAAACACGGTTAGACTCACTGGGATCACAAATGGGAACAATGGAAACACGGTTTGGATCTGAATTAAAAACAGAGATGGGAACTTTGCGATCTGAATTAAAAACTGATATGGGAACAATGGAAGCACGGTTTCGATATGAATTAAAAACACAGATGGAAACAATGGAAACACGGTTAGACTCACGAATAGGGACATGTTTCAAAAACATGAAAGATGAATTAAAGAAAGAAATCAGAGAAGAAGTACAACCGATTTCGAATGCTCACAATAATAGATTAATTGCAGTAGAGATTAGACAAAGGGAACAGGATAGAGAACAGGAAGAAAGAGATCGCGTGATAGTCCAGAAATTTTCAGAGTTAAATTTACAACGTGCAAAAGATAAGGAAGAAATATTTGAGAGAATCGAGGAATCCGTACCAAATGACAGATTAAATAATCTAACACAACAATATGAACAGTTAACTGCCAAGTGTGTCAATACTGAAACCCGAGTCACGACACTTACGGAAGACGTAAATAAACAGAAAGAACAAATAGGTGACTTATCGGAAGGAGTTGAGGAGATTTCAGATAAATTGACAAATCTTAGTTTACATGGGGACAGAGATTCGGATGCTACAGCTCCATTACCATTCACAGAAACCGAAGAGTACCAGAACATAAATAAACATGTTGAAAATCAGGGAAAATTTAATGAACGCGTTAAAAGGGAAGTTGAGGTATTACGAAAGCAAGTCAAACAGATCGAAGGCGAAATTGTAGAAAAAGACAGCAAAAGAAATTTGGAATCACAGATATCAGAGGGGTTTGAAGAAAATAATTTGTTTCATTTACGGGATGCGACAAGAGAGCGCCAGGCGCGCGAACTTGACAATAATCGTCATTGGGATTGGGACAGACGCGGTAGGTCTTTGTCGCCACGAGGCGAAAATTTTGACTATAAACACTTTTTGACTGTCTGGAAATTTAAGATCTTCCGCAACTCTGAGAATGACATACATCCATGTGCATGGTTAGATCAATTTATGTACGCACTTCCACCAAATTGGCCACTGAGACACAAACTGGAATTTATGTGTGGATATTTAGAAAACGAACCGGCGACGCGGATGCGCGCACTCATTAGAGATTGTAATAATCTGAATGATTTTTATCATGCATTTCTATCGGCATATTGGTCCGAAAACACGCAAGACAGAGTCAAGCATAGTCTGATTATGCAGCGTAATTTTAAACAGTCTGAGTTCCGCACGCCAGCAGAATATTTTGAAGACATGATTCGAAAGAATCAGTTCCTTTTCAACCCTTATAGCCCGACTGAATTAATTCGCATTTGTTTAACTAAGCTGCCATAATCCATAAGACAAATTGCTTTAGTGCTTTAGCCGGAAGATGTAAAGACGACATTGAGACTTTTAAGACTTTGTTGCAAGAACTTGAGTATGACAACGACGACGGGACTTCTTGTAACTTTTTCAGTAACAGTATTTACAATATATTTTCAGAGAAAAGAGATAGTGATCGGAACGGGCGTTATATGGGTAATTTTAAGAATGACAGACGTAACAGACAGGACAATAGATACCAGCCTTATGACAATAACAGACGTTCTAACAGAAATTACACAGACAATTATAATAATGGTAATTCGTACCGGAATGATCAATCATACGGAAACAGTAATCGGTATCATCAGGATACAGTAATAGAAATGCTTACTACAGAAATAATCAGGGTAGTAGATACAACAATAATTTCAGAAGTGACAGTCGAAATTACACAAGAAGTAGTTATGCAGACAGACAGGAAAACAGAAATTTTAATAACAGACACAACCAAGAATTTGCATCTAACAGACAGGAGGGACCTAGTTGGCATCCTCCACGTGACAGAACTTCAGAGAGACAAGTGCAAATAGTAGAAATTGATCCGCGAAATGACGCGAATAATCAAAGACGTGACGCAAACAATCGACAATGACTTGCAGCTTCGGCTTCTGGCAGCAATATAGACGGTTCAGAAAGTAATGACACTACGACTTTACACTACGTACACCTGGAAGACATGAGAGACATTTTGTTAGACGAAAAGGAAAATAATGTAGACGCATTTTTACATCCTGTTATTGAAGTATGTGTGGGTAAGAATAAGTTCACTGCAGTTTTAGATTCTGGGAGCCCACTGAATGTCATTAGTGAATCAGTTTTTCGTATGTGTGTAAGAACTATTGCTTGTCCTGTGTTACCTATTTCTAAAACTACAATTCGAGGAGCGATTTCTGGAAAAAGTGTGGAAGTCAAACAACAGACCAATTTAAATTTCATTTGTCAAGGATACGAATTTTCTGCTAATTTTATTATTGTTCCATTACTCAGTACACAAATTATATTAGGTATGGAGTTTCTTAACGCACATAAGGCAATTTTGAACTTTAAAGAAGGAAGTGTGAATTTGACTGTTGCCGGAATGCCGAAATGTTTGAAATTTTTCGAGTGTTTAACAAGATCTGAGTCAGATACAAAATGTTTAAGGTTTCTTACTTCTGATGTTTTCGTTGAGCATTATGACGACAATGTGTTCATTCATGACAATGACAATAGATACAGGGACGCGATGGATGATATAATTAATAGCGAAGAATTAATTAATGAAAAGGTTAAGAAAGCTGAAGTGCCAGATGACGTTGCAACAGAAGAGCTGCACCACATTTTGACTTCACATGCTACAGTGTTTAGTCATCACACAGGAACTATACAAGGCTTACAATATTTATTTAAAGTAAAAGAACACACACCATTTCGCGGGAAAACGTACGCTATTCCTTTGGCTTACAGAGACAAGGTTAAGAATGAACTTCAGTACATGTTAGATCAGGGCATTATTGAGCCTGCAGTCAGTCCTTATACCAGCCCATTACACGTTGTTCATAAAAAGGATGGGTCAATTCGTTTGGTTCTGGATTCCAGACAGATAAATAATATCATCATTCCTGAAACTGACCGTCCACAAAATTTAGATGAACTTCTTCAACATTGTCATGGAATTAAAGTTTTATCCACGATTGATATGCGCGCAAGTTTTTGGCAAATAGAACTCCACCCTGACTGTAGAAAATACACGGCCTTTTTAGCCTTTGGTAACTGTTACCAGTTTCGGAAATTACCGTTTGGACTTACTTTATCTTCAGCAGCATTCATTCGTAGCTTAAATGAAATTTTACCTGTTTATCTTCGTGACAATATTACTTCATATGTTGACGATATTCTTATTGCTAAACATTCTTGGAGTGAGCACAACAAAATTTTGGATTCATTGTTACGTATCTTTGCAAGAGTTGGCATTACTGTGAACTTGGAAAAATCTGAATTTGGTCGTTCTCAGGCGAAATTTCTCGGTCACATTATTTCTACAGAAGGTATTCTTCCTGATCCAGAGAAATTAGACGCTATTCGTAACCATGCTGTTCCTACCACAAAACGTGATGTTCGTACACTCCTGGAAATTGAAATAAGAACACCGTGAATTCATTGTCCCAGGAAGGGGAAACTTTATTGACACATTCCTGGGGTCAGATACATCACATGATCACACTGACAGAACCACAGGCACATAGACACAGGCAACAGAGCATGCACAATGTCGGCACTAGTACGGTGTATATCCACCTTTCGCAGCAATGCAGGCTGCTATTCTCCCATGGAGACGATCGTAGAGATGCTGGATGTCGTCCTGTGGAACGGCTTGCCATGCCATTTCCACCTGGCGCCTCAGTTGGACCAGCGTTCGTGCTGGACGTGCAGACCGCGTGAGACGACGCTTTATCCAGTCCCAAACATGCTCAATGGGGGACAGATCCGGAGATCTTGCTGGCCAGGGTAGTTGACTTACACCTTCTAGAGCACGTTGGGCGGCACGGGATACATGCGGACGTGCATTGTCCTGTTGGAACAGCAAGTTCCCTTGCCGGTCTAGGAATGGTAGAACGATGGGTTCGATGACGGTTTGGATGTACCGTGCACTATTCAGTGTCCCCTCGACGATCACCAGTGGTGTACGGCCAGTGTAGGAGATCGCTCCCCACACCATGATGCCGGGTGTTGGCCCTGTGTGCCTCGGTCGTATGCAGTCCTGATTGTGGCGCTCACCTGCACGGCGCCAAACACGCATACGACCATCATTGGCACCAAGGCAGAAGCGACTCTCATCGCTGAAGACGACGCGTCTCCATTCGTCCCTCCATTCACGCCTGTCGCGACACCACTGGAGGCGGGCTGCACGATGTTGGGGCGTGAGCGGAAGACGGCCTAACGGTGTGCGGGACCGTAGCCCAGCTTCATGGAGACGGTTGCGAATGGTCCTCGCCGATACCCCAGGAGCAACAGTGTCCCTAATTTGCTGGGAAGTGGCGGTGCGGTCCCCTACGTCACTGCGTAGGATCCTACGGTCTTGGCGTGCATCCGTGCGTCGCTGCGGTCCGGTCCCAGGTCGACGGGCACGTGCACCTTCCGCCGACCACTGGCGACAACATCGATGTACTGTGGAGACCTCACGCCCCACGTGTTGAGCAATTCGGCGGTACGTCCACCCGGCCTCCCGCATGCCCACTATACGCCCTCGCTCAAAGTCCGTCAACTGCACATACGGTTCACGTCCACGCTGTCGCGGCATGCTACCAGTGTTAAAGACTGCGATGGAGCTCCGTATGCCACGGCAAACTGGCTGACACTGACGGCGGCGGTGCACAAATGCTGCGCAGCTAGCGCCATTCGACGGCCAACACCGCGGTTCCTGGTGTGTCCGCTGTGCCGTGCGTGTGATCATTGCTTGTACAGCCCTCTCGCAGTGTCCGGAGCACGTATGGTGGGTCTGACACACCGGTGTCAATGTGTTCTTTTTCCCATTTCCAGGGGTGTAGTTTCCTTGGTGTCTGTAATTTTCTTCGACGCTTTGTTAGATTGGACGATTTGGCCACACCTCGTTTATGTGAACTATCTGGAAAGAAATCTAATTGGTGTTGGGATGAGGAAGCTCAGTCAGAATTTGAACAACTCCGTGATGCTTTAGTTGCTGCTCCACTTCTTTCACATCCGGATCTATCTAAAGATTTTTGTTTGGCGACGGACTCATCATACAAAGGCCTAGGTGCACATTTATTTCAAGAGATAGAAGAAGACGGCGTTGTAGTACAGAAAACTATTGCATTTGGAAGGCGTGTTCTTTCTAAATCAGAAAAGAATTATTCGATTACGGAACTTGAAGCTTTGGCTGTTGTTTGGGCTTTTACAAAATTTCGGACATTTTTGTTTGGCAGACATACTAAGGTTTATACCGATCATCGAGCTCTGGAATTTCTTATGTCAACAAAATTAACTCATGGCAGATTGTCACGATGGGCGTTGTACCTACAGGAATTTGATTTTAGTATTGTTTACATACAGGGTTCTTCAAATATTGTTGCTGATGCCATATCACGTGCACCTGTGGGTTTGAAACAAAGTGCTGAAGAGGACTGCATAGAAAACAATTATTGTTTGATGTATATTCAAGGTGTTGAGTTTGAGAACTTTATTTCGTCTTCGCTCCAGGACATCGCTAAGGAGCAAAATAAGGATCCAATCTGGAAGGACATTAAGGAGAAGTGGAGGAGAAAGGAAAGCGTAGCGATTAGACAGCATTATTTAGTCCGCAATGACATTCTTTTTAAACGAAAATCGGTCGACAACTCTGTTTGGTTAGTTTGTATTCCTGATGAGTGGGTTAATAAGCTGATTTGGTATACGCATTTCAGTTATGCACACTTTGGTCCCAGAAAATGCTTTCATAAATTACGAGAAAATTGCTACTTCAATAATATGGAAAAACGTATTCGATCTGTTCTGGCCAAATGCAAATTATGTCAAAAGGCTAAGCCGCCAACAATTTCTCACAGAGCACCGTTGTTTCCTATCATTCCAGCGAAATTAAAGGACATGGCTGCAGTCGATTTGTTCGGTCCAGTGGTTCTATCTACTAATGGTTTTGCGTACATTTTCGTAGCAGTGGAACTGACGTCAAAATATGTGTGTTTTACACCGTTACGCAAAGCAACAGCTCGTTCAGTATCGAATGCTTTCATCAAACATTTTCTTAAAGAAGTTGGTCATGTTGATAAGGTTATATCAGATAATGGATCACAGTTTCGTTCTAAAATTTGGCTTCTTACTCTACAGCATCGTAAAATTAAACCAGTCTTCATTTCACTTTTTCACCCTCAATCTAACGCTTCAGAGAGATGGATGAAGGAAATCAATAAATTGTGTCGTCTTTATTGTCATCAGAATCACAGAACGTGGGATCAGTATCTTCATATTTTTCAAAACATTCTGAATGAACTCCCTAATGATTCAACTTCTTTACCGCCTATATTGATATTAAAAAACAAAGCACCGACAAATCGCATTTCTGAAATCGTTCCTTTTCCGCCTTCACGGAAACTGCGGCATTCTGAAGTTGTCACCTGGCTCTACGAAATATTGAATCTGCTGCTGCTAGAAGAGAGAAATCAGCTAAGCGTCCTGGCCGTTTAAAAATTTTGTCAGTTGGTGAGAAGGTGTTAATTAAATCTCATCGTTTGTCTCACAAAGGAAAAGGCTTGTGTCGCAAATTTTTTCTGCTTTATAACGGTCCATATAGAATTCCCAAAATTATTCATGATAACACTGTTGAAGTAGAAACTCTTAAATCACGACGCTCTAAGGGAATACATCATATATCAAACGTTAAAATTTTTGTGGAATGACATACTTTTGAGAAACTAACAGCTAGATGTAAACATGTAGAGAATACAAGGATACCGCCCTGTGTTTTGGCGGCGGCACAAACTCAAAGCAACAGTCAAGTCTGCGCGCCGCACAAGGCAGTCGTTGACCGCAAACAATAGCTTCCTACGTCACGCGCCTACAGCTGATCGAGCGCCGAGTGCGAATGCACTGACAGCCGTAAACAAATACACAGTTTAATTTCTCCGATTAAATTCAGTATAAAGCTATAGTGACTCGATGAATTCTGTTATTAACATTCAGTATTTTTCAGGATACGGTTGTATAAAATATTTAAGAACTTCAGGTAAATTCTGTGCGTGTCCGACGTTAAGACGACTTGCTATCGAAAAAATTTCAGGAAGAATGTAATTTCGAAGAAGAAACTAATAAACTAAAAAAGGTAACTATTAATTGAGTTCATTTTTCTGGTAACGTATTTCCACTTAGGTACGTACTTTAGACGTAATTTGCTGCTCGCAATTACGTGATTCATACTTTGTGCTAATTTCATGTTCTATGAATTTACTTGTGAAGCAACATGCTTGCGTACGTTAACTGATTTTGACAATGATTATTAATGAATTTGGTTGTAACTTGTATATATTATGCATCGCTTGGCTGCACTGCTTTTTCGCTGATGTCATATTTTTTTTATGTGCCTGTGTGCTTATTTATTTAAATTATAATTGTCACCTGATTAATTGTGCTGATGTGGTTAGGTATGTGGGTTACACTTTATGATTTCTCTGCTTGCGCCTTCATGTTTACTTATTAAGATGACATATGAACATTTATTTGCTTATGCTGATATGATGCTAATGACCAATTTATTACGTAGGAGATGTTTACTGCTATGCGTATGGATTGCATATTTATACATTTCTGTTTGTTGTCATAACTACTCTTTAATTTAGTATATAGAAATGCTGATGTACTGTGTACGAACAGAGAGTTTAGGTCACACTATTGGATTAATTATAGATTGTTCGCTTGGCAGAGCCTCGTTGTAAGAATTGTGCTGCATCCACTTGCTGACATTCTGTTCTCTACTGGTATATTTACTCGCTATTGCTTGTTTTGCTTACGCTCAGTGCCTTATATTTTTAAGATAAGAAAATGAACTGCTATAATTCGACGAACGACATTGGTACAAGGAACTTCGTTGGATTCACATGAGCTGGAGGTTTTATGGAAGCTGTATAAATTTATGCTAATAGGAAGGAAGCCAACGACATGACATACCGAAACTAGGTTTAGACCATTGACAGTTATTACACTGCATTTTTCGTGAGCAATTGAAATAGGAAGTGACGCTTGACACAAGAAATACTCCACATGTTTGCTTCTGTTTGCCATAATTCTTGAAGTGGTGTACACACTGTGAAATATTAAGATCATTCACACTCCGTAATCGTACTTAATTACTGAGAGTTATTCGAACTAAGTCTGTTAGAGGTCATGTATGCATTTCTTTCGTTTATAATTCATAATGAGTAGAAGATTTTGGTCAGATGGATTACACAGAGGTTGTGTGTTGACAGTGTGTCTTCGGATTGTATGGGATGATGAGGTTTGTATTAGGATTTTATCTGTACTTGTTCGAGGAGACTGACTAGAGGAAAGAGTTGTTATGGAAGTGAAATGATATTGGTAATAAGGTTTATATGTATCGACGCATTGAAGAGGTATTATTGAGGTATTGAGATTATATGAAGTTGATGATTATTGGAGTTTTTGTGGACAAGAGATAAGGTAAATGATAATAATGATAAGGTTTATATGTATCGACGTAAGAGGTATTATTGAAGTATTGAGATTATGTGATGCTGATGATTATTGGAGTTTTGGTGTATAAGAGGTAAAGTAAGTGAGGAGCATATTTTTTTTGTTGTTGGTCTATATGGAACAAGGAGGATGAAGATAGCAGACTAGAACACTCAAGTAGAAGGAAGATAGTCTATACACACACTTTGTTAAATCACTAAGCAGTATATACTTTTTTTTGGAGAGAGGAAGTATTTGCATATCTTGGCTCACTGACAGTTGTTCAGCAACAGTACATTTTGATCTGGCTTGGCAAACATCGGTCTTGACATGATGACTAAGACGTTGACTTAACTATTATTGACTGTTATACATTGCTGCCACTACTACTTGATACACATGATGAACATCAAATTTTGACAGAATTGCATTTACACAGTTAACACTATTCAATTACACAGTAGTACTTAATGTGGATGAAAGATGAGTGAGTGTGTTTTGTGTGTTTTCCTTTCCTAATCTTACCCACCTATCTCCTAAATATTATTTTATTTCCAGAATGAGATTTTCACTCTGCAGCGGAGTGTGCGCTGATATGAAACTTCCTGGCAGATTAAAACTGTGTGCCCGACCGAGACTCGAACTCGGGACCTTTGCCTTTATTTTGTTTGTAGTGGCTTGCACTGACACCCATAAATATTATAGGTTTACTGATATTTGAGTATTTGTAATAGTTAATATGACAATTATCTGATATCATTTGTGTGTTTATTAGAATTTATATGTCTAGTGTGTAAAAGCATTTGTATGTGTATTCAAACTATTGTTCATGCCTGAACTGTCTGATTAGTGATGGTGAATATTATGAACTGTTACCTGCACCTCTTCAACATAATGGGTGCCACTTAGAAACGTTTAATTTCTGCTGAAGAACAGTGTGATCAGTGATAGTGAATATTAGGGACTGCTCTCTGGACCTGCTCAACATTGCTGGGTGCCACTGATGGACTGCTTCTGCTGAAATGATGTCACTTGTTGGTGTCTGCACCTGCTCAACATTACTGGGTGCCACTGATGGAACTGCTTCTACTGAAATAATGTCACTTGTTGCTGTCTGCACCTGCTCAACTTGCTGGGTGCCGCAGATGGAACTGCTTCTACTGAAATAATGTGACTTGTTGCTGTGTGTACCTGCTCAACTTTACTGGGTGCCAATGATGAACTGCTTCTACTGAAATAATGTCACTTGTTGCTGTGTGTAGCTGCTCAACTTTACTGGGTGCCACTGATGAAACTGCTTTTACTAAAATGATGTCACTTGTTGGTGTTTGCACCTGTTGACCATCGCTGGGTGCTACTACTGGAACTAATCATTGAAAGCATTTTATGTGAACATTTGTATAAACTGATTTTTTGTGTATTGTGTAAACTATTATGTAAAGCCACATGTATGAAAGAATTTGTATTGCCTACTGTATTTTATATATTAGGTTATCAAAAGGTCAGTGCAAAGCCAAAATTTTAACTAATTATGTGATATTTAGGTATTAATATTATCTTTTATTTTTGTCTGTATTTTTGTGGACGAATTTGGTGGTATTTTCACCACCAATGCTGGCAAAAATACCATCAAATTCTGGCCTGTGGAGGAGGGGCATATGAAAGGTGGCTACACTGAGCCACTGCGCCAGAGATTGCGCCAAAGAGTATTATTAAGCCGCCTACACAGTGCTTGGGGAGAGCTCGTAGTAGTGAGTGCCTGTCGAGGACTCGTGGTAGTCAGTACTTGTTAAGAACTCGTAGCAGAGATGAGCTAGTAGGCAGTGCTTGCTGAGATGTGATATTGGAGAGTCTTGTTGAGATGTGGTAGTAGAGAATCGGTGTGGAGATATATTGTAAGGATTAGAGTGATTTTCATCAATATAAATGAGGTAACAAACTCCGTTACTTTTTTTCTCATTATTTCAGTGTCCTAAATAATGCGTCATTACAGGTTCAGTCAACAAAGCATCTGGCGTGTGTTCTTGTATTAGAGTTTAATTCTGCTTTCCTTACGCAATGATAGTATTTCTAATTTTCTTTTATCACGTCAGTAAAATTGGTATTTAAAAATTCTTGTCTTGTTGAAGAAGAACCGTGCCAGATGTGCGTTGAGTCATACTTCCACATACAGAACAGTTATACTTGTGCTTGGTTTCGTAGGTTTCATAGTTGCTGGGGACTTAATTAATTAATTGTGTTAACGAAAATTTTCATTTCATTCTTTGTTGTTGTTCTTTGCAGTCAGATAGCGTAATAATACTAGTCAGGGCCAACCGTTTACGAAACAGCGTAATCGGACAAACAGCTACCAAAAAATATTCTCATTTTAAATAATTATGCCCCCATGCATAAGGAAGCACCCAAATTAGTGAGCATCTAACCGAGCCTCGAAGGAAGGTACAGCCTCAAGTGATTCGCAGAGCGTTGAAAGATGGTGGCCACAACGGAGGAATAGCTAGCAATGAACTATATGTGAATGAACAGAATCGAAAGAAGAGATTGGACTTTGGTAAAGAGTTTATTACGAAGGAAGAAACATGGTGCAACGCCGTCATTTTTACCGACGAAAGTAAATTTAACATTTTTCGGTCGGACAGACGAAGACAGGTGTGGCGCAAGAACAATGAAGAATTTAAAGTCACAAATGTCAAGCCGACTGTGAAGCACAGCGATGGTAGTGTTGTTGTCTGGGGCTGTACATCCACCTTTGAACCGGGCGAGCGGTAGCGTTCTCGCTTCCCACGCCCGGGTTCCCGGGTTCGATTCCCGGCGGGGTCAGGGATCTCTGCCTCGTGATGACTGGGTGTTATGTGATGTCCTCAGGTCAGTTAGGTTTAGGTAGTTGTTAGTTCTAGGGGACTGATGACCATAGCTGTTAAGTCCCTTAGTGCTCAGAGCCTTTTGAACCTGGCGAATTAGTGTTAATCGACAGTAATATGGACAAATATGTCTATCCGAACATTTTGAAGCACAATTTACGCAAAAGTGCTAAAAAAGTGGGTGTGTCAAACACTTTGAAATTTTACAAGGACAATGATCCTAAACATAAAACTCGCCTTGCGCAGGAATATTTACTGAACAGTTGCCCGAAAGTCTTACAATGGCCATCTGTCACCTGACCTCAATCGTATTGAGGCTGTATGGGGAGAATTAGAGCGACATATTAGAAAAACATCAATATCGTCCAGAGAAACTTCGAAGCGTGGATTAAAAGAAGAATGTGGCGGTATATGTACTGCGAATTTTAAAAAAGGTTCATTAGCAGTAGGCATGAGCGTTTTAAAGAACGGGTAAAACAGAACGGCTACCCGACAAGATGCTGATACATATATTTTTTACACAATTTTTTCTTGAAATAATTAATTATAAAAGTGTCCGAATATGGAAGTAACGTGAAATTATGGCAGAGTTTTATTTAAATCGCATTACCAAAAAACTTTGGTAAGTCATGTTAATAAAGTTTACGCTATAATTTACAAGTCATATAACGCAATATTAGGATGGTGCACCAAGTCGTAGCGTTTTTCCATAAGTTTAATATATTCTTCTCCACTATTTGCAGCAGTCTGCCAGTGGTGGTGGTGGGGGGGGGGGGGAGGGGGAGAGGGGGGGAGGGGTCGGGAGGCGGGGTGGGGGGGGAGGGGGGGCGGTAACTTATCTATTCCGCGAGCGCATTTTCATCCGGAAAGGAAACTCCTTGAATGTTGTTCGCTAGAGAGCGGAATAAGTGAAAATCTGAGGGCGCAAGATCAGGTGAAAAAGATGGATGCAAAATGGCTTTCCAACGCAACTCCTGTATAGCGCGTTTTGTCAGTCTAGCAGAATGCAGGCGGGCATTAATATGGAGCAGCATCACTTCACGCAGTCTTCCTGGTCGTCGTTTATGGACTGCGTATCCAATACATTTCATTTGTTTCCAGTTTCATTTCATTTGTCGACAATAAATGTCAGCAGTGATGGTTACAATTCGGGGAAGCAATTCGTACACCACAGTCATTGTTGCAGCAGATGCTTAACATTATCTTTTGTGGATGCGAGCAGGACGTTCTACGAGGAGTTGGTGCTTTGTCTGGGCTCAACCATTCCTTTCTTTTCCTAACGTTAAAATATAACAACCATTTCTCTTCACCAATAACGATACAAGATTGGAATGGCCGGTGTTGTTTACGAGCCAATTGACGATGAGCAAGCGGAGATGCACGTATGGACACTCGCTGATTTTTGCGATTTTGGCTTACAGCTTGTGGTACCCATACACCCGATTTTTGAACATCCCGCACGATGGTAGAATGATGACATTTCATCACATTTGCCATCTCTCGAGCACACACTGACGTGGATCAGTTTGGATTACTGCGTTTAAACGATCTTCATAATATCCAGGTCTTCCTGAACATGGAGAGTTACTAATGTCAAAAAGATCCTCCTTGAAACGAGGAAACCATTTTGTTGTCGTGCTCTGCCCAATGGCATTATCCCCACACACGGTGCGAAAGTTTGTGGCTGCCTCCGCTGCTGTCACCTCTCTGCTGAACTCAAACAGAAGAATATATCGGGAATTTCTGGTTTCTGCACTTGGCACTCCAATTTATAGCGTCTACAGCTCCGCACACTATCTCCAAATGACAAAATTACAACACATAAACTCATATGGCAACAATGAACTACAAATGAAAATGACAATCGATAAATAAAAGCCGGCCGCGGTGGTCTCGCGGTTCTAGGCGCGCAGTCCGGAACCGTGCGACTGCTACGGTCGCAGGTTCGAATCCTGCCTCGGGCATGGATGTGTGTGATGTCCTTAGGTTAGTTAGGTTTAAGTAGTTCTAAGTTCTAGGGGACTGATGACCACAGATGTTAAGTCCCATAGTGCTCAGAGCCATTTGAACCATTTTTTTGATAAATAAAACCATAGCAACAGGTATACTAACATAGAAAACTAAAATGCTACGAAATTATGCACCAGCATAATAATAAGAATGTTAAAAATGAAGTTATGATGCTACAAAGCAGGGCTACTGCTAAAATATCGAGAAATTGATGTCGATACTCTCTGCCAGATATATCGAAATACTACAGCAACTTCTCCCACTTGATATATCGATATGAAAATGCCAATATCGAGTGCCGATACTTTTGTTTTATATATATTTTTTCACAATTTACGGCACATATTTGAAGTTGTTCATTTGAAATTGTAGTAGAACATAATTTTAGTTTCACTGTGTGAATGAGTCTTACTGCTTTTTTAGCTTTCTTTACGACCAATCTTTCTCTGACTGTGTGAAGCAAGTACAGATGTCACAAAAGAAGAAGTACGAATGCACTGTGCGATGTCGGTGTGAATGGAAAATCAAGATTTACGATTTGAAGAAGTAGCACACCAATTGCGTTAAAAAACAATTTTAACGCAACTAGTGTGCTATTTCTTCACATTGGTATTTTTCGAAAACAGTTGTTGAAAATGATGAACAAAAATCTAAACAACAAAATTGGTCTTTACGTTGGGTGGAGACATGTGAGAGGAAATGTTGACATATTGGAGCTCGGGGCTACCACCAGAAACTGCAATGTTTAGCTTCACGATGCAGATTTGACACCATGGCGTTGGCGTTGTTCCGGACAAATTCCATATGTGACGAAACCGAACAACAGAGCCATCGGGCACATTTTATTGTGCCACTTACATGCGGCTGCTATTATTAGCTTTGTGGTTATCGGCAAGTGTGGACGTGCTACGTTTTTCTTTCAATTCTTGCTGTACGGGGGATAGGCAGACTGCGAGCTTGTTGATGTACAGAGTATCTAAAAATCAATACTTAAATATGCAGCGCTAAAGCCGGCAGCATATATCGAATGCGCTGGTGATATTTTTGTAGCCATGTACATCGATATTGTCTCCGACGATGTATCGATACATTTCTCCATGTGTCAACACACGAGAAGAACATGTTCTTAATTATCGATATATAGAAATTCTCATATTTTTAAACACATCAACAGTCCCACTACAAAGGAAAAAACTCATAGTGTCTGAATATTAACGTTACACACTGCATTTCGAATGTTGGAAAAGCCGCGAGCGGTATTTAGAAAAGACCATAAATGTTGTTGTTGAGGGCTTCAGTCCAGATACTGGTTTGATGCAGCTCTCCATGCTATTCTATCCTGACAAGCCTCTTCACCTCCGAATAACAGCCTACATCCTTCCGAATCTGCTTAATGTATTCGTCTCTTGGTTTTTTACTCTCCGTGCTTCCCTCCAGTACTAAATTAGTGATTCCTTGATGACTCACAACGTGCCCTGGCAGGACACTGATCCCTTCTCCTAGGCAAGTTGGCCCACAGATTCCCCTTCTCCCCAATTCTATTCAGTACCTCCTCATCAGTTACGCGATCTACATATCTAATCCTCAGCATTCTTCTGTAGCGCCACATATCGAAAGCTTCTACTCTTCTTGCCTAAACTATATATCGTCCACGTTTCACTTCCATACATGGCTACACTCCATACAAATACTTTCAAAGACTTCCTGACACTTAAATCTATACTCGATGTTAACAAATTACTCTTCTTCAGAAACGCTTTCCTTGCTATAGCCAGTCTACAATTTATATCCTCTACTTCGGCCATTATTAGTTATTTTACTCCCCAAATAGCAAACTCATTTAATACTTTAAGTGTCTCATTTCCTAATCTAATTCCCTCGGCGTCACCTGATTTAATTCGACTACATTCCATTATCCTCATTTTGCTTTTGTTGATGCTCATCTTACATCCTCGTTTCAAGATACTGTCCATTCCCTTCAACTACTCTTCCAAGCTCTTTGCTGTCTCTGACAGAATTACGTCATTGGTAAACCTCAAGGTTTTTATTTCTTCTCCGTGGATTTGAATTCCTACTGCAAATTTTTATTTTTATTTCTTTACTGCCTGCTCAATATACAGATTGAATAACATCGGGGATAGGCTACATTCCTTTCTCACTCCCTTCTCAACCACTGCTTCCCTTTCGTGCCCCTCGACTCTTGTAACTGCCATCTGGTTTCTGTACAAATTGTAAATAACTTTTCGCTCCCTGTATTTCATCCCTGACAGCTTCAGAATTTGAAATAGAGTATTCCAGTCAACACTGTCAAAAGCTTTCTCTCAGTCTACACATGCTATAAACGTAGACTTGGATTTCCTCAACCCATCTTCTATGATAAGTCGTATGCTCAGTATTGGCTCGCGTGTTCCTGCATTTCTACGGAATCCAAAGTGATCTTCCCCGAGGTCGGCTTCTACCAGTTTTTCCATTCGTCTGTAAAGAATTCGTGTTAGTATTTTGTGACCATGACTTATTTCATTGATAGTTTGGTAATTTACACATCTGTCAACACCTGCTTTCTTTGGGATTGGTATTACTATATTCTTCTTGAAGTCTGAGGATATTTCCTCTCTCATTCATCTTGCTCACCAGATGGTAGAGTTTTGTCAGGGCTGACTCTCCCAAGGCTATCAGTGGTTCTAATGGAATGTTGACTACTCCCGGGGCCTTGTTTCGACTTACGTCTTCCAATGCTCTGTCAAGCTCTACTCTCAGTATCATATCTCCCGTTTCATCTTCATCTACGTCCTCTTCCATTTCCATAATATTGTCCTCAAGTACATCGCCCTTGAATAGACCCTCTATATACTCCTTCCACCTGTCTGCTTTCCCTTATTTTCTTAGGACTGGTTTTCCATCTGAGCTCTTGAAATACGTACAGGTGGTTCTCTTTCCTCCAGATGTCTCTTTAATTTTCCTGTAGGCAGTAGCTATCTTACCTATAGTGATACATGCTTATACATCCTTATATTTGTCCTCTAGCCATCCCTGCTTAACCATTTTTCACTTCCTGTCGATCTCATTTTTTAGACGCTTGTCTTCCTTTTCGCCTGCTTAATTTGTTGCATTTTTATATTTTGTCCTTTCATCAATGAAATTCAATATCTCTGCCGTTACCCATGGATTTGGATCACAAATGATTGAAACTGTTTTTATGAGGAGAGAACGCGTGAAACGTGACGTGCTGCTGGAAACTCTTGAGTGGAGTGAAAGCGCCCGGTGGAACGAGGACGTCCAGTGGGATGGGCGATATAGGCAGCGGTGTCACCTCGCTGGCAGATAAGCAGCGCCCGTGCACGAGGTCGGCAGAGGCAGCCGCCACAAACGCAGCCGCGGCGCGGCGACACGAACCTCGCCCACCTCCCGAGGCGGCCGTTCTTCCGTGTAATTGGCCTCTGACGTCACTCTCAGGCGCGCAGGCAACAGCACTGTCTTGCGGCGGAGGCGGCACTGCCGAAGCAGAACGGCAGTTTTTCGAAATTCGTGGCCCATTTCACACCTGTCTGGCAGCCGTGTGAACGGTGCCGTTTACACGGCACGCCGCCGCGGGGGTTTCCCGTTTATCCAGTTGCTGTTGAGCTCGGCACACCACGATAGCTCTCTCTTCATTTTCTTCAAATGGTTCAAATGGCTCTGGGCACTACGGGACTTAACATCTGAGGTCATCAGTCCCCTAGAACTTAGAACTACTTAAACCTAACTAAGGTAAGGACATCACACACATCCATGCACGAGGCAGAATTCGAATCTGGGACCGTAGCGGTCGCGCGGTTCCAGACTGAAGCGCCTAGAACCGCTCGGCCACTCTGGCCGGCTCATTTTCTTCCTTCCCAGTCTCTCTGCACAGTCCCACCGGAACGCAACGCGTGCAAATGCTAGCATAGGTATTAAGGCCCCCGTAAACGATCAATCGTGTTCCGCAAAATCGCTCTTATCTCGCCACGGATTTGCCAAGCGAGCCCGTACATGTTCAAGCAAGCAATGTTTGTCAGTTAAACCTCTACATCTACATCTACATCCATGCTCCGCAAGCCACCTGACGGTGTGTGGCGGAGGGTACCTTGAGTACCTCTATCGGTTCTCCCTTCTATTCCAGTCTCGTATTGTTCGTGGAAAGGATTGTCGGTATGCCTCTGTGTGGGCTCTAATCTCTCTGATTTTATCCTCATGGTCTCTTCGCGAGATATACGTAGGAGGGAGCAATATACTGACTGCTTGACTCCTCGGTGAAGGTATGTTCTCGAAACCTCAACAAAAGCCCGTACCGAGCTGCTGAGCGTCTCTGCTGCAGAGTCTTCCACTGGAGTTCATCTATCATCTCCGTAACACTTTCGCGATTACTAAATGATCCTGTGTCGAAGCGCGCTGCTCTCCGTTGGATCTTCTCTATCTCTCCTATCAACCCTATCTGGTACGGATCCCACACTCGTGAGCAGTATTCAAGCAGTGGGCGAACAAGTGTACTGTAACCTACTTCCTTTGTTTTCGGATTGCATTGCCTTAGGATTCTTCCAATGAATCTCAGTCTGGTATCTGCTTTACCGACCTCACTTTGAAGTAGACGCTATTCGTGTTTGTGTGTATTTTGAGAGTAGTGAGTACGGCCACAAATGCAGACAATGCAGTCCTGCAATGATTTTGACACTGTGTTTAAAGAAGAAGAAAACAAGACTCTGGTCCAAAGAATGGCTTAAAATGAGAGATTTACCCATGAAAATATGCTAAAGGAAATATTACCATCATAACCCGATGATTACATCAGCTTTCTTCGAAAGGACAATGAAACTTTTTAAAACTTATTAAGTCCCTCCTAAAAGAGCAAACGTGCCTGTCAAGTTCGCTCTTGTGTAGCCATGGAAGTGTCAAACAAGCCTGTACACGTATTAGGGAAAGTTTGTCAGTTTAACCATAGTTTTGAAGCAGACACTTTTCGTGTATACTGTATTTTGGCACTAGTGGGAATGGCTACAAATGCAGATAAAGCATTTCTAACATTGCCTCTGCCACCGTGTTGAAAGAAGAAGATTACAAGACGCTGGTCAAGGGAATGGTTTAAAATCAGAAATATGTACCTGCAAACCTGATAAAAATGGAAATGTTTCGCTCAGAACCTGATGATAACAACAACTTTCAAAAATTGTTCAAATGGCTCTGAGCACTATGGGACTCAACTGCTGAGGTCATAAGTCCCATAGAACTTAGAACTACTTAAACCTAACTAACCTAAGGACAACACACACATCCATGCCCGAGGCAGGATTCGAACCTGCGACCGTAGCGGTCGCGCGGTTCTAGACTGTAGCGCCAGAACCGCTCGGCCACCAGCGGCCGGCTAACAACAACTTTCTTTGGATGATCAGTGATACGTTTAATAAGTTGTTTAGCGATGCTTCTCCCTCACATTGAATAAGAAGACACAAGCATGCGAAAATTTATTCTCTTCCAATTGGTCCTCTAATGACAGGTCATTAAAATACTACACCGTTCGTGGAGGAACCGGAACACTTAGATTTCTTTTATTTCCTTCCACTCCCTTTTATGTCACTGTATGCGTAAAATACTGATTTTGTTCATAACCTCTTCATGCGTAATATACGGCTGGGAAAGATGTGGTACGTCTGCCATTTAGGTAACTGTCAGTGCTGTTTTGTTTCTGTACTTGATTGTAGTTTTCATAGTAGTGGAAACTCACGATACAGTGAGATAAATCGTAATAAAACAATTTTTCACTAAACATGTGCGAAACGTCAGCACAAACAACGTCCGCCATATTGTCAAACTTTCTGTCAATCAAAATTTCTCTCAAACACGTCAAACACGACCTACGCTTGATAAACACGTCAAACTGCACTGGACGCGGTCAAATATTTGGAAAGCATATATAAGTTTGACGAAATGTTTGATCATTTACGGGGGCCTTTAGTTTATCGTCGCTTCCAAAAGATGCAGAAACAGAATACAGTGGATTCATCCAATTAATCTAAAAAGGGAACGAATGTGGGCGTTTCGTGCCCTACTTCAAGAGCTCCGTGGCGATCCCGAGAAGCTCTTCACATACGTTCGAATGAGAATACTAACATCCGACGAAGCACATGGGCGACTGATAGGTTCGTTACGGCGCAAGAACACGCTCGCCAGAGAATCTACTCAGCCTACGCAAATGTTGGCTGTCGCCATCGCGTAAATGAAATAAAAGTACTATTTCGGAATATGGCAAGGTAACAATTTGCATTCGGCATATCATAATACATTGGACAATTAACTATTCCAGGAACGGCAGGTATAAGGAAATATATTAAATTTTCTCCCATACCATCGCTGCGGCTGATACAGCAACCAGTGTAAGATCTGCCCCTGAAATCTGAAAATAAATATCTCCGCAACCACGACTGTACTTACCTTAGAAATTTATTACTCTAAAGTTTCAAGACCAAATTCTTCACTTACTTATATTATCATTATTATGTATTATTTCTCAAGTCAGCCTCCGTTTTTCTCAACACATACTAATCGCACAGAAAAGATTTTTTAACCGGCTTCTGACATTGCATATCGATTTTACGCGAAAACTTAGTATTTGCGGAAAACTTTAACATAAAAAGACTTCTACCATATGCAAAAGGGCATCATGAATGACCAGCTACAATTTGTATACAGCATTATTATAGATAATAACTCTGACCACTGCATGAGTCCATTATCTCTTCCCGTCGCACAAGCTGACTTTTCTGAACGAATGCACTTTCCGAAAAGGCAAATGTATTTGTCTGTGTCGGCTTGAACTGTGATTTACCTATTCCTGCTGCAGCCTAGCGTGCGTACTGGCTCTGACAATGTTTGTCGAGTTAAAGTTATAGGCTATGTGGTCCTACTGAAAGTCCCTGATCTCTGCCCGTCGTACTAGCTGGGACAAACATTTCCAATTCAAGGGAATGTATGTACAAAGATGTATCATAAATTCACGATTATTATTTCACGTCGTTCGGTTCATTATGAAAGATGTTTTCTCTCCCCACACTAACCTTTCCCAACGACTACACTTATTCGAAATACTGTTATTATTTTAAATTATAATAGTGCGACATTTTTGCGCGGGTCCTCTGGTATTTAATACTGATCAGCAAATCGCGATTCTTTCAAACATCGTTCAAATTGACCATGATTTTTCCGTAGATACTGTAAAAAGCCTGTGTCGTTTTGCATAACTTTGTGTGTGACAGAGCCGGCTTTGAAACGGAAGACACATTATCTATAATTGAATTTTAATTGCTAGGCAGGTAGGTGGCAGAATTTCCGTAATCGAGCAGTTTTCTAAAATATATGTCTTTTAGGAAGAGTGTTACTATTCCGCTCAAAGT
This sequence comes from Schistocerca piceifrons, assembly GCF_021461385.2. Classification (NCBI taxonomy): domain Eukaryota; kingdom Metazoa; phylum Arthropoda; class Insecta; order Orthoptera; family Acrididae; genus Schistocerca; species Schistocerca piceifrons. The sequence goes on from NC_060142.1 coordinate 662,156,177, forward strand.
AAATACATTTTTGAAAATAATACAGTAAAACCTCTTTAAGCTGTTGAAAAACTTACCACTTTCGTTTTTTCCCTTGTCGTTAATGTTTCTAAATGATCCATTCAGTCCCTTGAATACATCGATCCACGTATTTTTAGTATGAACGATGTCCTTTAATTTTCTGTAGTCTTATTAAAAAGAAAAACACTTCCTAATGTTCTGCAAAATTATATTTATGTGATCACGAACCGGCTTTCGGCTTCTCAGGCTATCTTCAAGTGACAACTGAATGTCACAAACATAGATAAACATGACGTGCGACGTACACAGATATTATTTGTACGAAAGATACAAAAATGACGGTGTTTGCAAAGAAAAACATTACTATATTTTTTTTATTCGTGGTAAGGTCTTATGGGACCAAACTGCGGGCCGCCCGCACCAATACAATATTTATATCAACTAAAAAAGGGATAACCAAAGTTTTAAGTGGAGTATATTTAACACATGATGAGAAATAAGATGAGTTTACATTTTTAATCTAGTATATGTAACGAAAGCTTGATTTAACAAAGGCGAAAATGGAAACGGAGTCTGATCATTAATACTAGGCTGGTATTCTGTGTTACGTGTTTTTCGATTTCGAGTAGTTCCACTAGGCTCATTTTTCTGCTTTTCTTGACACACTGTAAAATTTCACGTTCTACATCATATAAATGGTTTTCTGCTAAAAGATGATCCAGCAAAGGTCGAGTCTTTCTTCCTTAACGCCAGCTTTTCCCATATTCACGTAGCTTGATTGCCACAGCTCTGAACATCTTGCTTAGGCGGTGGTCAACAGCATGTACAAATTTTACAAAATGCGCAACACTGTGGTGTCTGTGATAATGTCATTTATTCTGGTATCGGTTTCGGTTTTAACCAATCATTAACGGCAGAAAAATTATCGCAGATGTATCACATGTGATACATGCTTTGACATACGTTACCACTGAAAAACTGTGATAAAATGAAAAATGAAAAACTGTGACTAGACTGAAAAACGGTGGCACATGGAATGTGGAGTCAAACGCTGCCATCAGCATCCCCGCAAATAATGGCACATGGAATTTGTCATCATTTTTCGGTCTAGTCACAATTTTTCATTTTTATTGGTAGTTACGGTTCTCGGAGGTAATGTATGTCAAAGTATGTGTGACATGTGATACATCTGCGATAATTTTTCTGCTGTTGACGCTGGTTTAAAACCTAAACCGGTAGCACAATAAATAACATTATCACAGACAGCACAGTTTTATGCATTTTGTAAAATTGCCACAGCTGTGCCTAACTGATCCATACACACTTTTTCAGACTGCTTGCAAGTGATTTGGTATACACCCCTCTGCGCCAAGGGTTACAAAATGGTTCAAATGGCTCTGAGCACTATGGGACTTAACATCTGAGGTCATCAGTCCCCTAGAACTTAGAACTACTAAAACCTAACTAACCTAAGGACATCACACACATCCATGCCCGAGGCAGGATTCGAACCTGCGACCGTAGCGGCAGCGTGGTTCCAGACTGAAGCGCCTAGAACCGCTCGGCCACTCCGGCCGGCGCCAAGGGTTACATTTTGTCTTTACTAATGAATAAAAATTTTGATACGCTATTGGAGTTATAAAATGCAGGTCTGTAGTTGCGAGACGTTAACGTTTTTGCAAGGTTGTCTGAAATTTTGCCAATATATGGATTTTTCCACAGTAACTACTCAGTAACTGCTGTTGGCCGGAGTACAGAACTGTTGTAATTTTGCTCATTTTCTGTTTTCGTAGAATACTGTTAGTCAGGGCGGAGCTACTGCTATTGATGGATATGATTTATTTGATGGTTTGTAATTTTGTTTGAAGGGCTGATTTGGATAGCGGAACCTGAGAAGCCTAAAGACGGCTCGTGACCAACTAAGTGCAGAACATTAGGAAGTGTTTTTCTTTATAATATTATTATCATGCTCTGCCAAACACCAAGGGGAAATTCATTCATTGTTCTAGAACTTGATTCCATAAAACTGTCCGTTCTTCCACTAAAGAAATTAATCGCCCAGTGTCAGTTTCCCATTGCACCTGTAGGTCTACCGAAAGAAGTTACGAAATCAACAAGAAAGGCAAATAACCTTAGAAGGAATTTGGGGGGTAAAATTTGTAGAGGGAGAACCAGAGCCTGAGCACAGTGACGAAGTTCAAGTGACTGTACCTTGCAGTATTTATGCAGAGATAAAGATCATTTCAGAAGTTAGAATAGAATGATGCTTGTAATGGTTTCTCTAGGGCTGACTAATTTTTTGTCCAGTGATCTTATCATAAACACTGCAATATTTCGCAAAAATCGCATCGAATGAATGGGTGAAAGTGGAGGCCATAAGAGAAGTTCCTTATAATTGTCTCCACCACAACAAATCCATCTGCTTTTGCTATCCCGTGCTGCGTCTAGAATTCACGAACCTCGCGATGTGTCGGTGGGGGGGGAGGGGGGGTAGTGTTACGAAATATAGTTATACCCCTGGTCCTTCGCTTCCAAATGAGCCAATTTTGCATTATGAATGAAACACGCACAAATCTGGTGTAATATTCTACAATATTTATAATTTGTTCCACGAACCGGTCTTCGACTGTTAACGCCATCAGCAGGTACAAAAATAGGTATGTGGTGCAGTGAACTTTTGTTGTATCAAAGACGTTAAACTAGTTTACGTACGGAGTACCTCCATTTCCAGAGATGAAAAATATTAATTTGAGAATAGGAATAAAACAAGCGAGGTTATTTCAGTGTAAATGCGATGTAAGATTATTTAACTAAAATAAAATATTTGACACATTAACTAATGAACTATAGACAAATTACAACAGTTGTACATAGAAGGACACAGTCTAACAATAAGCTTTGGTGACACATTCCAAAGATGTGGCTGAACAAAATAATCTTCTCTTAAACAGATCACAAATTACAAACAGATAACATATAGTAGTGATACTAAGCAGGTGAGTGAAACAGCTGTGATTATACAAAGTAAAAATTTTTATCGCAAAGAGAGAAATTATAGTAACTGAAATAAAGGAAAGGGGGCATAGGAGTGGGAGGGGTAATTTACAACATTGCCTGGATTGGATTATGAGTAGTGTTTGCAGTTAGAAGTGTTGAATAAGGGAACTGTGTCTGGTCATTCAGTACTAAGTTTGGGTTGATGGACATGTTTTTATTAATTTCCATTATTTCAAGATAGTTCATCGTCCTTCTTTTGTGTATATGATGTAATACTTCATGTTTCGCCTGGTAAATATGGCATTCTTTAAGCAAGTCGTCTGCAAAAGTAGAGTCTCCTATTCTAAGTTTCCAACTTCTGTGGTGTTCCTTCAAGCGGGTACATATTGCCCTGCCAGACTGACTTATACAGAATTTTCCACAGTTGCAAATAATTTTTCATATTCCAGCCTTTCCCAAAGCTGGAGTGCTGTCTTTACCATTGGGAAAAGAGTGTCCAACAGTAGTATGCACATAAAATGACGTTTTTACATTCCTGGATTTAAGTTTTATGGCTATATCAAGTGAGACTTTTGCTAAGTATGAAATTGTGCACCGTTTATTGCATTCTTGAGGTAGTGGGTTAAGGACAGGGTAAGGAAGGAAGTACGCCTGTTGTTTCAGTTTTTTGTGCATAATGAAGTCCACTAAGGTAGGAGCATCGCCATTGTTTGATGCTATTTGTTCGATGGCATTTAATTCCATTTGAAAGGTGTCTTCACTCATGGGGATGGATATCAGGCGATGTATCGTAGAATAAAAGGCAGGATGTTTACGAGTCACTGCCTGTAAAATATTACACCAGTGTCGTGTGTGTTTCATTCATAATGTGCTACGGTCGCAGGTTCGAATCCTGCCTCGGGCATGGATGTGTGTGATGTCCTTAGGTTAGTTAGGTTTAAGTAGTTCTAAGTTCTAGGGGACTGATGACCACAGATGTTAAGTCCCATAGTGCTCAGAGCCATTTGAACCATCATTCATAATGTATAAAATATTCTACCAAGAACCGATGGAACAGTCAGTCAATAAGCGCATGAATTGCGTCTCCTGTAATGATGCGTTCCGGAACGAGAAAGAAGAAATGAATTATAACTTGCCAGATCCCACAGAACAAACTAACTTTTGATCAGTTTTGAGGGATCTGTATAATAGTATGCGAACTGCCTGTGACCCATCTTCAGCCATTCCGCTGTTCGCGGCCCGATAAGGTGCCTCCTACGATTCGTCTACTCCACAGTTAAAACAATTACACTGTTTGAAATCGTTGATCACTTTCTGATTCGAAGTTAAACTATGTTTTCAGGTGCTTTCTTATCGATAATTCGATGGCATGTGCGCACGAAGGAGCCTATCTTCCTTCAGTAATAAATTTCAATTAATGATTTGCGTAATGTTAGCGTAGTCGATATTCTGTAACCATAGGAACCAGAGACGAAACAACACTGGTTCACAGCAACTAGCGTCACTCTCTGTCTGCAACTTCGACCATAGATACTAGTAGACTGGTCTTGCTGTGCAGGAGCTATGGGGCTAGTGTGGCTCTAACATAAACCACGTGACTGTTGGCAAAATGTGGCGGGATTTCAAATCAGCGGTCTGCCATCCTATGTTAGTATCGAATTTTCCCCACATTTCTTAATTGACTGCCAAACGCTTCCAACAAAAATTACTTTTTATTTTGTGAAAAATTATGCCAGAACTACATTTGACCTGGATTTGTTCGCAGTACCATTTATAAAATCTAACAAATACATCGAACGCCACTCTGGTGGGCAGCGAGCCGAAATTATTAATTAATTAAAGTAACATGTCGTTAAAATTCTTTTAAACAGTAAGAGTGGGCTCGTTTCAAAACTTTAAACATTGGATTCGCCACGTTTTGAGCTCTAGTCAGTTATAAAAGAAAATGGGATATGGGAATTATGTCAACTATAGGTATCAAAATTGTTGACTATAGGAGCAGGTCCATTTTAGAGTATCAATTTTAGGTGCACTTCAGAGGTTCAGTTCCCACTATTTTTACAAAAGTTTAAACAATCATATTAAAAAAAAAAGATATTTTAGATGAAAGGTGAGACTTTGAAGTTTCAGAAAATAATTTTGGAGCCTAGGTTTAAAAATGACAGACACTGTAAATACAAATTATAGATATACATTGTAAATAATAACTAATCTATCAAAACACTTCTCCGCGAAGTGCTTCTAGTAAAGGCGCGTATGTGCAAATGGGTTAAAGTTTTTCCGTTTCAGGGCCTGTATCCAAAGCTGCCTTCGGTTTTCATCCTTGGGGAACCTATGAGTAGGAAAGAGAAACGATTATACTTACTTCTGTAACCGAATTATCACAGATACTTTCCAAAATGTAATATGAGTCTGACTTTACAGGCATCACTTTCAACACTTCAATTTACGTGATATTCTATATCAAGTGTAAAAAACATATAAAAGTCACTTCAGCAGATTTCAATAAACGCATCTGCACTATCATAGAAACACTTACACGTGAAATGTAATGCCATTTCCCCCGACAAAACGCTGAGTACAGCCATAAGCGCAACACGAAACAACAATGTTTTGCCAACATTCACGTGACTTCAGCCCAGAGATGTTGGAGCCGCGAAAATGACGTCAGGGCCAGTCTATTATATTTATGGTCGAAGCTCTGCAAATCAGTTAGTCTCATATAGATTCAGCTTGTAAATTACAATTAAACTTTCTGTCTCTATTACGTTTCAAAATACTAAATGCTACATTTTTAAAAATGATATTACTTATAGCTAGCTTCCTTCCTGTCATAAAATGTCAGATAATCTGTCGTAATTTTACTTCATCGGGAATAGCAATACCAATTATTAGCGTTTTATTTTCCTCCATGGTATTTTCAGTAGAATTCATTATTCTCACCAAGTTTTTTTTCCCCAAAATAGGCAATTTACATTTAATATTCTTGATATCACAAACGGAAATAAAGATTCTGAATGCTATCTACTTTCAGAAATACAAGCACTGTGAATACTTTTATGATCACAGAAAACTTCATGCCAATTTATTTCGTCACAGGATACATGGCGTGCCACGTATTAAAACATTAAGTTCAGTATTAACATACATGAATAAGCAAGCATGGCTCAAGCAGGAACTGAATACAGACTCGTAATGAACATTTCTCAATATATTTTCTTTCTTTTTTTCATTATTGTCATAATGGATACAGAAACGGAGGGCAGGCTTGGGCTTCTTCTCGAGACGCAGCTGTCAACTCAGTGAAGATTTCGTTCAGTGACGTAAAATTCCCGTGCCACCTAAATGATCGCTGTCAGCACCCACTTTACCTCTTCATAGTTCATGGAACAAAGAAATATATAACAAACACTTCTTAGTTTTTTTTCATATTAAATCACTACTACTTTAAAAACCGTTATGACACAGAAAATGAATTATAACTGTATCTTGCCATATATTTTAGATGCAATTAGACTGCTGAGTGGTACATCCTCTTGTGATGTATCACTACACCATTTGCAGAAAATGTTATTTCACCACCACAAATATGTTTCTTAGGAAAATTGACCTGTGCCATATGTCACTGCATTCATGTAGCAAACTGGAAGAGACTAATTGCGTTCTCGAGTGTCAGAGGTTGTGGTAAATGCAGTTGCTAAAGTTTCTGCTTCACTTGCTTTTGTAGTTTTTTTTAAATTTAATTCATCATATTCCGGGGGACCATCTGAGCCACAACAACTAGCTCATAATTTAGAAACAGCAGACAATAAAATTTAAAAACTGGAGGCTTTAAAATTAAAGAAAAATAGAAAAAAGATCCACAGTGGTACTATATACGCAACGAATAATACACTGAAGAGCCAAAGAAACTGGTACACCTGCCTAATATCGTGTAGGGCCCCCGCAAAACGACGTGGCATGGACTCGACTAATGTCTGAAGTAGTGTTGGAGGCAACTGGTACCACGAATCCTGCAGGGCTGTCGATAAATTCGTAAGAGTACGAGGGGGTGGAGATTTCTTCTGAACAGCATGTTGCAAGGTATCCCAGATATGCTCTATAATGTTCATGTATGTGGAGTTTCGTGGCCAGCGGAAGCGTTTAAACTCACAAAAGTGTTCCTGAAGCCACTCTGTAGCAATTATGGAGGTATGAGATGTCGCATTGTCCTGCTGGAATTGCCCAAGTCCGTCGGAATGCACAATGGACATGAATGGATACAGGTGATCAGGCAGGATGCTTACGTGTCACCTATTTGAGTCGTGCCTAGTCGTATCGGGGGTCCATATCACTCCAACTCCACACGCCGCACACCATTACAGAGCCTCCACCTGCTTGAACAGTCCCTTGCTGACATGCAGGGCCCATGGATTCATGAGGTTGTCTCCATACCCGTACACGTCTATCCTCTCGATACAACTTTAAACGAGACTCGTCCGACCAGGCAACATGTTTCCAGTCATCAACAGTCCAATGACGGTGTTGACTGGCCCAGACGATGCTTAAAGCTTCGTCTCCTGCAGTCGTCAAGGTTTCACGAGTGGGCCTTCAATTCCGAAAGCCCATATAGATGATGTTTCGTTGAATGGTTCGCACGATGGCACTTGCTGATGGTCCAGAATTGTAATTTGCAGCAATTTACGGAAGGGTTGCACTTCTGTCACGTTGAACGATTCACTTCACTTCCGTCGTTCTCCAGCGGCAGCGATGTCGGAGATTTGATGTTTTGCCGGATTCCTGATATTCGTGGTACACCCGTGAAACGGTCGTACGAGAAAATCCCCACTTCATCGCTACCTCGGAGATGCTGTGTCCCATCGCTCGAGCGCCGACTATAACACCACGTTCAAACTCACTTAAATCTTGATAACCTGCCATTGTAGCGGCAGTAACCGATCTAACACCTGCGCCAGACACGTGTTGTGTTATATGGGCGTTCTCGCGAGTGAACCACTGTACATAAAACAAGGAGCTTGCTACAAGGAAGCCTTTGTTTGTGACCGTTTTACCCCAATTGTCCCGTAGCTGGCATAAAACCAGAGTTAAAAAGACAAATAAAATTGGAGTAGTAAATTGAAATGTGTTTCAGCACCAGTGATTGTCAGTACTTACCTAATGTAGATTACATTTTCATATTGAATTGCATGTTCACCTAAGTAATGAGACCCCTCTGAAAACACATTGCACTATTAGGATATAATAGACGGCAGGGGGACCGCCCCAGGAGAGTTCACGAAAAGGACTCGCCGCCACGTTTGGGGATCAATGCCATGTGGTCAGACTGGCCCACGCGTTGAAGAGCCACTATGGGCGCCACACACTAAAAATCCGAATGCAGATAGTATCTCAATTGGTGCCAGGACATAGCACTCTGTTTTTAACGAGCTTTATGTGGTAGGTGGGAATGTACCATTTTTGGCGTCGGACTAATGCTTTTGTGAAGAGTACGGTAAATACACAGAGTCTGAGAGTCGAGTAAGAAGGAGGAAAATTATAACACCTTTGAAGTCATGTGACGACGCGAGTGACCGCCAGCACTGCAAAACAAAACGCTTAACACAAAGTGAAAACCCACAATTGGGTACATAAACAATTTAGGAGTGGCAGAGAGAAACACTGATATACTAAAAAGGTCCAACCTCATTGGCCACAGACAGAGACAGAGACAGAGCAGGGCACAGTTTTCATTGCCAAAGTATAGGTAGTTCGTTATTGATTAACGACCTGAAATAAGAGTAAGGGAAGGAGACCGGAGCCTTTTAAGAAAATTTTCACTGGACGGCACTCGTAACATCTATTGACCAGCTAGTCAAAGTGATATGACGAAACACAGAGACACAACCGTCTGGGGAACCTCCAGACAGGTCTTCACTGGTCATCTGGCATCAGTTCAAAGCAGGACTCATCACTGAAGACAAGTGTACTCCAATCAATGAGATTCCAGGCCAAAGAGAAGACGTGTCGGGAGATGCCCTGAACAGCTGTCGGATACCAACCTGAAGGTTGCCCAAAATGTGGTCCGACAACCAGGATTCTTTTCATAGCTGGACCTCTTTGGTTGTCATCCACAGGACCCTTACGGCACAGCGGTACGTTGATGATATTCTACGCCCCGTTTTGTTGCCCTTCATGGCAAGCCATACTGGGCTTACAATTCAGCAAGATTATACCCGGCCACGTACTGTAAGAGTTTCTACAGATTGTCTTTGTGCTTGCTAAACCCTACATTCGCCAACAAGATCATCGGATCTTTCCCCAACTGAGAAAGTTTGGAGCATTATAGGCAAGGCCTTGAAAGCAGCTCAAGATTTTAGAGTATATGAGCGTTTACTTAAACTTACAGGTATGTATTTCAAAGGTTTACATAAACGGGCGACAGATGGCACTACAGACATAATCACCGCTGACACAGAGAACATAGTTTGAAAAAAACTTGAAAAAATAAAATGATATCTACTTGCATAGCTTTAATAGTACATGGGTTTCCGTCTAGCGACGGTACACGCCAATAGAACGATGAAGATCACCTCAGCGGCGGCATAAAAAGAGCTGTAGCCGGATGCGGTCGTAATAGTGAGCTACCAACTTAACTGCGACGTATCTAATTGTAATGACTAGCTTGCAACAAGATTGCAAACCGTTTTGCTCGACAAAAACGGCAGCCGTTCCAGAACCTCCGAGGTCATAGGCACTCAGCTTAACTAGCAACTACTCCAACATGACGCCTAAGCTGTGGATCCAAGTAGCGTGGAGGATGACTATACTGACGCAGAAGACGCGCGTTGCCTGCAGATTAACCAGCAAAAAAATGGCTGCTGCTAGCTTAGGGTGCTATTTAAAACCTCAAGGAAAACAGTCGGCTGTCCAGACGCGGTGTTGCTTTTTACAGCCAACCCATCCGAGTTCCTTTTCACTGGCTTGGCAAAGCTGCTCAGACCCCAGACACCGGCGTCTTCGACTGCTGTAAGCCGCTTTCTGACTGGTTCATCCATGAGTGTCGCACTTAATTTTAACGGAAAATGCCATCCTAGCAAAAAACTACAAACTTGCTGATGAAATGGAATAACAATCCGCCAAAATTATGGAAAATATTTCTACGTACCTTCACCAGCTATTTAGTATCTCTCCTCTGCTCTCGCGTTATACATAAAATTAATAAAAAAACTAAGTATTGATTACTAAATTCACATTTTTGTGTCACTGCTGGTCTCAGGAGCGTCCTATGCTTTAGTTATCCTAGTTATTTATTGAACTCCGCTAATCCTACATAGCAGGGGATCAAAATAGGCGCTGTCAATGTAATGCAACACGCGATCTTATCCAAGTGGCTCACTGTGATGTATATGTTTACATGTTCTTCAACAATATGTAATTATTGATTTACATAACTCAGAACCAAAGATGTATTTTCTGGTATAGGTCGATACAAAAGGCATGTTGATGCAACTCAGTCAATAGTTTGTACTGTAATAACCGAATATTTATGGTACCGTTATGTGGCATTGCGATTTTTTGCATTATTTTTATTTACATATGTCCACAGACGAATTCGCATCTTTTTTCGCACTTGAGAGTAGCGTTATCTTTCTCAGTTTCGCTTGACATATTTTCATATTCTTCGACGATGAGAATTGTTCAAATGTTCAGATGTGTGTGAAATCTTATGGGACTTACCTGCTAAGGTCTTCAGTCCCTAAGCTTACACACTACTGAACCTAAATTATCCTAAGGACAAACACACACACAACCATGCCAGAGGGAGGACTCGAACCTCCGCCGAATGAGAATTAACGCTCGTTGAAAGGATACTCTCTTCTTATTTCAAAACTGTTTTTGACCGAGAAGTATTATTTCACAGTTCAATTTACTTTCATCAGAAACGCCAGAGGCATTCCGCGGTTCACCTTACCGCCGGGGGCCGGCCGAAGTGGCCGTGCGGTTAAAGGCGCTGCAGTCTGGAACCGCAAGACCGCTACGGTCGCAGGTTCGAATCCTGCCTCGGGCATGGATGTTTGTGATGTCCTTAGGTTAGTTAGGTTTAACTAGTTCTAAGTTCTAGGGGACTAATGACCTCAGCAGTTGAGTCCCATAGTGCTCAGAGCCATTTGAACCATTTTACCGCCGGGGCACCCAGCTGGCTTCTTTGCTGTTGTGTAGTGTGTTTCCTTTTATTTACCGGTATTACATTTCGTTGGTGTTTGGTAATATGCCACATAGTCAACATCATTTTAAAGGTGTAGCATATCTGATTTTTGAAACAGAGACCACTCAGTAGCTGATAACAGTTCACAGGAAGATTAGGAGGGCATCGTCGCTTCTGGGCAGAATTAACATTGTGCGTCACATCACTTTCAAGGGTCTGGTTACAGTTGAGGCAGTTGTGTATGTTTTATTCGAGGTCTCTTCCCTTCCCCTCCTCTACCCCCTCCCCCCCCCCCCCCCCCCACTTTGCTATCGGCCGACGCTATCATGCTCTCGCCCAATAACCGCAATTTGCTCTCGGCTACCAGGAATGAAGTCCCCTCTTCCTTCCCCTTTTTCGTCATACAAATCCAATTGTCTCTCTTTCGATTTCTGTATGTCTTAGTTACCCGTGGTCTAGGGGTAGCGTCTTTGATTCATAATCAAAACGTCTTCGGTCCCGGGTTCGATCCGGCCCAAGCGACTGGCGACTCTCTGGATCCTCGCCATGACGGCACACGCCATCGTAGCGCGGAGGCAGACCGACCAGCTGGCCTTCCTGATGGACCTCTGAGAGGAGAACAAGACAGCCCAGCAGCACAGGCGATACCACGAGAACTTCAAAAACTTCCTGCAGATTCCACTGCAGACAGCAATCGCCAGAGTCCTTCCCAGTCTGTGACCCTCAGCACCGCCACCAGCCACCTCAACACACTCACCACAAGAATAACGTGTGCAGTGATAGTGAACAAGTGCAACACAAAAGATAAAGTGCTTTCTCTTCTCGCATCAAATAGTGAAATATAGTAGTATAAAGTGTTTCTTCTTAGTGAAATCAGTGACACAAAGTGCTCCTCACCAAACATCTGTCATACTCGCAGCCAAAACAGTGCCAAAAGTATGCACAGTAGTACTACCAGTTTTTTTAATTAACTTTTCTTCCATTATTTGTACTATACTGAATAGGAAACAAGCATTACTTAGTGGAAAGTGCCAACTACTCATTATTATTATTAGATATTTTTTTTAAATGATTTCCTTTACTTTGTGCCTATAAAATTCTATTGATTACTCACACTATCCTTTCTGCTTCTCTTCTGTAATATGACAAAATTTTCTCTCTTCTTCAATTTAGGTATATTCTGTAGTATATGTAAAAAACGTTTCTTCCACTTCTGCTCCACCTATCATGGTGACGTTTCCCTCATACTGTCCCACTTACCAGTGTAACTAGAGGAAGAGATCAAACCAGAATACACAATGTGCCTGTGGCATCACAAGTGCATCACATACAGAAACATAAACTCAAAATCAATGCATCGATGCCAAATATAAACTGTTATGCCTGTCCTGCAACGTCTACCCCCCCTCAAAAAAAAAGACGACAAATGGCCATGTAAAAGGGTTTAAGGAACAAACAATAAGAGAAAAACGAAAAAAGGAAAATATAAAAACGAAAACATATAAAATGACAGTAATATTAACCATCACAAGGAATATAATAGATTAATTGAATAAAATGTCTTTTTTTAAATGTATCGTTGTTAATATATTTAAATAAATATATATGGTTACAAAAAAAAAGATCCCAGCCACTGCCTAAATTTTGATAAATAATCAGCATTGACGGCCGAAGACTTCCGGCATAAGAAATCAGCCTCATTCTGCTAACGGCCTTGTCAAAGAGGGCGGAGGAGCGGATAGAGGTTCAGGGCACTCTCTTGTCCTAGGGGTGGGAAATTGCCCCTAAAGGCGGAAGAATCAGCAATGATCAACGACATGAGGATGCAGAAGGCAATGGAAACCACTGCATTAAAGACACGTAACGTGTATCCACAGGACATGTGGCCTGTAATTGAAAAAGTGTCATGATGATCTCTCCATTGGCAAAAGATTCCGGAATAGTCCCCCATTCGGATCTCCAGGAGGGGACTGCCAAGGGGGAGGTTACCATGAGAAAAAGATTGAATAATCAACGAAAGGATAACGTTCTACGAGTCGGGGCGTGGAATGTCAGAAGCTTGAACGTGGTAGGGAAACTAGAAAATCTGAAAAGGAAAGTGCAAAGGCTCAATCTAGATATAGTAGGGGTCAGTGAAGTGAAGTGGAAGGAAGACAAGGATTTCTGGTCAGATGAGTATCGGGTAATATCAACAGCAGCAGAAAATGGTATAACAGGTGTAGGATTCGTTATGAATAGGAAGGTAGGGCAGAGGGTGTGTTACTGTGAACAGTTCAGTGACCGAGTTGTTCTAATCAGAATCGACAGCAGACCAACACCGACGACGATAGTTCAGGTATACATGCCGACGTCGCAAGCTGAAGATGAACAGATAGAGAAAGTGTATGAGGATATTGAAAGGGTAATGCAGTATGTAAAGGGGGACGAAAATCTAATAGTCATGGGCGACTGGAATGCAGTTGTAGGGGAAGGAGTAGAAGAAAAGGTTACAGGAGAATATGGGCTCGGGACAAGGAATGAAAGAGGAGAAAGACTAATTGCGTTCTGTAACAAGTTTCAGCTAGTAATAGCGAATACCCTGTTCAAGAATCACAAGAGGAGGAGGTATACTTGGAAAAGTCCAGGAGATACGGGAAGATTTCAATTAGATTACATCATGGTCAGACAGAGATTCCGAAATCAGATACTGGATTGTAAGGCGTACCCAAGAGCAGATATAGACTCAGATCACAATATAGTAGTGATGAAGAGTAGGCTGAAGTTCAAGACATTAGTCAGGAAGAATCAATACGCAAAGAAGTGGGATACGGAAGTACTAAGGAATGACGAGATACGTTTGAAGTTCTCTAACGCTATAGATACAGCAATAAGGAATAGCACAGTAGGCAGTACAGTCGAAGAGGAATGGACATCTCTAAAAAGGGCCATCACAGAAGTTGGGAAGGAAAACATAGGTACAAAGAAGGTAGCTGCGAAGAAACCATGGGTAACAGAAGAAATACTTCAGTTGATTGATGAAAGGAGGAAGTACAAACATGTTCCGGGAAAATCAGGAATACAGAAATACAAGTCGCTGAGGAATGAAATAAGTAGGAAGCGCAGGGAAGCTAAGACGAAATGGCTGCCGGAAAAATGTGAAGACATCGAAAAAGATATGATTGTCGGAAGGACAGACTCAGCATACAGGAAAGTCAAAACAACCTTTGGTGACATTAAAAGCAACGGTGGTAACATTAAGAGTGCAACGGGGATTCCACTGTTAAATGCAGAGGAGAGAGCAGATAGGTGGAAAGAATACATTGAAAGCCGCTATGAGGTGAAGATTTGTCTGATGTGATAGAAGAAGAAACAGGAGTCGATTTAGAAGAGATAGGGGATCCAGTATTAGAATCGGAATTTAAAAGAGCTTTGGAGGACTTACGATCAAATAAGGCAGAAGGGATAGATAACATTCCATCAGAATTTCTAAAATCATTGGGGGAAGTGGCAACAAAACGACTATTCACGTTGGTGTGTAGAATATATGAGTCTGGCGACATACCATCTGACTTTCGGAAAAGCATCATCCACACAATTCCGAACACGGCAAGAGCTGACAAGTGCGAGAATCATCGCACAATCAGTTTAACAGCTCATGCATCGAAGCTGCTTACAAGAATAATATACAGAAGAGTGGAAAAGAAAATTGAGAATCCGCTAGGTGACGATCAGTTTGGCTTTAGGAAAAGTAAAGGGACGAGAGAGGCAATTCTGACGTTACGGCTAATAATGGAAGCAAGACTAAAGAAAAATCAGGACACTTTCATAGGATTTGTCGACGTGGAAAAAGCGTTCGACAATATAAAATGACGCAAGCTGTTCGAGATTCTGAAAAGAGTAGGGGTAAACTATAAGGAGAGACGGCTCATATACAATATGTACAACAACCAAGAGGGAATAATAAGAGTGGACGATCAAGAACGAAGTGCTCGTATTAAGAAGGGTGTAAGACAATGCTGTAGTCTTTCGCCCCTACTCTTCAATCTGTACATCGAGGAAGCAATGATGGAAATAAAAGAAAGGTTCAGGAGTGGAATTAAAATACAAGGCGTAAGCATATCAATGATACGATTCGCTGATGACATTGCTATCCTGAGTGAAAGTGAAGAAGAATTAAATAATCTGCTGAACGGAATGAACAGTCTAATGAGTACACAGTATGGTTTGAGAGTAAATCGGAGAAAGACGAAGGTAATGAGAAGTAGTAGAA
Organism: Schistocerca piceifrons; assembly: GCF_021461385.2. Taxonomy (NCBI): domain Eukaryota; kingdom Metazoa; phylum Arthropoda; class Insecta; order Orthoptera; family Acrididae; genus Schistocerca; species Schistocerca piceifrons. The sequence continues at coordinate 662,171,608 of NC_060142.1, forward strand.
ATGAGAACAGCGAGGAACTTAACATCAGGATTGATGGTCACGAAGTCAATGAAGTTAAGGAATTCTGCTACCTAGGCAGTAAAATAACCAATGACGGACGGAGCAAGGAGGACATCAAAAGCAGACTCGCTATGGCAAAAAAGGCATTTCTGGCCAAGAGATGTCTACTAATATCAAATACCGGCCTTAATTTGAGGAAGAAATTTCTGAGGATGTACGTCTGGAGTACAGCATTGTATGGTAGTGAAACATGGACTGTGGGAAAACCGGAACAGAAGAGAATCAAAGCATTTGAGATGTGGTGCTATAGACGAATGTTGAAAATTAGGTGGACTGATAAGGTAAGGAATGAGGAGGTTCTACGCAGAATCGGAGAGGAAAGGAATATGTGGAAAACACTGATAAGGAGACGGGACAGGATGATAGGACATCTGCTAAGACATGAGGGAATGACCTCCATGGTACTAGAGGGAGCTGTAGAGGGCAAAAACTGTAGAGGAAGACAGAGATTGGAATACGTCAAGCAAATAATTGAGGACGTAGGTTGCAAGTGCTACTCTGAGATGAAGAGGTTAGCACAGGAAAGGAATTCGTGGCGGGCCGCATCAAACCAGTCAGGAGACTGATGACCAAAAAAAAAAAAAGTCTTAGTTGAAGGATCACCACCAAGCGCCATCAGCAGGGACCAGCCAATGCCTCTGGCCACTGGTATCGGACACTTAAAAAAAGAAAACAACAGCACAAATACACTAATTTCTTCTGGCGTAATACTGCGACATTATCTTCTGGTTAAGCGATGTCTTCCAAAAGACAAAGATTAAACAATAGCTAGATACGACATTAGCGCCTGACGGGCGGCATGTGCTATAATATAGAAGTTCTCTGTGGGAGTTCAAATGGTTCAAATGGCTCTGAGCACTATGGGACTTAACATCTGCGGTCATCAGTCCCCTACAACTTAGAACTACTTAAACCTAACTAACCTAAGGACATCACACACATCCATGCCCGATGCAGGATTCGAAACTGCGACCGTAGCAGCCTCGCGGTTTCGGACTGAAGCGCCTAGAACCGCACGGCCACCGCGGCCGGCTCTGTGGGAGTACATACGATATATTTGCAGGCTATTATCTGTCACAAATTCTGTATTGGCTTCATAAGTAGTGGCGTTTATTGATGCAAATACAGCGGAGATGTTGTTAGGAAACTGATTTTTCAATTTGCTGATTCTCTTGTACAAAATTACTAAATTATTGCGATATCACTCACACGAAGGAAGTGTGTTTTTTTTAAACCACCTTGTCATGCTGATATGCACGAATGAATGGAGCTGACTGTCTTGTATGTATCCACAAAAATATTGTAACTAAAAGGCTTCTTGTGTTTGACGCTGATTAGTAGCAATCGAAACGGCTAGCAATAGACGGCCGGTGTGGCCGTGCGGTTCTAGGCGCTTCAGTCTGGAACCGCGTGACCGTTACGGTCGCAGGTTCGAACCCTGCCTCGAGCATGGATGTGTGTGATGTCCTTCGTTTAGTTAGGTTCAAGTAGTTCTAAGTTCTAGGGGACTGATGACGACAGATGTTAAGTCCCATAGTGCTCAGAGCCATTTGCACCATTTGGCTAGCAGTAATGGAGGTTTTCATAGCAGCTGATGGTTGTACTGCATGATTTTCGATAAATATCTTCACGCTGAATGACAGCAACTAATAAAAATATTATAACAGAAATGCTGAAAAATCTTAACGGGCAAACAGTCGAAGAGATACGCCGCATATCTTCCTAGAAACTGTTTAGAAAACTTCGACAGCCGTCTTTCAGAGACGAAACTATGAGTATTCTTCCCCTTCTGTATATCTACCCCGTAGACATCACCCAAATGAACTACACAAATCACAGCTCCCCGCACAGCCATTCTGTCCACTGGAAGACGCATTAGTGTGTGGTACAGCAACAAGTGTCGTTTGTCACGAACATTACCGTGATGTCAGAGTACCTAAATGCAGGTGGGTAACGTCCTCCACAACCGCGATAGTTCAAGTGAACATCCCATCAATTTCCAGCACAAGTGAAATGAGAGATGGCTGTGCACGACAGTTTAAATCCTCGAAGGTTGGCGTTACGACCACCAGGAAAACCAAAAGACGACCCAAGGAGAAAGAGAACACACGTCTAGAAACTCGCCACAGCACCACCAAAGATGAACAACGGGTTGGCGTTATCGACAGTGAAATAGTAACCAACAGTGGGGGAGCAAGTAGCGTTAGATTAGATTAGATTAGATTAATACTAGTTCCATGGATCATGAATACGATATTACGTAATGATGTGGAACGAGTCGAATTTTCCAATACATGACATAATTAGGTTAATTTAACAACATACTTAAGTTAATATAACAATTTTATTTTTTTGTGTTTTTTCTTTATTTTTTATTTTTTTTATATTTTTGTTTTGTTTTTTTTTTTCTTTTTTTTCTTAATTTATATCTAAAAATTCCTCTATGGAGTAGAAGGAGTTGTCATTCAGAAATTCTTTTAATTTCTTCTTAAATACTTGTTGGTTATCTGTCAGACTTTTGATACTATTTGGTAAGTGACCAAAGACTTTAGTGCCAGTATAATTCACCCCTTTCTGTGCCAAAGTTAGATTTAATCTTGAATAGTGAAGATCGTCCTTTCTCCAAGTATTGTAGTTATGCACACTGCTATTACTTTTGAATTGAGTTTGGTTGTTAATAACAAATTTCATAAGAGAGTATATATACTGAGAAGCTACTGTGAATATCCCTAGATCCTTAAATAAATGTCTGCAGGATGATCTTGGGTGGACTCCAGCTATTATTCTGATTACACGCTTTTGTGCAATAAATACTTCATTCCTCAGTGATGAATTACCCCAAAATATGATGCCATATGAAAGCAATGAGTGAAAATAGGCGTAGTAAGCTAATTTACTAAGATGTTTATCACCAAAATTTGCAATGACCCTTATTGCATAAGTAGCTGAACTCAAACGTTTCAGCAGATCATCAATGTGTTTCTTCCAATTTAATCTCTCATCAATGGACATACCTAAAAATTTGGAATATTCTACCTTAGCTATATGCTTCTGATTAAGGTCTATATTTATTAATGGCGTCATACCATTCACTGTACGGAACTGTATGTACTGTGTCTTATCAAAATTCAGTGAGAGTCCGTTTACAAGGAACCACTTAGTAATTTTCTGAAAGACAGTATTGACAATTTCATCAGTTAATTCTTGTTTCTCAGGTGTGATTACTATACTTGTATCATCAGCAAAGAGAACTAACTTTGCCTCTTCATGAATATAGAATGGCAAGTCATTAATATATAATAAGAACAACAAAGGACCCAAGACTGACCCTTGTGGAACCCCATTCTTGATAGTTCCCCAGTTTGAGGAATGTGCTGATCTTTGCATGTTACGAGAACTACTTATTTCAACTTTCTGCACTCTTCCAGTTAGGTACGAATTAAACCATTTGTGCACTGTCCCACTCATGCCACAATACTTGAGCTTGTCTAGCAGAATTTCATGATTTACACAATCAAAAGCCTTTGAGAGATCACAAAAAATCCCAATGGGTGGTGTTCGGTTATTCAGATCATTCAAAATTTGACTGGTGAAAGCATATATGGCATTTTCTGTTGAAAAAACTTTCTGGAAACCAAACTAACATTTTGTTATTACTTCATTTTTACAGATATGTGAAGCTACTCTTGAATACATTACTTTCTCAAAAATTTTGGATAAAGCTGTTAGAAGGGAGATTGGACGGTAATTGTTGACATCAGATCTATCCCCCTTTTTATGCAAAGGTATAACAATAGCATATTTCAGTCTATTAGGGAAAATGCCCTGTTCCAGAGAGCTATTACACAGGTGGCTGAGAATCTTACTTATCTGTTGAGAACAAGCTTTTAGTATTTATACTGACATAAATTTTTGTGCTGCAGCATTGAAGAACTGGCCGCTTGTGTAAGACACGGTAAAGTACGCCAAACAGTTCAAATCAAATGGCTCTAAGCACTATGGGACTTAACATCTGAGGTAAATAAATGTAAATGTCATGTGACTAGAGCTTCCCGTCAAGTAGACCATTCACCGGGTGCAAGTCTTCCGATTTGACGCCACTTCGGCGGCTTGCGCGTCGATGGGGATGAAATGGTGATAATTAGGACAACACAACAACACCCATTCCCTGAGCGGAGAAAAATCTCCGACCCAGCCGGGATTTTTTTTTTTTTTAATCTCATGTTGTTTGATCGCTTTTGTTCGTTGCATCTGCTCGGGGCAGACGTCGTAAGACATCCGTTTAAGTTCGTTATTGATCGATTAACTCAGTTTTTTTTAATTACGGAGGGCAGCTAACCCTCTGACCGAACACGCTGAGCTACCGTGCCGGCATCACTCAGCTACGGGGATCGGACAATATCTGAGGTCACCAGTCCCGCAGACTTAGATCTGCGTAAACCTAACTAACCTAAAGACATCATACACATACATGCCCGAGGCAGGATTCAAAACCTGCGACCGTAGCAGCCGCGTGGTTCCGGACTGAAGCGCCTAGAACTGCTCGGCCACAGCGGCCTGCACGCCAAACGGTATACTGCATGTTAATTTTAATGAAATTTTTGATAATTATTTGAACCTAAACAACAAAGAGTTTTCTGTGTTTTCCTTTGTTGCATGAACCCTGCGGAGATCTGGCGTGCCGAAACGGCTCTTCTTGGCGCGGCGCGGAAAATTCGCGTCTCCGGATTCAACTTTCACGTGGCTGATAGCCGTCCGCCGCAAGGAGAAACCGAAGCTGCGCTAAACTCCTGCGGCGATTATTCATAGAACGCAAATAAATTAAAATCGTAAAAAAAGGTTGAATGCCGATGCTGCAACCAGTTCTCGTTCTGCCGCCAATCAAGTCAACGTGTGTATTGTCACTTAAAGTCTTCAGAACGTGATATTGCGATGCTTTCTTTAGTGTTGAATAACCAAATAATAGTGGTTTTGAAGAAAATTAGTAATAATTGAGATATGTATTTTCTGAAATGTTCGTAAAGAAATTGTAACCTCCCCACAAAAATCATTCTCATTTGGTGTTAACCTCAAAACAGAAAAATTCCTAAATTTCTCAACAGTAAAAAATTATAATTATGTCGTTCACATTCAGTGTAACGACCCAACAAAAAATAAATTCAGTAACCTGGTAATAATACAATGTAACTGACCTCTCAATTAAATTATTGTCGCTCACTTATAACTTTTCAATAATTGACTGTGAATTTAACCTGGTAAATTTTGGATGTCAGCAGTGCTGCGTCATGGCCCTGAAAGATCATTGTGAATAAAAAAGAAAAATTCTTACCTCAATGAAGTCGCCGGATAACGCATATATATCTGCTCTTACAATAAATTTTTTTGGCACAGCCCTGTGCAATGCTGGCCGATAGATTTGACATTTATAAAAGGAAACAACTGATTTTTCTTTTCAATAATTGGGATGATCAAGGATTGGAGAAATTAGTAAATTCTTTAAATTGAAATGAATGGTTATTAAAAGTTAGTTTTTATGAGAAAAATTATTATTAGGAGATTTTTAAAACATTTACATGGGACTTGAGATAACAATACTACATATGCACGAGGCTGCTTTTTACCTTATACAATAATTGTCAGGCTCCGGCATCGCTGCACCACGACCGGCCCAGCCAACACGATACACCAGACTAGACTACTAGCAACAACTTACTGCTACAGCTACACAGTTCCTACTGCAGTCAACACTGCTCTCTGGTCTGAGATTCTCTTATACCTTACATATCACAGGCAGCACGTGAGCAACACATCGAAATTACATCTGCTCGGACCTCTTACAAAATTGATCTTCAATTGTGTCTTGGTGGAGGTTTGAACCAGATGCTCACCTACACTGAAAGGAGTGTTTAAAATAATGACGGTGGGAAAAGTAAGAAGTGATGTCTTTGGTTTGAAAGAGGTCGCCGAGATATATTTCTGGTCTTTACGAGACAGTGTGGTCTGTTGTTTGAATGTGAATGAAAGATATTTAGCTCTTGTTGGCTGAAAATAACCGCAAAGTTCATTAAAGTAGAAAATATTTAGTGTCAGATTCGAGTGCTAGCATACAAACCAGAGACTGGGTGAATTCAGTGAAACGCAATATTAAGAAATGTCGTTGGTTACCTAAGTAACGCGGGCAATCAACAACTGATTACGACTTCAGATAGGTATTTTAATGAGAAGTATTAATTTTTCTCCCTATTCTAACTCAAAAGAGACGATATTGCAACTATCTATGGAAATGATTCTGTATGCAATGCACGGTCAAATACATTAATACATTACGGAATGGCAACATGCAACTTCCACTACGTGTGTAATCGTTACATTCTGACTTCTTGTTGCTTTTATTTGCCTAGGACAATACCCGGCCGAATTAGCGTAAGCTATTTGAACGTTCAATAAGCCGGGAGAAGCTCAAGCCTTTTATCTACAGGAACATCGATACTCTGCAAGGCACCTTACGGTGGGGACTTTGTTTACTGCGCCGCTTCCTCCCTTTCCAGTTCCAGTCGCGAATCGCACGCGGAAAACGATTGTTGGTAAGTCTCCGCATGAGTTAGACTTTATGTATTTGACCTTCGTGGTCTTTTTGCGAGGCATACGTAGGAGGAAGCAATTAATTGGTTTACTTTTCTAGGAACGTACGCTTTTCAAATTTTACCAATAAACGCCTCTCTTGTAACATGTGCCACTGGAGCTGAAAGACCATTCCCGTTGTGTTTTCGTGCTTACTAAACGAATCTGTAACGAAACGCACTTGCATATTTTCTATTTGCTCTATCAGTCCTGTTTGGTAAGTGTACCAAATGGACGGGCAACGCCAAGTATAGATCGAACATGAGGTTTGTTAGCTGTCTCCTTCGTGGGCGAACGACATTTTCTGTGGATTCTTCCAATGATTCTTCCTCGGGCATCTGCCCTTCCCTCATTTAACTGTTACCAATCGATCCTGTATTCTCTCAGATATGAATGTGACTATTTTCAGTGATTGTTCGGCATTCTTGTAATCATACAGTGACGTAACTAAAATCACAGCACCAAGAAGGAGTTGTGCGACATAAACGAAATCTGGTAGGAGTGTTTCTACATCTGGAAGATGATGTCTATAAATTTTGCGCCAATCGCATAACAGTGACGCTAATGGTTCAAATGGCTCTGAGCGCTATGGGACTTAACATCTGAGGTCATCAGTCCCCTAGAACTTTAGAACTACTAAAACCTAACTAACCTAATGACATCACACACATCCATGCCCGAGGCAGGATTCGAACCTGCGACTGTAGCGGTCGCGCGGTTCCAGACTGAAACGCCTACTGTACCTCACTGAGTTTGAAAGAGGTCGTGTAATGGGGCTACGAGAAGCTGGATGTTCCTTCTGCGATAGTGTAGAAAGACTTGACAGAAATATACCCACTGTACATGGCTGCTGGCAGCACTGGTCACGAGAACGTACGGTCGCTATGAGACCGGACTTCAGACAGCCACATGCCACCAGCGAGAGGAGAGGCCGTCGTGTTCGGCGTATGACTCTGGCGCGTCGTACTGCATCTGCAGCAGCAATCTGAGCAGCAGTTGGCATCACACTGACACAACCAACTTTTACAAATCGGTACTTCAAGGACAGCTCCGAGACAGACGGCCATGTGGCGTGCATTCCACTGACCCCAAACCACCGCCATCTGTGATGCCGGTGGTGTCCAGCGAGAGCTCACTGGAGGGCAAGGTGCAGGTCTATTGTGTTTTCTGATGAAAGCTGCTTCTGCCTTACTGCCGATGATGGCTGTGTCCTGGTTAGGAGGAGGCCAATTTTGGTACTGCATGCTAGACACACACTGTGAGAGGGGGCATGAGCCCCCTCTCATATTTCTGTCTTACGATTTTCGTCTCTAATTGCATGCGGTGAAAAGTTGCTATTCCTTCACACGCGGACTTCCCACGCAGCGTCTCTCGTCACCCGGGTGGTCCGGTGACAGGTGGGCACTGCTGTTCTGGAGAGGGTTAAGCCGACGGGTGTGAGGAAGTCGAGTGAATGCTTTGCAGACGCCGACATTGTCAAAAGACACACCCGGAGGGGTCTGAAGTAGCGGCTGGGCTAGAGGTTCCGTTACTTCGCAGAATCTTAGCGAAAACACTTTCTGGCGGGCTACCAGCGAGGCGTGGGAATGACTTGTGTACCCAGGCAGTTGTGGCGGGAAAATTCCCGCGCTTTCTGCAAAATAGTAACTGTGATTGGCTTGCTCAGGGCATAGCTCCGTGACGTAGCAAAATCAGCGCAGAAATTGGCGCCAAGAATCTCCATTGGTGGAATGGTAGTGCTCCGGCAATGGAGTGGAATTTTCCGCCGGTTTTCGAGTTGCTGATTGGAACGTTTAACCACGGCCACTGTCGTGGGGGCGGAAATGTTTTGTTTTCGGCCTGTACGGGTGCTCTAGGTAGTTGGCTCTCGCCTTTCGGTCGAGGACGTCGAAGCAACCAGCCATTGCCTCTGGTACGCCAGATCGTGTTCTGGAAGTTAAGAAGACAGTTTGGTCATGTGTGTCCGCAGCACCAGCAGATAGGGATTTTCCTAGGTGATAATCAGAGCTCAGCAGAGTGCGCCTGTTCGTCTTTTTCTAACTTTGTTCTGTCTTGAGTAGCAGCAATTAATGTTGGGTTAGCTGTGTGTCTCTCTTAAGATTTGAGTGGCAAGGAATTGGCTCCACATACCACTTCGTCATAAACCTCACAATCTAGTTTAGGGACAACTTCACCTTCACAGCGTTTGTTTGTGTATCCAATTTGAGCCAATTTGATGTATTATAAATGTTTCATGTGTTTTTGTTTATTATTTTGCGTTTAGTCTTAATAAATCATATTGTTATTTTGGACAGAACTTTCATTCTGTTAATCGGTATAGCAACCCATCATTTCTCACTACGTTAATGAAACCTTCCTTTATTTAACTTATTTATCAAATTAAATTATTGCAGGTGCCAAACTCTTTTCTACTCCACTTGCAGGGTTGATTACAGTCAGTTCGCGTATATTTTTTAATCCTTGTGCAACAGCAAAAGTCAGAGTTAGAATAGGGGGGGCTTAGAGCATCATTTACATGAGTAGAGTCTAGAATTTAGTGTTAAATACACTGCTAGCCCCGGCACCTCGCAACTGTACCTACAACTCTACCAGTGGACTGGGATGCGATTTCGTATCACATCAATTGCACTCTCGTGGTTACCCACTCACCCTGACTGCAAATTTCTACTTCAGTCTGGCGATTCGACCTGTTGTGCTGCCATTCACGAACAGCATTCCAGGTTTTTTCCCAACAGGGTACCGCTGATGTAACCCAACATGCTCTACAGAGCGTCGACACGTTGCCTTGGCCTGCTCGATCACCAGATCTCTCTCCAGTCGATCACACATGGGACGTCATCGGGCGACAACTGCAGCGTCATCTACAAACAGCATTAACCGTCCATGTATTGACCGACCAAGTGCAACAAGCACGGAACGCCATCCCACAAACTGAAGTCCACGACTGCATGCTTGCATTTAACATTCTGGCGATTACATCGGTTATTAATGTGAAACATCCCCTTAGGTAAATTAAGAATGACAGCGCTGGTAAAGCTCTTACGTTAGTTGATTTTTAAACAGCTGGGCAAAACTGAACGTACTCAGACATTTCTCTCTTTACTTATTCTGATCATCACTAAACTGACACACAATATTTTTAGCGCAACGCAATCTGACTTTCAATAATCCCCACAAAAGAATGGCCCTGACTAACAATAACCTATACCTTTCATGAATCACTTACCTCACAAAAATCTTCGTTACTCGAACTACTGCAATACAGCGAGCGCCAATACTGCCAGCTAAATAAAAGATTCTAACTACTGAAGGCACTAACTACTGATAGGCATACAGTTATCAAATGAAAGATTTTGATGGAGAACAAACAATGTATTTACCTTACCTTAATAGTGTTCAAAAATCATTATATATATATATATATATATATATATATATATATATATATTAGTGTTCAAAAGTCATTATATGTATATAATGACTTTTGAACACTATTATATATATATCCGGTCTTACAAATGTGTGTATATATATATATATATATATATATATATATATATATATATATATATAATGACTTTTGAACACTATTAAGGTAAGGTAAATACATTGTTTGTTCTCCATCAAAATTTTTAATAGTGTTCAAAAGTCATTATATATAAATATATATATATAATGACTTTTGAACACTATATATATATATATATATATATATATATATAATGACTTTTGAACACTATTAAGGTATATATATATCCGGTCTTACAAATTTCGTTTTTCTGACGGACACACATCCAGATCGTCCGCTCTCAAAAGTCTGCCATCTCTCTCCCCACATCCACCACTGCTGGCGGCTCCCCTCCAACTGCACAACGCTACGCTCTGTTCACATCCAACTTCCCAACACAACAACAGCGAATATTCCAACAATGCCAACCAGCCACAGATTGCACACAGCACAGTCAGCGATTTTCATACAGAGCGCTATGTGGCGTTACCAACATAAGAACCTAAACAGCCTACTTACAAACGTATCAGCATTTCACGTTTACAGCGGCTTAAGTCGCTCTTACATTAACCTGTGAGCTTGCAATGTTAATCACTTACATATGTTGCCTACGCAAATTTATTCCCGAAATTTCATTAACCTACATTAGTTGTTTTTTGATGTTGCGATTTTTTTTCCGTCAGACGCTATATGTAGAAGGGTATTATGGCGGAAAATGGCAGCGTATCAAACAAAAATAGAAAAAAATAGGTTGTCCTCTGTAATGGTTCTTTATTTGCGAAACCATTACCACCCACCAACCCTATTTTTCGATACCATTGCTTAACGAATATTTTTCTACGTTATGTCTCATATTTTTGACTCTATTCAAATTTGGTTTCATTTTTATATGTATGTATGTCGATATTGTTGAAATCGATATCATATCTAGTGTGAAATCTTTGTACTTATTGTTATCTTTGATGCTGGCTTGTGACTTTTGGCGCAGAAGCGTACAGAGTAGTCAAGTTTTTGTGTTGAATATGAACAGTCTTGACTTCGTGTTGGAAATGAAAAGATGAGTCTGAGTTGTGGACAATAAAAAATGTTGTGAGTTTTATTAAGAGCGGTAACGGCTGCGAAATGGTATGATGGAGTAATGTTATGAATATGCGAAAGTATAAAAAGTTTAATGAATGTGAATTTTTGTCAAAAGTGAGTGTCAAGAATTATTTTCAAGTGATCATTGTTTAAAAAAATATGAAGCACATTGCAATGAAAAACATAAATCATCAAATTAATCCTGAAAGATTGTCTTCGTAAGTTCTTCAAGTCGGCGTAGTTAACATCCGACTGCCTTTCGCACCAACAGCGATAGTCATGCTACCTAGAAAACATTTTTAATTACGAGCCAAAGCCAGAGCGAGATCGTCGTTGGATTGCAAATGCAAGATAAGTGATATTATTGTTAATTTTCTTCAGTGATTGTGATCAATTGATGTAGCAGTACCTGCAACATTAAAGACCTTTTAGTTGCGCAATAAAAAGATCATACTTTGAATGCGCGACGTGATAATTTTTGGACTAATTAACTGTAAGTGGAGGTATTGTTATACCTCTTATGCTACTGTAATCATACCGGTGTGTCTTGTGCGTTTCTTATGGTCCATCTGCCGGACATCTGGTGCAGACAGTAAGATAGGTTTTATTGTGTCTCGGGTATAGGATCTGTAAATTTACCGGACAATGTTCCGTGAAAAGAAGATCGTCACTGTTGTAAAGATTTCCTTGCGAGGTAGCTGAGCACTTTCAGTCTCGCGACAAGACACGTCACGTGCCGGCCGTGGCCGCAGGTCCGTACGTACCTCTCAGACGGACGTCGTCGTTCCCGCGTCCGCTGGCTGGCGCTCAAGGCCAGTGGCTCGCCGCTCCCCCCCCCCCCCCCCCCCCTTCACAACGCGTCCACACGTCTCGCCCAGACAGCCAGCCTCAGCTAACCCTCATCCAGAGCGGCCGTCGCTAACGAAGACCGCGGCCGCAGCCGGTTTCAAACCTGGTGGCCGAAAGAATCTGGTCAGCCGTAGTTCACCGAACAAGGTGACTTACGAAAAGTGAAATTGGAAAAATCGATAGAAGCTAACACAGGGTGAGATCCGAACATGCGAAGCAATACTGACCGTAGTCGTTTCTTAGACTGACGAAAGGCAACCCTACCATTGTAGCATTTGCACATTAGATAAAGCTTTGGACATAGTTTAGTGGAACACACGTTTTGCAATTTTGAAGATAGCAGGGATAAAATACGGGGAACGTAAGGCAATTCACAACTAGTACAGAAATTAGACAGCAGTGTTTAGAGCCAAAGGACATCAAACGGTAGCAATGGTCGAGAAGGTTGCTGGCCGTGGCTGTAGCCTGTTCCCGATGTTATTATAATCACACATGAACAAGGGGTGAAAGAAGCCAAGGAGAAATTTCGCAAAAGAATTAAATTTTAGGGAGAAGAAATAAAAAGCGTTTCGATTTTGTAATGACACTGTAATCAAGTCACAGGTGGCAGCCCAACGGAATGTATAGTGTCTTGACAGAAGATAGGTAATGGGATGTGGTAGAGGATACTGAACTTAACTTGAGATCCACTTAGCATCTAATAAATACACGAAACACTCCGTTGCCAAATTTACCTTTATTGTAATTTTAATTGACGTGGAAGCCATAAAAACACCAAACATGGAGGCAAAATGTACGCATCTAAAGGCTACTTAAAAAAGGAATAAAATAAATTTGTTTCCACAAGAGGAGAATACAACGGACCTCGCTAAACTTACATTTTACTGACATTAAATATGACAAGATAAATAATCATACATGTGACGAGAACAAATGAATAACACTATCAATCTTTACAGATGAGAATACGACTATATCCACGGAGGTTCGCGCTCTGGCAAGGGAGATACTTAACTTCAACATATAAGGTGATTACAGTAAGCCCTAATTCCACTCGACAAACGTAGTAACGATATAAGCGAGACAAATGTACTGAAGGAGGATAGCCGGATGTGCCGTAGTAAAAAGGGGCACTACCAACTCCGACAGGACGCGACCCCCCGTGAACACGTCGGTTTCAGCTACCTGCAACATACACAGAGTCATTTGTAGCTTCTTAAAAACAATTAACATGAAAAGGCACAACGCGTAACACACTAATAAAATATAAAGGACTACTTCACAGAACTAGCTCCTCTTTAGACAAAGCAAACAGCAGAATATTAATAACAGGTAAAATAGTTCTAACCTATAACAGACTAAGGTACCGCGTAATAGAATATCGTCTTGAGGTCATAGAATACTCAGTTTGACTTGCCTGTATATAGGTCTTACAACTCAACAGTGTCAGCTTAAGCAAACCCGCGAATACAAAACTCGAAAAATATGACAGGAATAATGCTTGAAGCCACTGACAATGCTAGACTGCCACACAGAGGAGACCATAGTAATTTACAGCGGCACACAACCGACCTTACATCTCCAATTTAGTATAATCAGAATAAACAATTTTGTGTATAATAATTACTTACAGTACCATGACAACCTCCGAATAACACTTATTACCCAAGGTCGGTGCTGGTATCGAAAGGCACCTTTAGTAACACAGAGCTCGAGTGTATTCACTTATTGGAAGGATTTCAACTTTACATCCCTTTCCACGTAGCTCTCTGTTTACACACTTCTATAACTTCTGCAACTAAAGAAGGGCATATAAATGCACATACAACTGACACAGATTTAAGCAGAATAAAACAGTACCTTAATATGGCGCAAATGGCTTCATTTGCTTTACACGTGGGATATATTCACCATTCAGTAATTCCGAAATATATTCAACAACGCGTGAGAGCAAGACGTCGCCATGGTATCAGCTATTTACTTCACATAATTTCCTGCACAGACACAAGGCAGACGAAGCGTTTTCACATCCAGCAGCGGCGAGCATCACACATTTTCTCCGTCACACCATAGAGACATCTCAATTTCAATGGCCAGTAACAAGAACCTATACATGCCCTCGCAGCAGAAAAGCCTCAAAACACAATAGTGCACCACCGCGATACCAAACCCGAGGTCCCATCAAATCACTGCCGGGATCTCTCGCTGACCCTGCTCATGGCGTACAGGCGTCGTACCACAGGCCTCACGGTGAACGTCAACAAGCCACCTCCGACGCTGCGAATATCCACCCCTCTCTCTTTTTTCTCCGTTAACCGCCCGACCACCGGCCTGAATCGCGGAAGGCAAAGATGGTGACCCTATAATCGATGGCAGCGATGCCATTCTAAGGCGAGAACACTGGCGCCTGCTGCGCCACAGCTCAGGATCTAGTCGAAGTAAATCAGGCAATGTTGAGGGAATTTGAAAATGAGACACAAAAAAATTTGGGCAACAGAATAAGTGATAAGATAACATAAAATCCTGACTGGCAATAGGGTTCCCCCCCCCCCCCCCTCCCACTCGACCATCTCCAAATCTAATGAAATTTGATGTGAAGGTTCTCTATGGTCTTGGATGGTTATATACCATATTTCAGTCCAATATCGTCAGTGGTTGAAATTTTAGGGGCCTTTAAAGAGAAGCTACTCATCTTCGTATCACATACCAAGGTGCAAATATGCCAAGTTTGCTAGCCATTTTCTAGAAGTTATAGAAAACATTTTGTCATTTTCTTTAAAATACATAGTCACCTTTTTATGCTGAATCACACCATGGCAAAAATTAGTTATTTATCCACACCTAAGTATAGATAAAAGCCTCTTAAAGAAGCTAAAAAATTCATCGCGCTATTCTAAGAGCCAGGGTTTGTCCGACGACTGCTAATCTTCATGTGAACCAATCACACCAAAACTACAGATGGTTCCTACCTATGATGTCTATATTTGCATCAGATTTAACATTGGATGCCTAGATGAGAAGATATGCTTCTGCAAAGTAGGCCAAAATTTTCTACATGCAAGTTTTAGGGTATTTTTGGGGGGCACTATTCAACTGTGTATTGCTCAATCCTTTTTTTCTTGCCATAGTATGAAAGAGCATGCTTTAAGCTTTCAAAGTTATATTGTTTAAATTCTGGTTCTTGCATTTTGATGAGTAGGAATACGCTTCAAAAGTCATTATTTTAGCACTTCGAATAGATTGAAAAGTGAAATATTTTGCTCATTAAGTCCCACTCCAATAGATAAAGCATTTTCAAATTTTAATTTAACACATGCAGTAAAAACAAGTATAATACATAATGCAGCAAATTTTCAAAACAAAAATACTAAAGAGTCAGTTACATTTTTGATTAAAAAGGTATACAATTTTGTCAAGGACAGATTGTAGATTCCTGATGATGATGTTGATAGTGCTTCTAATGTCATGAAAATATGTTGCTCAGGAATCCAGCTGGTATCTTTAGCAGTTGGCCAGTGGAACTAACGAGCAGAACCGTGTGGGTGCATAAAGCTGATGAGGACATCTTGTTGTTCATATGAAACTTCACACAAATTTCCAACCCACCAAAAATTGTCATACATACATGCAACATATTGTCCTGGTTGTAAACTTGAAATTGAAATTGCTGAAATTTCTTCATCTGCTTCGAAGACATTAACCATGAATACTGTAGCATCATTGGAAACTCTGCTTTCTCTGAGCGGATTACAATTAATTGGCTTAAATTGATGATTTTCTTTTGTTCCACATATTGTATGTTCCATGTCAAACCTTGTTTCTTGATCAGGCCGAATTTTTTCAATTTCTTTTTTTGGTGCATGAAAAAACTTTATGCCTGGAACGCTATCATCACAGAATTTGAACAAATCATATGGAATCAATATTCGGTTATTTAAGGGCCTCTTGAGACTTGCACAGCTGGTAGCCTATTTGCTGTTCCCTCAGAGCCATCACAAGGAGATTTACCGTGGTTTGTTCCAAAAAATTCCATTCGTCGCTGATGCCAAAATCCTTTTTGTGTAGGCATAAATTGAGGAAATTTAAGAAATTCTTATATTGAGTAGCTGAAACATCATTAAAGTAATAAATGTTCTTAATGTTTTCAATCTTTGTCTTTAAATATGCTATTAACTTTGTCAGAAAGGCATTGACAGCAATGGTATCATGATGCAGACAGTTCCTGACCATACAAATGCCGGTACTCTGACATTCTTTGCCACCAGAATATACAACAAATGGATGTAATGTGGCCTGACTACTCTCCCAATGAAATCCTTGCACACCATTTGAACAACACATGAATAATTCTCAGCAAAGTCAATCAATATAATTAATTCATTTTCTGCAAGATTTCTTTTTATTTGCTTAAGGTATAAACTTTGGTGTTTTGACCCAGCATTTTCAAAGTCAGTGCCTCTGTGAAACCTTCAACAGTACTCTGACATGTCTCTAACATGTGTCTGTCAGTATGGACCCATTGTTTGTATTCCATTGTATCTCCAGGGTCATAGTCTTTAAAACATCTTCAAGAAAAGCCTCTAGTTGCATTTTTCCTGGACATTTCTCACAACATTGCAGCATACAGTCTTTTGATTCCAAACTGCATACAGTTTTTTTTTTCAATAAATCCTTGTAGTCATATTGAATGGATGTTACTGAAGCCAACATTAATTTGAAATTTTAATGAATTGCAGATACACATACTGAATGTGATCCAGAAGCACCAACTTAAGTACACCATTATGGCTCAGCTCACAAAATGTTGAGAAGTTCAGTTGATTTTCATATTGCTTACAACAAGCAATGAACATTCCTTCAGATTACAAAGGAGCAGGCGTTTCTGCTTGTGAATCTTTTCCCCATTTATTCTTACTGCAACACAATCCTTTTTGCCAGGACATAAACGAGAAAATTCATCATCTTTAAAACAAGTGAGGATATTTCGTTTTCCTTCATCATTGAGTTTTTTTCCCTTTTTAGTTTGCAGGTGTTGCCAAAATGCCATCTTCCATCTTTAGTTTCCTAGCCTTCTTCACCATTTTAGTCGAAACAGGAAATTCTTTAGCCTCTTTTTTTTCAATAGTCGAGCTATTTGGGGCCAGGGTCAAAATTTGAACTTTACTGCAACTGCTTGAAGTCTGAAGCTTAATCTTAAGTTCTTCAATTAAGATGTCCATGTCTTTACATTTTTGGCACTTTTCCATTTGTACCTAAGCGCTATCTACTTGGCTCAGACCAGCAGCTGTGGCAATTACCTAGTAATGCTGCCTTGTGGTTTCAGAAATTTGTACTTTATATTTCCCATTGAATCCCTTTTGCTGATCTGTTGAAGCTTTAATGGTGACTCTCCAAGTGATAATAATGAAGTATTAGCAGTAAAGCAAGCGTCAACAGCATCCACATCTTCAGTTGATGGTGATCCTTGCCTATCCTG
The DNA here is from genome assembly GCF_021461385.2 of Schistocerca piceifrons. NCBI lineage: Eukaryota > Metazoa > Arthropoda > Insecta > Orthoptera > Acrididae > Schistocerca > Schistocerca piceifrons. Next base: position 662,189,202 of record NC_060142.1, read on the forward strand.
GTGGGACGACTCTTTTTGGGGCACTTCATGTCTACATCTGGTAAAAATTTTCTGACCAGGTATAAAAACTCCATTAGTCAGTAACTTCAGCCTATCAGACAATGCAGTGGTTACTGTTGTTAAAAGCTTCTTGATTACACGTTTTTCTGTAGCAAATGCGTTGCAACAAGTCTTCTGCAGGAACTGAAATTTTGTCATCAGCAAGGCATCATGGTATGAACAAATGTGGGCGTCTTCAGTAAAAACAAGCCCAGACCAACCTCGTAGAGGCTTCTTGTCCACTGGTGACGTTTCCTTAACTGATTGTAGTTGATTTCTACCATAATAGAATGGTGATGACTTATGACAGTCAGCTCCGTCTGATCCACCAAAGTACCAGGATCCAAGGGTCTCTTGGTTCATTTTACACAATAGTTTATTTAACCTATAGCAAGCAATTCTGAAAGCTCATGAATATCATGGTTTGAAGCATAGCAGATTCAGACTTGTTTGTGTATAAAATATACAAATTAGCGCATCAAAACATATTGTTTTATTGCTTGCCTTCAGCTACAACAATGATTAATGATTATTCAAACACTCAATATTCAACACTAAGATTGTACAATGCCAACACCAACGATCACACCGCACAGAAGACTGACACTGTGAAAACTGCCAATAACGAAAGCAGCAATTAAAAGTGGTGAGTCAGCAATGTATCACTGCTTCGAGGACAGAGCCTTAAACTATTGCTGCTTTATACCACCGATGGTAACTGACTGACAGTGCATATATGCTCAACCACGCATTGTAGTCTTAAAACGTTCTGAAGCAACATAACTTTCCATTATGACCTTCTAGAGCATCTTACTTATACTCTATACTGTAAAATAACGTAAAAACACTTCTTATTAGCATAGTTATAGTCCCTAAACCACAGGAGAATCTTATACTATTAAAAGACAATACATTTACACGTTTTTTGAGTTACAACTTCAAATTCTATTAACTTTTTGCATTTCTCAATAATGTATTTTCCCTGCTTTTGATAGGTATTCCTACTCATCAATATGCAAGATCCAGAAATTAAACAATATAACTTTGATACCTTAAAAACATGCTCTTTCCAATTGTGGCAAGAAAAAAGGATTGAACAAGACATTGTTGAGATACTGCCACCAAAAAATACCCTAAAACTTGCATGTAGAAAATTTTGTCCAACTTTGCAGATGCATCTCTTTTCAGCTAGGCATCCACTGTTAGTTACATTTGATCCACATGTAGACTTCATAGGTATGAATAACCGTCTGTAGTGGTCAGTCAAACCTCTGCTCTCAGAATAGCGCGATGAATTTTTAAGCCACTTTAACAGGCTTTTATCTATACTTAGGTGTGGCTAAATCAATAATTTTTGCCATGGTGTGATTCACCATAAAAAGGTATCTGTGTATATTAAAGAAAATGACCAAATGTTTTCTAGAACTTCTAAAAATGCCTAACGAACTTGACACATTTGCACCCTCGTATGCGATTAGATTAGGAAATGAGACACTTAAAGTAGTAAAGGAGTTTTGCTATTTGGGGAGCAAAATAACTGATGATGGTCGAAGTAGAGAGGATATAAAATGTAGACTGGCAATGGCAAGGAACGCGTTTCTGAAGAAGAGAAATTTGTTAACATCGAGTATAGATTTAAGTGTCAGGAAGTCATTTCCTAAAGTATTTGTATGGAGTGTAGCCATGTATGGAAGTGAAACATGGACGATAAATAGTTTGGACAAGAAGAGAATAGAAGCTTTCGAAATGTGGTGCTACAGAAGAATGCTGAAGATTAGATGGGTAGATCACATAACTAATGAGGAAGTATTGAATAGGATTGGGGAGAAGAGAAGTTTTTGGCACAACTTGACCAGAAGAAGGGATCGGTTGGTAGGACATGTTCTGAGGCATCAAGGGATCATCAATTTAGTATTGGAGGGCAGCGTGGAGGGTAAAAATCGTAGAGGGAGACCAAGAGATGAATGCACTAAGCAGATTCAGAAGGTTGTAGGTTGCAGTAAGTACTGGGAGATGAAGAGGCTTGCACAGGATAGAGTAGCACGGAGAGCTGCATCAAACCAGTCTCAGGACTGAAGACCACAACAACAACAATGTGATGCGAAGATGAGTAGCTTCTCTTTAAAAGCCCCTAAAAATTCAGTCACTGAAGATACTGGACTGAATGTGGTATATAACCACCAAAGACCATATAGAACCTTCACACCAAATTCCAGATGGATTTTAGGTGGAACGATCCCATAAATCTAGCAGTGAAGAAGGCATGTGGCAGACTCAGGTCTGTTGGAAGAATCCTAAGGAAGAGAAATTTCGCTCGAAAGAGGTCGTTTATGTATCGTCGTTTAGTCAGTTTTTGACTAATATTGGTCTGCGACCGTTACCAAATTGGATTCATGGAAGACATGAGAAAGAAGTGATGCATGAGGCGTCACAAAAATGCTCAACGGACTGCATCGGGAAATGCTACATGAAAAATGTTGAACAACACCGAGAGCTTCGCGAAACTCCGAGAGCTCACTGTCCAAAACGAATCAAGGAACACACTACTTACTCCAACATTCAGCTTGATTAATGACAGCGACACTAAAATTAGAGAAAATCTGTTTCATATGGAGTGGTTGCAACAGTCTTTCTTCACATGTACTGTTAGCCGAATGGTATAGGAAGGCAAAAAAAGTGATACTTGTGCGCTATGTACCCTTCTCCACACTGCATGAAATGGCCTGGGGAGAAAAGCTGGAGATATGCCTACGTATTCCCTCAGCCATTCTGAACTTCTATCTGAAAATAATGCCTAGCGTTCGCCAGTCCAACTGACGCCCGAACAACAGGGACTTACATGCATCGAGAATAGAAAATAGTGCATTGAGAATGGCTAGTCACTAGCCGAAATCTGGATTTGCGTAATAAAAAAAATAAAAGGACGACTTATTGCTGCACTCTATAATTTATAAGCCACATAACAGTCGCTGAGTGCATCCACTATCCGAATGGAAGGTAACCTGAAGAAATATACATATTATGCACAGTTACGACTATATTACTTTTGCCCAAAACTTAGCCATTTCCAATGCATTTTCTGTTCCTTGATGAAGTTGATCTTCGGTGCAGGAGCTCGGACAGAGTCCGCATTGAAGCATATGATGAACACTCTGGCCTTCTCCACAGTCACACTGAACATCATCTTGATCAGTGTAGCCCCATCTTGCTTCCTTAACCTTTGATCTGCCAACTCTAGATCTCAGTCTATTTAGGGACTTCAGGTCGTCCATATCCTATCATAGCCAGTAGGTAGAGTTTCTGAAACTCTTTTCCAGCCAAGGGGAAGGTACGTCGTAGCCCTCAATAGGCGCAACCTAACTTTTTCAGCAAGGGTTCTAAGTGCCGTCGATATACTAAGGAAACTCGTCCTTGAGTTCAGACGTTGCGGGTGCAGTTCGTGTCGATACTGAGGACGCATTCGTTCCTGCTTCGCTTTCTTTCTTTCCTCATTCGCAGCTATTTTTCTCCGAACAGGAGGTGGTGCTATTCCTGTGAGGTGGTTAAAACCATTCGACTGGAGTGGCTTGCAAGCAAACTGTTATGATTATGATTCTCCAGGTGTTATTGAGACCTATGTTCACCTTTTTGGCGAAGTGTTGAATTATGCCAAACATGACATGCATACTCTGCCACAGAATGAAATGGAAATGAGCGTTTGGCGTCATTGGCCGGGAGGCCCCTTACGGGGCAGGTCCGGCCGCCTTGGTGCAGCTCTTAATACATTCAACGCCACATTAGGCACCTGCGCGCCGGATGGGGATGAAATGATGATGAAGACAACACAACACCCAATCCCTGAACGGAGAAAATCTCCTACCCAGCCGGGAATCGAACCCCGGGGCCCCTTAGGACGGCAGTCCGTCACGCTGACCATTCTGCTATTGGGGCGGACTCTGTCACAGAATAATATACTACCACTGCAGTGATTCTTGGTGTTTCGGGTTGACTACATGCTATGACACGGCAAGTTTCCGTAGAATACTTGTGATGGGGACAATAAAAGCAATCGAGCATATCTTGGGAAAAATCAGGGAATGATGCCTAATCCCTTCACACCAGAAACCTCAACCTCTCTCTTCAGAGCCATACTTAACGATTTATGTAACGAAACCCTTTCAGTGTTGTCATTACAGGGCATTTCATTTCGGCTTCCGCTGACAGATCTCCATTTTTCACTTGTTGACGTTTATTTGTTACACCATCGTTTTTCTCTCTTTAGTAACAGTGTTCAATAGTTCTTACAGATCTCCCAGCCTGGTTACTAGTAAGATAGTGTCATAAGCATATCTGATGTTACTCCATTACCCATCAATCCTTGATATGTTTCATCAATAGCATCTCGGAAAATCTTTTCGCAGGTGTGGCGAACTCCTTTCACAGTCGATACTTCTTCTGACAGCTGACCATCGGCACGCAGACCAGCACTTTGGTTCCAGCACAGATTTTCAGTCAATCTGATGCCACAGACACGCAGCCCCAGTTCACCTAAGATGTGCATGAGTTTGTTGTGCTGAGTACTGTCAGAAGGTTTCCCATAATCGATGGAACAAGCAGAAATGTCGACATAACTATCACGCTGTCGTTGCATCAGTACCTTAAGACTAACTAACGCCTACAGAATCCAGAGACGACTCCTGGATCCAAACTCAGAGTCTCAAATGCCGCCCTCACATTTACGGTATACCCTCAAATGCAGTAGTTCACGGAAGAACTTGAGAGCATGACATTAAAATGATATTCTGCAGTCGTTGCCGCATTTTGCATCGTTTTTTTTTTTGTTTTTTGGTAGGGTTTACAACCGTAGATTTGAGCCAAAGTGCTCAAATGACAGGACGAGCTCTGTTATGATCGCCGAGTGCTTCCAGAAAGAAAACAGTATCTACTGCTTCACTCAATATGCGTTTAATTAACAAAATACCAATAGAGCAAACACAGCTTTCACTGAATCTGAGGGCTGGGGAACAGACAGTTATCTTCCTTGCCCCACAGTCCTGAGACATAACAACATGTCGTTAGCACGATTCGCCTCATCAAAGAAAGTCTTTCCAGAAAATATGAGGATCCACTGCTCCACTGCTAGAGTTGTGGGGTCGTTCCACCTTAACTACATCTGGAAAAAATGTCTTGAAGGTTGTGACTGAATCCAGGGTCTATCGGTGATCACACAGTAAAAAAAATACAGGATGTCCGAACACTACGTTTGTAACTTAAGACTTCAATAAATTTCAATTGGTTTTCGATATGTGGCAAGATAACCCTTGAAATTCTGTTTCCACAATCAAATGTGTGACCCAAATGGAACGAATAACGTCCGATAGGTATTTAGTTTGTTTCGATGTACAGGTATTCCGTCGCGACTTGTCCAAACGCACTGAGAACGGGCGTCTTGAATTCGTGTAGGGCTGTAGCTTTGCTTCGTCGCACCTGATCCCCTACTTTAAGCATCTTTCGTTCCACTTCACTGCTAAAGCAGGCCGGACTGTGTAGCGGATTCTCTAGCTCTCCATGGAGTCGATCTGTTAATTGAAATTAAATTTACGCAAGCTTTCGATTAAGCTAGTACCCGTTCTGTCAATTAAACTTCACATTTTTGCTTGCTTTTCTATTTTATCCATACATGCCCATACGTTATTACTGTTATTATTGTTATTATTATTATTATTATTAGCGTAGTCAACTGTCTGAAATTTTGTAATACGTCCGACTGCAGCCACTTTCGCCAAGCCGCCGCGAGCGGCCGTGGAGGAAGAAGGGGGCAGATTCCTGGGGCGAGGCCCCAAGAAGAGGGACACTGCAGTCACTCTGCAAGCACACAGTGGGAAGCCGGGACGACGTCCTCGCCTCGGTCAAGGAGGGACACGATGCGAAGGGCGCAATTGACAACAAGAAGCGTGCCGAGAGGTGATGGACACCAGCAGCCATTAGGACGTAAAGCCAAGAATGTATGCGCGAAAGCATCCGAGGTCTACTGGCCTGGCGGCCGTCACTTTACCTGCCTTAGGAAGCAGGGACGTGCCGACAATTCCAGCACCCCACGGGCACAGGGTGGACCGTACAGAAAGCGCGGGGAGGCGTGTGGAAGAAGCCAGCATTCTTAAGAAGTTGTTTTCCTCGACAGTGAGGACATGAAGGACGCCAGCAGATTTGGAGACGGAGCCCAAACATGAGCCTGTCCAGGGCACACGCAGAAAGAGCGGTTATAAAGAAGTGTTGTGTAGCTGTCGTCCCAACAGCCTCGGAGGGCAGGAAAACATCTTAAGAATGTCAAATTGTGAGAAAGATGCCAAGTCACGAATCACACGCCAGATAGGAAATTTCCACCCCACACGGGGAGGCATGGCTATAAAACGGCGATCTGTCATTGGGTTGCATTGAAAATGTCGTCCGCCAATGACAACGGCGAAAGGAAGAATATTTCGAAGAGAAGTTGAGCCGGGAGATGGATGAGAAGCGAGAAGGGAGATCGTGGAGACACCGCAGAAACGAGAGGACATGGGCGCTCTTCCAATATGATGAACGATAACGAAGAATAGTGAGACGATTCGTCCCCTCCTCCCTCCCCTTAATAACTGAGTCGTGTCCACGCCCGGTCAAATCGGCCCTGAGAATTGTAATTTTGTTTTCTTTTGTGTAGAAAGCATCAAAATAAATACATTTATTTCACCTTTTGATCATATAAGCAATCTTTATATTCATACATGAACACCTTAATTTTGTACCCTTTGTGTTTGATTTCATTTAATTTCTCGAGCTCACCACATTTTTGGCGTCCAGCGTGAGGCGACCTCATTAGTAATGTTCACGGTATCTGAGGCCACAAAATCATTTCTCGAGTTCACTCCAATATTTTTGCCGGGGAAAGTTATGTACATAAACGCGGAAGCTGCCAAGGAACTGTGGGCGGCAGAGATCATACGCCCTTTCGTGAATTGTAGGTACAATCTGTATAAACTATTGTAGCACTCTAGTTATTGCTAATATGAAGAATGCAGATGTTGTTCACGTAGACTGCAGGGTGTTTACTATATTTTCGATAAATAATTGGGGTATAGACAAATCCCACAACAGACCATTCGTAGGTTACAGTGGGGCTACTCCACACATTTCAACTGTAAGCCCTGCATGATATGGTATGAAACTTTTTAAAAAATCTGGCAATATGATACAATTATTGTAATTTAATTGTGAATACATTCCAGAACATAAAAGGTTCAAATTTCTTTACACATACGAAGTATTAAACAAACATCTGAAGAGGGTGTTAAATAAACGTTTGAAGAAGGCAGAAATCACAATATACAAAAATGGTGGGGCTGTTCCACCGAGTCAAGAGGACACACTTCGCCCATTGTATTGCAGTGTTAAAAGTACAATTATTTACCAGAAGCAAACATTCGCCCTTTTGCAATCATGCACACACTTTGTGAAGCCATGTAACACATTGCTAACACTTTACACAGAGGAACTGCCTATAATACTTGTTACCGCCTGTCTCATATCTTCCTCAGACCATGAAGCACATGGCTTTTTCCTTTTGTATGTACGGACCACCTGAAAAGAAACCAAGCAAACTTTTTCTCTAGAATTTTGCAATAAGACATCAATTAAACTAATAATTTGACCGAGCGGAAATAGCTCCACATATTCAGGGCGAAATAGACCCACGTGCAGACATTTCAAAAGACGCGGCAAATCAGACCCGTATGGAAAAGTCAGCAGTACTTGTTGATACACTCACTGCATATCCTGCGTTCTTATACAAGTAATAAGAAGAGTTTAAACTTTCACGTTACTGTGTATGGTACACCTTAATTTGTTAGGCTGTAATCTTCAAATGCGGTAATAACCCATCGCACTTAGATTATCTCTAGAATTTATTCCTGTTCCGTCAATAATGTAACAGAAAACACACTTAACTACAATCACATGCGGCGACACAGAGATAACTGGCACTCAATGAAAGCAAAACGACCTTGACTCTGTGAGAAACTAGCGCCCTGTTGCAACATTTCTTATTTCAGGCGAATTAGCCCCTTAAGCGAAATATCCCCGCTGTACGTTATTTACACATTTACGGGTAGTATACGAGAGAAACTGGAAAATCACGTTATGAACTGCTATAAATTTTTGAGGTAAGTAAACCAACACATTTGTAAACCGTCGAGAAGACTTTAAAATGTAAAAAGACTTTCAAATGTTGTGTGATCACCTCGCTTTGCCTGTGACTTGCGCTGGTGACTCAAAACGTTACCACCACTCTCCACAGAGCGAGTTATCGCCGCCCGTTCGCGTTCCGGGCAAGTGACTCAGTAGGGAAAAACGCAAACGGGGCAGAAACGAACGGGAAATCATTCGACGGGACGCAGATGGGAAAGTCCATTGACATAAGTGACAGTGACAAATGACAAAGTGGTACGGTCCGACTCCTGGAAACGTGTATCTCGGAAACGGGAAACCTTGTCGGCTGTTCGCGGACTGCACCCGTGAACACCTGTGGAAAGTGGTCAAGGACTGTGAAACGACGAATAGGAGACAAAGAGGTTGTTGGATGTCCAACGCTCATCACATAGCTGGAGGTCGAAGGTTCGCCCACGAGCACGATGGTTGGCGACTCGTGGGAAATCTGACATCAGGGTACGACGCTGTAGCAGGCTCGACCGTTATCGCTGAAACAACTGGTTTTCGGTTCTACCTGTTTTTTCTCCACGCCAGTCTAACGTGACTGTTAAAATCGCTCAAAACAATCGGTTTCTGAAGTAACAGATTTTCGGTTTTTTATTCCGATTATTTGTCATAATAAACGTAGAAATTGAAACAAGACTGAAAAAAATTAGACTTCCTCAGATCCACGACACAGAGAATCAAAATATTAAATTAAATAGACGAATAAAAGAAAACTTCTACATCTGCATTTACACTCCGCAAGCCACCCAACGGTGTGTGGCGGAGGGCACTTTACGTGCCACTGTCATTACCTCCCCTCCACCCCTGTTGCAATCCGCGTATGGTTCGCGGGAAAAACGACTGCCGGAAAGCCTCCGTGCGCGCTCGAATCTCTCTACTTTTACATTCTTGATCTCCTCCGGAAGCATAAGTAGGGCGAAGAAGTATATTCGATACCTCATCCAGAAACGCACCCTCTCGAAACCTGGACAGCAAGCTACACCGCGGTGCAGAGCGCCTCTCTTGCAGAGTCTGCTACTTGAGTTTGCTAAACATCTCCGTAACGCTATCACGCTTACCAAATAACCCTGTGACGAAACGCGCCGCTCTTCTTTGAATCTTCTCTATCTCCTCCGTCAACCCGACCTGGTACGGATCCCACACTGATGAGCAATACTCAAGTATAGGTCGAACGAGTGTTTTGTAAGCCACCTCCTTTGTTGATGGACTACATTTTCTAAGGACTCTCCCAGTGAATCTCAACCTGGCACCTGCCTTACCAACAATTAATTTTATATGATCATTCCACTTCAAATCGTTCCGTACGCATACTCCCAGATATTTTACAGAAGTAACTGCTACGAGTGTTTGTTCTGCTATCATACAATCATACAATAAAGGATCCTTCTTTCTATGTACTCGCCATACATCACATTTATCTATGTTAAGGGTCAGTTGCCACTTCCTGCACCAAGTGCCTATCCGCTGCAGATCCTCCTGCATTTCGGCATTTCGCTGCAATTTTCTAATGCTGCAGCTTCTCTGTATATTACAGCATCATCCGCGAAAAGCTGCATGGAACTTCCGACACTATCTACTAGGTCATTTATATATATTGTGAAAAGCAATGGTCCCATAACACTCCCCTGTGTCACGCCAGAGGTTACTTTAACGTCTGTAGACGTCTCTCCATTGAGGACAACATGCTGTGTTCTGTTTGCTAAACTCTTCAATCCAGCCACACAGCTGGTCTGATATTCCGTAGGCTCTTACTTTGTTTATCAGGTGACAGTGCGGAACTGTATCGAACCCCTTCCGGAAGTCAAGGAAAATGGCATCTACCTGGGAGCCTGTATCTAATATTTTCTGGGTCTCATGAACCAATAAAGCGAGTTGGGTCTCACACGATCGCTGTTTCCGGAATCCATGTTGATTCCTACAGAGTAGATTCTGGGTTTCCAGTCCGTCCCCCGTTCGCTGCTTTTCTTGAAAAGTGGCGAGTGGTTGAATCCTACAAAAAATCAGCGATATTGTCATACTGATTCTAACTTTTGGAAACTGTGCTAAAAATCAAGTAATTAGGGATCATACCAAACATTTGCTAAAGGGTTGAAACTGATATTGAAGAACTCTGCTTTTCGTGTTAATTAGTCCGTTTTCAAGGGTTACAATCAGGTAAAGGCGTATTGTGTAGAAACAGGCAGTAGATCAGCTACTTTCTATTTTTATTATATACTGCAAACGAATTGTTCTTCTGTTTTTTTAATTTATTATTGTTACAAAAATTTTCTTCCTCTTTTATTATTTCATAGAAACGGCAGACAAATCTTTAATGTTTTAAAGCAAGTAAAGCATTGCATTTTATTGCTACGTTACTTCGTAAAATATTTCCAGACTAGGGCTGGTGCCTCTGTAATACGACGGCAGGGAGAAACAACCGTATAGACCAGATGGGCGCACGCGCTACACGCCGCATGTACACGCGTGCCTTAAGCCACGACACACGTCAACGGGGACATTATTGTCTCTAGCATTGCTGTACCAACTGCTTTGCCATGTGTTTGTTGCTCGTTGCTGTCGGCATTGTTATTAAAATAGCACTGTTTGCTTTTCCCGTATTCTCTAGTAACGTAATGTTTCTCATCAGTGAAAATTAGGAATAAAAATTACTTCTCTTTTTTTTAAAAAAATGTTTATTCAAAACGAAAAATTTTAGTGCTGCTGCTATGGCTAACGGATATTGCGGTTTTCTTACCCGGTTATTAGTAAAAAAGACACCTGTTGCAGCCGAGACCAAACAAGTACTGAAAAATGCCAGTTATTTAGAATCAAAACACCCGTTTTAACCACTTTGTTTTTGCTGTCCATACGCTGTGGTAGGCACCAATGTTTCGGAGCAAATCGTTAAGGGCATATTTTAGAACATGGGGCTCTGCAGGAGACGTCGGCTGTGTGTTTGCATGTTGATCGAACAACATTGTTAATTTACGGTTGCAGATGGCATGGAACGTGGGTCGATGACAATGTGTCACCCGGTCGGATGATTGAACTTTCTTGTCACAATGGGTCAATGACAGTGTCCGGATACGTCGTCATCGACGCGAACAATTGCTCGAAAAATACACTGTCCCACGGACATGGGCAGGTGGAGCCAGTATTATGCTATGGGAGACATTCTCTTAGGCTTCCATGGGACTTGCGGTGATAATCGTAGGCACCATGACAGCTGTCGATTACGTGAACTACGGACAATCTCATGCTTGATGTCTTCCCCGACGGCGATAGCATATTCCAATGTCAGAAGACCAGAATCGTATTAGAACAGGATGATAGTTAACTGATATTAATGTCTTGGCCACGAAATTCGTCTCGCCTGAACTGGATGGAACGCCTCCGGGGCGCTACAAGCAGTCAGTTCCGCGCTCTTAAACCACCGGCGTGTATCTCACGAGAACTTCGTGACGTGTGCATAGGCGCCTGGTGCCTCATGCCTTCTGGAAACCTACCAAGGCCTTGTGGAACTTATGCTACGCAGAATCACAGCTGTACTGCGTTGCGAAGGTGGTTCAACACGCTATTAAGGTGGTGGTTATTATGTTTCGGTTCATCAGTCTAATACAAGCAATCTCAGAGGGAAAAAAGGACAGTGTAGGCTGCAAAAATATCGTAAGCTTCTTTGATGCGTTTCGCCTTTTTGAGGCATCTTCAGATATTGTACAGGATCTGTTGGTAACGTAAGTAGTCGAAATTATGGTGTACACCACAAATATTTGTGTCAAGAGTGACTGCAAATCAGTACGTCAGTCTGGTGATTCGACCTGTTGTGCTGCCGTTCATGAGCAGCATTCCAGGGGATGTTTCCCAACAGGATAACGCTCGTCCATATTCCGCTGTTGTAACCCAACATGCTCTACAAAGTGGCCTGCTCGATCACCAGATCTGTCTGCAATCGAGCACATATGGAATATCATCGGATGACAGCTCCAGCGTCATCCACAAGCAGCATTAATCGTCCCTGTATTGACTGACCAAGTGCAACAGGGACGAAACTCCTCCCTCACACTGACATCCGGCATATGATGTACCAGCATTTCACATTTGTATCGGCATATATCGTCTGTGAGCTTGCCGTGTTATTCTACATTTTTGTCGTGTTACAGTTTTTTCCATCAGTATAGATATATAATTATTTCAAGTATTCTCTTTTAAGAGAGCGATTGAACTTGAGTAATTCTTTCTTCTTCTTCGTTCGTTCTTCCCAAACTCTCTTCACACGCTCGCTGTGATCTCTCTTGTGTTCTTCCGACCATTTATTTCCTGTTCTTTTCTCGGTGTGTTTTTGCTTAGATGTATGTTTCCTTATGATGTTCCTGAATTGTTCTCTATTGTTTATGTTGTCTTAGGTGATTTCCAGTTCCTTAATGTCCTCTTCTGTTACAGTGATCCACTTTTTTGTTCTTGCTCGTGTTTGCTGTGTCAAAGATTTGTCTTGTGAGCCTGTTCTTGTTTATCCTGCTGATATGTCCATAAAAATTCATCCTTCTCTTTGTAAAGGCGTCCGTTCTCGTTTCTATCTCTTTGTAGATCTCTCTTGTTGGCCTCTTCATACAAATTCCTTCACGAAACACCGGTCCATATACTTTCCCCGGAATTTTTCTTTCTCGTTTTTCAATCTCTTTGATTTTGGTGTGACCATGAATCGCTGTAGTTCCTACAGCTTAGAGTGCTTCTGTTAGAACCATTGTGTTGTAATGCGTTAGTTTTGTATTGACAGAAGTTTTTATTGTAGAGATTCCAAATGAGCTTATATGCTTTCTGTAATTTGGAGTTTCTTTCTTGGTTCGCTGTGGAGTTAAGTCCTGATGGTTGGATTATCTCTCCTAGATATCTGATGTGCGCAACTTGTGCCACTTTCCCTGTACTGAGTTCTAATGGGGAGATTATCTGCAGCCTTATTTTCCATGTACTGAGTGTTCTCGTAGGAGATTTGAAGGCCAGTTTTCTGTGAGATTTCGTGAAGCTTCTCCACTGAAAGTCGGGCTTCTTCTGTATTGTTGGTTAGAGTAGCAAGATTCTCTGCTCTTTTTTTATCCCGAGTTAAATTCCCTTTATTTCCTATTCCATGTCCTCACAATTTTTTCCATAGCCATGTTAAATAGAAGGGGGAGGGGGGGGGGAGGCAGAAGCAACGAAAAAAGGATGACAAATTCAGAAGAACGCAAAATCCCCAAGACTGACTATGTTTCACGGAAGCTCGAAATTTAGTGTGAACGTCAATGCGAGATGCTTTTAATAGTTTCCACAATGAAACATCGTCTCAAAATATGGTAGAAAACCCAAATAGATCCTAGTCGTATGTAAAGTACACCAGTCGCAAAAAACAGTCAATACCGTCACTGCGCGATAGCGATGGAAATGTTACCGATGATGGTGGCACTAAAGCGGAGTCACTAAATACAGTTTTCCGTAATTCCTTCACGAAAGAAGATGAAGTAAACATTCCAGAATTCGAAACCAGGACAGCTGTTAGCATGAGTTATATAAAAGTAGATATCTTAGGTGTTGCGAAACAACTCAAATCACATAAGAAAGGCAAGTCTTCCGGTCCAGATGGTATACCAATCAGGTTCCTTTCAGAGTATGCAGACACAATAGCGCCTTCCTTAGCAATCATATACAGCCGCTCACTTGACGAAAGGTCTGTTCCTAAAGACTGTAAGGTAGCACAGGTCACACCAATATTCAAGAAAGGAAATAGGAGTAACCCATTGAATTACAGACCCATATCACTGACCTCAGTTTGCAGTAGGATTTTGGAGCATATACTGTACTCGAACATTATGAATCACCTTGAAGAAAATGACTTATTGATACATAACCAACAAGGATTCAGAAAATATCGTTCTTGTGCAAGACAGCTAGCTCTTTATTCCCATGAAGTAATCAGTGCTGTCAACAAGGGATCTCAGATCGATTCCATATTGCTAGATTTCCAGAAGGCTTTTGATACCGTTCGTCACAAGCGACTATTAATCAAATTGCCTGCATATGGAGTATCGTCTCAGTTGTGTGACTGGATTCGTGATTTCCTCTCCGTGAGATCACAGTTCGTAGTGATAGACGGTAAACCATCGAGTAGAACAGAGGTGATATCTGGCGCTCCGCAAGGTAGTGTCACAGGCCCTCTGCTGTTCCTGATTTACATAAATGATCTACGTGATAATCTGAACAGCCCCCTTAGACTGTTTGCAGATGACACTGTAAATTACCGTCTAGTAAAATCATCAGACTATCAATTCCAAATACAAAATGATCTAGAGAGAATTTCTGTATGGTGCCAAAAGCGTCATTGGCACTAAACAAAGAAAAGTGCGAGGTCATCCACATGGGTACTAAAAGAAATGCGATAAATTTTGGGTATACGATAAATCGCACAAATCTAAGGGCTGTCAATTCGACTATATACCTAGGAATTACAATTACGAGCAACTTAAATTGGAAAGAGCACATAGATAATATTGTGGGGAAGGCGAAACAAAGACTGCGCTTTTTTGACAGAACACTTAGAAGAAGCGACAAACCCACTAAAGAGACAGCCTACATTACACTTGTCCGTCCTCTGCTGGAATATTGCTGCGCGGTGCTGGATCCTTACCAGGTAGGATTGACGGAGGACATCGAAAAAGTCCAAAGAAGGGCAGCCCGTTTCGTGTTATCGCGCAATAGGGGTAAGAGTGTCACTGATATGATACGCGAGTTGGGGTGGCAGTCACTGAAACAAAGGCGGTTTTCTTTGCGGCGAGATCTATTCACGAAATTTCAATCCCCAACTTTCTCTTCCGAATGCGTAAATATTTTGTTGACACCCACCTACGTAGGGAGAAATGATCATCATAATGAAATAAGGGAAATCGGAGCTCGAACGGAAAGATTTAGGTGTTCCTTTTTCCCACGCGCAATTCGAGAGTGGAATGGTAGAGAAGTACAAAGATAACTCAGGCGAGAAGTAAGATACAAATATGAAACTGGTGTCTAATTGTTTACGAACTATCAAAGATTTTTTCACACATCAGTAAACTTGCACATGAGCACCCTTGGTAGCACGTAGCGCATCTAGGCGATATTCAATTTCCGTCCACACATTAGCCAACATCACTGGAGGGATCGATTCAACGACTGTGGTTATCCGTTGCAGCAGGGTTTCAAGATCTGGTACACGTGTTCGGTAGACCTCGTCCTTGACATAACCCCATAAAAAGAAGTCTAATGGGGTTATGTCAGGAGAGCGTGGAGGCCAGACCGTTGGCCCATCACGACCAATCCATCGCCCAGGAAAGGTCATATCGAGATAGGCACGGACGTCCAAACCCAAATGAGGCAGTGCACCGTCTTGCTGAAACAAGACATCGGGGTGATACTGAAGCAGCTGAGGAACAGCATACAGTTGCAACATGTGCAGATACACTGCAGATGTGACGATAGCCTCAGCGAAGAAGAATGGCCCGATAATTCGATCGTGCAATAGCGCGCACCAAACATTCACCTTTGGACTGCCTCTGGTGCACTCCGTGACCTCGCCAGGGGGTTGTGAACCCCAACTGCGCACATTATGGCGATTCACTACTCCACTGACAAAAAAGGTCGCTTCGTCGGAAAAGGTAGTTTGTCTGAGATAACCATCATCGTCTTCAATACATGATAGCATTTCGACCGCGAAGTCATATCGAAGTGTACTGTCATTGGGCAACAAGGCCTGAACGATTTGCACTTTGTATGCACGAAACAATAAACGTGTGTGTAAAATGTCAAGGAGAGAGCTTTTTGGCATCTGTAATTCACGTGAGGCCCTGCGCATCGATTTCTTCAGACTTCGCAGAAAAGACTGCCTTACAGCTTCCATCCTGACTGCTGAGGTTCTTGGTCGACCAGACCTCAGAAGGTCAGCAACCGATCCTGTGTTCTGGAACTTCTCATACCAGGCTTTAATGCTCTTGACATCAGGTGGATTCCTTCCAAATGTTGTCTGGAAGTGTCTCTGCACTGTGGTTGGTGATCGTGTCTCATGGTACCACAGGAAACACTGCGCCTTCTCCTGATTGGTTAACATGGCTTCTTGGGCACTGCACCACATCCACTACTCACGTAGCGCAAACTTAAAACAGAAAAAAAAAAACGTTCATAGTTGTAAACAATTCGACACAAGTTTCATATTTGTATCTTACTTCTACCCTGAGTTATCAATTTATGTAATCAGGGAAAGACTTTTCGGACACCCTGTAATATGAAAATGGTTCGAAGAACCCTCTGCCAGGCACTTAGTGTGAATTGCAGAGTAACCGTGTGGATGTAGTTGTAGATGTAGATATACATCTAATTTTGACAGTCGAGCTACATCAGCATGATCGCAAAGCAGGCCGCGTGAGTAATGAAGGATTTTGTCGCTACGGAGGCTCCGTGACTTTGTGGCAGCGCTGGCTGCGAGCCGCAGTCGCGGCAGTGTTTGTACATCGATCTGGAGCCGGATGAGAGCGGTCGGCGGGTGGCTGGGGGAGGGGGTAGGGGGTGCAGCCCGTGGGGTGGCCGGTGGGAGGGGAGGGGTGCAGGTGGCCCGCGGCCGCGGGTCGCCCCCAGCTGCTGCCGGCGCAGCTGCCGCCCGGCCCAGGAGCCGCGCGGCGGGCCTCAGCTGCCCCACACCGCGTCCACGCAGGGTGTGAAAAAACATGGCCACCGGCAACGGCGCTGCGCTGCCACTTGTGTCGGACAAATACGAGGAATTTCGGGCAGAAACGGGCGTACGTTAAAGAGGTGACGGAGTCGAGGATTCTGGCCGGGAAAAGTTGTTTGTAAGAGAACGTAGATCCTGGCGGGGACATTCGTGGTCAAAAGTTTCTCATATATGCTGGAATCCGTAAGATCCCTTGTCCAGCGACAGTTGGATTTTCAGGAAGGAAGCAAGTAATCAGCCTTGAACAATCTGAATTTTATTGCAGGCCGATTTTAACTACAGAGTAGTTATATGTCCAGAATGAAATTTTCACTCTGCAGCGGAGTGTGCACTGATATGAAACTTCCTTGCAGATTAAAACTGTGTGCCGGACCAAGTCTCCAACTCGGGACCTTTGCCTTTCGCGGGCAACTGCTCTACCAACTTTCTTTTTTTGCCAATCACAAATTTAAAGGAACAGGAATGTTTTTTTTATTATTTATTTATTTTCAATAAAGATCACTCAGTTAAAAGGAACATGTAGATCATTTCATGGTATAGTATGTGCATTACACACTGAGCGGTGAGAGAAGCGTAAGGTTCATTATCAGCTGTCAAATGTGCACACCGACTGCACCCGGTACATCCCAACTGCGTGGGGGGTCGAGGAAGACTGCCTGAAGATAGTTGGCAAAGGTTTTCCGATAGTGTGACCGTCTATGAACCTCATTGTGGGCTTGCTGCAAGAAATACCAAAAGTCAAGTCGCGACTTGGCAGCATCCCCATAGAGGTACGCGATCGTCCCACCTTTGACCCAGATGATCGACTGTGATTTAGTCGCCGGAAAGTAGGATGTAGGAAGGAAGCAGGTGTAATATGTTGCGGGGTCACACGGAGGTAGCAAGCTTCCATATCTCTTTTCCAGGAGCCAGACGTCCTCCACAGCGATGTAAACCAACTGAGCTACCCAAACACGACTCACGACCCGTCCTCACAGCTTTAATTCCGCCAGTACCTCGTCTCCTACCTTCCAAACTTCGCAGAAGCTCTCCTGCATGCCTTGCAGAACTAGCACTCTCGGAAGAAAGGATATTGCGGAGACATGGCTTAGCCACAGCCTAGGGGATGTTTCCAGAATGAAATTTCCTGGCTAAGCCATGTCTCCGCAACATCCTTTCTTCCGGGAGTGCTAATTTTGCAAGGTATGCAGGAGAGCTTCTGAGAAGTTTGGAAGGTAGGAGACGAGGTACTGGCGGAATTTAAGCTGTGAGGACGGGTCGTGAGTCGTGCTTGGGTGGCTCAGTTGGTAGAGCACTTGCCCGCGAAAGGCAAAGGTTCCGAGTTCGAGTCTCGTTCCGGCACACAGTTTAAATCTGCCAGGAAGTTTAAGTTATCGTATGTGTAAAAAACAGTACAAAGGACAAATAATCAGTAAAGTAACTGTAATAGCCTGCAAACACGTGTAATATAGGGTGCCTACGAAGCTGTTTCCTCGGGAAGCTAGACAATAATTCAAGCAAATCGTATTAATTGAGTTTATTACAGTAAATTAAATTGATAGTACTTAACTTTGCGTATTCACAAAGAGGTGTCGCAAGCAAATAGCGAAATGCAAATAATCAATGTCCTTCGATATATACAAGTTCAATGCAAGCAAAACGCAACAGTTCATAAGTCAGTGCTATAGCCTTTGTATGATCGCTCGTCTTCCACTCTGCGACTAGGTGCAGTGGCGCTTAATATTCTCTTGGGCTAGATGCCGCTCCTGTCTTGGTGTCGTCCTTGTCAGCGTACTACTGGCTGGCGTCGTCTTCCGTTATTCAGGGTCGTGCCGGCGCTTGTCGTTACGCCGGAACAGTAACAATGCTTCGCTACGGTCGCAGGTTCTAATCCTGCCTCTGGCATGGATGTGTGTGGTGTCCTTATGTTAGTTAGGTTTAAGTAGTTCTAAGTTCTAGGAGACTGATGACCTCAGAAGTTAAGTCCCATAGTGCTCAGAGCCATTTGAACCATTTGAGTAGTAATGCTTACAAATAGTGTCACACAGCCATACATTGTAAGCATTGTTACTTTACTGAGTCTTTGCCTTGGTACTGTTTTAACACTGATGATGACTATTCTTTAGTTGAAACAGATCTGCAAATAAAATTCAGACTCTTCACGGTTGATCGCTTTCTGAAAAATTTCTCAGTTATCTAACCACGTCAGATTTTGTTGCATATTTTAGTTTCAACGACTCCCTCTATCGTCAACTGCAGGAGATTATACACTCCTGGAAATTGAAATAAGAACACCGTGAATTCATTGTCCCAGGAAGGGGAAACTTTATTGCCACATTCCTGGGGTCAGATACATCACATGATCACACTGACAGAACCACAGGCACATAGACACAGGCGACAGAGCATGCACAATGTCGGCACTAGTACAGTGTATATCCACCTTTCGCAGCAATGCAGGCTGCTATTCTCCCATGGAGACGATCGTAGAGATGCTGGATGTAGTCCTGTGGAACGGCTTGCCATGCCATTTCCACCTGGCGCCTCAGTTGGACCAGCGTTCGTGCTGGACGTGCAGACCGCGTGAGACGACGCTTCATCCAGTCCTAAACATGCTCAATGGGGGACAGATCCGGAGATCTTGCTGGCCAGGGTAGTTGACTTACACCTTCTAGAGCACGTTGGGTGACACGGGATACATGCGGACGTGCATTGTCCTGTTGGAACAGCAAGTTCCCTTGCCGGTCTAGGAATGGTAGAACGATGGGTTCGATGACGGTTTGGATGTACCGTGCACTATTCAGTGTCCCCTCGACGATCACCAGTGGTGTACGGTCAGTGTAGGAGATCGCTCCCCACACCATGATGCCGGGTGTTGGCCCTGTGTGCCTCGGTCGTATGCAGTCCTGATTGTGGCGCTCACCTGCACGGCGCCAAACACGCATACGACCATCATTGGCACCAAGGCAGAAGCGACTCTCATCGCTGAAGACGACACGTCTCCATTCGTCCCTCCATTCACGCCTGTCGCGACACCACGGGAGGCGGGCTGCACGATGTTGGGGCGTGAGCGGAAGACGGCCTAACGGTGTGCGGGACCGTAGCCCAGCTTCATGGAGACGGTTGCGAATGGTCCTCGCCGATACCCCAGGAGCAACAGTGTCCCTAATTTGCTGGGAAGTGGCGGTGCGGTCCCCTACGGCACTGCGTAGGATCCTACGGTCTTGGCGTGCATCCGTGCGTCGCTGCGGTCCGGTCCCAGGTCGACGGGCACGTGCACCTTCCGCCGACCACTGGCGACAACATCGATGTACTGTGGAGACCTCACGCCCCACGTGTTGAGCAATTCGGCGGTACGTCCACCCGGCCTCCCGCATGCCCACTATACGCCCTCGCTCAAAGTCCGTCAACTGCACATACGGTTCACGTCCACGCTGTCACGGCATGCTATTAGTGCTAAAGACTGCGATGGAGCTCCGTATGCCATGGCAAACTGGCTGACACTGACGGCGGCGGTGCACAAATGCTGCGCAGCTAGCGCCATTCGACGGCCAACACCGCGGTTCCTGGTGTGTCCGCTGTGCCGTGCGTGTGATCATTGCTTGTACAGCCCTCTCGCAGTGTCAGGAGCAAGTATGATGGGTCTGACACACCGGTGTCAATGAGTTCTTTTTTCCATTTCCAGGAGTGTATTATATTACTAACAGCCATACTGGAGACTTTACAGTTACGAAACTACCGATAGTTCGTAGATCATATGAATATTATGCACACTAACATGAATTTCACCTGCGGGATGGACAGAGAAGAAAAATTATAATTTTTAGACGTTTTACGGAACGAAAATCAGATATCCTGCTTCGTCACTTTGTTCTATCGCAAACCATCTCAGACTGACTTGCATCTCCGTGTGCAACGCTTTCGTCAGCAAACCCAAAAGAGAGCAGTTTTAATAAGGCTAATACTCAGAGGTAAGACTGCGAAAAAGACCTCCCGGATTCCGAGATCAGGTATTGAAAAAGGCGTTGCGGAAGAAACGCTATAGTGGACGAGATATTAAGAAAAGCATTTCTAAGAAACGGAAACGTGGACATAATACCCGAGGGTCATCATCTTACAGCTCTCCTTCCTTTCTTCGGGGCTACATCAAATTAAATACACCTAACTTTAAAATGAGATAGGCCACAGCCAAAATTCTGCCTGTTGAATAAAAAGTCTTCCGCTCAGACGATCTGCACATTGGAGAAATAACATATTTACTGTTCGCAATAAACAATTTTTTTCTTAAATTTAAAAACAGTTTTGGAAATAAGTGATCATAGTCACACAAGGATTCTAAGGATAGCATATTGACATTATCTTTTTAATCATTTTTGCAAACAGGAAAAGTAGTTACAGCTAAATACTATTGTTCAAGGCCAAAGTAATAAAAATATGTAACTCGCTGTAAAGCGGTAGTTCGGACCCACTCATTTTAACTTGGACTGCCTCTTTACATCGAGTTACTTATTTTTATTGCTTCGGCTTTGAGCAATAGAACTTAGCTATACTGTTTTTGCTGCATGCTACAGTGCCTTGAAAGATAATGTAAGTATACTATTCTTAGCGCCCTTAAATGACTATGATCGCCTTTCAGAAATGTGTTTACATTTTTTTTCTTTTAAAAAGATGGTTATTTCGAAGACTAAATATGTTATCCCTTCAGTGTACATAGCACCTGATAATGCATTTTGAGAATGCGAAACTGGTCGTGACGTCCCAATAAAAGACTCTAATAGTCTGAGTGGAAGACTGTTTATTCAACGAGTCAAGTAAAATAGAGCCCTGGGCAAACAACATATTCGATCAGTTTTTCAGCCACTCAAGAAAAATGGAGGGAGGCTACGACCAATAGAAGAAATCCTTGGTCAGAGTGTTCCCAGAATTTGTTAAATTTCTTGTGAATGCGGTAGCAGTTTCAACCGTCAGTCTGCATGCACGCTTTCAGAACTGGCGATAACGCCACTTTCGATATCACGAATTTGACGGATGTGCTGTTAGCGAAAGTAGCTCCACAAACAACGATTATATTCGATGGAGGGAAAATCTTACCACCTGCGCGTACTTACAGGGATTCTGTCATCAAAGAAGCCACTCATATCAGAATGTGCAACAACAGCCTTAATCGGGAGAGCAACGGTACCCTTACAAGTGCGTGGAAACAGGCATTCGGTGTTGAAATAGTACGGAGAAACAAGCTGCGTTACCTAACGTCTAACGGAATCAGCATCGCTGCTAATGTTGTCCCATCAAGAACATCGACATAATCTCTGGTGGCATAAGGAAGTTCCGTGACTTTGTGACGTCTCCGTGTCGTATTCCGACCTACATATGAAAGTACCAGACGCTCTGTTAGTACAAAAGTTAATTTCTGAGTATGGCGACAAAGAAATCTGACACTGAAAGAAAACCTATTTGAAACTAATTGTAGAGCAGCAAAAACAAAAAGCTTTAGCAGGTTGTCATGTTTTTTTGACAGCAAAATGTCTTTTACGAAAGGTTTGTAACACGATCTTCAAGATTTTTCAAAACCGAGAAACATTTATCCAAAAGTTATTTTTGTTAAGTCTTCAGGTGGAAGGTTCGTTTGACCAGTTCTCCGCAGTCTTTGGACAGTTTTGTGTATTCCTTTTGTATGCACGGTTTCTCGTGCGCCCTTAACGTTCGTATTAAGCTACACTCCTGACAAACAATTCCAGAAAAGACTTTCGTAACAGTTAATTTTAACATTAACCGAATTTTCCGTCGGTGTTTGGCAGAACATGAAAAGGAAAATGTTTTTTCTTTTCAGTATTAGTTAATTTTGTATTCGGCCAACGGCCTTGCCGCAATGGTAACACCGGTTCCCGTCAAATCACCGAAGTTAAGCGCTGTTGGGCTGGGCTAGCACTTGGATGGGTGACCATCCGGTCTGCCGAGCGCTGTTGGCAAGCGGGGTGCACTCAGCTCTTGTGAGGCAAACTGAGGAGCTACTTGATTGAGAAGTAGCGTCTCCGGTCTCGGAAACTGACATACGGCCGGGAGAGTGGTGTGCTCACCACATGCCCCTCCATATTCGCATCCAGTGACGCCTGTGGGCTGAGGATGACACGGCGGCCGGCCGATGCCGTTGGTCCTTCATGGCCCGTTCGAGAGGACTTAAGTTTAGTTTTTAATTTTGTATTCAAAATTCACGTGGTTCACTTTTTCAGATAAGACTTTCTTTCAACTGCCTTTCGTAGCTTCTTCACTTCTATCGTCGTCATTACTTCGCTGTCTACACAGGAACGCTAGTCTGTAACTTCCAGCGTCTGATTTACTAATCTAATTCCCACAGCATCATCGGACTTATTTAGACCACACTTCATTGCCGTTGTTTTACTTTTATTTATACTCGTTTTATAACCTCTTTTCAAGGCACCACCAATTTCGTTCAAGTAATCTTCCAAGAAAACACACAATACCTACCCCCATGAACCGTGGACCATGCCGTTGGTGGGGAGGCTTGCGTGCCTCAGCGATACAGATGGCCGTACCGTAGGTGCAACCACAACGGAGGGGTATCTGTTGAGAGGCCAGACAAACGTGTGGTTCCTGAAGAGGGGCAGCAGCCTTTTCAGTAGTTGCAGGGGCAACAGTCTGGATGATTGACTGGTCTGGCCTTGTAACACTAACCAAAACTGCCTTGCTGTTGTGGTACTGCGAACGGCTGAAAGCAAGGGGAAACTACAGCCGTATTTTTTCCGGAGGGCATGCAGCTTTACTGTATGGTTAAATGATGATGGCATCCTCTTGGGTAAAATATTCCGGAGGTAAAATAGTCCCCCAATCGGATCTCCGAGCGGGGACTACTCAAGACGACGTCGTTATCAGGAGAAAGAAAACTGGCGTTCTACGGATCGGAGCGTGGAATGTCAGATCCCTTAATCGGGCAGGTAGGTTAGAAAATTTAAAAAGCGAAATGGATAGGTTGAAGTTAGATATAGTGGGAATTAGTGAAGTTTAGTGACAGGAGGAACAAGACTTTTGGTCAGGTGAATACAGGGTTATAAATACAAAATCAAATAGGGGTAATGCAGGAGTAGGTTTAATAATGAATAAAAAGATTGGAATGCGGGTAAGCTACTACAAACAGCATAGTGAACGCATTATTGTAGCCAAGATAGACACGAAGCCCATGCCTCTTACAGTAGTACAAGTTTATATGCCAACTAGCTCTGCAGATGATGAAGAAATTGATGAAATGTATGATGGGTTAAAGAAATTATTCAGGTAGTGAAGCGAGACGAAAATTTAATAGTCTTGGGTGACTGGAATTCGAGAGTAGGAAAAGGGAGAGAAGGAAACATAGTAGGTGAATATGGATTGGAGCTAAGAAATGAAAGAGGAAGCCGTCTGGTAGAATTTTGCACAGAGCATAACTTAATCATAGCTTACACTTGGTTCAAGAATCATAAAAGAAGGTTGTATACATGGAAGAGTCCTGGAGGTACTAGAAGGTATCAGATAGATTATATAATGGTAAGACAGAGACTTAGGAACCAGGTTTTAAATTGTAAGACATTTCCAGGGGCAGATGTGGACTCTGACCTCAATCTATTGGTTATGAACTGTAGATTAAAACTGAAGAAACTGCAAAAAGGTAGGAATTTAAGGAGGTGGGACCTGGATAAACTGACTAAACCAGAGGTTGTACAGAGTTTCAGGGAGAGCTTAAGGGAAGAATTGACAGGAATGGTGGAAAGAAATACAGTAGAAGAAGAATGGGTAGCTCTGAGGGATGAAGTACTGAAGGTTAGCAGAGGAAAAAATGGTTCAAACGGCTCTGAGCACTATGGGACTTGACATCTATGGTCATCAGTCCCCTAGAACTTAGAACTACTTAAACCTAACTAACCTAAGGACAGCACACAACACCCAGTCATCACGAGGCAGAGAAAACCCCTGACCCCGCCGGGAATCGAACCCGGGACCCCGGGCGTGGGAAGCGAGAACGCCACCGCACGACCACGAGCTGCGGACAGCAGAGGACCAAGTAGGTAAAAAGACGAGGGCTAGTAGAAATCCTTGGGTAACAGGAGAAATATTGAATTTAATTGATGAAAGGAGAAAATATAAAAATGCAGTAAATGAAGCAGGCGAAATGGAATACAAACGTCTCAAAAATGAGATAGACAAGAAGTTCAAAATGGCTAAGCAGGGATGGCTAGAGGACAAATGTAAGGATGTAGAGGCTTATCTCACTAGGGGTAAGATAGATATTGCCTACAGGAAAATTAAAGACACCTTTGGAGAAAAGAGAGCCACTTGTATGAATATCAAGATCTCAGATGGAAACCCAGTTCTAAGCAAAGTAGGGAAAACAGAAAGGTGTAAGGAGTATATAGAGGGTCTATACAAGGCCGATGTACTTGAGGACAATATTATGGAAATGGAAGAGGATGTAGATGAAGATGAAATGGGAGATACGATACTGCGTGAAGAGTTTTACAGAGCACTGAAAGACCTGAGTCGAAACAAGGCCCCGGGAGTAGACAACATTCCATTGGAACTACTGACGGCCTTGGGAGAGCCAGTCCTGACAAAACTCTAGCGTCTCGTGAGCAAGATGTATAAGACAGGCGAAATTCAATCAGACTTCAAGAAGAATATGATAATTCCAATCCCAAAGAAAGCAGGTGTTGACAGATGTGAAAATTACCGAAATATCAGATTATTAAGTCATGGCTGCAAAATACTAACGCGAATTCTTTACAAACGATTGGAAAAACTGGTAGAAGCCGACCTCGAGGAAGATCAGTTTGGATCCAGCAGAAATGTTGGAACACATGAGGCAATACTGACCCTACGACTTATCTTAGAAAATAGATTAAGGAAAGGCAAACCTACATTTCTAGCATTTGCAGACTTAGAGAAAGCGTTTGACAATGTTGACTGGAATACTCTCTTTCAAATTCTAAAGGTGGCAGGGGTAAAATACAGGGAGCAAAAGGCTATTTACAATTTGTACAGAAACCAGGTGGCAGTTATAAGAGTCGAGGGGTATGAAAGGGAAGCAGTGGTTGGGAAGGGAGTGAGACAGGGTTGTAGCCTATCCCCGATGTTATATAATCTGTATATTGAGCAAGCAGTAAAGGAAACAAAAGAAAAATCGGTGTAGGTATTAAAGTCCGTGGAGAAGAAATAAAAACGTTGAGGTTCGCCGATGACATTGTAATTCTGTCAGAGACAGCAAAGGACTTGGAAGAGCAAAAGGAATGGACAGTGTCTTGCAAGGAGGATATAAGATGAACATCATCAAAAGCAAAACAAGGATAATGGAATGTAGTCGAATTAAGTCGGGTGGTGCTGAGGGAATTAGATTAGGAAATGACACACTAAAAGTAGTAAAGGAGTTTTGCTATTTGGGGAGCAAAATAACTGATGATGGTCGAAGCAGAGAAGATATAAAATGTAGACTGGCAATGGCAAGGAAAGCGTTTTCTGAAGAAGAGAAATTTGTTAACATCGAGTATAGATTTAAGTGTGAGGAAGTCGTTTCTGAAAGTATTTGTATGGAGTGTAGCCATGTATGGAAGTGAAAAATGGACGATAAATAGTTTAGACAAGAAGACAATACAAGCTTTCGAAATGTGGTGCTACGGATGAATGCTGAAGATTAGGTGGGTGGATCACATAACTAAAGAGGAGGTATTGAATAGAATTGGGGAGAAGAGGAGTTTGCGGCATAACTTCACAAGAAGAAGGGACCGGTTGGTAGGACATGTTCTGAGGCATCAATCAAGGGATTACCAGTTTAGTGTTGGAGGGCAGTGTGGAGAGTAAAAATCGTAGAGGGAGACCAAGAGATGAATACACTAAACAGATTATGAAGGATGTAGGTTGCAGTAAGTACTGGGAGAAGAAGAAGCTTGCACAGGATAGAGTAGCATGGAGAGCTGCATCAAACCAGTCTCACGACTGAAGATAACAACAACAACAACATTTTGCTTTCTTCACTAGAATCCCAATCGTTCTCTTCGAAATAACACTTATTAATTGCCTTAAGAATCTTTTTTATACATTTATTTCAACTACATGTATTTAAATCTTTCAGTTCTACAAAAGAATCTATTTCCTTATAATAAACTGTAATTTTTGCACAACCATTTTAAGTAATATTAAATCCAAACATTTTATTTGGTTTCTTCATTCTCTTGGTAATGCTTTTTATTTATGAAAAACAGATCACTAATTTTAGTCGTTCTGTCTTCTTCCATTTATTACTACAGATTTTTAGTTAGTTGTAAATAAATTTAATTAGATTAAATGGAAAAACTAATTATTCCCAAAGATATTGTACCTTGGGAAGCAGATGTATTCATTTACATAACTAAGGAAATTATAGAAAAGGAATGGTTTCTGTTATTATTTAGTTATTTAGCATATAATGTTTACCACATTTATTCTGCAGAGGATGGGAATTTAATTTGTAAGTATATAGCAAGTTTAGTTGGACTTAGTTACGAATATCCACCATTAATGTTAGATTTTTTTGTTCAGAATAATGTAGTTATTCCAGAGAAATCCGAAACAGTTAAAACAGATATATATATAAAACAAACAACAACAAACACTAATCTTCCTTGGTGTTCTTTGGTGTTGTTTTAGTTTTATCATGCCAACTTTAATCTTGTAATTTAATTCTATATTTTTATTTCTAAATTATTCTTCAACCAATAAATGGAACAATAATCTGGTATATTTTCGAATTTAAAATTATATCTATCTTTTCCATGATAATTTTCCATTGTATGTTGGAAATAATTAGTTTTAATCCTTCTCCTGTATCTTATAGTCGTTTACAATTTTTAATTTTTCTATTTTCTAATATTTGTCTCACTTTTGTGTTTTCGATTATTTCTTTATCTTCATCTTTATACAGTAAACTCTCTTTGGCTTCGAAAATCATTATTCTAGTTAAATAAATAATTTTAGGGAAAGACTGTCCATTAAAACTGAAAAAAACCATCTGGTTTTATTTCCAAAAACGGTTCTTCTTTAGGATACTAAAAAATAACTTATTCTTGTTGAAGACTACTGTATGGAATACAAATAAATCCTTCTTCTTTAAACTTCCACTACCTTCAGTTTTGCTTATAAATTTATTTTTATTGTGGCCTTTAACAATGTCAACAGATGTTTCACCATTTTGTTCACCCAATACACCTACATATGTAAACTTATTTTTATCATTTACCACAAAAGCATAAATTTTATTGCCTCCTCTTGTAGTAAAAGCTGTCTATTGTCATTTAAAATAATTTTTTATTTCTTCTTCTGTTTCTCTTATTTTGTGCTCCTTGTATAAACTATTTTTGTATTTGTCTTACTTCTTGCATACATTCATTTTCTAATTCTTGTTTGTGTTTATTAGTGGATTCTAAATATACCTTATTAACTGGTTCAATTTCTTTAACTGTATATGGATAAAGTTTGCTGTGGTTAGTTATTCTTTTTCTTCACACAAATGGAATAATATCATTTGTTTTTATTAGACCCAATTGTCCCATATTTATTGCTTTTGATATTGTAGAAAATAAGCTATTGGATTTAGGAAAGTATGTATCTCCAGATTTTATAAAGCATGTTTGTTTTACAGAAATTACTTTCTCTATCTCTTTGAAGATTTTTGTACAGCTGATAAGTAATAAGTTAAACTAAAGACAGATAAATCAAATTTAATTAATTTTTCTCTTTCTTCTTTATTATCTGTTTTAATTTCTATTTGTATACCAGTTAATCACTTAGTACTTCTTTTTACCCCAATAGCTATATTGCATGAGCTTGTAAATAAGACAGCAACTGTTTTGTAGAGTATCTGTTAAGTTTTTCCACCTTTTAGATAGTGGAACAGAATACAAAGGAGCTTTCTCGAAATATTTGCTATTATTTCCTGTTAGTTTTAAACAATCTGTTAATGGATCGAATTCCAGTTCTCTTTGGAAATCTGGATTATTGTTATTTTAAATTGTTGCTTCCAGCCTTGTAATTCCGTTTTTCTTTAGCTGATTTAGAAGAAAATGTTCTTTGAGTCTTTTATCTGGGTAGTTTAAAAATCTGTAATATAGTTACCTAAGTTTTTATGTACTACTGGACTTGTTATTTGGAAAACAACTTTATTGTAGATTTTCACTCTAAAATTAGAATTAATCCATGTTAAGCAGTCTTTTCCAACAGAATTAGTATTAACTATTACATTACAATCTTCTTTATATCCTCCTTGCATGGAAAATTAAAATAATTTATTAAGTATTTGCACATTCTTCTTTGTTAAAAATTCCTGCAAAATCATGTGCTATGTCTAAATCCAATAAATAATAGAGTTCCTTTTTAAGTTCTTGCATATGGTAATTCTTTTAATACTGTATCAATCTTGGCATCTGCTAATTCTATCTTGTAAGGAATAGTGACTGGATTTCTATATTTACTTCTTATTAAATCCATGCCTACATTAATAGCTTTTTTAGGTCCTTTACATGTTGTTGTATTCAAATCTAAAAGAAGAGGTAACTTAGTTTTAACAACATGTTTTGTAGAACAAAATGTAGAAAATAGTCCTTGCAAGAAACTATTACATGATCAACATATTTACTTCTTAACTGAAAATTGTTTTTTGCCTGCATCTCTTGGACAATGTATTAAATCTGTAATTTTAACCACCATAATATTATCACAGAATGATTCTGTAATTGGTTTAAATTGTTCTAATTCTTCTTCTCCATTTGTGTATATAATATGTCCTACATTCATCATAATATTATTGTTATTTAAATTTCCTGTAACTAACTATAAGCCAAATCTCTCAGTTCTTTGTTTTGTTTTATTTCCAAGTAGTTCCATTATAGAATATTTCATTTTGTTTGTAGCACACATTTTATTTTCAGCATCCATTTATAGAGATAAAAAAACATTGCATTTGTAAAAAGTATCTAGGATTTAACAAAGGTTAAAAATAGAAAAATGAAAAGTAGTTGAAACTGAGTAACTGAAAGCATAGAGATGTGATTTTTTTACCAATATTAGTCAGATAGAATATGTAACACATTTATAACAATTATATGAGATACTATTGGATGGTGATTTAGATAATATGGATACAATTTTTCTTAATTGCAATATGGTTTGGATGAAGTAAAATTATTATGTAGAAAATAATACAGCTACAAATATTTTTGTAGCTGCAGTCACTACATCCAATGCAAGGCTAAGGTTGTATGATAAATTAGACAAACTAGGAGAATCTGTTATATATTTTGATACAGACAGTATAGTATATATTGATAATGGTGTAAATACTGTGGAAACAGGTTGTATGTTAGGTGACAGGACTGATGAATTAGGAAATATCTGGATTACAGATTGAGTATTCTTATCGTATACTGTAGACTCAGCAGTATTGGGCCTGTAATGCGGCATCTACTTATCCCAGCCCCTAGACAACGAAACCAGCCGAAACTTTTAATATTTAAACTCTGAGTGCGTAGCTGAGGGCCACCACATCACAACCTTTCATAATTTTATTTGAAAGTCCGAAAGATGTAGGCCTGATTGTCACACTGTACTCAAGTCTTGCTCATATTAGATTATTATAATGTTTGCTTCAATGTTCTTATAAAATCTCGTTTTGTACATACAGAAACCTCTTTGGTGGTTACTTAATATTTTGTGGAGAAGCAATATACATCACATTTATTTTGCCTTTTGATCTTCAGAACAGGACCCTTCCTGAATAAAAACCATTTTATTTTGCTTTGGCTTCCTTGTTTTGAAACTCGTTGGTAGTCCATTTTTGATCTTCATTACAGTTTCGATAGCTAGTGTCTTCTAATGTTTGTACAAGATGTTTAGTAAAGAATCACTTGTAAATCGACTCTTGCTGCATCTACCATACAAAACTGCTACCGCTATCCTACAGCTGACAGTAGTAACACATTTCAGCGAATCGATAATTTGTGCCCTGACGGGGTGATAACCCAAGTCAATTTTACAAAGTTTACTGTACGGCATTCGCGCGTTACTTAGCCAGCACTCATAGCGGATCTCTCGCGTAGCACCTTATACCAATCGACTGGAGAAAAACGCAGGTGACTCCTGAATGTAACAAGAGTAAAAGAACGGATCCGCAAAATTACAGATCAATATCCTTAATATCGGTTTGCTGCAGAATCAATGAGCACATTCTCAGTTCGAATATAATAAATTTCCTACAGACCGAAAAGACTATGTCTGCGAATCAGCACGATTTAGAAAGCATCGCTCGTGCGAAACTCATCTTCCCTTTCCCACATGAGATCCTGCGAGCCATGGATGAAGGGCAACAGGAATACTCCATATTCCTAGATTTCCGAAAAGCATTTAACACGTTACTCCATGACAGACTGTTAACGAAGGAACGAGCGTAAGAAATAAGTTCCCAAGTATGTGAATGGCTCGAAAACTTCTGAGGTAAGGGGACCCACTATGTTGTCCTTCACAGCTTGTGCTCATCAGAGACTAGGATATCATCAGCAGTGTCCCAGGTAAGTGTGGTAGGACCGCTATCACTTTGAGTGTACATAAATTATCTGGTGGACATGGTGGGCAGCAGTCTGCTGTTGTTTGCTGATGATGCTGTGGTGTACGAGAGGGTGTCGAAAATCAGTCACTGTAGGATGAACCAAGATGATTTAGACAAAATTTCTAGTTGGCATGATGAATTACAGGTTCCTCTAAATGTATAAAAATGTAAGTTAATGCGGATGAGTAGGAGAAACATTCCCGTAATGTTCGGATACAGTATTAGTGATGTCGTGCTTGACACAGTCACATCGTTTAAATACACTACTAGCCATTAAAATTGCTACACAAAGAAGAAATGCAGATGATAAACGGGTATTCATTGGAAAAATATATTATACTGGAAGTGACACGTGATTACATTTTCACGCAATTTGGGTGCATAGATCCTGAGAAATCAGTACCCACAACAACCACCTCTGGCCGTAATAACGGCCTTGATACGCCTGGGCATTGAGTCAAACAGAGCTTGGATGGCGTGTAAGGTACAGCTGCCCATGCTTCAACACGATACCACAGTTCATCAAGAGTAGTGACTGGCGTATTGGGACGAGCCAGTTGCTCGGCCACCATTGACCAGACGTTTTCAATTGGTGAGAGATCTGGAGAATGTGCTGGCCAGGGCAGCAGTCGAACATTTTCTGTATCCAGAAAGGCCCGTGCAGGACCTGCAACATGCGGTCGTGCATTATCCTGCTGAAATGTAGGGTTTCGCAGGGATCGAATGAAGGGTAGAGCCACGGGTCGCAACACATCTGAAATGTAACGCCTACTGTTCAAAGTGCCGTCAGTGCGAACAAGAGGTGACCGAGACGTGTCACCAATGGCACCCCATACCATCACGCAGGGTGATACGCCAGTATGGCGACTCCGAATACACGCTTCCAATGTGCGTTCACAGCGATGACGCCAAACACGGATGTGACCATCATGATGCTGTAAACAGAACCCGGATTCATCCGAAAAAAATGACGTTTTGCCATTCGTGCACCCAGGTTCGTCGTTGAGTACACCATCGCAGGCGCTCCTGTCTGTGATGCAGCGTCAAGGGTAACCGCAGCCATGGTCTCCGAGCTGATAGTCCATGCTGCTGCAAACGTCGTCGAACTGTTCGTGCAGATGGTTGTTGTTTTGCAAACGTCCCCATCTGTTCACTCAGGGATCGAGACGTTGCTGCACGATCCGTTACAGCCATGCGGATAAGATGCCTGTCATCTCGACTGCTAGTGATACGAGGCCGTTGGGATCCAGCACGGCGTTTCGTATTACCCTCCTGAACCCACTGATTCCATATTCTGCTAACAGTCATTGGATCTCGACCAACGCGAACAGCAATGTCGCGATACGATAAACCGCAATCATCACAAGAACGTTTCACCAGGCAACGACGGTCATCTGCTGTTTGTGTATGAGAAATCGGTTGGAAACTTTCCTCATGTCAACACGTTGTAGGCGTCGCCACCGGCGCCAACCTTGTGTGAATGCTCTGAAAAGCTAATCATTTGCATATCACAGCATCTTCTTCCTGTCAGTTAAATTTCGCGTCTGTGGCACGCCATCTTCGTGGTGTAGCAATTTCAATGGCCAGTACTGTATCTGGGCGTAACGTTTCAAAGCGATATGAAATGGAACAAACATGTGAAAACTGTGGTAGGGAAGGCGAATGGCCGACTTCGGGCTGTTGGGAGAATCTGGGAAAGTGTGCTTCATCTGTAAAGGAGTTTGCCTGTAGAAAAATAGTGCGACGTGTTCTTGAGTACTGCACGAATGTTTGGGATCTTCAGAGGTGATGTACTAGATTTGTTACCGGTAGGTTCGAACAATGCGAACGTATTACAGAGATGCCGCGGAAAACTCAAATGAAATCTCTGGAGGGAAGGCTACTTTCTCTTCGTTGAACACTATGAGAATATTTAGAGAACAGCTATCTGCCGAACGATCCTACTGTCGCTAACACATTGCGCACAAGGATCAAAGATAAGATGCGCGTAATTACGGCTCGGAGACATACACCAGTCGTTTTTCGGTAGCCACATGTGGAAGTGGAACAGAAAAAAAGGACTAGAAGTGGTACAGGGTACCCTCCGCCAAGCCCAGTACGGTGGTTGTGTAATATATATGTAGATGTTGATATGGGCGCCGTCCACACGGCCGATACATGCGCGCCTATATGGCGTACAGGCGTGAAAGTGTTAACATAAGAGCAAAACTTCGTAACGGAAGTACGCACTCATACATAAAACAGTGCGACTGTCTGCAGACATTGTAGAGGAATGGTCCATTAACATGTAGCTAGAAAATATATATAGACAGTCCAGATACTTTGTCTCGTGTACACACTTGAAAGTCTAGTTCCTCGATGTTTGCTAAATAACCTTGTTGGGATCTTGGCTGGTGCATTAATAATAACGGAAGTGAAATAAATAGAAACAGGAGACGTTGGTGGGGACGTGTACTGTTTGCATATGGGCCTCATTTCGGTTGTAATTTACTTTCGACTTTGAAAGTAGAAGAAGCATGTTTTTTTGAATATCACTCGCTGATACTTGAGCCGTGGCTGGCTCATGTTATGCATTGGATTAAACCTTGGTTGCTATTCGGTGTTTAGTCTCCCGCAGTTATCGCAATTATGCTGTTACCCTCTCTCTCCGCGAGTGGCAGCAGCGGTGTGTATCGATATTCGCACTTTGTACTATCTTTGGCCTGGTGCTTATAGTTTCCGGCTGTGCTGTGTGCGACCAGTTGGTCGGTTGGCGTGGAGCAGCGAGGAAATCTTTGCGGCGCGTAGTTTGCCCAGGGCCGCTGGTGGCGTCTACGAAAATGGTTCAAATGGCTCTGAGCACTATGGGACTAAACTTCTGAGGTCATCAGTCCCCTAGAACTTAGAACTACTTAAACCTAACTAACATGACTAACCTAAGGACATCACACACATCCATGTCCGGGGCAGGATTCGAACCTGCGACCGTAGCGGTCGCGCGGTTCCAGACTGTAGCGCCTAGAACCGCTCGTGGCGTCAACGCACGGTGGGAGTGTGCGGTGCTGTTCCCATTGCTACGAGGTCCGTGGCTCACCGATCATGGACACTAAAGTTGAGTTTTGACTTAATCTACCAGCAAGTCACGACTGTTCACATTGTGTCGTTTGGATTTCGTTGCCGGTTGTTAGGACATTCCCGCGGCCAACAACGTGTGTTTTCAAGTTGGCAAATTTTGGTCACCCTCCGGTGGAGTTCAACTGTACTTGGTTATTTGAACTGAAGTGCACCAGCGGAATCGTCTGCCTTGTGGCCGTTAATGTTCCGGTTACCTGCCCTGGCCGTTGACGTAAATACAGGTAGTGTATTTTCCTCACCGTATTGTCGCTGTCCAGCACGGTGTGTAGTTTGACAGCTCAATGGATAATTGGTTGTGGGTGCCAATACTTTCTACGTTATTCCATTGAACTTCCTGTTGTGTGCTGGACGGGTGGAGCGGAAGTTATCTTTTCAGTGGGTCCATTGAGTGTCTGTCGGTTGGGCTGTCGTCGGATCGAGAATAGTTGGGCCGACTGCTTGTGTCACCTAAGCGAGAGTTAGTGTTTGAATTCCAGGCTGCCCTTGTGAAAATTCTGACCGCTGTTGGGTGTACTGCCTTTTCTTATTTGTTCTTGTCCTTTGTATTTGTATGGCTTCTACCCGATTTTAAAATTAAGGTTGTTTTGTTCTTAAGGCATAAGATTGTTTGGGCCTTCAGCCTAATTTAAAGAACTATTTCATGGTAAAGCCTTTGGCCTTTTAAACGTTTATTTTGGTTTCAGTCTTAAGTGATGGGCCTTCAGCCGATTTTTAAACTAAAGTTGTTTTTCTCTTAAGCTGTCAGATTGTTTGGGCCTTCACCATAATTAAAGAACTGTTTTAAGAGCAGGCCTTTTGCCTTTTAAAAATTCTGATTTTGGTTTGAGTCTTAAGTTATTGGCTTTCAGCCGATTTTAAATTAAAGTGGTCTTGCCCTTAAGGTATGAGATTGTATGGTCTATTGAGACTGTTGTTAAGTTCCAAAAATTAATGCTGTGTTTTTTTTTTTTAATTTTTCATGGCTCTTGTAATGTTTGGTCAAATAAATAAAGTTGTATGTTCGAGTGTAATTGACAGCCGTTTATTTTGGCCCCTTTTCACATTTTAAATTACCTGTCCTGTCCTGAAGGTTTAGCAGGGCATAATATTTTTTGACAGCTCTTCGATAACCAGTTTCTTTTTGTTGGTACTTTTATATTCGGAATTATTAACTCTGGCTCTGAGCACTATGGGACTTACCATCTGAGGTCATCAGTCCCCTAGAACTTAGAACTACTTAAACCTAACTAACCTAAGGACATCACACACATCCATGCCCGAGGCAGGATTCGAACCTGCGACCGCAGCAGTCCCGCGGTTCTGGACTGAAGCGCTTACAACCGCTCGGCCACCGCGGCTGGCTAGTTATTAACTTCCCACAAATATGATGGCACGCAAAAATCTTCAGTCAGCCACAACACTTTCTCCGTTGGTCACATATTGGTAAGTGAGGTTTACTAATACGAAAAACAAAAATAATAAAAACTCGACGAAGTGTTTCCTCCGCCCATAGAGAGTAAATGGAGGCCATGTCTATCGACATGTCCGCACTAGGAAAAGTAGCGCAAGATTTTGTAGGAATTACAATAAACGTATTCGCAGTTGTGAATATGGACAGCCATAGGGTGTGGAATGGGATGCCAATGGAAATTTGTGCCGGAACGGGACTCGAATCCGGAGTCCTCATTTATTGCGAGCGGTCGCTCTACTCCTATGTTTTTTGTTTTTAATCTCATTTTGTTCTATATTGTTCGCTGAAGTCGTTCGGGGCGGACGTCCGATAACACCCTTTCAGGTTCTTCGTTGATCCGTTCATTCACTTTTTTTATTACAAAGGGTAGCTAACCTTCTGACCGAACACGGTGAGATACCGTGCCGGCGTCCCTTAGACTATGCAAGTTTGACTCACGGGAAGACCCAAACTTCCATATGCCGTCAACCAAGTATCTACAACCTGTACGTCCATTATGCTTATTCCCGTGTCAAGAGACTTTCAAGCAAAATGTCTCCGCCCTGTACGGGAATATACATAATGGACGTACGAGTACAGGTTTCATACACCGGATTAGCGACATATGGAAGGTTGGATCGCGCCCTGAGTCGTACAAGGACAAAGATAAGGCGACCGTTCGTCATAACTGGGAAATCTGGGTTCGAGTCACGGTCCGGCAGAAATTTTCATTGTCGTCCTTCCAATCTACATCTCATGATTGTCCTTATTCGTAATTGCGAAAGTATTTACTGTATTCATAACGGCTGTAGTCGCCGGAGTGTCTTTTCCTATGGACATGCTTTGCGTCGTAATTCAGGATAACACAGGCACTGCCATATTGTATTTTTAGAAATTGTCTCGCGTCTCTCATTTCAAAAGGAAATCAAAAGTTCTACGATTTTGTTGGAAAAGCATGTATATAGACAAGAAATGTCTCTCAATTGACTATATACAAATTTGCTCCATTGTGTATAGACACTATCTAGATCAGAGGTTCCCAACATGGAGGTAATTACACCTTGAGGGGTAAAAGCTAAACGATTCCATTCTGTTTCAGTCACGAATCTAAATTATTTTTAAAATGTCATTACTATTATCACAGTGTTGTAACATTCTAATACTGATTATGTAAGTTACCAAGAATTATTTTTTCTCGATTAGTAGCATTAATGCGGTGAAGGTTACAGTTTCCACATATAGTTGACCAACTACACACATACATTGTACTTTGTCCCGTACGTCGCTGATGATGAAAGTGAGACGTATATGTAACAAATGCTAAATATCTCAAGAAAATGTCTTCTGCAAGTTGTAGATAGTGCCTACAGTAGGCCAGAAATTGCTTCATTACTCGCTTCATCTACATCTGCTTATACTCCGCAAGCCACCTGACGCCGGGCAGCGGAGGGTACCTTGAGTACCTTTATCGGTTCTTCTTTCTATTCCAGTCTCGTATTGTTCGTGGAAAGAAGGATTGTCGGTATGCCTCTGTGTGGGCTCTAATCTCTCTGATTTTATCCTCATGGTCTCTTCGCGAGATATACGTAGGAGGGATCAATATACTGCTTCACTCCTCGGTGAAGGTATTTTCTCGAAACTTGAACAAAAGCCCGTACCGAGCTACTAAGCATCTCTCCTGCAGAGTCTTCCACTGGAGTTTATCTATCATGTCCGTAGCGCTTTCACGATTACTAAATGATCCTGTAACGAAGCGCGCTGCTCTCCGCTGGATCTTCTCCATCTCTTCTATCAACCCTATCTGGTACGGATCCCACACTGGTGAGCAGTATTCAAACAGTGGGCGAACAAGTGTACTGTAACCTTGTTTTCGGATTGCATTTCCTTAGGATTCTTCTTGGAGATTAATTGACAGGACGACACAGCAGTAACTACGTAAGGGCTACTGTAGTGCCGCACACAGCGTTATTACTATTATTATTGGCTCTGAGCACTATGGGACTTAACATCTATGGTCATCAGTCCCCTAGAACTTAGAACTACTTAAACCTAACTAACCTAAGGACAGCACACAACACCCAGTCATCACGAGGCAGAGAAAATCCCTGACCCCGCCGGGAATCGAACCCGGGAACCCGGGCGTGGGAAGCGAGAACGCTACCGCACGACCACGAGCTGTGGACTACTATTATTATTATTAGAGTGATTAGACACAATGCATTAACAGCCTGAAGCCTTTCAATTTCTGCCAGTTCGGAAAAAGGAGTGCAACAATGAAGTGCTTTACAAAAAGTAAGTACAGTGCACACATCTGAACCTGTTCGATTTTAAATGGGGTTGCAGCGTGCAGGTCAAGCAAGAGCCGCAAAAGAGAGGGGTAATGCAAGGGAAGTACGTTTTGTAACGAGTGCTTACCCTCAGAATGGACAGGTAGCTTTCTTATCTGAGAAGGAGTTTAGGGGTAGCATGTGCGATACACCACGAATTCCTTCGTCATTCATTCTAACACAAACACAAACACCCACACACACACACACACACACACACACACACACACACACACACACAAACTAAATATCATTCAACTTTCATCATTTTAAAAATAATAATGTTCCAAGAAAAGTCTTTCATTCTACAGTCTTTAGGTAATGTGGGGGAGGGGACAACAGATGTCAGGGGGGAGGGCGGAGGGCAGGGGTATTAGCTAATGTCTGATAGCGCTCAGGGTTAGTGGTCTAAGAAATGTTGGGAACCAATGGTCTTGTAAGACGTCGTGGTCTCCTGACCTTCGTTGCTTACATATTCCGCCCTCACAATCATATTCCGCACATCAGGACGCTTCATTCGAACCCGAGCTCGATGACATAAAGTCAATATTGTATGAAATCATGTAAACAATATGCAAATAACAAGTGCACACCGGCATTGAAATACTCGATGCTGGTGTACACACATACATTCCAGACACGACGGTCACAGGAACTTTTAGTTTGAGAGAGGCAGACCACATACCAGGAGGCCAGTCTCTTCAGAGGACAAGTCAACCTCGGCCGCCCGTAGAGCAGACAGCATGTGCCCAAGTGAAAGGGCGAACGACCCCGTGTTTGGCTTAAAAGCAAATTCCGCTACATCGTGTGGGAACGTCCAACCTACGCATTCTTTACATATAGCATGCAGTGTCAGAGATTTTCACAGGGAGACAGCAAACGCCAAACGCCAATACTACAGATTTCCGGATTGGTCGCCTTAAACGAAACGTCATTCTCCCGTTTTAGAAGAGCAATGCTGATTGGCAGACGATATTTCTGACGCCTTGAGCTGAAGGAGTAATGGAAGAGACCAAAAGATATACCCCTTCACGTCTGGCGTGGAGAGGCGCTGTTCCGTTGTCTCTCTTGGAGCGAGGAACAAGTCTCTCCTCAGTACTTCACTGGGAGAGCACCTCTGTCGAGAGCGAATCGATGTGCGACTCTCTATATTGAATCCTTGCGATTAAGCTTTGTTCACTGTGTTAGCCGACACACTCATTGTGCGGTGTGAACGGACAGAGTTATAGTTAAACGCCTGCGAGCGAATTTTCGAGTGGCATCGCGGTGGACTGGTTATCTGACTGGTGTACCACGCCAATAGTTAGACTAGGGGCGAATAGGAATCCTTGACTTCATCAAGGCGTAGGGAGAGTTTGATTGGCGAAGGTCAATCCAGATAGAACGAGAGTTATCTTATTTGTCAGCAGCGAGCGGCGCAGACAGCAGTCATCGCAGCTTACAGTATTGTGTGCTACAGCTATTGAGAGCCCCAGATTTCCCCCACAACAGTACACTTCACTGCATTTCACACGTGACAGCCTCGACCGTACCTAGCAACATTCTGACAGATAATTATTCAAGTTGAGTAGGCGCGGCTCTCAGCCATTCTGCCAAGTCAATAACAATCTTAAACTTTGTATAGAAATTTCATTAGCGAATCCTATCCTTGAGAGGTAACTTCACATTCCGAAAAGAACCAGGATATAACTTGTTCAATTCATGACTAAAAGTGCCATTGTGATTTCTCAGAATTTTTGCAAAATAAATAATAATTTTGGTTAGTTTCATGTTTTTCTTACAGTCACTACCACTACTCCAGTACCCAAGTATCCCACTAGTTACGTAAGAAATTTTGTGAATTTTTTGTCATTTCCTTACAGCGGACGACTCCAGAAGATATTTATTGCTGAGAGTTTTTCAGGCATTTCTCTTTAGAACGTTAGGACCGCCTGTCTGACTTCTGTAGCAGTGTGGGGGTGGAAATTGCATCTTGCAGGAGCCACAAGGTAAAGGGTACATCTCAGATTAATCCGTTGCGCAGAATAACAGAATATCAGATCAACCCAACCCCACGCTCACAGTCTAGATACAAAAATCGCTCGATTTTACTAGTTGCATACAAGGCCTAAGGATTTTCTGTCAAGTCGGCAGATACTTCGGAATTCGTTCGTTTTAGTTATGAATCACGGGTGGCGCACGGCGGGCGAGCCCGCAGCCGGTCCGTCCACGGTGGGTAGGGGGTGTGGTGGTGGGGGCGGCTGGAGGCGGCGGCGGCGGCGGCGCAGGGAGTCGATACGCGGACCGCCGGCCGGCCGGCCGGTAATTCGGCGACGCTCCTTCCCCCTGGCGCGCCGCGCCGCGCCGGGCTGCACTCAGGCCCTGCCGCACCACGACCAATCTCGCAGTGCCGTCCCACCCCCGCCCCCCTGTCCTGTACTCGGCGATGTCGGCTGCGCGGCATCGATCCCTCCCCCGCGGTGGCCGGCTGCTCACACACGTGAAACTGGGAGCTGGCCCCCGAGCACTCGGTGCGCGCCTCGCCAATAACGCAC
Source organism: Schistocerca piceifrons (assembly GCF_021461385.2). NCBI lineage: Eukaryota > Metazoa > Arthropoda > Insecta > Orthoptera > Acrididae > Schistocerca > Schistocerca piceifrons. Next base: position 662,230,171 of record NC_060142.1, read on the forward strand.
TGTCCTCCCCCCTCCCCCTCCCCCCCAAACACATACTACTTTTCAGGGGCCGCATTTCTCGCCTAGTCTCGGGGAAAAAAGGTGCCCACAAACAAAGAGGGAGCTAGCTGCTAGTGGGGGATACTTCCCGGCGACCCCTCCTCCGCCGCACGCGGCTGCTGAATCGTTAATCCGGAGTGCCTGCCTGCAACCGAATATCTGACGCGCCCAGCCATCTCTACTCTCCTGCCCTGCCATCTACACTACTGGCTATTAAAATTTCTACACCACGAAGATGACGTGCTACAGACGCGAAATTTAACCGACAGGAAGAAGATACTGTGATGTGCAAATGATTAGCTTTTCAGAGCATTCACGCAAGGTTGGCGACACCTACAACGTGCTGACATGAGGAAAGTTTCCAACCGATTTCTCATACACAAACGCATGGGACTCGCGCGTAGGACCAGCTACCATATCGCCCAGCTGGCCTTCCGTGTCGCGCTGTCCAGGCGGCCGCTATGGTTGCTGGTCCTACGCGTCAGTCCCATGCGTTTGTCTGACGTGGGTCTGATCCCCCGCGACTGACCGGCCAGACTGCGACAAATTCAGGTTCCCATAGTTAACTGATGGCACCTGAAGATGAAGCCTTAAGGTCAGAAACCGGTCGTCGAATAAATTAAGTAAATTACACAACTGAAGCGCGCCAATGGTGTGTCAGAGTGAAGTACGGCTTGGCATCCCCGCACACCTCTGTGTTTATTGTATAACAGCCAGAAGTTTCGTTGTTGTATGTCAGTTAGCTATTGTTCAGAGCTGCATTGTGTAGAACGTTGCGGCTTTCGAGATAGCAGAGTTAGAGAAGCAACGCGTCTGCATTAAATTTTGCGCGAAACTCAAGAAAACCTTTACCGGGACACACCAAGATGCAGGAAGCCTACGGTGATGAGTGCTTAAGCCATACTCGGTGTTACGAATGGTTCACACGGTTTAAAAATGGCCAGACGGTAGTTAAAGATGATCCTCGTTCATGACTCTCTTCGGCGTCTACCGAAGACGCCCATGCCGGGAACGTCAACGAAATCGTGCTTGCCAATCCTCGACCGACTATTCGAGAGACTGTAGAAGAATGTAACATTTCAAATTGTTGGATGTGAGGTCCGTCAGTTCTGCAAAACACCGTTTTTTTCAGTACCCAAACATCTTTTGGCACCACTCTCCCATCATCAGTGGGTTTTGGTTTTTATTTATTCTGCGATGTGAACATTTTTGTTAAATGATTATAAAATTATGTGCAATTTTAGTTCAAACAACAGATCGTTTCTTTTTGTAAATACCTTTACATTTGGTGTGCATGAATTTTCTGGATTACTTATGTGTTAATTACTACAGGTAGCTTGTCATCTGCAACCAAACGATGTTGATGAGAATTTATTTTTATTTTTTTTATTTTTTTTATTTTTTTTTTTGCTGGGAGTTAACCTATCTTCCAGAAGATATGTTAACTCCCAGCAGTTTTTTGCGAAAAACTGAATTACATTCTGGAAGATATGTTAACTCCCAGCAAAAAAAAAAAAAAAAAAAAAAAAATCTCATCAACATTGTTTGGTTGCAGATGACAAGCTACCTGTAGTAATTAACACACAAGTGATCCAAAAAATTCATGCACATCAAATATAAAGGTGTTTACAAAAAGAAACAGTCTGTTGTTTGAACTAAAAATGCACATAATTTTATAATCATTTAACAAAAATGTTCACATTGTAGAATAAATAAAAACGAAAACCCACCGATGATGGCACAGTTGTGCCGAAACCTGTCTGGGTACTGAGAAAAACGGTGTTTTGCATAACTGGCGGACCTTACATCCAACAATTTTAACTGCAAACACGGCCAATACAAGGAGCTGCAAATCAAAATAATGCATGTAACATTTCAGGTGGATCATGTTATGAAATCCTGACACACCATCTGGGAATGCATGTGCCAAGTTCGTCCGACGGCTTATGAACGAAGACGAGCAAGATCTTCGCCTCGCAATATGTGAAGACAACGAGATGCCAACCCCTTCCTCTCAGAATAGCCCTTGCAACCTACGTCCTCAGCTGTTTGTAGAATGTATTCTAATCTCTGCCTTCCTCTTCAGTTTTTGGCCTCTGCAGCTCCCTCCCTCTATTACCATGGAAGTCATTCCCTGATGTCTTAACACATGTTCTATCGTCCTGTCCCTCTTCCTTCTCAGTATTTTCCACGTACTCCTTCCCTCTCACATTCTTCGCAAAATCTCCTCATCCCTTACCTTATCAGTCCACCTAAATTTCAACATTAGTCTGTAGCACCACATCTCAAATGCTTCGATTCTCGTATGTTCCGGTTTTCCCACTGTCCATGTATCACTACCATTCGATGCTGTTCTCGAAACGTACATTCTCAGAAATTTCTTCCTCAAGTTAAGACCTATGTTTGATATCGTTAGACTTCTCTTGGCAGAAATGCCCTTTTTACCTGTGCTAGTCCGCTTTTTATGTCCTCCTTGCTCCGTACGTCATTGGTTATTTTGCTGCCTAGGTAGTGGAATTCCTTAACTTCATCTACTTCGTGACCATCCTTCTACATCTACATCTACATTTATACTCCGCAAGCCACCCAACGGTGTGTGGCGGAGGGCACTTTACGTGCCACTGTCATTACCTCCCTTTCCTGTTCCAGTCGCGTATGGTTCGCGGGAAGAACGACTGTCTGAAAGCCTCCGTGCGCGCTCTAATCTCTCTAATTTTACATTCGTGATCTCCTCGGGAGGTATAAGTAGGGGGAAGCAATATATTCGATACCTCATCCAGAAACGCACCCTCTCGAAACCTGGCGAGCAAGCTACACCGCGATGCAGAGCGCCTCTCTTGCAGAGTCTGCCACTTGAGTTTATTAAACATCTCCGTAACGCTATCACGCTTACCAAATAACCCTGTGACGAAACGCGCCGCTCTTCTTTGGATCTTCTCTATCTCCTCCGTCAAACCGATCCGGTACGGATCCCACACTGATGAGCAATACTCAAGTATAGGTCGAACGAGTGTTTTGTAAGCCACCTCCTTTGTTGATGGACTACATTTTCTAAGCACTCTCCCAATGAATCTCAACCTGGTACCCGCCTTACCAACAATTAATTTTATATGATCATTCCACTTCAAATCGTTCCATACGCGTACTCCCAGATATTTTACAGAAGTAACTGCTACCAGTGTTTGTTCCGCTATCATATAATCATACAAAAAAGTATCCTTCTTTCTATGTATTCGCAATACATTACATTTGTCTATGTTAAGGGTCAGTTGCCACTCCCTGCACCAAGTGCCCATCCGCTGCAGATCTTCCTGCATTTCGCTACAATTTTCTAATGCTGCAACTTCTCTGTATACTACAGCATCATCCGCGAAAAGCCGCATGGAACTTCCGACACTATCTACTAGGTCATTTATATATATATTGTGAAAAGCAATGGTCCCATAACACTCCCCTGTGGCACGCCAGAGGTTACTTTAACGTCTGTAGACGTCTCTCCATTGATAACAACATGCTGTGTTCTGTTTGCTAAAATCTCTTCAATCCAGCCACACAGCTGGTCTGATATTCCGTAGGCTCTTACTTTGTTTATCAGGCGACACTGCGGAACTGTATCGAACGCCTTCCGGAAGTCAGGAAAAATAGCATCTACCTGGGAGCCTGTATCTAATATTTTCTGGGTCTTATGAACAAATAAGGCGAGTTGGGTCTCACACGATCGCTGTTTCCGGAATCCATGTTGATTCCTACAAAGTAGATTCTGGGTTTCCAAAAACGACATGATACTCGAGCAAAAAACATGTTCTAAAATTCTACAACAGATCGACGTCAGAGATATAGATCTATAGTTTTGCGCATCTGCTCGACGACCCTTCTTGAAGACTGGGACTATCTGTGCTCTTTTCCAATCATTTGGAACCCTCCGTTCCTCTAGAGACTTGCGGTACACGGCTGTTAGAAGGGGGGCAAGTTCTTTCGCGTACTCTGTGTAGAATCGAATTGGTATCCCGTCAGGTCCAGTGGATTTTCCTCTATTGAGTGATTCCAGTTGCTTTTCTATTCCTTGGACACTTATTTCGATGTCAGCCATTTTTTCGTTTGTGCGAGGATTTAAAGAAGGAACTGCAGTGCGGTCTTCCTCTGTGAAACAGACGTTAAGTTTCTCGCTGTTCTCATTTCTGCTACTCCTCATTACTTTCGTCTTCCTTTGATTTAGTCTCAGTCATATTCTGTACTCATTAGACTGTACATTACATTCAGCAGATCACATAATTTTTCCTCACTTTCACTCAGGATAGCCATGTCGTCAGCGAATCGTTTCATTGAACTCCTTTCATCCTGAACTTTAATGCCACTCCTGAACCTTTTTTCTATTCCCATCTTTGCTTCTTCGATGTATAGATCGAAGAGTAGGGGCGGAAGACTACATCCCTGTCTTACACCCTTTTTAACCCTTGCACTTCGTTCTAGGTCATCCACTCTTATTATTACCTCTTGACTCTTGTACATATTGTATATTACATGTCTCTCCCTATACTTACCGCTATCTTTCTCAGGATTTCAAACATCTTGCACCATCTGACACTGTCGACTGCTTTTTTCTCCAGATCGGCAAATCCTATGGACGTGTATTGATTTTTATTTAGTCTTACCTTCATTATCAACTGCAACGTAAGAATTGCCTCCCTGGTACCTTCGCTGTTCCTAAGGCCAACCTGATCGGCATATAACACATCCTCAATTTCCTTTTCCATTCTTCTGCTTATTATTCTTGTCAGCAACTTGGATGCATGAGCTGTTAAGCTGATTGTGCGATAACTCTCGCACTTGTCAGCTCTTGCAGTGTTCAGAACTGTGTAGATGATATTTTTCCGAAAGTCAGATGGTATGTCGCCGGACTCGTACATTCCACACACCAACGTGAACAGTCGCTTTGTTGCCGTTTACCGCAATGATTTTAGAAATTCTGATACAATTCTATCCGTCCCTTATTTGATCGTAAGTCCTCCAAAGCTCGCTTAAATTCTGATTCTAATACTGGATCCCCTATATATTCTCAACTGACCTCTGTTTCTTCTTCGATGACATCAGAGAAATGTTCCCCCTCATAGAGGCCTTCAATGTACTCTTTCCACCTATCCTCTTTGTCCTCTATACTCAACAGGCTAGTCCCCGTTGCACTCTTAATGTTATAACCCTTGCTTTTAATTTCACCGTATGTTATTCTGAGTTTCCTGCATGCTGAGACAGTCCTTCCGACAATCATTTCTTTTTCTATTTCTTCATATTTTTAGAGCAGCCATTTCGACTTAGGTTCCCTACACTTCCTATTTATTTCAGCCCTCAGCGACTTGTATTTCTGCACTTCCGAATTTCCCTGAACATTTTTGTACTTCCTTATTTCATGGATCACCTGAAGCATTTCTTAATTTACTCATGGTATCTTCGCATTTATCTTCTTTTACTTGTGTTTTTTTCTTTCCAACTTCTGTGATTGACCTTTTTAGAGATGGCGATTCCTGTTCAACTTTAATGCGTACTGGACTATTCCTTATTGCTGTATCTATAGCGTTAGCGAACTTCAAGAGTATCTCGTCATTTCTTAATACTTCCGTATCCTACTTCCTTGCGTATTGCTTCTTCCGGACTAATTTCTTAAACTTCAGCCTACTGTTCATCTCTACTACACTCCTGGAAATTGAAATAAGAACACCGTGAATTCATTGTCCCAGGAAGGGGAAACTTTATTGACACATTCCTGGGGTCAGATACATCACATGATCACACTGACAGAACCACAGGCACATAGACACAGGCAACAGAGCATGCACAATGTCGGCACCAGTACAGTGTATATCCACCTTTCGCAGCAATGCAGGCTGCTATTCTCCCATGGAGACGATCGTAGAGATGCTGGATGTAGTCCTGTGGAACGGCTTGCCATGCCATTTCCACCTGGCGCCTCAGTTGGACCAGCGTTCGTGCTGGACGTGCAGACCGCGTGGGACGACGCTTCATCCAGTCCCAAACATGCTCAATGGGGGACAGATCCGGAGATCTTGCTGGCCAGGGTAGTTGACTTACACCTTCTAGAGCTCGTTGGGTGGCACAGGATACATGCGGACGTGCAGTGTCCTGTTGGAACAGCAAGTTCCCTTGCCGGTCTAGGAATGGTGGAACGATGGGTTCGATGACGGTTTGGATGTACCGTGCACTATTCAGTGTCCCCTCGACGATCACCAGTGGTGTACGGCCAGTGTAGGAGATCGCTCCCCACACCATGATGCCGGGTGTTGGCCCTGTGTGCCTCGGTCGTATGCAGTCCTGATTGTGGCGCTCACCTGCACGGCGCCAAACACGCATACGACCATCATTGGCACCAAGGCAGAAGCGACTCTCATCGCTGAAGACGACACGTCTCCATTCGTCCCTCCATTCACGCCTGTCGCGACACCACTGGAGGCGGGCTGCACGATGTTGGGGCGTGAGCGGAAGACGGCCTAACGGTGTGCGGGACCGTAGCCCAGCTTCATGGAGACGGTTGCAAATGGTCCTCGCCGATACCCCAGGAGCAACAGTGTCCTTAATTTGCTGGGAAGTGGCGGTGCGGTCCCCTACGGCACTGCGTAGGATCCTACGGTCTTGGCGTGCATCCGTGCGTCGCTGCGGTCCGGTCCCAGGTTGACGGGCACGTGCACCTTCCGCCGACCACTGGCGACAACATCGATGTACTGTGGAGACCTCACGCCCCACGTGTTGAGCAATTCGACGGTACGTCCACCCGGCCTCCCGCATGCCCACTATACGCCCTCGCTCAAAGTCCGTCAACTGCACATACGGTTCACGTCCACGCTGTCGCGGCATGCTACCAGTGATAAAGACTGCGATGGAGCTCCGTATGCCACGGCAAACTGGCTGACACTGACGGCGGCGGTGCACAAATGCTACGCAGCTAGCGCCATTCGACGGCCAACACCGCGGTTCCTGGAGTGTCCGCTGTGCCGTGCGTGTGATCATTGCTTGTACAGCCCTCTCGCAGTGTCCGGAGCAAGTATGGTGGGTCTGACACACCGGTGTCAATGTGTTCTTTTTTCCATTTCCAGGAGTGTAGTTTACATTTGATGCCGTTACATAGGTTAGTGTTACTAGTTTTTTTAAGACCACTTACGTTAGTAAACCTCACGTGTGCTGCGTTGGTAGCTCGGAGAATGTCGAGGCGGTATTCCAGTTCCCGCCAGGTATTTCGTAACATGTGTTCTGTCACAGTACCCACAGCAGCTTGTATCCTGACCTTCAGTTCGTCGACGTCAGCAACTGGTGTGACGAAGATTCTGTCCTTGATATAGCCCAGAAAAAAAAGTCAAGGGGCTTAATGTCTGGAGAGCGAGGTGGCCAGGGTGTTGGACCGTCCCTTCCAATCCACCGATCCGGAAATGTTTCATCCAGGAAATCACGCACTACGCACTATCAAATGCCAGTGGGAGGGGGGAGTGCTCCATCTTGTTGGAAAATTATCCATGGTTGATATTCTTCTAACTGAGGGGCAATGAACTGTTGCAAAATGTAAATGTTAGCGGTAATGGATTTTTCCGCCAAGAAAAACGGTCCTAAAACCTTGTTATGCATGAAGCCGCACCAAACATTCGTTTTTTCGCTGTCTCGCTGTAACTGTACAGTAGCATGTGGAGACTCTGATCCCCATATACGGACATTATGTCTATTTACCATTCCACTGACTTGAAAGGTGGATTCATCGGAAAAGCATAAGCGGTTTAAGTAATAGTTAGCGCTATCAATCCTGTTGAGAATCTCAGTTGCAAATTCAGCACGTGTCAGCAAATAATTCGGTTGCAAAGCCTGCACGATTTGCACTTTGTAAGCATGTAACCTAAGCCTTTCTTGAAGAATCTTCACCACACTTGCTTGCGGTATTTGAAGTTCACGTGATGCTTTACAAGTTGATTTAGACAGACTCGGTTGAAACGTTTGCCAAACACCATCAACAGCTGCATCACTCACACGAGGCCTGCCCCTTCGAGGGTGATCTTCAACGCTGCCTGTTTCGTCAAACTTTGCATACCATCGCTTTATTCATTTAACGTCAGGAGGGCCGCGTCCATGAGAAGCTCGAGCAAGAAGCTAGAGCAAATACGGAGACTTACAAGCAGTCGTTCTTCCCACGCACAATTCGTGAATGGAACAGGGAAGGGGGGATCAGATAGTGGTACAATAAGTACCCTCCGCCACACACCGTAAGGTGGCTCGCGGAGTATAGATGTAGATGTAGATGTAGAAATTTACGCTGAACACTGATGGGCGATTTCGTTTCGTGAAACCAAAGCACACCTTGCGCTTTCTTCTGCTTCGACGCTGTTTAGCCAGCAACTAACGTGACCTAACAGACCGCGTCGATGCTGTGGAGTACTAGCGCTATCAATTGGTCACAACAAGTACGAGGGCGAGTCAAATGAAAACCTTAAATGTATTTTTAAATATTATTATTGTGCGAAAGTGGTACAAAGCTGTATCACTTTTCATCATAATCTTCCCCATGCTCAATGCAAGTCCTCCAGCGCTTGCAAAGTGCATAAATTCCTTTAGAAAAAAATTCTTTTGGTAGTCCGCGCAACCACTCATTCACCGCGTGGCGTACCTCTCAATCAGAACGGAACTTATTTCCTCCATTGCGTCTTTAAGTGGTCCAAACATATGGAATTCACTTGGGGCAAGGTCTGGTGAGCATGGTGGATGAAGAAGACACTAAAAATGCAGGTCTGTGATTGTTGCAACTGTTGTACGGGCAGTGTGGGGCCTTGCATTGTCATGTTGCAAAAGGACACCTGCTGACAGCGATCCACGTCGCTTTGATTTGATTGCAGGCCACAGATGATTTTTTAGGAGATCTGTGTATGATGTACTGGGGACAGTGGTCCCTCTAGAAATGTAATGCTCCAAAATGACGCCTTATTTGTCCCAAAAGAGAGTCAGCATAACCTTCCCAGCTGATGGTTCTGTTCGAAACTCCTTTGGTTTTGGTGATGAGGAATGGCGCCATTCGTTGCTCGCTCTCTTCGTTTCCAGTTGGTGGAAGTGAACCCAGGTTTCGTCCCCAGTAAAGATTCTTGTAAGGAAGCCATCACCTTCTCGTTCAAAGCGCCGAAGAAGTTCTTCAAAAGCATCAACACGTGGTTCTCTCATTTCAGGAGTCAGCTGCGGTGGCACCCATCTTGCAGACACTTCGTGAAACTGGACCACGTCATGCACAATGTGGTGTGCTGACCCAAGGCTAATCTATAAACACGCTGCAATGTCATTCAGTGCCACTCGGCGGTTTTCCTTCAATATGGCTTCAACTGCTGCAATGTTCTGTGGAGTCACATCTCGTTGTGCCTGACCTGGACGAGGAGCATCTTCCATTGAAGTCACATCATTTGCGAACTTCCAACTCCATTCGTAGTCTTGCTGCTGTGACAAACATGCATCACCGTACTGAACCTTCATTCGTCGATGAATTTCAGTAGGTTTCACACATTCACTACGCAAAAACCGAGTAACAGAACGCTGATACTGCGACAGTATGTTTGCATCTGCACTATGCAGCCACCTACAGGCCATTCTGCACGCTATTTGTAGCACGCTTACCAACTTACAGGATAACGGCGCGAAAATTCGATTTGTTATTACAAATTTAAGGTTTTCATTTGACTCACCCTCGTAGTAACACTAACCTATGTAACGGCATTAAATGTAACGTATTATGTCAAACGATTATTCTGTTACAAATTTTTATAATCAGGGCAAGACTTTGTGCTCAACCTGTACGTTATGTGTCTTTAATGAGTGGTTTCCATTACCTTCTGCATCCTCATGCCGTTGAACATTGCCCATTCTTCCGCCTTTAGCTACACTAGCGGCAACCGTTAGGTACAGTCGCAGATGAGTTTTTATCCTCCGGGATATGAATCTAATCCCTTTAGAATTTCAATTGTAATTCTAACACCTTCCAATATTCTGTGATCTAGGTTCCAAATCTATTGAATGATAGGCAGTTTGCGTGGGGTCTCCCAACATAACATTATGCAACAGTTGCGTGTGTGAGAATCGGTAGCAAAAATTAGGTGTGGGGTAAGTGAAACTTCTACATCTACATCTACATACATACTCCGCAATCCACCATACGGTGCGTGGCGGAGGGTACCTCGTACCACAACTAGCATCTTCTCTCCCTGTTCCACTACCAAACAGAACGAGCCCCAATCTCTCTTATCTTATCTTTGTGGTCTTTCCGCGAAATGTAAGTTGGCGGCAGCAAACTTTTACTGCAGTCAGCCTCAAATGCTGGTTCTCTAAATTTCCTCAGCAGCGATCCACGAAAAGAACGCACCCTTTCTTCTAGAGACTCCCACCCGAGTTCCTGAAGCATTTCCGTAACACTCGCGTGATGATCAAACCTACCAGTAACAAATCTAGCAGCCCTCCTCTGAATTGCCTCTATGTCCTCCCTCAATCCGACCTGATAGGGATCCCAAACGCTCGAGCAGTACTCAAGAATAGGTCGTATTAGTGTTTTATAAGCGTTCTCCTTTACAGATGAACCACATCTTCCCAAAATTCTACCAATGAACCGAAGCCGACTATCCGCCTTCCCCACAACTGTCATTACATACTTGTCCCACTTCATATCGCTCTTCAATGTTACGCCCAAATATTTAACCGACGTGACTGTGTCAAGCGCTACACCACTAATCTAGTATTCAAACATTACAGGATTCTTTTCCCTATTCATCTGCATTAATTTACATTTATCTATATTTAGAGTTAGCTGCCATTCTTTACACCAATCACAAATCCTGTCCAAGTCATCTTGTATCCTCCTACAGTCACTCAACGACGACACCTTCCCGTACACCACAGCATCATCAGCAAACAGCCGCACATTGCTATCCACCCTATCCAAAAGATCATTTATGTAGATAGAAAACACCAGCGGACCTACCACACTTCCCTGGGGCACTCCAGATGATACCCTCACTTTCGATGAACACTCACCATCGAGGACAACGTACTGCGTTCTATTACTTACGAAGTCGTCGAGCCACTCACATATTTGGGAACCAATCCCATATGCTCGTACCTTATTTAGGAGTCTGCAGTGGGGCACCGAGTCAAACGCTTTCCGTCTGATACCATTCATCCATGGTTCGCAAGATATCGTGTGAAAAAAGGGGGAGTCGCGTTTCGCAGGAGCGATGCTTTCTAAAGCCGTGCTGATGCATGGACAGCAACTTCTATGTCTCAAGGAAATTCATTATATACGAACTGAGAATATGTTCGAGAATCCTGCAACAAACCGATGTTAAGGATATTGGTCTGTAATTTTGAGGATCCGTCCTTCTACCCTTCTTATATACAGGCGTCGCCTGCGCTTTTTTCCAGTCGCTCGGGACTTTACGTTGGGCAAGAGATCCGCAAGCTAAGTAAGGAGCCTGGCGATTTATTTATTTTCAACCCATTCAGCTGCTTCACAACCCCAGGGACGTCTATCACTATGTCCTCCATACGAAAATCTGTACGAGACTCAAACGGCGGTATGTTTGTACGATCCTCCTGCGTGAAAGATTTTTCAAATCCTAAATTTAAATTTCAGCTTTCGTTTTGCTGTCTTCCGTTGCCAGGCCAGACTGATCAGTGAGTGACTGGATGGAAGCCTTCGACCCGCTTACCGATTTTACGTAAGATCAGAATTTCCTTGGGTTTTCAGCAAGATCTTTTGCTAAGGTATGACGGTGGTAGTGTTTGAATGCTTCGCGCATCGCTCTTTTTACAGCAGCTCGAATCTCTACTAACTTTTGCCTGGCCTCATTCTCCCGATCTTTCTTGTACCGCGAGTGCAACTGCCTTTGCTCCTGAGCATTCTCCGAATTGCCCTGTTAAACCACGGTGGGTGTTTTCCATCCGTAACCCGCTTTTTCGGCACATACTTGTCCAGTGCGTGATTTATACTGTGTTTAAAATTTGCCCATAATTCTTCCACGTCCATCGTACCGGAAGTAAATGAAGTCGATTCATTTACTAAGTGGGATGCTAACAAGAGAGAACAAGAAGGTTAGACAGAGGCGCGCTGAATTCCGAGTCTGCAGCGGCTGGCAGGAGCGTAAACATTGTGAACGTTACTCGATATGAATATTGTCGGCTTCAGTACGTCTCTTGATTCGTTTTGAAAGACGAGCTCTCGGAATTCTGGGTGTAGCTAACATCCGTGGTTCACACCACCTCTCTTGTAACGCCTTCCCCTGCACTTCACTGCGTAGTTCTCTGCGCCACTGCTACCGTGACGAAACAAATCCGTGAGGAACAGCGCAGCCCTTCTCGGAATCTGTTCTACCTCTTCCTCGTATTCAGCTTGGTCAGAGCCCAAGAATGACGAGCAATGCCTAAGAACTAGTCGAACTGGGGTCTTTTAAGCGAGCTCTTTTGCGCGTGACTTACAGTCGCAGGATTCTTCCAGTAAATCTGCCTCTGTCATGTGCCTTCCTCACGTGCGCTCGGTCCACTCCCACATACTTGGAAGTGTGACTAATACCAGGGACGCATCGCCGATGGCGCAACCAGACGAGATCGGAGCTTTTCGTCCGTTTCCGCGCACTGCGCCTCAATCATTCACGTTTCTTGCCGCCAGCCACTTTTCGCATAAGGGCCTCAGTTAGTTAGTTACAGGCTCCATAAATCATTTGAACGAATTCTCTTACGAAATTATGGAACTGATCATGTGAGTCACGTTAAACGTAACACCCCTTTTAGTTCGTGAACGGTTACATAAATCGAAACGCGGTTTTCCGCAAATGTTACAGCTCCGAGGGGCACGTATATTTTTGTTTGGTTAATGTTTTTAGCGCTGGTATCCACTCAATCAGTTATTGAAGTAAGTAAGTTTTTTTTAAATGGAACCGAATACTTTTTATAACAGCTATCGATTGCTCTTGAAAATACAATTACAGTACTATAGCGTTTGTTAATGTTGTTGTTGAAACTTGTAAAAAAAAATCGAGAAATGTTCTAGAATGAGAGAGCACGGTGGCCGGAAACGGCGTTTGCGGTGCAAACACAGCCAAGCGGGCGTCTCGGATCAGGCTGCGTAGTTGTACACCATGAACCAACTTACGACCTAGATGCAGGTTCACTACGAATGGTGTCTATGGAAATACGGCATAACCTAGAATCTGGGGTGTCACAAAGCGTTTAGGAAAACTGTCTCACATTTGTGTATCCTCCCAGATTTACGTGAGATGAAACAGATAAATCAACTGTTCATTCTTCAAAAATAAAGAGGTCTTATATGCTGGAAAATGCAAGAACTGTATTAAATATCTAAATGTTAGAAACAAGATTTGATCTGCACACATCAAAAAAAAAATTGCATCACCTCGGTTCCGAGAGTTCCGGAACCTGTACAGAAAATTGGAATTGCTCATGAAAACCACACATTGCATGTTGTACCACCAAACAGCGATGTGGTGGTCCAGATTGCTGTACACACTGGTACCTATAATACACAGTAGTAAGCACTCTTGCACTGATGTATGCCTGTATTCGTCATGGCATACTATCCACAAGTTCATCAAGGCACTGTTGGTCCAGAATGTCCCACTCCTCAACGGCGGTTCGACGTAGATCCCTCAGAGTGGTTGGTGGGTCACGTCGTCCATAAACAGCCCTTTTCAATCTCTCTCACGCATATTCTATAAGGTTCATGTCTGGAGAAGATGCTGGCCACTCTAGTCGAGCGATGGGGGCGCGAATTCTCGTCCATGAAGAGGAATTCCTCGCCAATATGCTGCCGGTATGGTTGCACTATCGGTCGGAGGATGGCATTCACGTATCGTACAGCCATTACGACGGCTTCCATGAACACAAGCGTCTTACGTCGGCCCCACATTATACCACCCAAAAACAGCAGGGGACCTCCACCTTGCTGCACTCGCTGGACAGTGTGTCTAAGGCGTTCAGCCTGACCGGGGTGCCTCCAAACACGTCTCCGACGATTGTCTGGTTGGAGGTATATGCGACACTCATCGGTGAAGAGAACGTGATGCCAATCCTGAGCGGTCCCTTCGGTATGTTGTTGGACCCATCTGTACAGCGCTGCATGGTGCCATGGTTGCAAAGATGGGCCTCGCGATGGGCGTAGGGAGTGAAGTTGCTTGTCATGCAGCCTACTGCCCACAGTTTGAGTCGTAACACGACGTCCTGTGCGTGCACGAAAAGCATTCTTCAGCATGTTGGCGTTGCTGTCAGGGTTCCTCCGAGCCATAATCTGACGGTGGCGGTGATACACTGCAGTAGTCTCTTGGGGGCCTGAGCGAGACATGTCATCGACAGTTCCTGTCTCTCTGTATCTCCTCCATGTCCGAACAACATCGCTTTGGTTCACTCCGAGACGCCTGGACACTTCCCTTGTTGAGAGCCCTTCCTGGCACGAAGCAAAAATGCGGATGCGATCGAAACGCGGTGTTGACCGTCTGGGCATGGTTGAACTACAGACAAAACGAGCCGTGTACCTCCTTCTTGGTGGAATGACTACAACTGATCGGCTGTTAGACCCCCTGCGTCTAATAGGCACTGCTCATGCATGTTAGTTTACATCTTCGGGCGGGTTTAGTGACATCTCTGAAGCCCGCATCTCGTGGTCGTGCGGTAGCGTTCTCGCTTCCCACGCCCGGGTTCCCGGGTTCGATTCCCGGCGGGGTCAGGGATTTTCTCTGCCTCGTGATGGCTGGGTGTTGTGTGATGTCCTTAGGTTAGTTAGGTTTAAGTAGTTCTAAGTTCTAGGGGACTGATGACCATAGATGTTAAGTCCCATAGTGCTCAGAGCCACATCTCTGAACAGTCAAAGGGACTGTGTCTGTGATACAATATCCACTGTCAACATCTATCTTCAGGAGTTCTGGGAACCGGGGTGATGCAAAACTTTTTTTGATGCGTGTATCTTTTCCTTTAAGTGACTGTCTGCTTCTTAAAGGTAAAATACATGCTGCCGGACAACTGTCTCTATCTACACTGCTCCAAATTATATAATATAGGATACGTTCGTTGAACTAAACATTCTATTAAAAAATTCTTTGGTGACAACCTGTACACCGCAAAATGAATATTCTTTTTAAAGACGCGTCGTTTCACGCTGAAAGCAAGCGCATAGTGGTTCAAATGGTTCTGAGCACTGTGGGACTTAACTTCTGAAGTCATCAGTCCCCTAGAACTTAGAACTACTTAAACATAACTAACCTAAGGACATCACACATGCGGCTGCTCCCGGCGGAGGTTCGAGCCCTCCGTCGGGCATGGGTGTGTGTGTGTGTTCGTCCTTAGGATAATTTAGGTTAAGTTGTTTCTAAGCTTAGGGACTGATGACCTTAGCAGTTAAGTCCCATAAGATTTCACACACATTTTGACATCACACACATCCATGCCCGAGGCAGGATTCGAACCTGCGACCGTAGCGGTCGCGCGGTTCCAGACTGTAGCACCTAGAAGCGCTCGGCCACAAGCGCATAGTGACCGTACTGCCAGCTACGTGGAATACACGCCGCCGACTTATTTGACACTGCAATGCAATTTAGTGCACACATAAACCAAATAAATATTCTATTAAAAATGATTTGGTGACCACCCAAATCACAGATCATAATTTTTTCTTAAAAAAAGAAAAAAAATCTATAACCTTCATTTAAGCATGTGCTCAACCTGTTGACCATGGACTGAAAGGCTCATCTGCAGTGACCGTTCGAAAGAACGATAAACAAAACAAAAAAAAAACGGCTCTGAGCACTATGGGACTTAACATCTATGGTCATCAGTCTCCTAGAACTTAGAACTACTTAAACCTAACTAACCTAAGGACATCACACAACATCCAGTCATCACGAGGCAGAGAAAATCCCTGACCCCGCTGGGAATCGAACCCGTGAACCCGGGCGCGGGAAGCGAGAACGCTACCGCACGACCACGAGCTGCGGACAACGATAAACAGATGTAAGTATAGTGGATGACATGGTAGACCATGCACTGGCGATTCGACGAGATATATCGTCTGGCGTAGTTGAGGCCTCGTCATAGACTCCATCTTTGAGCGCTCCCCAAAGAAAGAAATCGAGAGGAGTCAGATAGAGGGTCTTCGCAGACCATTTGACAACGGAATTTCGTCCTATCCAACCACCAGAAAAGTTCTCTTTCAGTATTTGCGTTTCAACACGAGGCGAGTCAGCCGGACAACCGTCGTGTTGCAGCCACGAGCACTGTCGAATATCCAGTGCTGCCTCTTCAAGAAGAACCGGCGGAATGTTCGTCAGAAGGTGTGCGTACGAATGTCCATTTGGAACGCGTGAAAAGAAATAATGTCCCACTATGCAATTTCCTATGATACTGCACCACGCGTTTACACTCCACGGCCGTTGAAGCGTTTGGATTTTCGGCTGCGCAATAGTGTGTGTTATTTACATTAGTGTGGTTAGTAAACGTTCCTTCATCGGTAAAGAGCACACGTTGGCAAAACGTGAGGTCGTCTCTCAGTTGCTGAAGGGAAAACCGCCAAAATTGTGTACGGCGTTCGAAATCACAATCATTGAATGCCCGATGTAATGACAGATGATCGGGAAGGAAATTCTGTCGATGCAAGATACGAATGACACTCGCCTGGCTGATTTCATATTCCTAGGCCGTATATTTCGTATCACTGCGCCGATTCAACAGCCTCGTAGCCACATTTGCTTCTTCGTGTTCTCTGTCAGTTCCAGTCTTCTTTCTAGTCCCCTTTTTGACATAATTCGTGCAACGGCCTGGGGCGTCGGACATTGGCGATTCGAATAGACAGCCCTATACCGCGTTACTTGGTTCAAGTGGCTCTGAGCACTATGGGACTTAACAGCTGAGGTCATCAGTCCCCTTAGAACTACTTAAACCTAACTAACCTAAGGACATCACACACATCCATGCCCGAGGCAGGTTTCGAGCCTGCGAACGTAGCAGCAGCGCGGTTCCGGAGCGAAGCGCCTAGAACCTCTCGGCCACACCGGTCGGCACCGCGGTACTGTTTTACGGCATTTCCTTTACATTCACCATATCAAAGTAGCATATGCAAGTCCTCCTCATTGGTGTCATATCTGCGCGCAACGAATGTTGAAGCAGAAATGAGCATCCTGCAGTGAAAACAGCCAAATGTGTTGACATTGTGACAGTGTAGCACGAGAGCTCTACTTGGCGGTGTCTGCACCGCTAATGCCGATTCCGGCCACCGACTCTCAAATTCCAGAACATTTCTGGAATTTTGTTACGACGGGTCTCAACGTCAACATTGACAAAAACTATATCAATGTAATAGTCTTCTCAAGAGCTATCGAATGCTGTTATAAAAAGTACATGGTTCCATTTAAAAAAAGTACTTACTTCAATATCTCAGTTGATAACAGCGCTGAAAACATTAATCAGATAAAAACAAACGTGCGCCGCAACGCTCTAATATTTGCCGAAAACCGTAGTTCGATATATGTAACCGTTCATATAGATAGTTATATGATCAATTTCAGTGGAAGGCTACGTGCTGGCCATTCACAAATTCCTAAATGGCTCACTTGCTTAAATGTAGCACTAATGCAGATTTTACCTTTCAGACCTTCTCATGCATCAAACTACACTTAAAACTTTATTTTGTCTTATTTTATTTTACAGGCTGCCAGTTTTTACATAAAAATTCGCCAGTGGAGCACAAGGAGTTGTCCAGATGAAGTGATTTTAGGTTGAACTTACTTTACGACCTGTTAGACATTTTATGCAACTGGGAAAATGATCCAGCATTTTTGCTTATACATAGTTAAGTCCTTTATGACCCACTGACAGCTTCAATAATGAGTAAGAAAGATCCTTTTTCTTCTCGTGTTGTAGGTACGGACATCACTATTCTTTTCAAATTGTAATGATAGGCATCTAGACAGCTCTTAGCGGACGATAATATGGGAGTTGTCCACTGTTCACCTTTATAACGTGTTGCACTCTGCTGGGGACACTTTCAGTTATGTGTCTGAATGGGGGAATGAAAGGAACCCTGTTTTTCCTCAACAGCCGAAACCGGGAAGATGTTGTTTTTGCCCGCTGAGATCTGGAGCGAAGTCGATTTTTTAGCTCATCCCAAGAATATTCCACTGAGTTAAAAAAAGGAAAGAAATTTACAGTTTAACGTCCCGTCGACATGTAGGTCACTGGAGACGGACTGCAAGCTCGGAATGTTGCGGGGATGAGGAGAGAAATCGACCGTGCACCGGCAAAGGAACGACCCGGGTATTTTCTGGGAGCGATTTAGGGAAATCAAGGAAACTTAAATCTGGATAACCGGACGCGGATTTGAACCGTCGTCCTCCCGAATGTGGGTCCAGTGTGTCAACCTTTGTACGCCACCTCGTTCGATCATTGGGTTCAAGTCGGGACTCTGTGCAAGCCAGTCCATTTCAGTAATGTTATCGCCCACCACAAACCGTTGCATCACAGATGATGGTTTATGACTCGGTGCCTTGTCATGGTGATAAAAAAAATTATCGTCTCAGAACTGATCCTCTACTGTAAACAGTACACAAAGCTGAAAAATCTGGTTACATCTTCCCCGCATTTAGCATTTTCTTAAACGCAATAAGAGAACCACACCCTAAACACGTATAACGCCCACATACCACCTCCTCCATACTCGATTGTTGGCAGTACACGTGATAACAGGTAACGCTCTCCAGGCATCCACAAAACCCAACCCCGTCCATTGGATTGGTGTAGAGAACAGCGTAGCTCTCCACGTCAAATCGCTTGTCACCAGTCATCCACTCACCCATCCTCTCTACTTCACTTAAACTACCGTTTAGCATTGACTTCACAAATGTGTATTTTACGAGGACCTCCTCGACCAGTGATCCCTGTTCCTTTTAGCTTCAAGCGCACAGTCATTGTGCTAGCTGGAGCCCATTAGAACTCACGAATGATTCCTCCCTCTGATTTCATGCGATTTTTTACAACCACTTTCCAGAATTCTCGTCGGTCCATGTCTGTCAATGCATGAGGTCTGGGTAATAATAAGACCAGAATTCAACCACAAAAAACACCACGATACTGTAACAATCGCCTCCTCCATATACCATTGTTGGTACCACACAAGATGGCAGGTAACCTTCTCCAGGCATTTGTCAAACCCAAACCCATGCATGGGATTGACACAGAGCACAGAGTGATTCATCACTCCAAGCAGCTCGTTTCCAGCCATCCACTGTCCAGAGGCGTCCCTCTTCACATCACCTCATGCGTCACTTAGCACTGAGTACTTGCTTATGAGGAGCTGTTCGATCATTGTACCCAATTCTTTTTAAACCCCTACACATAGTAGAAATGTTGGAACACGTGAGGCAATACTAACCTTACGACTTATCTTAGAAGAAAGATTAAGAAAAGGCAAACCTACGTTTCTAGCATTTGTAGACTTAGAGAAAGCTTTTGACAATGTTAACTGGAATACTCTCTTTCAAATTCTGCAGGTGGCAGGGGTAAAATACAGGGAGCGAAAGGCTGTTTACAATTTGTACAGAAACCAGATGGCAGTTATAAGAGTCGAGGGGCGTGAAAGGGAAGCAGTGGTTGGGAAAGGAGTGAGACAGGGTTGTAGCCTCTCCCCTATGTTATTCAATCTGTATATTGAGCAGGCAGTAAAGGAAACAAAAGAAAAATTCGGAGTAGGTATTAAAATTCATGGAGAAGAAGTAAAAACTTTGAGGTTCGCCGATGACATTGTAATTCTGTCAGAGACAGCAAAGGGCTTGGAAGAGCAGTTGAACGGAATGGATAGTGCCTTGAAAGGAGGATATAAGATGAACATCAACAAAAGCAAAACGAGGATAATGGAATGTAGTCGAATTAAGTCGGGTGATGCTGAGGGAATTAGATTAGGAAATGAGACACTTAAAGTAGTAAAGGAGTTTTGCTATTTAGGGAGTAAAATAACTGATGATGGTCGAAGTAGAGAGGATATAAAATGTAGACTGGCAATGGCAAGGTAATCGTTTCTGAAGAAGAGAAATTTGTTGACATCGAGTATAGATTTAAGTGTCAGGAAGTCGTTTCTGAAAGTATTTGTATGGAGTGTAGCCATGTATGGAAGTGAAACATGGACGATAACTAGTTTGGACAAGAAGAGAATAGAAGCTTTCTAAATGTGGTGCTACAGAAGAATGCTGAAGATAAGTTGGGTGGATCACGTAACTAATGAGGAGGTATTGAACAGGATTGGGGAGAAGAGAAGTTTGTGGCACAACTTGACTAGAAGAAGGGATCGGTTGGTAGGACATGTTTTGAGGCATCAAGGAATCACAAATTTAGCATTGGAGGGCAGCGTGGAGGGTAAAAATCGTAGAGGGAGACCAAGAGATGAATACACTAAGCAGATTCAGAAGGATGTAGGTTGCAGTAAGTACTGGGAGATGAAGAAGGTTGCACAGGATAGAGTAGCATGGAGAGCTGCATCAAACCAGTCTCAGGACTGAAGACCACAACAACAACAACAACAACAACACATAGTCGTTGTGCTACCTGGTCCGCTGATAGCACTTTGGAACTCGCGAGTGATTCCTTCCATTGATTTATACAGCCACTTCCCAGGACGATCGGTGGTACCCACCTACCAATGCATGACCGAGGGAGGTGGCGCAGTGGTTAGCACACTGGACTCGCATTCTGGAGGACGATGGCTCTAACCCGCATCCAGCCATCCTGATTCAGGTTTTCCGTGATTTCTCTAAATCGCTTCAGGCAAATGCTGTGATGCTTCCTTTGTAAGGACATGGCTGATTTCCTTCCCCGTCCTCCCCTAATTCTATGGGACTGATGATTTCACTGTCTGGTCCTCTTCCACAAATCGGCCAAGCAACCAAAGCATGAGGTCTGCCAGTGTTCACACTTCAGTCACATCACCAGATTTTGAAGGGTGGAAATATCCCTGATAGATTTGGTACTCAGGTGACATCCAATGACTAGTCCACGTTCGAGGTCACTGAGCTCTGCTGACCAACCTATTCCACTGTTATTGACTCTCCACTGACAACACGATATTCCCTCCTGCCTCTGTTAATGTTGGGTCCACCTCTTGTGACATCTAGTGGTCAAATTCCGCGTTACATGGGGTTGTCAGATATTTTTGATCAGGGTCGGCATTGTTATTTGCGGATTTGGCATTGTGAATTTTAAGGGATTATCAGATGCATTTCCTATCGCCAGTCCGTTATTCTCCGAGACGGAATACCTGTACCCCAATTGTCTGTGTGGAGTTTTATTCGTGTGAAAATAGGAGAAAGTGCTCTAAATGTTTGCGAAGCGTGTAACTGAGGCTGGACGTGGGCACCAGCCTGGTATTCACCTAGTGGGATGTGGGAAACCGCCTAAAAAGAACACCCAGGCTGCCCGGCACACAGACTCTCTTCTTTAACACGCCGGACGGATTCCATCTGGGTGCCGGCTCATCTCCCCGTGTCGGACAACGGCGCTTTAACACGCGCGACTATCCTGGCTGGTAAGATGCTTACACATTTCATTCACATTTCTTATACGATTCTTCATTGTATTCGGTATGCATGCAACTAGTCTCTGTCGACTGTGACGTAACTATCCGTGGATTACTGTCACACCTGAATAGTAATTAGTGACAATCTTGACATATTAAATTATTGTGTGAATATTTCATTGTAGTCTCATTTGTGTACAAACTGCACATTCTTCGAAGGCTGATATGCTACCTCTACTTGTCGGCATTTAGTCATGGAGGGCTTTTTCTGTTCGGTACGTACGACCACCCAGGCGACCAGATTGGCCTCATTCTCTGTGGTACAGGAAACAAAATAAACATCATACAGCTTTCTTTTTTTCAACAGAGCGATCTGGAATACAATAACGAATTAAAAATTTTTTATGAATGTTGAAATAAAAGAGTTTTGAAGAATCATTCCACGGCCCATGTACTTTAAACGATGTCATTTTCGCTTGCAACTGTTTATATTTTACGATGTGCCATTGTAATTACGATATGATGTCATTTTAAAGTTCACTGGATTCGACGTATTTTTGATTCCAAACAGATAAACATCTATGGTAGGCAATGGAAACCTCGTAACCCCTTCTGTCCGTGAAAACTCGTGATTCCTGTAACTAACTACTCCATAATAAAAGAGAGATTTGAAAGTACATGGATCTCTCCCACCTGCCAGTAACTGGGCTTCTGCTACACATGTGGCAACTTTCTGTATCGCTTTACATTATTTTTTAAGAAACTGGTTTTGCTTCACCTGCACAATTTAACAAAATGGTGTTAAGAGGTTTTCATTGCCTACCGTCGATGAGGAGTCCCTCCAGGATGTTAAAAACAAAATAAAAAAAACAAAAAAATGAAAGAAATACACAGTAAATTCTTACAAATAGAAACAAGAACAGCCGATACCGTTCAAAGCGACTTCGCTTTTAATGACGTATTGGCTGTAACAGCGAAATCTGCTGGTCCCTATTTAAGCACTACTTTTAGAAAATCACTTAGTACGACATTTCTTATTGCGACTTATCGAATGAAACGACGTGTTTTTTATTCCATTTGCGGAGAAACATTTCGGCTGTAACCGCCAATGTTCATATTTATCTATTACGTATTTGGGGGTTGTTAACAACAATGTAACGCTTATTTTCAAACTCGTTTTCTACAGATTGTTGGTTTCGAATCAGGCGTTAAGACGAATGCTTCGCCGAATGTAAAATGCGTACGCACATCTTATATGCAAAAAGGAAACGAAGATAACTGGTTACCATAAGTAGGGCGGTATACTGTAGTATGGTGTTACTGCGTTAAAAATCAATACAACACTGTTCTTTGCTGTGACTGTAGAAAACTAGAAAATTAAACTCCAATACATGTTATCTTTTTTTAGAGAATAGAAATAGAATAATAGTGTATTCGTTATTGATGTTTTGTAGTTATGTTTGCTGCATATTTTCAGTGTGTTTGGTATAGTACATGGCATTTGCACGACATTTTAAAGAGAAACATCTGAGAACGTGTAGGTTTTCGTGTACTTTATGTGTAGAATACTGTCTTTATATTTTGCCACTGTCGATCAAGTTTTGCAGTATAGTAACTGGAACGAAATTATGTCATTCACAGCTACATGTTTTACAGCATTTATGGTAAGTTTTAAACGTGCTCAACATTTTATCGCGTTCATTATCCAGGACTATGTTCGACGTTTTTGAACAATTTACCTTGTTGCTACTTGTTTCTTCACCTATTGAAGGTTTTTACATATTGCTGGTGTTTTCTTGCTGTACGTACTGCATAAACATAAGAAAAATTCCTCTTCAACCCCTCACAACAAATACTGTATTGTAAATACTGCCGTGTACTGTATTTCTGCTATTTTTTGAAGTGTTAACTCTATGGCAGCCTAAAATTTACAGATACCAAATTTTCATCAAAAAACAAAGCAAAAATCCTGTTGTGCAACTATCGGCTTTAACGAAAGTCAACCGTCGGCCCCATCGACGTCGTTATAACCGGTTTCGACTGTACTCTAATTTACCTTGCACCTCATGGTAGAGATGGGAAAAACCGAGCGGTTAAAGCCGATACCGGTATTTTTGTTATGAATAACCAGTACTTTTCTGTATTTGTTTGGTCTCGGTTATGGCAGGTGTTTTTTATTTTTCACTAATAGTCGAGCAAAAAACCGAAATATCAGTTAGCCATAGAAACAGTGCTAAAATTTTCCGTTTTCAAATAAACCTTTTTTTTTAAAAAACGAGTCATTCTTATTCGCAAAATCTGCTGTGGTTTGTAATATTGCGTTATTATACAAAACGGGAAAAGTGGACAGTGTTATTTTAATAAAAACGCCGACAGAAACGAGCAACAAACGCATCGCATATGAATTGGTACATTATTTGCTGAGGCAGTAATGTTCCATATGCCAATGTGTCGTGGCTTGAGGTACGTGTGTTCGTGCTGTGTGCAGGATTTCACCCACGTGGTCTATTTAGGATGGTTTCTCGCCATCCCCGCCGGGCGTCCATTGTGTTGCTGAATGGCAGCAACAGTAGCCTGGAAGTATTTTTCGAAGTGACATAGCATTGAAGTATAATTATTAATTTCCTTTAAAAGATTAGAGATTCATCTGCCTTTTCTATGAAATCGTAAAAGAATGAAATTATGGTAACAGTAATAAATTAAAAACTTAACAAAATTCATTCCCAGTATACAATAAAAATAGGAATGAGCTGATCTCTTGGCTGTGTCTGCGCAATATGTCTTCATCTGCTTGTGGCCCTTGAAAACCGACAAATTAACACGAAAAACAAACTTCTTAAACCTCTCTTTTCACCCTTTAGTACTGACTTTTCGTAAAGCCCAAATAGCGGTACGATCCTCGATAACATGATTTTTGAGCAGAGATTCAAAAAATTAGAATCGATAGGAGAATGTTGGTGATTTTTTTTTAGTATTCATCCACTTATCACTTTTCGAGAAAAGCAGCGAATGGTGGAAGGACTAAGTTTTCTTTTATTTGCCTATTTGATTTAATATTTTAATTCTGTCTCTCTTGAAACTGAGAGAGTCAAAATTTTTCAGTCTTTGTTTTGAAATTCATCAATGGAGTAAAAGGAGACGGTCACCAATATATCGTTAGGCTCCTCTTAATGTGAACTCTATTAGTAGTTGAACTTTTTATGGCTGCTGCCAAGTTACTGAAAACGCATGAGCTTGAATATTGGACATCTTTCTGGAGCAAAGTAAGTGACTAAATGTTTGTCAAGATTTTTCGTATTTGTACTCTTGATCCCATGAAATAAGATATTGGCTTGAAAAAGCGACCTATTTATAATGAGAAATTTGATTAAGGAATAAACATATTGGGAAGCAGTAACTAGTTTCCCTGTTACTTAAACAGGTCTGTGTAGGACGTTCTTGAATTGATATCAAAAATAATTATTATTACATGTTTTTGAACCGGAAGACTGTAGAGTGATTTGATGAGTTTCCCAAAAACTCATCCCGTATGACATTATGGAATGAAAGTAAAGTAAGTATAGTATGTCAGCTTTTGTATTTTATATCACCTACGTCTCGTAACATTCGTTTTGCAAACAGAGATTTGTTTAGGCACTTTAGTAATTCTGTGGCATGCTCCTCACAGTTGAATTTGTTGTCAAGCTTTAATCCCAAAGATTTAACACTGTCAAATTCTTCTGACTGTGTCATATTCCAGGCATACCATACTGGCGGTAAATCTCTTACAAGTTCCAAGCTGCATATAGTGTGTTTTATCAAGGTGTAGTGGGAAAGAAGTGGCTGGGAACTATTTATCATTGTCAATGAAAATTTCATTAACAGCTCTTTCCAAGAATAAACTTTGTTTGCTATTTACTGTAGCGTTCGTATTGTCTTCAAACAAATCAATTTGAGCCATAATCCGCTATACATCACCTTATAAGTGTATTTTCAGCACTCAATTTATACGAGGGTAAAAATAGTGGCTACTATTTATTCACAACCAATACAATAGAGTTACATGTTTGCACCCGTTACTGTCTTTCAAAGTAGTAACCAGCGTTGTGTTGAACCCGTTGCCAGCAATGTGGAAGGCGTAGTATACCGTTAGCAGAGCCTGTTCTGTTGATGGTGCGAATGGAGCGGTCTAAAGTTATGGTGATTTTCGTGTACGACTGTCATGGTGTTATCCTAACGCATTACCTTCCTCCACGGCAGACCGTCAATGCACAGTATTACTGTTCGTTTTTGGAGCATCACGTGCGACCAGCTTTGCGAAAGAAGCGGCGAGACTTATGCCCAACCCACCCATCATTTTGCTCGACAATGCGCGGGCGCATACAGCGCAAGCTGTGGCTGCTCTGTTCGGTCGATGGGATCCACCATACTCCCCGGACTTAAGTTCTTGTGACTTTGATTTGATTCCGAAGATGAAGGAACCACTTCGTGGCATTCGCTTCAGAACTGTCCCAGAGATTCGAAAGGCAGTAGACCGTTCCATTCGCACCATCAACAAAACAAGCTCTGCTAACGGTATATTACGCCTTCCACATCGCTGACAACGGGTTATACACAGTGCTGGTGACTACTTTGAAGGACAGTAACAGGTGCAAACATGTAACTCTTTTGTATCGGTTGTGAATAAATAGTTGCCACCATGTAAGTTCCAACCCTCGTATTAGGGATAGCAGTTATTGTTGTGGACTGACAAGACAGCCAGTCCACAGTGATGGGTAACCGAAAGGCACGCGCTTAAACTCACGCAGGATGGCGTGAGGTCTGAAACAGGATACGTAATGAATGCTATAAAGAAAAGTACGTAGCTGCTGGAATACTTAACTTTAATCCATCATTTGTGTACATCGTTCTTGATGAGACATGCTTCATACGATAACTATCAATTGCTATGGCGCCTTGCTAGGTCGTAGCCATTGACTTAGCTGAAGGCTATTCTAACTATCTTCTCTGCAAATAAACGAGGCTTCGTCAGTGTTGCATCGCTAGCTAAGTCGTCCGTACAACTGGGTCGAGTGCTAGTAAGTCTCTCGAGACCTGCCGTCTGGTGGCGCTCTGTCTGCGATCACTGACAGTGGCGACACGCGGGTCCGACATGTACTAATGGACCGCGGCCGATTTTAAGCTACCACCTAGCAAGTGTGGTGTCTGGCGGTGACACCACATTCCTCCCCCGCAAATCGGCGAACGGTTGTGTTATAAGGCTTCCGCCCGCCGTGGGGAGGGCCCCATGTTGACGTATGCGATGAGGTGGGAAGCCTAACAACAGGCGAGGCTGTGCCACCCACACCCTGCCATTCGGTCCGACGGGAGCTAGGAAACGCCTGAAAACCTAGTCCAGGGTGCACGCCAACATGCGGTGTATGCGCCCGTAGAGAGACAGGAGGGGCCGAAGGGTCGACCTCCATCGCGTCGGGGTACCCGACGCGCGAATACGCCATGTGGTCCGGAGCGGGCAAGAGTCCCATGGCGGAGGACAGCTGGTCACGGGAAGCGATCGGCGGCGCATGACCCAGGGAGGCGCTTGGCGGCTGCAGCGACGCGTCCACTGCGGGCGGCGCCGGCGGGAGAACAGGCGGCGGCGGCGGCGGCGGCGGCGGCGGCGGCGGCGCGTCGCCATGGGGCAAAATGGAAGGCAGCGTCGGTAACACCTGGGGTCGAGGCGAGCCAGTAGATGGGTCGCCAGGGCGCTGACCGGACGGCACCGTCGGTGAAAGCAGACGGGGAGCGGCAGAACACGTGCGACGACAGAGACGCAGCTGATTGAGATGCCGACGCACCTCACCAGTGCCCCCCAAAACCAGATACATAGCGCGGCCGAGGCAGCGAAGAATGCACCCTGCGAGCCAACGCTGTGAACCGCGATAGTTGCGATAGTATACAACGTCGCCTGGAGCAAAAGCAGGAGTCTGCCGCTGCACAGGAACCTGATGCGGCAGATGCAGCAAAGACATCCAGGTTCGATGAGGACGACCGTGGAGCAACTCAGCCGGCGAGCGACCATCTCGGGGCTGAGAGCGATGCGAGGACAAAAAGAGCAATAACGCGTCCTCCCGAGAATGCAACTCTTTCAACTTCAACATCTGTGACTTGAAAGTCCGGACCAATCGTTCAGCGGCACCGTTTGACTGAGGCGAAAACGGCGCGGATGTCAGATGTTGAATACCATTGGCCTTGCAGAATGACTGAAATTCTGCGGACATGAATTGTGGGCCATTGTCGGAAACAATAGTCTGTGGAAGACCTATGCAAAAGATAGCAGATAACGCTTGGATGGTGGCAGATGACGTCGTGGAAGACATCCTGACAACAAAAGGAAAATTGCTGAAAGAACCGACCACAACCAACCATCGAGCATTCCAAAATGGACCAGCAAAATCGATGAGTAAGCGTTGCCAAGGGAAAGTGGCTTTCGGCCACGCAAAGAATTTCCGCGGTGGTGCGGATTGTTGTTCGGCACACGCCTTGCAAGAAGAGCACATATTCGTAATCGCAACATCGCTTCCGAACCAAGTACAGTCCTGACGAGCAAGTTGTTTCGTTCGCACAATACTCAATGTCCTTGGTGAAGAAGCCGTAAGACAGGACTGTAACGAACGTGGGACCACGACTCTGGACTGATCATTATCAGAACGCAACAACAAAACACCACGTCGAACAAAAAGTCTCTCCTTGTGAGCAAAAAATCGGCGAACCAACGGATCCTCGATCCCTGACTTTGACAAGGGCCATTGCGTTGCAAGAAAACGCAAAACCGTAGCAAGGACAGGGTCAGCAGCTGTGGCTGTAGCTACACGACGAAAATCAATCGGAAACGATTCGACCACGTCATCGGTTTCCGCATCAATGAACATGCAAGCAAGTTCGGAGGAATCGAATGCTCTATCCTCAGCAACAGGCAAACGGGACAACGCATCGGCGTTTCCGTGCTTAGCAGTGTACCGATACAAGATATCGTAGCGGTACTGCGAGAGGAAAATAGACCAGCGAATAAATTTCGGCGCTGTACATGGAGGTACAGGCTTGTTCGTATGAAAAAGCGATGTCAAAGGTTTGTGGTCTGTGATGATGGTAAAGTGACGACCATACAAGAAATCATGAAACTTTGTAACACCAAACACGAGAGCCAAAGCTTCCTTCTCGATCTGTGAATAATTTCTTTGCGCTGACGAGAGCAATTTGGACGCAAAGGCAATAGGGCGATCACGCGAACCATCTTTGTGCGCAAGCACAGCTCCGATCCCGAAATCCGATGCATCTACCATCAACAAAAGGGGTTTCCGGGGATCGAATGGCGTAAGGCAAGTATTTGAAAGCAACGCCTACTTCAACTGGCGAAAGGCGCGTTCGCATTCCGTCGACCAGACGAACGGAACACCGTTACGGCGTAAGCGATGAAGCGGAGCTGAAATGGAAGAGGCATTGCGCAGAAAGCGATGATAGTAAGTTATTTTACCCAGCACACTCTGCAGCTGCTGCAAATTCTGCGGCGAAGGCAAGTCTTGTATGGCACAGAGGTGCTGTGGACTCGGATGTATGCCTTGGGCATTGATGACATGTCCCAAATATGGTAAGTCACAAGCAAAAAACACACATTTGTCCTTCCGCAAGCGAAGACCATTTTGTCGCAAGAGCTGAAATAATGTGCGGAGGTTGGCTAAATGTTCGGCTTCTGTCTTTCCGGAGATCACAATATCGTCCAGATAGTTTGCTGCAGTAGGGACCGACGCACAAACAGTTTGTAGATACTGCTGAAACAATGCAGGGGCGGATGCACACCCGAATGGCAGTATCTTGAAGCGATACAACCCAAGATGCATGTTAACCACCAAAACGCTCTGGGTTTCTTCGTCCACCGGTATTTGCAAGTACGCATCGGCTAGGTCCAACTTAGAAAAATATGTATCCGGGCACAGTTTGTCAAAAAGATCTTCCGGGCGGGGTAAAGGAAAAGTGGCAATCACTACTTGTGGATTCACTGTGGCCTTGAAGTCCACACAAAGTCGCAGTTTTCTGGAAGGTTTTGGCAAAATCACTAAGGGTGATGCCCAGAGAGAAGCTTGCACACGTTGAATCACACCTTGTGATTCTAAATCGTGTAATGTTCTTGCGACCTCATCACGCAATGCGTGGGGAACATTGCGCGCTCTGAAAAATTTCGGTTGCGCGTTTACTTTCAGTTCCAAATGCGCTGTATAGTTCTTAGCGAAACCAAGGCCCGGTGCAAAAATGTCTGCAAATTCTGCACATAGACGAGAAACACTGTCTGAAGGCACAGTCTGGTTCACTGATAGGACCTGATTGACTATAGACAAGTTAAACAACTGAAATAAATCTAAACCAAACAAGTTCACTGCAGAAGAAGAACGAAGAACGTATAATGACACAAGTTTTGTTTGTCCCTTGTATGTTGCAAGAAGGCTGCACTGTCCTGACACAGGGATATGCTCTCCTGAATATGTAGTTAGCGTAACATTTGCGGCACGCAACGGGGGTGTGCCCAGTTGTTTGTACGTGTCTTTATTGAGCAATGAAACTGCAGCTCCTGTATCGAGTTGGAATGGGATCACGTTGCCATTAATGTCCAAGTCTACAAAAAGTTTATTGTCCTGCTGACGACAAGAGCGACTGTCTCGTGCAATTTGAACTGATACAGGTACAGAATCACTCGTGACTTGACGTGATTTCCGTCGATGTCGACGCACACTTTTTGTGGGACGAACACAGTCACCGTTAGAGAGATTGGCACTGGGCGGAGTGGAATGAACTACATGGATGTCCATGGGCGAAGGTTCACGAGCCTGAGTATTCTTGGTTCGATTCCGGCGCGAAGCAAAGGGCCTGGAATGGTTTTTAGTGTCCGATCTGAGCTTTTTCTGGCAAACACTTTGAGCATGTCCTTTTTTATTACAGAAAAAGCAAATAGCTTGGCGTGACGGGCAATTCTCATGCGAATGTCTAGTAGCACACCGCGGGCAGGACTTTAGTACTGCATTTGCATGCAGGCGCGGGACACGTGGCTGCGTGGACGTGCGCGAGGGCTGTTTACAGTTCCGTGCAGCTCGCCCGGCGGGCCGGTTGATGTGACACACAGCTGGCGAAGTTTCAAATGATTCCTGAGAAAGTTAAGTGTGTCTTGCCTATCCAATATGTCTATCACTTGTTGAAGGGAGGGATTGACTAGTTTCAAAATTTGCTCCCTTATGCGAACATCAGAAACGTTCTGTGCAGTTGCACCACGCACCATAGTATCTGAATAAGGGAGTCCACATTCACACTCAAAAGCACAATCCCTTGTAAGGCCTTGCAAAGCTGCAACCCACTCCCGATTAGTCTGGCCGGCCGTACGTTTTGTACGAAAGAAAGTATACCGTTTGGCAACTACATTGATTGATTCCTTGAAATAGGCGTCTAAAGCAGACAAAATTTCTTCGTAGGACAGAGTTGCTACGTCGCGTCGGGGAAATAATTTCACTATCACACGGTACGTTTGCACCCCTACACACGCCAATAAATGAGGCTGCCGCTCGTTACCTTGAATTCTATAGGCCGCGAGATGAAATCCAAACTGGCGTGACCACTCCGTCCAGGTTTCCACCTTCGCATCGTAGTGCCGAAACGGGGGTGCAACAGCATGTTGTGGCTGCGGTAGCGGTGAAGTGGCAGCTGCCACATCGGTTTGCATTGCACGTTGACCCTGGACGAGCTGTCCAAGGGCATCCAATAACGCCTGCGTCTGCTGATTCTGCAAGCGATAAAATTCGGACAGTACATCTAGAGATTGTGGCGAACCCATGACACAAATAAATTAGAGCAATACGAACGCGAAATCCTCTTTTAAGCCTCGTCGCCAAAAATGTTGTGGACTGACAAGACAGCCAGTCCACAGTGACGGGTAACCGAAAGGCACGCGCTTAAACTCACGCAGGATGGCGTGAGGTCTGAAACAGGATACGTAATGAATGCTATAAAAAAAAGTACGTAGCTGCTGGAATACTTAACTTTAATCCATCATTTGTATACATCGTTCTTGATGAGACATGCTTCATGCGATAACTAGTGTAACTTCCCCACCGTAATTTTGTAAGAAATAAAGGACAATACTTAATACAAATGGGAGCCGAGTGTAACCTCCCCACAATAATTTTGAAAAAGTATGGACAATATTATTTAAGAATGCTAATGGACATTGCTCTATGCGTAACCTGCCCACAATGAAATGTACTGACAATGGCAACAAAAATGTGTAATTCGCAATCTGACTCAAATATAAATTCCTCACAAAAAAATTAAAGTCTATTCAGTGATAAGAAAATTCAATTAAACCGAAACATCGGTTTTTGGCCCTGTGTAAATCAATCAGAATTAAAGTCTTACCTCAGAATAACTGGATGTCAAATTTCTGCTCTTATTTCTGCGCACGGCTTGGAGGAACTGCATTACAAATAATAATATTCCTTTTTTCTGTAATTTTACTGAAAATTTTCTTTAAAAGAAGTGGAATGAAATGGGAAGTGCAACGAAATCTTTAGTTCAATAAAAAATAAAATTTTTGAAAAAATGCTTTTGAAATTAAAAATTATTATTGGGGCACTTGTTGGAGAATAATTACAATAAATAAATTTTTACATTATCTAATGATTATATTAATTAACAGTATACCTCATTCAGCATCTTGACCAGTGTTGCCGACCGCCTACATCACACAACCGCACTGGGCTGCTACTACTGACCGACCGCTCTGCATGACGACTATTAGCGTACTGCTCTGCAACTAGACAGAGCTACAGACTCGCAACGACTACTACTGACAGACTCGCAACGACTACTACTGACAGACTCGTAACGACTACACACAGACTGAGAACCGCTCGCAACACTCGCGCGGTCAAGCGCAAACTCTCTGGTCACAGATGCTACAATGCCTCGCCATCGCTGCTATGTTACATACGTGTTTCATAACCCTCCACTGGGGGGGCAAAAATTTGGCAGCGATGGTGAGTCATTTGGACTTGCCAAGCGCGGCAAAATTTTTCTTTAATTAACAAAATTCTACAACTTACAGAATATTTAAATGTTGTGCACACGCACTAAGTACAAAATATATCAGACAAAGACAAAATGTGAGTACAAAACATAGTAGCAAATCAGAAAAATGTATATACAAATTATTTGACAGATAACAGAGTGCACACGCACTGAAAAAAAATCATACACACTGAAGTATTGAATATACAGAATGAGTACAAATCATCTTGAAAAATGAGAAAAGTGCACAGGCACTGAAGTTCAGTAGAAAACATATTGACACCTAACAGAAGTGCACATGCACTGTAGTTCAGAAAATAAAAAAATGTATATACAATATAAAAGACAAAAGTGCACATATACTGTACTTCAGAACAAATCAAAAAAATGTCTTTAGCATTTTCGCAATGAATAAACTTAATGGCAAGAAAATCATGTCCAAAGTGCACATGCACTGAAAAATGTCTTTAGCATTTTCACAACAAATAAACATAATGGCAAACATCATGTCGACCAGTGACATAAGTGTACTCGCACTGGAGTTCAGCGAATCGAAAAATGTATAACCCACGAACTTAAATGATGTTAGCAAAAAAAATGATTTTCACTATGTGACAAGAATTAGGATAGGAAACGGAAGGATTGCATCATGGTTGTAGAACTTTAGATTGCACACAGCTGTTCTGAAAGTCCATATCTTTCCACAGTAGTACAACACCAAGTGACACAACTTGAAGTTCTTTTCCCCATCAGAATTTATCAGTGTAGCCAAGACACTGAATTGTCGTAGTAATGTTCCATGTTTTCATTTTGGCAGTACATTAGGTACACCAAACAGTGGGACCATAATAACGTCTTCATCGCTCACGGTGGTGGACAGCATGTCGTGTCAACACCACGCTCTTACAAGGCACACCAACGTAGAATTAGTGCAAAACCAAAGATAGTGCTCCATGATCACTAGGATAAACAGGACAAATGGACATTGCAGTAATTCAGGGTAGTTAGCTTATGAGGAGAAGGACATTATGTCACATAATATTGACAATTACAGACTTAATTAGTAGTTTGTGGCATTCATAGCCCAGTTATTGAACATTTCTGTACCAAGTATGTAGTATTACAGAAAAATGTTCATTAATTGTTTTACATAGAATCAGTAGCCTTCTTTTCCTGGTTACAAAGCATTATGAAATAATCGCATTCTTTTCAGTTACAGAGTATAATTAAGAATCATTAACCTTCTCCTAATTACAGTTAATTAATCATTTGTCATTCCAATAATAATCATTAGCCTTTTCCTAATTACAGTTAATTAATCATTTGTCGTTAATTAATCATTTGTCTAATTACAGTTAATTAATCATTTGTCGTTAATTAATCATTTGTCTAATTACAGTTAATTAATCATTTGTCGTTAATTAATCATTTGTCATTCCAATAGTAAGAATCATTAGTCTTCTCCTAATTACAAAGCATTATTAAACAGTCACATTCCTTTCTGGTTACAAAGTATCAACATTGGAAACAAGAGCTAATCAATGGCATAATTAATAACAATTCGTGGAGTGACATTAATTATTGGCACTCAGTGGCCAGCAAGTATTGAATAGAATAAAACATAGTTCATCATTCAGTATTATTCAGATCATTACGAAGTCATTATTAGAAATCAGTTAATTACAGTCATAGCATTAATAATCGTGGGCATTATAAGTAGTCTCATTACAATAAAACAGTGGCAGTTATTAGCTGGTGACAAAGCATTATTTTATATATATATATATATATATATATATTTTGTCTCATTAGGAAGTCATTACTCAAGTGACATACTATTCAGAGTTGATCAGTATTATTCAGAATTATCATAAACTAGTGACATTATGTGGGACTGGTAATACCTTTTTTAGCAATGCATTGCGTTGGGATCGATAATTAATTGGTGAGGCATAACACTATTTGCTTTTGACCTATTGCTGCAAATGAGGATAGGTAACGTCATTCGTCATGAGTCAGCTGTAGCAAGATTATGTAACAAGGCAGTATGTGTGATCACATTTATAAATGATAAACACAAATGGGTAAAATACAAAAAAATGCAAGTACTAGAACAGGTATAATAAGTAACAGGTTTAGTAAGTATCATGAAAAGCTTCTCCTGGAAAAAATACAAAAACGGGTTATTGACCTGAAAGAAGAAACGCACACTATGCTGAAAAGTAGTGAACTTCGAATTAACAGGTAGTGAAATGTGTATAAAATGTGTTCCATAGCTGTCCTTTCCAAAACTTTCTGTCATCCTACTATGCAATATAACACCTGCTGTCAAAACAAACTGCAACAAATACTTAAATAATTACGTAGCATAAATACATAATTTCAACATTATCCTCAACTGTAAAGAAAAAACTTCATTATCAATCACTTCATTATCCACATTATCATAACTTCATTATTATCATCACCTGTAAAGAAAAACTTCATTATTCATAATACCATATCCTTCATCATTATTCATCAGTATTCATTATCATCTGCAAAAAAAATAACTTCCTTACTCATTATACAACTATTCCTTATCTCTAGCATATTTCATCACTAAAACTAAGATGTGTAGTTCAGTCTGACAGCCGGCATCAATCACCTTGTATTCTGAAAGAAAAAATTAGTTAAGACTGCTATTCTGTGATGAGTATAGTATATTCTTGTTAATGTTTGTTAATCCTGATCCATTTACTCTTCCTCATAAAGTTATCGCATCTCCTTTCGTTTATTCCGTAGGTGAAATTCCCATTTCTGTTGAATTTATTTCTTACATACATCATTTCTTTCTGAAATTGATGAACAGAGATTAATGTCTTGCATTTAAATCATATACCCACTAAATAATGACTGGTTTATGGTGACACAATTAACCATACAGCATAGCATGACAGAAAACGTAATATGTTAAAGACGTTGACAGTGTTCAGATGCAAAAATGTACACAGAATAATACAATGCAGTAGCAAAAAAAAATGTAAAACAGTCACGATGTTGAGATGTCATAGGGCAAAAAAAAAAAAATGTCAACGTCGACTGGTGTGTGTTATATCTTAACTATTTCACAGTGCATATAAACAAAACTGGAATATAATCGTACATAAAAGAGACAAATGTGACGTTCGTTGTGTTCAGCTTGTATGTAGTGTAGTTAATAGAGGCGAGAATTAAAGCCTTTAATGAGGAAAAAATGTAATGAAATTAACATGTCATTAGCTAACATTGCATAATTAGTCATAAAATACGTAAGTTCATCTGGAAAAATATGCACGGTCTGATGTGTAACGACAAGAAAAGCGACCTGCTAACCTTACCTTGCCGGGCACTTGCCAAGAAAAAATACGATAATCATCAGTAATTAGTCACGTGAAATAATTGCGTTAGTAAATGGCATCATAGTGTGTTGAATCATACAGTGGTTTCACTCAATAAACGGTTTAATGTTTGAGATATGGTGATTGCCTTTCGATTTTCTGGTTCTCAAAGTTTCGACGTGTACAACATTGGGGTGAGGAATGCTGCGAATCCGATATGGACCTGCGTATAGAAGTTCAAATTTACTGCACTTACCTTTTAATTTACTGGATAAATAGTGTGTACGTATCAATATCTTCTGTCCAACGTGAAAGTCGCGGCGTGTACAAACCTGTTTTTGCTGTCTTCTCCGGCGCTCTGCGGCACGTTTGATGTTGTTCAGCGCAATGTCAATTATTTCGTGGTGTCGTAATCGACGAGATGTAGGAAATGTTATTAATTCTTTAATTTTGTTAGGTGGTTCAGCATTTTTCAGTATAACAGACGGAGATAGCATAGTGGATTCATTTGGTATGGAATTAATTACATCTTGGAATGAGAGTATGTATGTATCCCAATCAATATGTCTTTTGTGGCAGTATATTCGGCACAGCTTACCAATTTCTTTCATTAATCTTTCACAGGGGTTCGAAGAAGCGTGGTACTTGGATATATAGATCGGAGAAATGTTTCTAGCTCGTAACATGCGTGTCCATACGCTACTACGAAATTGAGATCCATTGTCAGAAATTACTTTCATTACATGCCCTACATGAGATAGAAAATGTTTTACAAATGCTTTCGAAACAGTTTTAGCAGTAGCTTTGCGTAAAGGAGTGAAAGTAACAAATTTTGAAGTGAGCTCAACAGCGACAAAAATGTAGCAAAAACCTCTGTTAGTTCTCGGAATCGGACCAAAAATATCTACTGCGGCCATATGTCTTAATTTAACAGGTATAATGGGATATAAAGGAGGAATATCTGAAGTGGTGTCTGATTTAGCTTTCTGGCAAATTTTACAAGACGCTAAAACTCGTCGTATACGTTTCTCCATGTTAGTAAAACAACAGTTCTGTCTCAGTATAAGAAAACATTTTCGTGCTCCGTAATGTGCGTAGCTTAAATGAGTGTACCAGATTAATTTGTTAACCAGTTCGTCAGGAATGCATAATAACCAATTGTTGCTGTCAGGATGAGAGCGGCGAAACAGAACGTCATTGCGTACAGTGTAATGGTTTCTAATCGTAACATTTTTTCTATCTTGCCAAAGGTGTTTAATTTCTTTCCACACATTGTCTTTATTTTGCTCCTTTGCTATGTCCTGTAATGACGATGAAATAAAGTTTTCAAATGCAACTTGCTGAATGTACATGACACTGAAATTTGTTTTGCAGAAGTTGGTTGCTACGTCTTGCTGATTGTTGCCGAGAGAACGCGATAGTGCGTCTGCTATAACATTTTGTGTGCCGGGAATGTGAACAATTGTAAAATTAAATTCCTGTAAATAAAGTTTCCATCTACTTAACCTGTCGTGAGTAAATTTAGCCGAGAGTAAAAATTGTATCGCTCTGTGGTCTGTGTAAACGGTGGTATGTCTGCCATAAAGAAAGTGCCGAAATCTCGTAAAAACCCATACAACACATAATGTTTCACGTTCTGTAACGGAGTAATTTCGCTCAGCAGGTGACAGAATGCGGCTTGCAAATGCGATGTTTTTGATTACTATTGAACCATCTTCTTCAATTTCCTGGAAGATATGTACGCCTAAGGCGGTGTTGGAACTGTCGGTGGCAATGGAAAAATTTCTGGTGAGATCTGGGTGCGATAAAAGTGGAGCATTCAACAAAGCATGTTTCAAATAACATTCTCGTGAGCAAAATTCTGCGTGTCAAAAGTAATGTTTGCGTTACTGTAATATGCAATCTGTGCTGTATCTGGTTAAAAACTATCGTATGTGTTATTATTTACGGGAGAATGTTGTGGCATATCCACTATATGAACTGTTCTGTTATTTCTTACTGACGTGTTACGCTATGGATGACACCTATTGTCTGTTTCATTCATGATTATTTGTTGTTGCTGATGTTGTTGCTGCTCATAAGATCGACTGTTATTAAATGTACGCTGAAAATTGTGCTCATCATTTTTTTACGTCTGTCTTAATAGTAATTTCTATACGGCGCATTGCGATACGAGTTGAAATAGTGTGTTATCTGTACGTAGTTATTTCTTTGCTGCCATGCGTTACTATTTGTTGGACCTGGGACTATACGTGCACGCGGCGGAACATTAAAGTTTGGTTGACCTTGTAGACTGCATTGTTGGTTAGGCATGCTAAGCGGCTTACTTTCATGCTGTTGTGGTGAAAAACATCTATTGTTACAAAAAATATGGTTCCTATTGCTGATAATTTTACACATACTGATGATTACGATTTTATCTGTAATTAAAATTACGGCGGTAGTTGTCATTACGGGAGTGCCTACTGAAAATTGTCACATTCGGTAAAATATTTGTCATATCCGGTTTTCATTACATACGTTTCTTAATTCTAGGTAGAGCAATAGTTAAAGAGCAGTTTTGATAGATATAAAGGATAGTAGAAGAAAAGGCAGCAGTGCAGAAAACTAAAGATGAAACAGCACTACTACAGCTCGGGGCCCTATGCTCGCTACGGCACATATTCATTAAAGCGTAATGAATCCCCTGAGGTCTATTACGCACTGCAAATAAATTTTAGCTTTTGCGTTGCAAGCAATAGCGGAAAAATTCCAAAGGCAAATTGTTGTATTCGTGCTAATTCAAATTTCTGCATTATAGGCAATGCTGTTGCAAATACAAAATTAAATTGTCGCATCTGGTTCAAAGCTAGCTTCTGCATTACTGGTAATAGCGGTGAATGTACAAAGATAAATTGTCGTATACAGTGCAAAGCGTGTGCCTGAACGCTGTCGTTGTTACTTTCTTTACATTTTCTGGCGGATAAAATTTGCTCGTAATCTACGTTCTCGTCATTGAATTTGAAAACACGTTCGGGTTTGTGTGTGAATCTGTTTGTCTGTGTCATTTCGGATTTCAAGTTGCGTAGCTTTTCAGATTTTAATTCGCGTAGTCTCTGTAAATTGCTCACATTATACACGCTGCGTGACTCTGATAAATGCTCGCAACGTGGCGGATTCTGTGACGTATTGGTGACTGAAATAATTGTTAATTCTGTTACTTTAATACTTTCGTCAATCTGGTTATTGTGTCGTTCACTTTTCTCGTCAACTTCCGTATTCGGAGTGTATGAAACTTCCACTGACTCTAAATTAACTTCGTCGCGAATCTGTACTTCGTTTTTAGGACATTCTTCAGTGACTGCATTAATTTCGTGTATCAGTGTTTCGTTTGCTGAACATTGTTCAGTGACTGCAATAATCTCGTCTTTATGTGATTCGGTTGTGCCTACACGTGTGCTACTGAATTCTTGTGCAACAGTGCCAACCTTTTCATTACTGTTATTAGCACAAGTCTTAGTATTATCACGTAGTTGTTCCTTACTGTCCTGACATTGCACGGTAACAGCTGTAATCTGCTCACTAACTTGTTTGTTCTGTTCTTTACGGTCGTCTTGTTTTTCGTTTGTGAGATCGACACTTTTATCAATTGCTTCGCTAAGTTGTTTGAAATGGTTGTCGAAACTTTCATCAAGTTGTTGTTTGAGTTTTTCGTTATCTTGTCTGATCTGTTCACTAAGTTTGTCTTGTTTTTTCATAAATTGTTTGAATTTTTTGTCTATTTTCTCACTTTGCTGTTGTATCAAACTTGTCATAATTCGTACCAAGTCAAAATTAGCGTTTATATTCTCTGTGCTGTTTAGTGGTGGATCTGGAATTGTCTTGCTTTCCGTGACCATTTGGTCATTCTGTAATTTACAAAAACGTTTATCAGTCGGATGTACACTGTCAGACATTATTTCGGAATTAAATAGATCCATCGTACTTTGAGTATCCTGTTCATTTTCATTAGACAAATTTGTCTGTACATTACTTGAGTTTAGTAAATCGGTTGTGTTAGGCTGGGCAGCGCTCATTACTGTAGACCGCTCCGCGTCATCAATTGTCGTCAATTTAACAGACGAGACAATTGAGTTCGTTTGTTCATCATTAAGGTAAAAGTCATCATTAGTGGTTGGAATGCACTGATTGTTAGTGGACGCAGGATTGTCATGATTACACTGCGTGTCACTAGTATTATTGGTGAAGTTATTTAATTCGCTTATTTCGTTCATAATACCTCGCGATACACTATTCACAGTCTTTCGCGGCATTTTAACAACAGTCACAATTATTCACAAAACAATAAGCACAAATGCAAAAGCAACACACAAATACAATAGAGCAACGAATTGCCGTTGACCTGTAGAGAGAAAGTCACAAGTTAATAAAAGCGTTGCGCCAAATCCTAATTATATCTAAGCAAATAAGAGCAGATATGTGACTGTTTTTCAAAAGACTCTCAACGAAATTCGATCCTGGACTGGGTGTCGCCAAGTGTAACCTCCCCTGAAAAATTTAAAAGGAATGTAATGACAATACTTAATACAAATGGGAGCCGAGTGTAACCTCCCCACAATAATTTTGAAAAAGTATGGACAATATTATTTAAGAATGCTAATGGACATTGCTCTATGCGTAACCTGCCCACAATGAAATGTACTGACAATGGCAACAAAAATGTGTAATTCGCAATCTGACTCAAATATAAATTCCTCACAAAAAAATTAAAGTCTATTCAGTGATAAGAAAATTCAATTAAACCGAAACATCGGTTTTTGGCCCTGTGTAAATCAATCAGAATTAAAGTCTTACCTCAGAATAACTGGATGTCAAATTTCTGCTCTTATTTCTGCGCACGGCTTGGAGGAACTGCATTGCAAATAATAATATTCCTTTTTTCTGTAATTTTACTGAAAATTTTCTTTAAAAGAAGTGGAATGAAGTGGGAAGTGCAACGAAATCTTTAGTTCAATAAAAAATAAAATTTTTGAAAAAATGCTTTTGAAATTAAAAATTATTATTGGGGCACTTGTTGGAGAATAATTACAATAAATAAATTTTTACATTATCTAATGATTATATTAATTAACAGTATACCTCATTCAGCATCTTGACCAGTGTTGCCGACCGCCTACATCACACAACCGCACTGGGCTGCTACTACTGACCGACCGCTCTGCATGACGACTATTAGCGTACTGCTCTGCAACTAGACAGAGCTACAGACTCGCAACGACTACTACTGACAGACTCGCAACGACTACTACTGACAGACTCGTAACGACTACACACAGACTGAGAACCGCTCGCAACACTCGCGCGGTCAAGCGCAAACTCTCTGGTCAC
This sequence comes from Schistocerca piceifrons, assembly GCF_021461385.2. NCBI lineage: Eukaryota > Metazoa > Arthropoda > Insecta > Orthoptera > Acrididae > Schistocerca > Schistocerca piceifrons. The sequence goes on from NC_060142.1 coordinate 662,271,574, forward strand.
AGATGCTACAATGCCTCGCCATCGCTGCTATGTTACATACGTGTTTCACTATCAATTGCTATGGCGCCTTGCTAGGTTGTAGCCATTGACTTAGCTGAAGGCTATTCTAACTATCTTCTCTGCAAATAAACGAGGCTTCGTCAGTGTTGCATCGCTAGCTAAGTCGTCCGTACAACTGGGTCGAGTGCTAGTAAGTCTCTCGAGACCTGCCGTGTGGTGGCGCTCGGTCTGCGATCACTGACAGTGGCGACACGCGGGTCCGACATGTACTAATGGACCGCGGCCGATTTAAAGCTACCACCTAGCAAGTGTGGTGTCTGGCGGTGACACCACAGTTATCACTGAAACGACTGGTTTTCCGTTATGTATGTCTTTTTCAAAGCCAGATTAATCTGCGTGTTAAAAAAAGCTCATAATAACCGGTTTCTGTAGTAACAGATTTTCGGTTGTTTGTTCGCACTATTTCCTGTAATAAACGTTGAAATCGAACAAAGATTGAAAAATTTTGACTTCCTCAGTTTCAAGATACGTAGAGTGCTTGAATACAACAACAAAAATCACCTGTATTCTCCAACTGTTCCTATTTTTTCTCAAACTCTGCTCAAAATTGATTCTGTAATCGAGGGTCGAACAATTATTTGGGCATTACAAATGGTCAGTGCAAAAGGGTGAAAACTGAGGTTGAATAACTATATTTTTCATGTTAATTTGTCCGTTTTCGAAAGCTACAAGCAAACAAAGGCATATCACGTAGACACAGGAAACAGATCAGCTGCTTTCTGTTTTTGTTGTAAACTGTGAATGAATTGTTAAGTTTTACGTTTTCTCTTTATGTGATGTTGCAAGTGTGTTGTGGCTCTTCCCGTTCTGAATCTTTTAAAGCAAACGGGGCGTTGTGCTTCCTTGTTACCGCACTTCGTAAAATACTTCCAGACCAGGGATGGTGCCTTTCTGTAATACGACTAATCCCCAACACAACAGCGAGAAACTACCACATCGACGAGACCGGGTAGGACTCGTGCACTACGTGTACACACGCACTATCCAGTGGGCCACGCCACTTCTTAACAGGGGCACTATTGCCTCAGCAGGGGTGCACCAATTCTTATGCCATGTGTCTGTTGCTCGTTTCTGTCGGCATTGTTATTAAAAAAGCACTAAACGCTTTTCCCGGCCGGCCGTTGTGCCCGAGCGGTTCTAGGCGCTTCGGTCCGGAACCGCGCTGCTGCTACGGTCGCAGGTATGGAATCCTTCCTCGGGCATGGATGTGTGTGCTGTCCTTAGGTTAGTTAGGTTTAAGTAGGTCTAAGTCTAGGGGACTGGTGATCTCGGATGTCAAGTCCCATAGTGCTCAGAGCCATTTGAACCATTTGAGCTTTCCCCGTTTTTTGTTCTAATAATAACAGAATATTTCAAAGCAATGATACTTTCACGAATAAAAATTACTGTTTTTTAAAAGAGGTTCATTTAAAAACCAAAAGCTTTGGCACTGCTGCTGTAGCTAATTCAGGTCTCGGTTTTTTACCTGGTTATTACTAAAACTTGAAAAAAACCTGTTACCGAGACCAGAGAAATACCGAGAAATACCGGTTATTCAGAAATAAAATACCGGTATCGGTTTTAACTGGTTTTTCCGTCCCTAATTTATACAATGACTTGTGTTATCAATATTCATATTTCTTTGAGCACTTGCGTTAGTCTAATAATCGACATGTGAAAGAGAGGAACTAAATTGTAGTACATCTTTTTCCGTGGAGCTGAGAGGGAAAGGAAAGCCGAGATGAATGGAGGACGCAGTAGCGCAGCTGAGCAAGCTGATACATCACGGCGCGTCGGAGCCTGCCTCCCATTTAAGTACTTACGTCACGGAATCTGTTTGTGGGCTGACCGTTATCTAACGCACCCGCAGATACACTATCTCCGTGCGTGTTGACGTGTACATATCTTATACTTCACAGTGAGCATACACGGATGAAAGTCTTCGAAGTGAGCGAAGGTTTCCAGATAAATCTGTGCCAGAGGCTGGCGTCGTTTGTGTAGCAAACATGTGTATGTGTCAGTGCACCGTGCGGTGTGTAGCAGGAAACACACACACACACACACACACACACACACACACACACACAATGATGAGTCACAACATTATGAACACCGAGGATTTCCGGAAAAAAGTACTACTGGCCATTAAAATTGTTACACCAAGAAGAAATGCAGATGATAAACGGGTATTCACTGGACAAATATATTACACTAGAATTAAATGTGATTACATTTTCACGCAATTTGGGTGCATAGATCCTGAGAAATCAGTACCCAGCACAACCACCTTTGGCCGTAATAACGGCCTTGATACGCCGTAGCTCAAACAGAGCTTCGATAGCGTGTACAGGTACAGCTGCCCATGCAGCATCAACACGATACCACAGTTCATCAAGAGCAGTGACTGGCGTATTGTGACGAGCCAGTTGCTCGGCCACCATTGACCAGACGTTTTCAATTGGTGAGAGATCTGGAGAGTGTGCTGACCAGGGCAGCAGTCGAACATTTTCTGTATCCAGAAAGGCCAGTACAGGACCTGCAACATGCGGTCGTGCATTGTCCTGCTGAAATGTAGGGTTTCGCAGGGATCGAATGAAGGGTAGAGCCATGAGTCGTAACACATCTGAAATTTAACGTCGACTTTACAGAGTGGTGTGACCAATGGCACCCCATACCATCACGAAAGGTGATACGCCGGTATGGCGATGACGAATACACGCTTCCAATGTGCGTTCACCGTGATGTCGCCAAAGACGGTTGCGACCATCATGATGCTGTAAACAGAACCTCGATTCATCCGAAACAATAACGCTTTGCCATTCTTGCTCCCAGGTTCGCCGTTGAGTTCACCATCGAAGGCGTTGCTGTCTGTGATGCAGCGTCAGGGGTAACGGCATCCATGGTCTCCGAGCTGATAGTTCACGCTGCTGCAAACGTCGTCGAACTGTTCGTGCAGATGGTTGTTGTCTTGCAAACGTCCCCATCTGTTGACTCAGGGATCGAAACGTGGCTGCACGATCCGTTACAGCCATGCGGATAAGATGCCTGTCATCTCGTCTGATACGAGGCCGTTGGGATCCAGCACGGCGTTCCGTATTACCCTGCTGAACCCACCGATTCCATATTCTGCTAACAGTCATTGGATCTCTATCAACGCGAGCAGCAATGTCTCGATACGATAAACCGCAATCGCGATAGGTTACAATCCGACCTTTATCAAAGTCGCAAACGTGGTGGTACCCATTTCTCCTCCTTAGACGAGGCATCACAACAACGTTTCACCAGGCAACGCCGGTCAACTGCTGTCTGTGTATGAGAAATCGATTGGAAACTTTCCTCATGTCAGCACGTTGTAGGTGTCGCCACCGGCGCCAACCTTGTGTGAGTGCTCTGCAAAGCTAATCATTTGCATATCACAGCATCTTCTTCCTGTCGGTTAAATTTCGTGTATGTAGCACGTTATCTTCGTGATGTAGCAATTTTAATGGCCAGTAGTGTAGTACACCCGTTTAGTAGTTTCCAATTCACTCAAGATTTAATGATTACATATACAGATCAATTGCAGAAGCGGTTCTGAGGTACCAGTATCGACCCATGCTGGAACACCCATATTAGTACGTGGTGTTGCCTCTTTGGGCGGCAACGCAGGTGGTGACTCTGGCATCCAATGGATAGTACAGGTGGCGAATGCCGTCCTGGAAGACGTTATGCCGCGCCTGCTCGACCTGTTGACGTAGTTCTGTAAGACTTTTTGGTTGACGAGTTGCACAAGCCACGTCTCATCCTACCATGTCCCACACGCGCTCGATTGGAGACAAGTCCGGAGATCGTGCTGGCAAGGGAAGTTGCTGCACGCCTTGCAGAGCATGTTGATTTTCACGGCCAGTGTGTGGGCGAGCATTATCCTGCCGGAATAACACATCGTCTTCCTGTTGCAAGAGTGGTAAAAGAACGGGTGTGAAGACATTCTGCACATACCGAGCGGTTGTTAGCTCCCCCTCCAGAAACACCAGAGGTGAACGATAGTTGTAGCTTATCACACTCCAGATCGTAAGGCCGGTGTGGGGCCAGTGTGTCTTGGATGAACGAGACAGCGCTCAACAGGTCTACGTCGTACTCTAAAACGTCTGTCACTTGGGTGCAGGCAGAATCTGCATTCATCGGTAAAGACTATGGCGCGTGTCTTCTAAGTGATCCTCTGACGCCACCTGTCGATGCTGTGGCGAAAGTGGAAGACGAGTTAGATGTGTGCATGCCCGTAGTCCCACCGCTATACTCCATTCATCATAAGATGTAAACAAAGACAAACGCGATGATTGGTCAGAAGCCACAGCACACGTACACTGGTGTTGTTAGGCTCTTCAAAGCAGGTGCTACTTATGTATGAGATATAGTATTACTACACTCCTGGAAATTGAAATAAGAACACCGTGAATTCATTGTCCCAGGAAGGTGAAACTTTATTGACACATTCCTGGGGTCAGATACATCACATGATCACACTGACAGAACCACAGGCACATAGACACAGGCAACAGAGCATGCACAATGTCGGCACTAGTACAGTGTATATCCACCTTTCGCAGCAATGCAGGCTGCTATTCTCCCATGGAGACGATCGTAGAGATGCTGGATGTAGTCCTGTGGAACGGCTTGCCATGCCATTTCCACCTGGCGTCTCAGTTGGACCAGCGTTCGTGCTGGACGTGCAGACCGCGTGAGACGACGCTTCATCCAGTCCCAAACATGCTCAATGGGGGACAGATCCGGAGATCTTGCTGGCCAGGGTAGTTGACTTACATCTTCTAGAGCACGTTGGGTGGCACGGGATACATGCGGACGTGCATTGTCCTGTTGGAACAGCAAGTTCCCTTGCCGGTCTAGGAATGGTAGAACGATGGGTTCGATGACGGTTTGGATGTACCGTGCACTATTCAGTGTCCCCTCGACGATCACCAGTGATGTACGGCCAGTGTAGGAGATCGCTCCCCACACCATGATGCCGGGTGTTGGCCCTGTGTGCCTCGGTCGTATGCAGTCCTGATTGTGGCGCTCACCTGCACGGCGCCAAACACGCATACGACCATCATTGGCACCAAGGCAGAAGCGACTCTCATCGCTGAAGACGACACGTCTCCATTCGTCCCTCCATTCACGCCTGTCGCGACACCACTGGAGGCGGGCTGCACGATGTTGGGGCGTGAGCGGAAGACGGCCTAACGGTGTGCGGGACCGTAGCCCAGCTTCATGGAGACGGTTGCGAATGGTCCTCGCCGATACCCCAGGAGCAACAGTGTCCCTAATTTGCTGGGAAGTGGCGGTGCGGTCCCCTACGGCACTGCGTAGGATCCTACGGTCTTGGCGTGCATCCGTGCGTCGCTGCGGTCCGGTCCCAGGTCGACGGGCACGTGCACCTTCCGCCGACCACTGGCGACAACATCGATGTACTGTGGAGACCTCACGCCCCACGTGTGGAGCAATTCGGCGGTACGTCCACCCGGCCTCCCGCATGCCCACTATAAGCCCTCGCTCAAAGTCCGTCAACTGCACATACGGTTCACGTCCACGCTGTCGCGGCATGCTACCAGTGTTAAAGACTGCGATGGAGCTCCGTATTCCACGGCAAACTGGCTGACACTGACGGCGGCGGTGCACAAATGCTGCGCAGCTAGCGCCATTCGACGGCCAACACCGCGGTTCCTGGTGTGTCCGCTGTGCCGTGCGTGTGATCATTGCTTGTACAGCCCTCTCGCAGTGTCCGGAGCAAGTATGGTGGGTCTGAGACACCGGTGTCAATGTGTTCTTTTTTCCATTTCCAGGAGTGTAATTGTAAGTTATGTTACATGAAACTGTAAGATATTCAAATGTATTAACAGTAATCAGCGTATTTATTATTCACGTTTGAGCTATGTAGCTTTTGTTTTAGAAATGCCGGCCGGAATGGCCGAGCGGTTCTAGGCGCTTCAGTCTGGAACCACGCTACCGTTACGGTCGCAGGTTCGAATCCTACCTCGGGCATGGATGTGTGTGATGTCCTTAGGTTAGTTAGGTTTAAGTAGTTCTATTGTCTAGGGGACTGATGACCTCCGATGTTAAGTCCCATAGTGCTCAGAGCCATTTGAACCAATGGACTTATACCACTATTGAAATAAGCCCTTCAATTAAAAAGTACCAAGAAATAGTTTGTTCTTAATGTTTTTCATAAGTTTACGGAGATAATCGGCTATGAAGCCTTTCGAGGGACTGTGTTACATACAGACATGTTGAGAGATTGCAGGGCACTCTCACTTCTGATATGGTGTTATGCTGCGTAGTGTTCTTAGGGCGGTTGATCTTTATTACTTGGTTGCAATACTGGATACGATCTGATTTCAGTAGTTAGCGCTATTGCTTGTGTGCCCTAGTGAAGGAATAGCGGTAAGCTGTACCTGCGTTCAAAGGAAGAGGGTGTCAATTTAAACAACTGCAGTAAAGGTGTACGGCGGCTGAGTGCCGAGGGGAGCTTTTTTTCAGTGAAACCTGGGTGAAAACGTTGTGGACTGTCCAGCTCCTCTGTCTCATTGTGCAGAGACGTTGTATGGTGCTGATCGGTCGGCGACCGCGTCCAGGTTGGCTGACCAGTGCCGAGGAGTCGTCACTGCCATGGGCAGAGCATTGATGAGCGGCAGTGAAGCAGAGGATGGGCCCTTGTTAGGCAGGAAACCGATGAGAGGACTGCGTATTTCTGCGAATTTCCGTGGGACGAGTCAGTGGCGCCCAGACGTCGAGACTCTGGTACAAAACATATTTGTGTAGGCACGAGGCTTTTAAGGAGTTTATGGCCATTCTTTGGAAAGTCGAAATGGATGCAACAGGGGACATAACGATCTTTTTATGGAGGGATGTGGTTCCATCCAGGTCAAGCCATTAGCAAAAGACACAGCGTAAATGAGTGGGTAAGAGGCCGTGAAGCTGAATCTTTTTTCCTTTTCTCCCGATTAATTCTAAAGTCGCTGATTGGCCAAATCTGGGTATGCAGAGCAAGGGGCGGTCTCCCAGCTTCGTGTGTCGTGCTCCAGCTCGTGATTGGATTGGGTTAAAGTGGGAGTAGTATAAGACGTAAATGTGCTAGGCTACCGTGCTGCTGAGGAAAGCTGAGTGAAAGAGAAGAGGACACTCTTGTACTGGCGCTTCGTTAGTAAAGAACTGCAGGTCTCTTCCTAAACGGTGGGACTTGTGTCCTTTGCTAGTGTGCCACTTAAAAAAAAACCTGTGCCAGTCACCAACTGAACCGTCAGAGGTACTGTTTCTAGCATCATGCACACAACAAGTGATGCGTGGGTGTACTTATTTGTCTTGAATCGGGAGTCTAAACGTTTGGCATACTCCGTCATGCATAGTCGTGGCACTGAGTCAAATTGATTTGGCAAGACCAGCAAACGGGTCCACCTCCACACTGGGATCCACCAGGGTTTCAGAGGTTCATAGGGAAGTACCTGCATTCCGAATTAGCTGAACGCGAGACCGCATACTTGCATTTTTCGGGTGGGCGCCATTAATAACAGATTGCTGTCGTCCATGACTCCAGTCGCCGAACGCATTGTGGTGTGCTTCCCTGACCTGTAGAAGGGTAAAGCACTCGCTGCTTCTGCATAGGGCTCCAATATATGCTACTCAGTACTCTGTTCTTTGAAACCATATTTTTCTTTATGGAATAGTAGAGTATAGATGCTTGGTAGTAGCGTAGTTTTTAGGCCATACCACGGATTCACATGTATGAAGTCAGGTAAAGCGATTAGTTGTGGTTATTGTCGTGTGATGATCCCCAGCTGATCACTTTGTTCACAATAGACCCCATATTAGTGAAAGCATTTGTCAAATAAAATTGTTTGTGTGACGTTGCTTTAGCCTTTTTTTTTGCCTTGTAACGTTAAGAACGAATAAATTTATTGTTATTTAGATCGCAACTCCTCCCAGGGTTCTGATTAACATTACCTCTGCCATTTTTATTAAAGTCTTGATTACAATTGAAAGTTGGAAGCTTGCAGTATACACACGTTAAAGGTAGAGTGGTATCAGTGACGTTGTAGATTGATAATGTATTGCAGTTTACGATTCGCTAGTTCAAGTCTTGACAAAGTCAGTTTTTTTCTCCTTCAATTTGTAACGCCTACATCTCGTAATTGTAAAATTCATCATCATTTTTTATGAATAACGCACATCTTCTTGTTTGTAATTACATATTCCGCGCGAAATTCCTGTTTTCATTTCAAATATAAATTCTAAATAATCGATATTTTATGGAAGACTGTTAATAAAGGTTGCTTAAATTAAGAAAAGATAACAATTTAATTTTGTAAAGCAAAAATGAAAAACCAAATACTCTTTATGTGGACTATGTCCAGTGCTTTATATCACTGATATGGATAAGTGTCGTAGAAACATGGAAAACAGTCATTTTCATAGCAACGAGCACACCATACAAATGCTCCATTTTTACATTTGCCACTATAGCATTACCGTATGAACCCAGCAGAACTGATCTGGAGCCACGTTAAGGGAACTGGCTGGAGAAATAACGAGACTGTTAAGCTGCCAGACGTACTGGAACTAACGCATTCAGCTGTTTCACATGTCACAACCGAACGCTGGCGGGATAAAGAATGGCACGTCATAAAAGAAGAGGAGAAAATGCGGCGCCTAGTTGGCTTCGTGTATTCTGTTGCTGATCGACTCGTTATCAGCGTAGCAGATGACAATTCCAGAAATGAAACGTATCTCTCGAATTCGGATAAGGATGGAGGTAAGAAATTACCTGACGACATACTGTTATTAATTATTCATTGGCTTCAGTGTTCAAAAGTAAGGTGAAATCGCTACAGTACGCTTTTGCATTACACATAGCTCACTCAGAAAAATTACCCTGTGTTTAACTTAGGATTTCCATTACTCTTGTCATGTAAGGTGAAAACGAGAGCATTTTATGGCTTGGTTCAAATGGCTCTGAGCACTATGCGACTTAACATCTATGGTCATCAGTCCCCTAGAACTTAGAACTACTTAAACCTAACTAACCTAAGGACGTCACACACATCCATGCCCGAGGCAGGATTCGAACCTGCGACCGTAGCAGTCGCGCGGTTCCGGACTGAGCTCCTAGAACCGCTAGACCACCGCGGCCGGCAGAGCATTTTATGATTTCCGTCTGGTCACCTGAGAAGCGCGCGGTAGTGCTGGAGTTTTACCGAATATTATTTCATTCATTTTAATAATTGAATGACATTAGAAGCTATATTGTTCCTTTGCACGTCTCTTTTTACATCTCAACTGCAACTGCTCACACCATTGTAGGTTAGTTGGACCGCGGGGTGGCCATTGCTGTCAAGAGTTTATTGCGCCGGTTAAGCTGTTCTCCCGCGTTATAGCTCAGTCTATGTACGTGTAACACAGCATAAAACGTATCCTTATGAGCGTACTTGACTGTACTGGACACAGCTTGGCTTCCGCTCCACATGCAACGAAATCCAACGAGATTCAAGCAACCGCGGAAAAATACATGGCGTAATGTTTACATCAGGTTTATTCTTAGGATGAACACAGTATACTAACCGGTTCGCAACAGTTCGTGTTGACATGTCTGACAAGGGAACCTCCCCATCGCACCCCCCTCAGATTTAGTTATAAGTTGGCACAGTGATAGGCCTTGAAAAACTGAACACAGATCAATCGAGAAAACAGGAAGAAGTTGTGTGGAACTACGAAAAAAATAAGCAAAATATACAAACTGAGTAGTCCATGAGCAACATAGGCAACATCAAGGAGAGTGTGCGCTAAGGAGCGCCGTGGTCCCGTGGTTAGCGTGAGCAGCTGCGGATCGAAAGGTCCTTGGTTCAAGTCTTCCCTCTAGTGAAAAGTTTACTTTCTTTATTTTCGCAAAGTTACGATCTGTCCGTTCTTTCATTGACGTCTCTGTTCACTGTAATAAGTTTAGTGTCTTGTGTTTTGCGGCCGCCCCGCACAACCGTGCGATTGTTATTGAAGTCGCGAGCTATATTTGCTGGATTCATATTGCCCACGGAATACATCTCACGTATTTAATGCACTCTCGTCCAAAGTAGCGAACAGTCAACTGCCAGCCAGGGAGCCCCGTTAGCATGAATACTCTCTTCCGTGCGCTGTAGTCGACTGACGTCGTGTGTTTCGATGTTTGTTTAGGTGTAGCGTCCCCATACTACGGCGCAGTTACCTCGCATCGGACGGACGGACCGACAGATAACAGCTGTCTGAAAATACAAAATTAAACTTTTCACTCGAGGGAAGACTTGAACCAAGGACGTCTCGAGCCGCAGCTGCTCACTCTAACTACGGGACCACGCCGCTTCTGAACTCACATTGATCTTGATGTTGCCTATCTTGAGCATGGACTACTCACTCTGTATATTTTGCTTATTTTTTTCATAGTTTCACACAACTTCTTCCTGTTTTCTCGATTGATCTGTGTTCAGTTTTTCAAGGCCTATCCACTGTGCCAACTTATAACTAAATCTGAGGGGGGTGCGATGGGGAGGTTCCCTTGTGAGATCACAAGCCATCTTACCTGTGCTGTGGTAGCTGTATGATCTGCCTCTGCTGCCCTTACAAGACGACGATCTTGGCGGACGTCTGTGCTGTGCAGACGTCGCCAACCTCATCTACGTCTGTGAGAATGTTCACGTGGCCACTGATACCAGCATCACTGCACAACCGACGCAGCACGACCAATTTGTGTGGCAGTTCTCCAAAGGACCATCCTGCCACTACGAAAGCCTCAGTTCGACCTCTTTCAGTGTTGCTCAGTTAGGAAGCACTGTAAGTAGGCTGTTTAGTTTTTTATGTTGGTAACGCCATGTAGTGCTCTGTACGAAAATCACTGACTGTGCTGTGTGCAGTCTGTGGCTGGTTGGACTCATTGTTGGGATATTCGCTAGTGTAGCGTTGGGCAGTTGGATGTGAACAGCCAGCAGTGGTGGATATGGGGAGAGAGATGCCAGAGTTTTGAGAGGTTACTATGAGCGGACGATCTGGACGTGTGTCCGTCAGAAAAAGAAAATTTGTAAGACTGGATGTCATAAATACATTGTTCGTTCTCTATCAAAGTCTTTCATTTGCTAACTATGCCTACCAGTAGTTAGTGCTTTCAGTAGTTAGAATTTTTTATTTAGCTGGCAGTATTGGCGCTCGCTGTATTGCAATAGTTTGAGTAACGAAGATTTTTGTGAGGTAAGTGATTCATGAAAGGTATAGGTTATTGTCAGTGAGTGCCATTCTTTTGTAGGGGTTATTGAAAGTCAGACTGCGTTGCGCTAAAAATATGGTGTGTCAGTTTAGTGATGATCAGAATAAGTAAGCCGACCGGGGTGGCCGAGAGGTTCTAGGCGCTACAGTCTGGAACCGCGCGACCGCTACGGTCGCAGGTTCGAATCCTGCCTCGGGCATGGATGTGTGTGATGTCCTTAGGCTAGTTAGGTTTAAGTAGTTCTAAGTTCTAGGGGACTGATGATCTCAGAAGTCAAGTCCCATAGTGCTCAGAGCCATTTAGACCATTTAGAATAAGTAAAGAGAGAACTGTCTGAGTGCGTTCAGTTTTGCTCAGCTGTTTGAAAATCAAATAACGTAAGAGTTTTTCCAGCACTGTCATTCTTTACATACAAAGGGGAAGTTTCAGCACGAGTGCGTGTCTGTGACGTGGTTGCCTTCTTGCTTCATACCTTGGCACAACACTGAACCTGATGGCTGTGAGCACTCCCTGTTAAAAGGTAGTCAGGCTGTGAGCACTCCCTATTAAAAAGTAGAGACAGATGGCGCTCTAGTAGCTGTGTCAGTGGGTTATCTGTCGGCAGACGACGTTGAAATCATCATCAGTACATCTTCTATTCTCCAGGTGGCATAAGGCGTCATCAGATCAACATTCTTTCCTTGTGTACTTATTTTTTTCCGGCAGTGTGTATAAGCGGAGCAGAGACGAATGTGGAACTACTATAGAGACGATAAAGGCTGGATATTTGGCAATCTACTGCCGTAAGCCACTCTGGCGAATTGTTGTCAGGCGGCAGCGGCAACAAATGTCTTGGAAACGGCGAAGCTAGTCGGCTGTTCGTCGTGCTACTAACGTGAACATCTGTGTTTTACAAAATGCATTAAACTGTGCTGTTTGTGATAATGATATTTTTCTGCTACCGGTGTCGGTCTTAAACAATATTCAACGGAAGAAAAATTGTCGCAAACTTATCACACGCCATACGTGCTTTGACATCCATTGCTACTACCGAAAACCTTAACTGCCAATGTTGTTGTTATTGTTGTTGAGGTCTTCAGTCCTGAGACTGGTTTGATGCAGCTCTCCATGCTACTCTATCCTGTACAAGCCTCTTCATCTCCCAGTACCTACTGCAACCTACATCCTTCTGAATCTGCTTAGTGTATTAATCTCTCAGCCTCCCTCTACGATTTTTACCCTCCACGCTGCCCTCCAATACTAAATTGGTGATCCCTTGATGCCTCAGAACATGTCCTACCAACCGATCCCTTCTTCTAGTCACGTTGTGCCACAAACACCTCTTCTCCCCAATTCTGTTCAAGACCTCCTCATTAGTTATGTGGTCTACCCATCTAATTTTCAGCATTATTCTGTAGCACCACGTTTGGAAAGCTTTTATTCTCTTCTTGTCCAAACTATTTATCGTCAACGTTACACTTCCATACATGGCTACACTCCCTACAAATACTTTCAGAATCGACTTTCTGACACTTAAATCTATAGTCTACGTTAACAAATTTCTCTTCTTCAGTCTACATTTTATATCCTCTCTACTTCGACCATCATCAGTTATTTTGTTCCCCAAATAGCAAAACTCGTTTACTACTTTAAGTGTCTCATTTCCTCATCTAATTCCCTCAGCACCACCCGACTTAATTCGACTACATTCCATTATCCTCGTTTTGCTTTTGTTGATGTTCATCTTATATCCTCCTTTCAGGACACTGTCCATTCCGTTCAACTGCTCTTCCAAGTCCTTTGCTGCCTCTGACAGAATTACAATGTCAAATTGCCAATATAAATGAAAAATCGTAGCAAGAATACAATGCAATGGCCCACCGACACTTTTTTTTTGTCAGTTGACCATCGTATTGTAATCTAGCTATGATTTTTTCATTGATATTGGCAATTAAGGTTTTCAGTAGTAACGGACGTCAAGGCATGTATGACATGTGATAAGTCTGCGGTAATTTTTCTGCCGTTGAAGATGGTTTAAGACCGAAACCGGTGGCAGAGTAAACATCATTATCGCAGGAAACACAGTGTAGTGCATTTAGTAAAATTCGTACATGCTGTTGATCAGTGCCTAAACAAGATGCTCAGTGAACATCTGTGGTTGGAGGACGGTGAAACCAAGCATAGGCGACAAGGTGTTCGAGGTCCACGGCTCACAACAGAGCGTGGCGGTCGGAGTCTTGTCCGCTCTGTGGAGCAGGATAGGCGGCGGCGAACTGTGCCAGACCTGATGACGACGGACGGCGTCGGTGGAGGCGCGAGGGGTTCCTAGCATACCGTTCAGCTCACTTTGTTGATCACGGGGCTCCGCAGCAGACGGACGAGCCCCACATGTTCCACTGTCAGTTACGATTGCAGTGGGCAAGGGACTAGCGAGGCTGGACCGATTATCAATGGAAAATGGACCGATGATCAATGGTAAAGTATCGCCTGGTCGGATAAATAGCGTTCACTGTCTAATGACCCTCCCTTAGCCACGAGAAAAATTATTAAGTATTCCTGATAAGAGCAAATAGAACGAACAGACTGGCACCCTCGAAACTTTCCGCTGCAAAATTGATTGATATCTATTGTTCCCTACTCTTACCAGGTCCTCTTTCCTTCCTACATCTACATCTACATCTACATACATACTCCGCAGTCCACCATACGGTGCGTGACGGAGGGTACCTCGTACCACAACTAGCATCTTCTCTCCCTGTTCCACTCCCAAACAGAACAAGGGAAAAATGACTTCCTGAATGCCTCTGTACCATCTCTCTTATCTTATCTTTGTGGTCTTTCCGCGAAATATAAGTTGGCGGCAGTAAAATTGTACTGCAGTCAGCCTCAAATGCTGGTTCTCTAAATTTCCTCGGTAGCGATTCACGAAAAGAACGCCTCCTTTCCTCTAGAGACTCCCACCCGAGTTCCTGAAGCATTTCCGAAACACTCGCGTGATGATCAAACCTGCCAGTAACAAATATAGCAGCCCGCCTCCGAATTGCTTCTATGTCCTCCCTCAATCCGACCTGATATGGATCCCAAACGCTCGAGCAGTACTCAAGAATAGGTCGTATTAGTGTTTTATAAGCGGTCTGCTTTACAGATGAACCACATCTTCCCAAAATTTTACCAATGAACCGAAGACGACTGTCCGCCTTCCCCACAACTGCCACTACATGCTTGTCCCACTTCATTTCGCTCTGCAATGTTACGCCCAAATATTTATTCGACGTGACTGTGTCAAGCGCTACACTACTAATGGAGTATTCAAACATTACGGGATTCTTATTCCTATTCATCTGCATTAATTTACATTTATCTATATTTAGAGTTAGCTGCCATTCTTTACACCAATCACAAATCCTGTCCAAGTCATCTTGTATCCTCCTACAGTCACTCAACGACGACACCTTCCCGTACACCACAGCACCATCGGCAAACAGCCGCACATTGCTATCCACCCTATCCAAAAGATCATTTATGTAGATAGAAAACAACAGTGGACCTACCACACTTCCCTGGGGCACTTCAGATGATACCCTCACCTCCGATGAACACTCAACATCGAGGACAACGTACTGGGTTCTATTACTTAAGAAGTCTTCGAGCCACTCACATATCTGGGAACCAACCCCATATGCTCGTACCTTATTTAGGAGTCTACAGTGGGGCACCGAGTCAGTTAAATGATTCAAATGGTTAAATAAATCTGTCCTTTGGTGTTAATTTTGAATATGAAAATTGAAACTGACTTTTTCGTCAAAAATAAAATATTTAGTGCTGCGGAACTTAATTACTGTCTTCTTGGCTGAAAAAGAGTAAATTATTAATTTTGCAGTAACGCGTAGCGTCTCCGGAGTGCCATTGCGGGCACCCAAGGTTAAAGTTCTTCTTAGCAGCTGCCAGCGTAAGGAACAGCTTTTCAAGATCTGCGCCGTAATGTAGCTCCGAAAAATTCTTGACGTTGTTATTGAAGAGGAAGTCAGACGGATACGGTTCTGAACAACTATGATTCTCTGTGTCAATAGGGCAAGTTCAGCAAATTTTAGCTTTTCTCAAAAGAGAATCTGTTCATTCCCAAAGACCGTGTTATTAAACAGGGATCGCACAGTACTACCTAGCATTCAAAGTCCTAAGTCTTCTGCTTGCTTGAACTGTGTGTCGTAATTACTATGAAAGGAAAGATGAGCATTATGCTCACTTCAGAAATGAGAAAAATTTTATCTTTTAAGATAACAATTATTATTTCATAAAAACGTTCTGCTCAGTGCTCAACTATTACAGTATATATTCAGCTTCTTACAAGTTGTGACAAAAAGTAATATTTTCCGATATCTCACAGCAATGGCGGCTGTCGTTTCTTTTTTTTAGCAGAAGAAGTACCCCTCCCTTGAAAATACGCCCTTCCGTAGTCAGGTCTATTATCAGGAAAAAAAAAATCGTTCGTGAAGTCGCGGAATACACAAGTTTTTTAAAATTCACCGAACGCTAACAAGCGAACGATGTTATTTACAATGGTGCGCTCTCGCAGGCGAAAGCTATAATCCAAGAAAGTTTTTCTACTGCTTTTGATTCTTAATGTTCCACAAAACAATTAAAATATAGTCTTGCTCTATCAAATAGACCCTTTTACATTATTTTACTGATAAATAAATAGAATATTCTTATTGGAAAATGTCTTCCGAGCTGTCGCAGCATCCAGTATTTAGATTTATGTCACAGTTTGTATTACCCGTTACGAAGTGATACTATATACGTAAGACCGATGTCAGTTACCAGATAAGTCGTCTTCCAGGCGAAAGGATGTTGAAAAATGTAAAGCTGCCTGACACAAGATAGATGGGGCAGTATTATGCTATGTGTAAGAAATCAATATTTACGACAACGTAACTGGGTTAAAGGGAGTTTGCCATCACATCTTCTTTTCGGTAATGTTTATTCCGACTTTCGGCTATAAAGTATGAGATTAACGTTTTTCATCTAAATACGCAACACAATGGTCCGTTTACAAAAGCTTATGCCCTTCCAAATGTGTCCACAACGTAATATATTTGTGCATGTTTGCGAGGTGCCGGGGTTGAGAAGAGTTTGTACCTCTTTAATTCTGACGAATTTTCCATGAGAACTAGACACGCAATCGACTTTCTCTTTACCTACCACCTAATTAATTATGCCCACAACAGTAATGAAAGGAATTTATGGTGGACCCTGATAGTTTGTAAAATAAGGAGTGCACACTCACAATAATTTAATAAAAATCGTAATCTACTCAGAGAAGAAAAGAGAACTTTATCATAATAAACAACAGGAAATGGGATTCTGCATCTATCTATAAAATGACATGCGGATTAAATGTTACAACGAGATTTATTATAAATCAGAACATAAAGGAACTTGATTGTCGATGCAAACAGTAGGCTAAAGGATAGGATATACTGATCCTATCCTATACTGACCCTATCCTATACTGAACTATTATGAGAATAAGAGTTGGCTCGAGAACAGGGGGATCCTACTCTCAGTGATATAATAGACTGTCGATAATGACTGGAGGTCCTAATGAATCAAATATTACTCCCCCGACTATAATGCAGTATCGCGATTAGTAGTGAGAGCTCAAATGGGATCACGTGGAGAAACAAGCAAGGTGGACTTGTAGCAAAGCGAGCGCGCGTGCTGTTGAGGACTTCGGTATAAAAATGATAGGTCTTACAATGCCTGAGCCACAAAATACTTCACCAGTCCTGAAACATGCAGCTCGTCGTCGGTAGGCAGTGTTCTGATGATGTAGGTGCCGACTTCTGCTGTGCAGCAACTCTGTTTCAACCCGTGGCCTCGAAGGCTGTCCGAGAATTCTAAGTTCTGCTGGCGTGGCCGAAGCAGGGAAACTCCTGGATGCACGAGGATGTACTTCTAGGAAGAGACACAGCAAAGCCGCCTAACCTCGCCCTGTCGGTACAGGTGCGAAAACGCAGAATAAGAATCTGGATCTTGGGTCGCAGAATGAAACTGGAGTATGACTGAAGACATGCTCCTCAGCGATTCCGAAAAAGTGCGGCTAAGTCGCAAGACGAAGGTCAGATCCCGAATGCCATGCGTCCGCGCAACACAGGAGCGAAGTCAACATTACTCACCTAGCCTCTATCCTCTAAAAGCCGCGAATTCGCATTCAGTGCTGATTCCAAAATTGCCCCACACTATCTCGGAACATCACTCGCGCCAATAGTCATCGTTCCTCCAATTTCGTGCAGAGTTTTATGCGTCAACTGGCATTAATTTAAGGTGACCAGTCACGCCTCTGCTATTCAGCTGGGGCCAGTGAACTTGCTATTTGACCGGCTACGAAAACAGCTGGCCTAGAACACCGGCCATCCGGTGCCAGACGGTCGCACCCGGCAAGGCACCGCCCACAAGATTTCTCAAAATCATGAAGGCAATACAGTCAGTCGGCGGCAGCAGTCTTCGTTCCAGACGCGCCAGAACGGTAAACACATAAACTGTGGCGGCACTCAAAAGACTCGCAGGTCGTTTCGCCCTGCATACAATAGGCGAAACTCGACCGAGGTCAGTCGCCCCGCCAGGTGCTCAAGCCCATTGATGTACGACTCTCTCCATTTACGCGGACGTGCAGTCCCCGACGAATACGCACTGTGTCACGTCTTCCAGTAGCCGGCCAGGGTGGCCGAGCGGTTCTAGGCGCTACAGTCTGGAACCGCACGACCGCTACGGTCTCAGGTTCGAATCCTGCCTCGGGCATGGATGTGTGTGATGTCCTTAGGTTAGTTAGGTTTAACTAGTTCTAAGTTCTAGGGGACTAATGACCTCAGCAGTTGAGTCCCATAGTGCTCAGAGCCATTTGAACCATTTTTTGAACCACAATAGGCGAAACTCGACCGAGGTCAGTCGCCCCGCCAGGTGCTCAAGCCCATTGATGTACGACTCTCTCCATTTACGCGGACGTGCAGTCCCCGACGAATACGCACTGTGTCACGTCTTCCAGTAGCCGGCCAGGGTGGCCGAGCGGTTCTAGGCGCTACAGTCTGGAACCGCACGACCGCTACGGTCTGAGGTTCGAATCCTGCCTCGGGCGTGGATGTGTGTGATGTCCTTAGGTTAGTTAGGTTTAACTAGTTCTAAGTTCTAGGGGTCTAATGACCTCAGCAGTTGAGTCCCATAGTGCTCAGAGCCATTTGAACCATTTTTTGAACCACAATAGGCGAAACTCGACCGAGGTCAGTCGCCCCGCCAGGTGCTCAAGCCCATTGATGTACGACTCTCTCCATTTACGCGGACGTGCAGTCCCCGACGAATACGCACTGTGTCACGTCTTCCAGTAGCCGGCCAGGGTGGCCGAGTGGTTCTAGGCGCTACAGTCTGGAACCGCACGACCGCTACGGTCTCAGGTTCGAATCCTGCCTCGGGCATGGATGTGTGTGATGTCCTTAGGTTAGTTAGGTTTAACTAGTTCTAAGTTCTAGGGGTCTAATGACCTCAGCAGTTGAGTCCCATAGTGCTCAGAGCCATTTGAACCATTTTTTGAACCACAATAGGCGAAACTCGACCGAGGTCAGTCGCCCCGCCAGGTGCTCAAGCCCATTGATGTACGACTCTCTCCATTTACGCGGACGTGCAGTCCCCGACGAATACGCACTGTGTCACGTCTTCCAGTAGCCGGCCGGGGTGGCCGAGCGGTTCTAGGCGCTACAGTCTGGAACCGCACGACCGCTACGGTCTCAGGTTCGAATCCTGCCTCGGGCATGGATGTGTGTGATGTCCTTAGGTTAGTTAGGTTTAACTAGTTCTAAGTTCTAGGGGACTAATGACCTCAGCAGTTGAGTCCCATAGTGCTCAGAGCCATTTGAACCATTTTTTGAACCACAATAGGCGAAACTCGACTGAGGTCAGTCGCCCCGCCAGGTGCTCAAGCCCATTGATGTACGACTCTCTCCATTTACGCGGACGTGCAATCCCCGACGAATACGCACTGTGTCACGTCTTCCAGTAGCCGGCCAGGGTGGCCGAGCGGTTCTAGGCGCTACAGTCTGGAACCGCACGACCGCTACGGTCTGAGGTTCGAATCCTGCCTCGGGCGTGGATGTGTGTGATGTCCTTAGGTTAGTTAGGTTTAAGTAGTTCTAAGTTCTAGGGGACTGATGACCTCAGTAGTTAAGTCCCATAGTGCTCAGAGCCATTTGAACCATTTTTGAACGTCCTCCGGTGCTCGCCTCGCAACAGGCCACCCAGGGAAGTAACAGAAAAAACTAAAAGCAAGACCACATACAGTTCCCAACATGCATAGCAATCAAGCGAAAAAGTAATTTGAGGTCGCGGTACAAATACTCTCATCAGAATAATCTTATTCGGCGCGTTCCTACCGTGAAATGAAATGAAACATTAATAAAGTTGATGAAAACGCGAGGCGACATGCAAAAAAAGGCAAGTAACTTCTCATGTTTCTTTGTGACAATGCCGTGCTACGAAAACTTGTTATCCTACAAATTTCACTTTATAACGACATACACTACTGGCCATTAAAATTGCTACTCCAAGAAGTAATGCAGATCATAAACGGGTATTCATTGGACAAACATATTATATTAGAATTGACATGTGATTACATTTTCACGCAATTTGGGTGCATAGATCCTGAGAAATCAGTACCCAGAACAACCACCTCTGGCCGTAATAACGGCGTTGATACGCCTGGGTATTGAGTCAAACAGAGCTTGGATGGCGTGTACAGGTACACCTGCCCATGCAGATTCATCACGATACCACAGTTCATCAAGAGTAGTGACTGGCGTATTGTGACGAGCCAGTTGCTCGGCCACTATTGACCAGACGTTTTCATTTGGTGAGAAATCTGGAGAATGTACTGGCCAGGGCAGCAGTCGAACATTTTCTGTACTCAGAAAGGCCCGTACAAGACCTGTAACATGCTGTCGTGCACTATACCGCTGAAATGTAGGGTTTCGCATGGAGCGAATGAAGGATAGAGCCACGGGTCGTAACACATCTGAAATGTAACGTCCACTGTTCAAAGTGCCGTCAATGCGAACAAGAGGTGACCGAGATGTGTAACCAATGGCACCCCATACGATCACGCCGAGTGATACGCCACTATGGCGATGACGAATACACGCTTCCAATGTGCGTTCACCGCGATGTCGCCAACCACGGATGCGACTATAATGATGCTGTAAGCAGAACCTGGATTCATCTGAAAAAATGACGTTTTGCCATTCGTGCACCCAGTTTCGTCGTTGAGTACACTATCGCAGGCGCTCCTGTCTGTGATGTAGCGTCAAGGGTAACGCAGCCATGGTCTCCGAGCTGCTGCAAAAGTCGCCATGGTTGTTAATTTGCAAACGCCCCATCTTCTGAGTCAGGGATCGAGACGTGGCTGCACGATCCGTTACAGCCATGCGGATGAGATGCCTGTCATCTCGACTGCTAGTGATACGAGGCCGTTGGGATCCAGCACGGCGTTCCATATTACCCTCCTGAACCCAACGATTCCATATTCTGCTAACAGTCATTGGATCTCGACCAACGCGAGCATCAATGTCGCGATGCGATAAACCGCAATCGCGATAGGGTACAACCCGACCTAAATCAAAGTCGGAAATGTGATCGCACGTATTTCTCCCCCTCACACGAGGCATCACAACAACGTTTCACCAGCCAACGCCGGTCAACTGCTGTTTGTGTATGAGAAATCGGTTGGAAACTTTCCTCATGTCAGCACGTTGTAGGTGTCGCCACCGGCGCCAACCTTGTGTGAATGCTCTGAAAAGCTAATCATTTGCATATCACAGCATCTTCTCTCTGTCGGTTAAATTGCGCGTCTGTAGCACGTCATCTTCGTGGTGTAGCGATTTTAATGGCCAGTAGTGTAGATTCAGAATAGAGTAAGTGACTACGTAAAATGTAATCTTGTTTTTATTTTGCCTTTACATCTTTCATGAATAGTAACATGTTTGGATGCTTATTTTCCAAATTCAATGTATCTAATGATAAATACAGCTCCATGATTCATTAAACTAAGAATCATCATTATATTTCAAGAACACACCTAACCTCTTCAGAAACAAACATGTTGGTGTAAAAACAAAATATTAACAAACCTTGTGACGTGGCATATCTTGAAAACTTTAGAATTTATTTTTGTAAATATTTTGTTTGCAATTTTGCAGTCATGAAAAATGTTATTTCACTTAAATTTGTATCGTTCCTAAAGTTTGAGATTGTGCAACTCAATAATGTGAAGCACAGGAATTTAAGGAACATTTGCAAAGCAATATACGCAAATATATTAGTAAGAATGAATAAAAATCAAGATACGCTCGTAGGATTTGTCGACCTGGAAGATGCATACGACACTGTAAAATGGCGCAATATTTTCTAAAGTCTGAGAAAAATAGGGTAAGCTGTAGGGAAAGATGGGTAACATACAATATGTACAAAACCAACAGGGAACAATAAGAGTGGAAAACCAAGAACGGATTACAAAGTGTGTAGGACTGGGATGTTGTCTTTCGGCAATACTGTTCAACCTATACAATGAAGGAGCAATAATGAAAATAAAGAAAATATACAAGAGTGAAATTAAAACTCGAGGTGAAAGAGTAATAATGCTATCATTTGGTTATGACATTGCTATCCTAAGTGAAAGTGAAGAATAATTACAGGATCTGTTGAATGGAATGAACAGCCTAATTGGTACATAATGTGGATTGAGAGTAAATCGAAGAAAGTAATGAGAAGCAGCAGAAATCAGAGAAGCGAAATAGTTAAAATCAGGATGGGTGATCACGAAGTAGATGAAGTTACGGAAAAGTAACCCATGGCGGATAGAGCAAGGAGGAGATCAAAACCAGACTGCAGTGGATAACGGGGCACACTTGGCCAAAAGAAGTCAGCTAGTATCTAATATAGGCCTTAATTTGAGGAAGAAATTCCTGAGGCTGTACATTTGGAGCACAGAACCGTATGGCAGTGAAACATGGACTGAGCGAAAACCGGAGCAGAAAGAATCAAAGCATTTGAGACGTGGTGCTACAGAAGAATGCTGAAGTTAGATGGACTGATAAGGTAAGGAATGAGGAGGTTTTCCGAAGAATCCACAAGGAAAGTAATGAATGGAAAACACTGACGAGGAGAAGGGACAGTTGGCCGGCCAGTGTGGCGGAGCGGTTCTGGGCGCTGCAGTCTGGAACCGCGCGACCGCTACGACCGCAGGTTCGAATCCTGCCTCGGGCATGGATGTGTGTGATGTCTTTAGGTTAGTTAGGTTTAAGTACTTCTAAGTTCTAAGGGACTGATGACCTCAAAAGTTAAGTCCCATAGTGCTCAGAGACATTTGAACCATTTTTTAGAAGGGACAGTCTCGTAGGACATCCGTTAAGAAACCAAAAACTAACTTCCATGGTACTAGAGGCAACTATAGATGGTAAAAACTCCAGAGGTAAAACAGAGGTTGGAATACAGTCAGAAAACAACTGAGGATGCACTTTTTGTCAGCTCTCTCAGTGTCGGTCAATCAGGCTTCTTCCTGTAAGAACTTGTACTGCGAATATAGGATGTCTTTAATGTTGAAAAAGTTCTACACAAATGTCTCTCCTGTGAGTATAAACCGTATGTTGTGAATTTGTGAAGAAAATCTTCAGGTAAACAAAACGTTTGATAAAAAATCGTTGAAATAAAATGTCATATTTAAACCAAGAAAAAGAAGTTCAGACTCTTATAACACAAAGCCCGTATGAACCTTAATATGGTGAAGATTGTTATCTGTAACTTTCCTCAAGACACTGACGCCGAATGAAGATAAGTACTAATATAATATCTTCTCATGCAACATTAACTAGTGAATGCAGTATTAATGATACTAAAAGTGCATGCATGAAGTTCTAGTAGTCTAACCAAGAGGGGGTGATTACACAGGGTGAATCACCTAAAACTTGCACTGCAGATATTGCGGGAGTGGAAAGTGCTATTGGTGTCCGGGTTCGTATTATCAGAAAATCAACAGACTGTAATAAAAGTTACACAGCGTATTTTTGTGCAGACATGCACCCTTTTAAGGGGAAAAACGGCTACTGACATTAACAAATTAAAAATAGGGTAAATTGCAATGTTATTGAAGTTTTAGTAGTCTTACCAAGAGGGGGTGATTACACAGGGTGAATCACCTAAAACTTGCACTGCAGATATTGCGGGAGTGGAAAGTGCTATTGGTGTCCGGGTTCGTATTATCAGAAAATCAACAGACTGTAATAAAAGTTAGACAGCGTATTTTTGTGAAGACATGCACCCTTTTAAGGGGAAAAACGGCTACTGACATTAACAAATTAAAAATAGGGTAAATTACAATGTTAGTGGCGTTTGTTGCAGGCTTCTAGTGCAAGTCCTTTACGAGATATCCTAGTTTGGAAAGATCCCACACCGGTACTTGTACAATACCTGTGGTAGCACACACTAAAGAACAACACAAGTACGTGCATATTTATGTGGATTCTGACCAGTAATTAGACAATAGTGCATGTTTCGGCAGTTTACCTGGCCGTGATTGGTAAATGCGGCTTCATCACTAAACAAGATTCATGATACATCTGGAGTATCTTGTCTTAATGTCCGTGTACACAAGTTAACACGGTTGTCATAATCATTTTCATGCAGCTCTTGGTGGAGAGAGGAATGACAGGGATGGAACTTATGTCGATTGAGAATGCATAGGGTACTTGCCTGACCCATGCCACTTCCTCGTGCGATTGTGCGGGAGCTAACGTGCGAACCAACTCCAACAGCAGCGACAACATTGAATTCCTCTTCTTCTGTCGTCACTTGTTTCCTTCTATACGAAGCCTATTGTGAACTTAGCGTCACAACAATCGCAGCTGGAAGAAAGGGAAGTTTCTATAGGTAACTACACTCCTGGAAATGGAAATAAGAACATATTGACACCGGTGTGTCAGACCCACCATACTTGCTCCGGACACTGCGAGAGGGCTGTACAAGCAATGATCACACGCACGGCACAGCGGACACACCAGGAACCGCGGTGTTGGCCGTCGAATGACGCTAGCTGCGCAGCATTTGTGCACCGCCGCCGTCAGTATCAGCCAGTTTGCCGTGGCATACGGAGCTCCATCGCAGTCTTTAACACTGGTAGCATGCCGCGACAGCGTGGACGTGAACCGTATGTGCAGTTGACGGACTTTGAGCGAGGGCGTATAGTGGGCATGCGGGAGGCCGGGTGGACGTACCGCCGAATTGCTCAACACGTGGGGCGTGAGGTCTCCACAGTACATCGATGTTGTCGCCAGTGGTCGGCGGAAGGTGCACGTGCCCGTCGACCTGGGACCGGACCGCAGCGACGCACGGATGCACGCCAAGACCGTAGGATCCTACGCAGTGCCGTAGGGGACCGCACCGCCACTTCCCAGCAAATTAGGGACACTGTTGCTCCTGGGGTATCGGCGAGGACCATTCGCAACCGTCTCCATGAAGCTGGGCTACGGTCCCGCACACCGTTAGGCCGTCTTCCGCTCACGCCCCAACATCGTGCAGCCCGCCTCCAGTGGTGTCGCGACAGGCGTGAATGGAGGGACGAATGGAGACGTGTCGTCTTCAGCGATGAGAGTCGTTTCTGCCTTGGTGCCAATGATGGTCGTATGCGTGTTTGGCGCCGTGCAGGTGAGCGCCACAATCAGGACTGCATACGACCGAGGCACACAGGGCCAACACCCGGCATCATGGTGTGGGGAGCGATCTCCTACACTGGCCGTACACCACTGGTGATCGTCAAGGGGACACTGAATAGTGCACGGTACATCCAAACCGTCATCGAACCCATCGTTCTACCATTCCTAGACCGGCAAGGGAACTTGCTGTGCCAACAGGACAATGCACGTCCGCATGTATCCCGTGCCACCCAACGTGCTCTAGAAGGTGTAAGTCAACTACCCTGGCCAGCAAGATCTCCGGAAATGTCCCCCATTGAGCATGTTTGGGTCTGGATGAAGCGTCGTCTCACGCGGTCTGCACGTCCAGCACGAACGCTGGTCCAACTGAGGCGCCAGGTGGAAATGGCATGGCAAGCCGTTCCACAGGACTACATCCAGCATCTCTACGATCATCTCCATGGGAGAATAGCAGCCTGCATTGCTGCGAAAGGTGGGTATACACTGTACTAGTGCCGACATTGTGCATGCTCTGTTGCCTGTGTCTATGTGCCTGTGGTTCTGTCAGTGTGATCATGTGATGTATCTGACCCCAGGAATGTGTCAATAAAGTTTCCCCTTCCTGGGACAATGAATTCACGGTGTTCTTATTTCAATTTCCAGGAGTGTATATATAATACACTGATTATTTTAACAGATTAGCATTCATTATGGAAATGATTAGAGATGTATCAGTTGAGTAATAAAAATATGTAAGTTGCGGATACAATAAACGTCTAATGGGGAAGACATCGTTTTTTGGAAGGAACGAATAATTTGAACTTCAATTACTATTTGGCAGAAGCTGTAAATCCACTATTAAATCGGAACTGACTGCAAAAATTTTGAGTTTTGGTGATGAAATAAAATGAAACCATTAAAATGAGTGTATAATAGAGATAACTACAGTAATAAAAAATAATAAATTTTTATAACAACGGTAAGTAAGTATGGAAGGCGACTTCGTCTTATCGGCATAATTTTGGGAAAGTATGATTCACCTGTACGGGAGTTCGCGAACAGAACACTGGTGGGACCCATTCTTGAATACTGGCCGGGGGCTTGGGATCCTCAGCCTCATCGTATGAAGGAAGACATCGAAGCAATTCAGAGGCGGGCAGCTAGATTTGTTACCGGTAGCTTCGATCAGCATACTAGTATTACGGAGGTGCTCCGTAAAATCAAATGAGAATCGCCGGAAGGAAGACGTCGTTCTTTTCGCGTAACGCTGTTGAGAAAATTTAGGGAATCGGCATTTGAAGCTGAAAGCAGGACGAATGTACTGCCGGCAATTTAGCATAAGAACCACGAAGATACTATAAGAGAAGTCACGACTCGTACAGAGGCATACAGACAATCTAATATTGCAGTGCCTGTGTCGTTCGGATTTGCGATGAAATGTTTCTTCGGATATACGTGCATTTCCGAAGGAACAGCCACTTCGGGGATTACAGCTGTTATTAAACACATGAAATGTATTCACATTTACGAATACGGGCAACCATCACATTCATAATGGCTCTACAGTATCGTATTTATTCGCCAACACCGGGCAGTAGACTTTCAATTAAACTGTATTCCCTTTACGGGAATATGAGTAATGAATGTACAAGTGCAGGTTGTAGACCCATGGTTGACGATGGTCTGGCCGTGGACCATGCTCGCATAGCCTATTTGTAAGGTTGTAAGGTGACCGTTCGCGATAACCGGGAAATCCGGGTTCGTGTACAGGTCCAGTACAGACTTTCATTGTCGTCATTCCATTATACAACTGATAGTAATGCATATTCGCAACTCCGAATACATTTCATCTATATAGACAATTGTTTTCCCCTTCACTCTATTTGCGAGCGGAACAGGAAAGAAAATGACTAATAGCGGTACAAGACACCCTCCGTCATGCTCCGGAGGGCTTGAGGAGTATGTATGTGGATGTAGAATAAGACAACAGTACCAGAAGTTAAGACATATTGTATGAAGTATGCTACATATGACACCACCAGCACAAAATAACTGTTAACGTTACACTACGCAAAATAATAACAATAATAGTAATAATAATAATAAAACTGAAGGTAGCACACAAGATCTGAAATATACACTCCTGGAAATTGAAATAAGAACACCGTGAATTCATTGTCCCAGGAAGGGGAAACTTTATTGACACATTCCTGGGGTCAGATACATCACATGATCACACTGACAGAACCACAGGCACATAGACACAGGCAACAGAGCATGCACAATGTCGGCACTAGTACAGTGTATATCCACCTTTCGCAGCAATGCAGGCTGCTATTCTCCCATGGAGACGATCGTAGAGATGCTGGATGTAGTCCTGTGGAACGGCTTGCCATGCCATTTCCACCTAGCGCCTCAGTTGGACCAGCGTTCGTGCTGGACGTACAGACCGCGTGAGACGACGCTTCATCCAGTCCCAAACATGCTCAATGGGGGACAGATCCGGAGATCTTGCTGGCCAGGGTAGTTGACTTACACCTTCTAGAGCACGTTGGGTGGCACGGGATACATGCCGACGTGCATTGTCCTGTTGGAACAGCAAGTTCCCTTGCCGGTCTAGGAATGGTAGAACGGTGGGTTCGATGACGGTTTGGATGTACCGTGCACTATTCAGTGTCCCCTCGACGATCACCAGTGGTGTACGGCCAGTGTAGGAGATCGCTCCCCACACCATGATGCCGGGTGTTGGCCCTGTGTGCCTCGGTCGTGTGCAGTCCTGATTGTGGCGCTCACCTGCACGGCGCCAAACACGCATACGACCATCATTGGCACCAAGGCAGAAGCGACTCTCATCGCTGAAGACGACACGTCTCCATTCGTCCCTCCATTCACGCCTGTCGCGACACCACTGGAGGCGGGCTGCACGATGTTGGGGCATGAGCGGAAGACGGCCTAACGGTGTGCGGGACCGTAGCCCAGCTTCATGGAGACGGTTGCGAATGGTCCTCGCCGATACCCCAGGAGCAACAGTGTCCCTAATTTGCTGGGAAGTGGCGGTGCGGTCCCCTACGGCACTGCGTAGGATCCTACGGTCTTGGCGTGCATCCGTGCGTCGCTGCGGTCCGGTCCCAGGTCGACGGGCACGTGCACCTTCCGCCGACCACTGGCGACAACATCGATGTACTGTGGAGACCTCACGCCCCACGTGTTGAGCAATTCGGCGGTACGTCCACCCGGCCTCCCGCATGCCCACTATACGCCCTCGCTCAAAGTCCGTCAACTGCACATACGGTTCACGTCCACGCTGTCGCGGCATGCTACCAGTGTTAAAGACTGCGAAGGAGCTCCGTATGCCACGGCAAACTGGCTGACACTGACGGCGGCGGTGCACAAATGCTGCGCAGCTAGCGCCATTCGACGGCCAACACCGCGGTTCCTGGTGTGTCCGCTGTGCCGTGCGTGTGATCATTGCTTGTACAGCCCTCTCGCAGTGTCCGGAGCAAGTATGGTTGGTCTGACACACCGGTGTCAATGTGTTCCTTTTTCCATTTCCAGGAGTGTATATGCGTGAAGGAAAGTAAATGAATTGTATCTCGCATTGGGATAAATTTTCTCGTTTCTCTTTCCAAGCTCAGAAACTAAGAAGAGTGGTGTTATCACAAGATGAACATAAGGGGGCGGTAGCGATCGTGTTCAGAACTACTGCACAGTACAGCTCCGTGATCGGTGGAGGTTTAGACGTCGAATTTGGCGACTAGTAGAGCTGGTGCAGTCTTTATATTACTTTGGCTCTCTGCTCGTTGCGCTGTCAGAGCCAAGTCAGACATTTATCGACCGAGACACCCAGCTACTTGGCCGTGCTTTCGCCGTGGAAGGCGCCAGCCAGAATGTCCATGTGACGCAAGTCCACGGGAACCTGACATTTCGTCGAGACGATTGCTTGGACCACCTCTTCATTTGGAGGCTGAAAGCCTGCCGTGCCTATTGAAACTAAATCTGAGCACTCAGGCGTATATTATGAAACGGGTGTCTGCTCTGAAATACTGGTTGGTTATAATTAAGTTGACGGTGTTCCGAGTGTTGCAGTGCGGGTTGTGTACATCGCACGGCGCTGAAACATCGTAGGTGTGTTCCGTAATCGATGCACTTGCGCAGTATGCTGAAAAATAAAATAGTTCTACTTTCTGCCAGTAAGAGAACATATGGCGCTGTAAGAAGTCAAAATGTGGTACGGTTGCAGGAAATGGGGAGGCACCACCAAACACATGATAATGATGCTTTTGGCACGTTTATTAGAATATGGTCACAAGTTAGAGCATGTGTCCAATATCGTCTTCAGACCCAGTGACTGCATTCGTAACAAGGTATGGTCGACAGTTGCTCGCAGCATATCCGATGTAATCAGAGTGACATGTCGTTGTGTGCTATTCTTCACATCAGGAAGGTCCCGATACATGCCTGATAGACATGATCTTTTAGTCACATCAAATGAATTCAAAAATGCGAATAAGGACTACCACAGCTCTAAGGCCACACATCTTGAATGAGATCATTGCCGACGGTTTCTCGAAGCACGTCTTTCACCTGGCTACCTACATTTGGTGTCGCTCCATATTGCTTGAAAATAGTGGAGTGCAAGCAAAGCTGGAATCATGTGTTGCGCATGCAGGTTCTTATAATGTGCACACCTCACTTTGCACCTAACAGGCCCATGATGTGCCATCTCCTCGAAGAAAAATGGACCGAGAATGTAAGAGCTTGTGAAACCACACCACACTGACACACAAGCTGAGTGCAGTGGATGTTCCTGCACAACATGCGGTGGTGTAGAACTTGACTTGCGACAGTTCTGTGCATTTACGGAACTGTGCGGAGTAAAATGTGCCTCGTCAGGTCAAGGAATATTCGCTGTCCAGATGTCATTTATATCCACTCGTGCCAAAAAACAAAAAACGAGGGGCAAAATCTTGGCTTTGTAGCCTATCTTGGTGTCTGATTTGGTGCACATTCTAAATCTCGTAGGGATATCAGTGTAAAATGCGCTGCAAAATCTTTTGAATTGTTGACCAGGGGACAGACAATTCCTGTGACACAGGTCGAGCTCTGTCTCCAGAATTAGAGGCATGTGCCGCACGATTGACTATTGCTACAGCACCTTCCTCAGCAACTGCCATGGGAATGGACCGCCATCCACCCCCTGCTGCACCATCTAGTTTACATGTTTCTTCAGATTTCTTGGTCATATTCTTCAGCCCATTTTTTTGACGTGGGGCCTCTTCGCAGCTGTTGTTGTCAGCACTATTCCCGCGATGCACCGTTGCTTCAAAAATGGTTCAAATGGCTCTGAGCACTATGGGACTTAACATCTTAGGTCATCAGTCCCCTAGAACTTAGAACTACTTAAACCTAACTAACCTAAGGACATGACACACATCCATGCCCGTGGCAGGATTCGAACCTGCGACCGTAGCGGTCGCGCGGATCCAGACTGAAGCGCCTAGAACCGCTCGGCCACACTGGCCGGCGCAGCGTTGCTATTGCTGCCGTTCTGGTAAAACAACTTTTTCAGCAGTGCACGGTCTTTCTTCTCAATAGCCGTTGCGTTTCGTACGGAAAACGTTAACCTGATTAATTCTTTGCTCCAACAGTCACTTCACGAAAGAAGTCAACATGCGTCGCCAAGCGACAAACAGCATACTGACGTCGAAACACGAAAAACTTCACGTTCTGATTGTTTACAGCGCCATATTTTCACCTGGTAGCAGAATGTGAAACTTATTTTATTCGGCATACTCCACGAGCGCACCGATTAATGAACATACCAGTGATGTTTCAGCATTCTGTGATGTATATATGCCGCACCGCAGCAGTTGGAACACCGTCAGGTTAATTATAAACATCTGGTATACCCCTGAACACTGAATGTGACCCATTAACGACGCAACGTGAGTAGTACGAGGGCAGTTCAATAAGTAATGCAACACATTTTTTTTCTCGGCCAATTTTGGTTGAAAAAACCGGAAATTTCTTGTGGAATATTTTCAAACATTCCCGCTTCGACTCGTATAGTTTCATTGACTTCCGACAGGTGGCAGCGCTGTACGGAGCTGTTAAAATGGCGTCTGTAACGGATGTGCGTTGCAAACAACGGGCAGTGATCGAGTTTCTTTTGGCGGAAAACCAGGGCATCTCAGATATTCATAGGCGCTTGCAGAATGTCTACGGTGATCTGGCAGTGGACAAAAGCACGGTGAGTCGTTGGGCAAAGCGTGTGTCATCATCGCCGCAAGGTCAAGCAAGACTGTCTGATCTCCCGCGTGCGGGCCGGCCGTGCACAGCTGTGACTCCTGCAATGGCGGAGCGTGCGAACATACTCGTTCGAGATGATCGACGGATCGCCATCAAACAACTCAGTGCTCAACTTGACATCTCTGTTGGTAGTGCTGTCACAATTGTTCACCAGTTGGGATATTCAAAGGTTTGTTCCCGCTGGGTCCCTCGTTGTCTAACCGAACACCATAAAGAGCAAAGGAGAACCATCTGTGCGGAATTGCTTGCTCGTCATGTGGCTGAGGGTGACAATTTCTTGTCAAAGATTGTTACAGGCGATGAAACATGGGTTCATCACTTCGAACCTGAAACAAAACGGCAATCAATGGAGTGGCGCCACACCCACTCCCCTACCAAGAAAAAGTTTAAAGCCATACCCTCAGCCGGTAAAGTCAAGGTTACAGTCTTCTGGGACGCTGAAGGGGTTATTCTGTTCGATGTCCTTCCCCATGGTCAAACGATCAACTCTGAAGTGTATTGTGCTACTCTTCAGAAATTGAAGAAACGACTTCAGCTTGTTCGTAGGCACAAAAATCTGAACGAACTTCTCCTTCTTCATGACAACGCAAGACCTCACACAAGTCTTCGCACCCGAGAGGAGCTCACAAAACTTCAGTGGACTGTTCTTCCTCATGCACCCTACAGCCTCGATCTCGCACCGTCGGATTTCCATATGTTTGGCCCAATGAAGGACGCAATCCGTGGGAGGCACTACGCGGATGATGAAGAAGTTATTGATGCAGTACGACGTTGACTCCGACATCGACCAGTGGAATGGTACCGTGCAGGCATACAGGCCCTCATTTCAAGGTGGCGTAAGGCCGTAGCATTGAATGGAGATTACGTTGAAAAATAGTGTTGTGTAGCTAAAAGATTGGGGAATAACCTGGTGTATTTCAATGCTGAATAAAACAACCCCTGTTTCAGAAAAAAAAGTGTTGCATTACTTATTGAACTGTCCTCGTATTATCAAATTTTGGAGATGGCAAAACTTTCGCAAAGAACAAGGAAAGGAAGGTTTGCTCGAAAGTAACATAAGCGAAATTAACATTACAGCGCTGTATTACATTAGAACATCGTATTACACTGCCTTGAACTGTAATATATTGTGCCTCATAAACTTAATTTGTGCAAGACAAACGTGTTTGTCATTTGTGACCTACACTGCCTAATAACCAGAAGCGCTGTGGGCCTACACTGATGAGCCAAAATAGTTATGACCACCTACTTAACAGCTTGTTTGTCCATCTTTGGAACGAAGTGCATCACTGATTCTGCACATCAGGAATCTGACAGTTTTTTGGTTCGTTTGTGGAGGTTTGTGGTGTTAGACGTCTATGTAATTCGTGTAAATAACGGGCCGCTAGGATTTACATCAGGCGAATGTGGTCGCCGAGACATCAACGTGAATTCACTATAATGCTCCTGAAACCACTGTGGCACGTTTCAGACACGGACAATTACACTGCTAAAAGATGACACCGCCGTCAGGGAAGAAATTAAGCATGAAGGGATACAGGTGGTTCGCAAGTGTCAGTATGTCTTCGATTACTACCACAGGTCCCAGGAGAATGTCTCCCAAGGCATAATAATGTTCGCACTGGCCTGCGCCCGTGGTGCGCTGCACGTTTCGAGCCACCGTTCACCTCAGTGATGGAGTTTGTGGAGACGACCATCGACCTAGCGTAGCAAAAATGTGATTCACCCAGAGAGCCGACACGTTTCCATTGATCGATAGTCGAATCCTGATGGCCCCGTGCCCACTGAAATCGTAACTGACACTGTCGTTGTGTCAACATGTGAACACGTAGGGGTCCTCCGCTGTGGAGCTCCATGTTAAACAATGCACCATGAACGGTGTGCTCCGAAACCCATGTGCGTGTACCAGAAGATGTGGCACAGATCACCATCTATCCTACTTTAGACAAGCCTCCGAAGCCCACGTTCTGTGAAGAGTCGTGGACGTCAATCTATTTAGCACCTCGTGGTAGTTTCACTGTCCTTCTATCCGTTTCTGCAGATGCTCATGACAGTAGCACGTGAACATTCGACCAGCTTCGCCGCTTAGGAGGTAATCGCTCATAAGCTCTGCGTAATAACAATCCCCCCTTGTCAAAGTCGCTTAACTCCATTGTAGAGGACAAGGGGTTATTTTTAGGAAATACGGTGCGAAATTGTGATTTAGTGTGTTTCAGTGCACGATGCGCCAGCCTCACGCCAAACGGCGGACGAAGGCCGGCCAGCGCGTAATGCAGGTGACACAGTATTGCAACGAGCGTCGTTATGTGTGTACGTGCACAGTAGCCATCAACCACCAGAACGCAGCATTAGCAGAATTACGCAGGCGCGGGCCGCGTGTGGCGCGATTGCGTTAGCCAACTCATCGAGAACCTTCTAATAAACACGTCGCCGGGTAATGGGCGGATTCACCAGCGGCCTGCACTATTTAAGGGCATCAGAGGTGGGCGTCAGCATTCGGTTCGACCGATTGGGCGTTCGGTCGCTGTACGTCGTCGTCATCAGTGACATTGTCCCAGAGGACCGGCCGGCGGAGGGCGCTGCCCGCTGCTGCACCGGCGACTCCCGTCGTCGTCACGAGCCGCCGCGTCTGCGAGCTGGGCTGCGCCTCGTGCTGCTAACCTCCCACTGCCTGTGCAGCCGCTGACCGAGAGCGGCGTCGCGTACCCCGCACCGTGTGCATCAGCTCGTCTCCACCACGACACGAGCGGTGGGGCTGAGCTACCGGAAAAAGGAATTGGGAGAACCAACAATAAAGAGGAAGATTGCTAAAAACAGCCACCTTCTTCTACCCAGCCACACTTACAACCCCGACCACGTCATCCGCTCCGGTCGTCCTATTACACAATGGATTTCCCCATGAGCCGCTCATATCTTCGCTAGGGTGATCCCTCGTCCGTGTCCGCTTCACTTACATACTTTTGTTGCGTCGTCACGTGCCCTCAATCAGGGGGCACCCAACATCGCATGCTTCTCATTTAAATATCGTATCCCCTAAACAGATTGTAATATAAGTGAATACAACACGTTTTTACAAGGGTGAGTCAAATGAAAACCTTAAATTTGTAATAACAAATCGAAATTTCGCGCCGTTATCCTGTAAGTTGGTAAGCGTGCTACAAACAGCGTGCAGAATGGCCTGTAGGTGGCAGCATAGTGCAGATGCACACATACCGTCGCAGTATCGGTATAAAGATGGCCGCCCGACTTGCGACTTGCACCAGGGAAGAACAGAGATCTGTTATTCGGTTTTTGCGTAGTGAACGTGTGAAACCTATTGAAATTCATCGACGAATGAAGGTTCAGTACGGTGATGCATGTTTGTCACAGCAGCAACTCTACTAATGGAGTAGTAAGTTCGCAAATGGTGTGACTTCAGTGGAAGATGCTCCTCGTCCAGGTCAGGCACAACGAGTTGTGACTCCACAGAACATTGCAGCAGTTGAAGCCATAGTGAAGGAAAACAGCCGAGTGACACTGAATGACTCTGCAGCATGTTTACAGATTAGTCATGGGTCAGCACACCACATTGTGCATGATGTGCTCCAGTTTCAAAAAGTGTCTGCAAGATGGGTGCCACAGCAGCTGACTCCTGAAATGAGAGAACGACGTGTTGATGCTTGTGAAGAACTACTTCGGCGCTTTAAACGAGGTGATGGCTTCCTTGCAAAAATCGTTACTGGGGACGAAACCTGAGTTCACTTCCACCAACCGGAAATGAAGAGAGCCAGCAAGGAATGGCGCCATTTCTCATCACCAAAACCAAAGAACTTTCCAACAAAACCATCAGCAGGGAAGGTTATGCTCCCTCTCTTTTGGAACGAAAAAGGCGTCATTTTGGAGCATTACATGCCTAGAGGTACCACTGTCACCAGTGCATCATACACAGATCTCCTAAAAAATCATCTGCGGCCTGCAATCAAATCAAAGCGACGTGTATCGCTGTCCACAGGTGTCCTTTTGCAACACGACAATGCAAGGCCCCACACTGCCCGTACAACAGTTACAAGAATCACAGATCTGCATTTTGAGTGTCTTCCTCATCCATCATACTCACCAGACCTTGCCCCCAAGTGATTTCCATATCTTTGGACCACTCAAAGACGCAATAGGAGGAAAGAAGTTCCGTTCTGATGAAGAGGTACGCCACGTGGTGCATGAGTGATTGCGCAGACTACCAAAAGAATTTTTTTCTAAAGGAATTTATACACTTTGTAACCGCAGGAGGGCTTGCATTAAGCATGGGGGAGATTATGTTGAAAAGTGATACAGGTTTGTACCATTTCTGCACAATAATAATAATATTTAAAAAAATATTTAAGGTTTTCATTTGACTCACCCTCGTATGAAGCAAAACTTAAGTATTCACACCTGGAGGTATGGTGGAAATGATGGAATTCGGAAACAAAGGAAGAGGTCCAACATAAGACATTCACGAAGACCAGATATATAATAAATGTAGTGTAACGTTGGAAGAAGCAGTATGCGTAAGGCTACTGATCATATGACCCGTGTGGCGCTTTGATATCAACTCGAAAGCGCGATTTAATTCCTCTCTCTCTCTCTCTCTCTCTGCAGCCAAGCAACCCTCTCCTTCGCTTCCCGGCGGAGGGACATGCTCGCTCTCCACCGCTTCGACTTAACGGCGTTGATCGTAAGATCGCTCTCAGTCGTTCACCACCGATAACGGCAGGATGGCCAACCGAGGAGAAGTGCCGTCAGTCATCTGCCACGTGGTCGCTATGAGCATTGTCTGTAGTTGAATTTGACTTTGAGCGGCTGCGTGAGTCTCTCTACGAGAATTCTTGCGACTTACATGCCCGAGAAGCACGTCAGTCGGATTTGGTGGAAGACGGCCTTGAAAATTTGTCTGCTATTTGTGTCTACAGAATTCATAAGCAAAGTGGTATCAGTAAGCTGTAGTCATCAGCGCTTTTTGGACTATTCTGGTGAGCACTTTTAGAGTGCAGGCCAGTGGTTCTCAAGAGGTGGCCATGGCACAATACTGTGCCGCGAGATTGGCCGAGGTGTGCCCCGACACTTCTGAAGTTTGAAATAGTGCAGCAAAAAAATTAAGGGAAATAAATCGCCAGACTCCCAAAATCTGCGATGTTATAGACATTATATTCTCTGCGATGTTCAAATGGCTCTGAGCACTATGGGACTTAACAGCTGAGGTCATCAGTCCCCTAGAACTTAGAACTACTTAGGGGGCTCCGGAAAGGCTCAAAATCATGAAAAGTTCAATTTTTACTTTTTTGCGTTTTCTGAATCTGCAGACTATTACCTTTTAATAGATATATAATTTATTCAATTCCGAAGACTACAACTATTTTTAATTTTTTTTGAAATGTGTTCTACATGGGCGTGACCCACTGTGGCGCTGTTAAACTGCTGTCAAATGGTGTTATTATTAACGTCCGTGTTCATCAGGTACATTTTAGTGATGTGAGATAAAGTATGTGTTGTGGCTAACCTGTGATGGTTCAATATATATCGCTGGTGTGATTGTCGATTGTTTCATGTTTATTTACTCTGTCGTTATCTCGAAAATATTCGTAATTAATTCTGTTTCTTGAGTCTCTGTTTTGTTGAAGTATAATAATGAGTAAAAGTAAAGTTATTAGAAATCCTCTGAAGGCTTTTAAGAAAAGGAGAAATGTTGGAAAGCCAAAGGTATGTGTTATTACTGTAAACAATAAAGACGATAACCAAGTGAGTGAACCTAACCTCTCAAGTACACCTGCCCATAGCAGTCAAAGTGGGAAAGAAAATACTTCACAGAAGAAGCTTGGTTCAATGAGTGAAAACTATGAATGTTTTATGGGCGAATCGGATGTGAATGAAATATTTGATATGTCGGTTCTCAAAGGAATTTTTTCAAACTGTGTAAGATGTATTCATTGTAGTGAAGTTGGTCTGGAACTCTTCATAATAAAGCACGTAGGACTTGCTAGTGAAATACAACTGAAATGTGATAAGTGTTCATACATGACCACCTTTTGGAACAGTGTTGCAGTAACTGCAACTGAAGAAAATGGTAGCAAAATCTACGAACACAACAACGAGCGATGCTTGCTTTAGACAAGGAACGCCTTCGGGCTGCAGACAGGGCTGTAAAGAGTCTAGAAATACAAGCAAGAGTAAACAGGAGGAGGAACAAGAGGAAGCTTGAGGAGGAGTTTGCAGAGGATGAAGATAATCCATTCTATGGACCTGGAATGCACTAAAAAGTTAATCCAATCTTTGTCGCTCGATTCCCAAAACTTTTATTTTCTCATACTAATTACATGTTTTCTAAGGATCTTCCAAACATATTTGTTTCAAACTTTCAGTAAATGTTACACAGTACCTTCTGCATAATTTAACACAGCCTTTTTCCAAAAAACTGTATATTTTTGAATACATAAATAAAAAATTGCAAAAAAATGTTGTGAATTTTCATTACAATTGAAAAAAAATCATCTTTAATAACTGAACTAATATTTTGTAAAATCCCTGTGTTAAGTTGTAGCCCATATTCCAATAAATAATCTGTAAAAAGTTCAACTTCCTATCTCAAATACTTTGTGAGGAAAGATGTAATTTATAAGCGTTATTTTAACATTGCAAGTGTAGGGCGTTCCAGAGCCCCTTAAACCTAACTAACCTAAGGACATCACACACACTCATGCCCGAGGCAGGATTCGAACCTGCGACCGTAGCAGTCACGCGGTTCCCGACTGAAGCGCCTAGAACCGCACGGCCACCACGGCCGGCTCTGTGATGTTCCCTTATGTTTTTGTCTGAAAGGCATTTGATACGTGCGACTTCCTTCTTCTTGTATCATTGTCTCTTGCCATCTACTCTATCTGCACGGACACTAGAAGGTGATGCTGTTGTACAATTTAGATTAATTAAGTTTATCTAAACCTGAACTAATTTTGGTTAATATTACTAATACTAACTGTTTTTGAATATATTTTACAGAAGTGTGATCGGTGAGCGAAATCAATGATGTTGCTAATAAAGTGTTGCTATTGATCGGCAGCCATTGCTGCAGCCTTAAATGCATGCTGCTTGATCAAGAAACGAACCTGCGTTTTTTTCCAGAATTTGGTTTTCGAAGTACGATCCATTTAAAGAAACATTGCTCTCCTACGCAAATACTAGTGTTCAAATATTTACATTTCTTCCCACGGTCATGCATCACTGTTAGTAGCAGACCAACAGTTACATATTGGGCAGAGTAATAAATGCGTTTCCGTCAGTAAAATATTTCTGTCTCCTCTTTTTGTTTATTATATGGAACAAACAACATTTAATCATTTTCGAAAGAGGAAATGTAGGGTTTACGATACTGTTATGCAACTGAAGTAATTTCACGGAATACTTATTTAAAATAACAGTAGAATATATAGTAATATTCTACAATTTAAACGTATTTGTAGGTCATCAATCACACGCACACGCACACACACACACACACACACACACACACACACACACACACACACACACACATACATACATATACACATACACACGGAAGGAGAGGCACACAGCAGCCAGTCGCAATACCCACTCATTTCTTGTTCGTGGGAGACACGTCTCTCAAGTTTCTTGCTTTCCTTTTTATTCTTTTCCGCATTGATTAGTGCCGAAAAGCCCAGATCGCACAAATAGGTGGTGGAAAAATGCAACAGGTTATTAACTGATTTCATCCCTACTACTGGATACAGGGAAAAATTGATTGTGGATTATGGTGACGTAGAATAAAGGTTGCGCACCCAGTCATATTTGCAGACAATGTTGGAGGGGAAATATTGTGCCATGTTATTCTCAAGGACCATGAAATGATTTAAAATGCGTCACTGTGTAGATCTACCTCGGAAGGAAGAGAAAATATCGTAAGATTTAACTTTTCCATGTTTTAAGTTTTTTCCACAGTCTTAATTTTTTTTATATAAAACTGGTGAGTTTATCACTTGACTGCAGAACATCTTCTTCTTTTCCTTGCATACTCACTCTCAGGTAATTTAAGTAGCGAAAAATGTCAGCCAAATAGGCTACCTTTGCACACCAGTCCTACTCATTAACTGAGTTGCAAAGTCTGACTTTTCGACGCTAAACATACTTAATAGCTCTTTTCTCAGTTTAAAAAGCTTTGCATCACTCTACCTTTCGACAACCAGCGGATCTTAGTATGCAGAACCAAAGTGTCGTGTCGAGATCCTGTTTCATGCTACAGTTGTTTGAAGAGTGTTATGTTACGAGCCCTGGACTTAACGAATTTTACCATTTAGTGACTGAATCCAAAACCCTTGTAGGTTCTGTTGAAATAGTCTTCACCAACAAAGCCTCACGATGTATGAAGCAAAGTGTTGAACCTACGGTCGAGAAATCTCGTTTTAGTCTTACAACAAAGCCTTTGAATCTTCCAGTCATTGCTGGTGAACCGTCTGTGCAAACATGAAGACAACTTTTCCACAACGCCCGTTTTGTTCCAGGGTACTGGATATGGAATTATACAAACTTGAACCAGCTGACGTTGAGGGCAGTTCAGTACACGAAAAGAATTCTTGAGTAATTGAGTCCTCATCAACAAATCTTATGTAACAAGTTTGCGTGTGTGGCTATCATCCGCAGCAGGAGTGCCATAACTACACAGGCAATCGGTAAAATATAAGAGAAGACAGAAGATGGTAAACAATGACATACAAACACAAGCTCACACATAACGTCACCAACATGTTTAAAAGACAGGGCATAAACATAGTAGATAGAACAGATAATTCTATCCAAAAATACACCCCAAAACTGACAAAAGACATACACATAGACACATACCACAAAGCAGGTATGTATCGATTACAGTGTAACACTTGTGATGGGAGATACTTAAGGTAAAAAGGCAGAAGATTTACTTAAGCCAACCTCTAGAGATGAAGACATGAAAATAATTCGAAAAAAAACAACACTTTCTGACCCTGCAAGAAAATTACCACATACAAAAAAACTGTAGCAAAAATGAAAACCCCTTTGAATGATCACGTAGACATACAACTCACTATTTACATTAATAGATAAAATAATAGAGTAACTCTCCAACAGCGCGTTGTTGTTGTTGTTGTGGTCTTCAGTCCTGAGACTGGTTTGATGCACCTCTCCATGCTACTCTATCCTGTGCACGCTTCTTCATCTCCCAGTACCTACTGCAGCCTACATCCTTCTGAATCTGCTTGGTGTATTCATCTCTTGGTCTCTCTCTACGATTTTTACCCTCCACGCTGCCCTCCAATACTAAATTGGTGATCCCTTGATGCCTCAGAACGTGTCCTACCAACCGATCCCTTCTTCTAGTCAAGTTGTACCACAAACTCCTCTTCTCCCCTATCCTA
This sequence comes from Schistocerca piceifrons, assembly GCF_021461385.2. Taxonomy (NCBI): domain Eukaryota; kingdom Metazoa; phylum Arthropoda; class Insecta; order Orthoptera; family Acrididae; genus Schistocerca; species Schistocerca piceifrons. The sequence goes on from NC_060142.1 coordinate 662,312,298, forward strand.
TTCAATACCTCCTCATTAGCGCGTTATTATCATTATAATGATGCTACCCAGTCCCTTTCCACTCTCTCGTCCAAGAACCCCTCCACAAACATTTAAACCAAAACTCAAATCAGCTGAACATCAAAACTTTCAACTACTCCCTGACAGCTATTACATTCATATTCAACTTTCTGGAACTCGCTGTGTTTAACCACTGACACAGCCACCCACCCACACACCCAACCATCAATCCACACACACACACACACACACACACACACACACACAAATCCACCCACCCACCCACACACCCACACACCCATCCATCAACCCATCCACACATACCCATCTACCCACCCACACACCCAGACCCCAACCATCAACCCACCCATACATACTCATCCACCCACCCAACCGTCAACCCACCCACACATAGCCACCCACCCACACACCCAACCATTAACCCATCCACATTCCCACCCACCCACCCACCCACACACACACACACACACACACACACACACAAATCATAAGTACACATGCACACATTCTCTCTCTTATACATGCAAACAGACACACACACACACACACACACACACACACACTCACATACGGAAGGAGAGGCACCCAGCAGCCAGTCGCAATCCCAATAGTTTTTATTACTCTTGCAGATCTAAATTTCGGCTATAAATAGCCATCTTCAATGCATTAGTCCTTCTGCCTATACATCAGTAAGATCGTAGGGTGACGTGTACTGTCACGAGTTTGATTGTAACTCAAATAGTCTGAAGATGACTATTAATAGCCGAAACCTAAGTACACAAGAGGGCAGAGAGACAGACATAAATAATACAGAAATGAACCCGACCTTAGTTTTCAGCATATACTTCATTAGGCTGGCAACATGTACATAGATAACCAAACAGGAAGAGGCGTAATGTGGACAGTAGTTACGACTTTAAATCATAGTTTCTTGTAAATTAACTGCAGCTTGTAACAGAAGAGTAATAGTTCTCCACAGCAATTAGCACATAGTACATGAGAATTTTGAAGAAAAAATTTCGTAACATTAAAATGTGGAGGAGGAGATCTGTGTTTAACGTCCCGTCCACAACGAGGTCATTAGAGACGGAGCACAAACTTGGATTAGGGAAGACTGGGGAAGGAAACCGCCCGCACCCTTTCAAAGGAACCATCCCGGTGTTTGTCTGAAACGACTTAGGGAAATCACGGTAAACCTAAATCAGGATGGCCGGAGACGAGTTTGAACCGTCGTCCTCCCGAAAGCGAGTCCAGTGTGCTAACCACTGCGCCACCTCGCTCGGTACGAAAATGTGCTTACGTCCCACAAGAGAAGTTATAGAGCGACCTCCAGCATGTGACCAGATGAGAGGAAACGCAGACGCCAGCCAAAAAACTCAAATAACCATAAGAAATCACTTATTTACGTAAAAAACAAGACGTGAACTGTTGCTGACTCGTGCGTTGTACAGCGTGCTGCGACCACAAAAAGTCTGGGAACCACTGGCGCAGACTACACGAACAGTTATTCCGAGTTATCCACTGTGCCATAGGGTTCTGTATATTATGTGTATTATATTTTTTGCGTTTGATTTAACCCATATTTTATTTAAAGACTTTGCTTGTTACAACTTGGATATCTTACACTGATAAAATACTTTATGCCTCAGTTATTTGGGGTGGATTACCCAGTTCCTGTCTACAGGATTTGAGCCATGTTGGTAATTTATGAATATTTGTCCTAGTTGTGTATGTTTTATTTTGTGCTAAGGATTTATGTGAGTTCAGTTTTACTACCTGCTGTTTTATTTTAAGCAATGTGGACAATATTGTTTAAATTTTATTTATACATTCTTTTTATAGAAAGAGAGATGACGCAACTTAAAACCAAGCTACATTCTCTTTGGATCAGGTTTACATTCTACCTAATTACACGTTCCTGTTTGTTTCTAACTTCGGGTTTTAAGGAGACATATGCTACCAGTGTATGAGAGTTTCAGGCAGCCTCCCTAATAACTTACATAAAGGTTAAATTTCAGACTGTTTTCATTTTGTTCACTGCCTCTTGTTATCTGGCGTGTTTACGAAACTAATGTGTTAAGCAAATGTTTATTAATGCTTGTGCATTATTCTGGAGCATTTGTTAACTGAAGAGTTTCTCTGTCTGCTTTGATGCTACCTGAGTTAATACGACACTTTACTGAATTCAAAAATGTTCAAATGTGTGTGAAATCTTATGGGACTTATCTGCTAAGGTCATCAGTCCCTAAGCTTACACACTATTTAACCTGAATTATCCTAAGGACAAACACACACACCCATGCCTGAGGTAGGACTCGAACCTCCGCCGGGATCAATTGGATTGTTATAAATATTTAAATTCATTTGAGCTTGTCGAATTTTACATGTTAAAAATTCAAAGTAACAGTTTGTACAACTTGTTAAATAAAATTAATTTACCTTTTATGAGTGAGGTATTATGTTTTTGATGGCCTGGCACATTACAACCGTTAGCGGCCTTTCCGCAGTGGTATCACAGGTTCCCGTCGGATCGCCGAAGTTAAATGCTGTTGGGCTTGGCTAGCACTTAGATGGGTGACCGTACGCGTCTACCGAGCGCTATTGGCAAGCGGGCTGCAGTCAGCCCTTACGAGGCCAACTGTAGAGCTGCTTGGCAGACAAGTAGCGGTTCTAGCGCCTCCGGTCACGAAAAATGACAACGGCCGTCAGAGAGATGTGCTGACCACATGCCCCTCAGTATCCGCATCCTGTGACGTCTGTGGGCTGAGGATAAATACAAGTACTAGATCAAACTTGTAAGAGGTCCGAGCAGATGTAATTTCGATGTATTGCTCACGCGCTGCCTGCGATATGTAAGGTATAAGAGAATCTCAGACCAGAGAGCAGTGTTGTCAGCAGTAGGAACTGTGTAGCAGTAGCAGTAAGTTGTTGCTAGCGAGCAGTCTGGTCTGGTGTATCGTGTTGGCTGGGCCGGTCGTGGTGCAGCGATGCCGGAGCCTGAGCATTATTGTATAAGGTAAAAGCAGCCTCGCGCAAATGTAGTATTGTTATCTCAAGTCCCATGTAAATGTTTTGAAAATCCCCTAATAATAATCTTTCTCATAAAAAGGAACTTTTAACAACCATTCATTTCAATTTAAAGAATTTACTAATTTCTCCAATCCTTGATCTTCCCGATTATTGCAAAAGAAAAAATCAGTTGTTTCCTTTCATAAATGACAAATCTATCGGCCAGCATTGCACAGGGCTGTGCCAGAAAAATTTATTGTAAGAGCAGATATATATGCGTTATCCGGTGACCTTCATTGAGGTAAGAATTTTTATTTTTTTTATTCAGAATGATCTTTCAGGGCCATGACGCAGCACTGCTGACGTCCACAATTTACCAGGTTAAAACCACAGTCAATTATTGAAAAGTTATAAGTGAGCGACAATTTAATTGAGAGGTTAGTTACATTGTATTATTACCAGGTTACTGAATTTATTTTTTGTTGGGACGTTACACTGAATGTGAACGACATAATTATAATTTTTTACTGTTGAGAAGTTTAGGAATTTTTCTGTTTTAAGGTTACACTAAATGAGAATCAAATATTTGTGGGGAGCTTACAAACTATTCAAATTTCCCTCCGAACATCCATAGTAGGACAAGAGTATGTATGTGACACATACCTGAAACATAATCCTGCGACTGAGATAAACTTCTTGTAAGTCACTTGAATGTAGGGATGTTTAATGTTTTAAGAAACACCTGGGCGGTCAGTGTCTTCAAGACGATGACGAAGTCAAAACAGTCGTGATGAAGTGGTTAACAAGTTAGGTGGCAGACTTCTATGAGGAGGGTATTCAAAAACTGGTACAACATTATGACAAGTGCCTCAGTATTGACGGAAATTATGTAGAAAAGTAGATTAAGGTACAGGCTTCCGTGTAAAAATAAAATTGAGATATCTTAGCACGTCTTTTTTTTATTTCAAAACGGTAATTACTTAAAAAACACGCCTCGTATGATTTGAATAATATTCACGGCAGTGAAAAAAAGATTTTTACCAGCCAACGATTTACTCATAAGTAAGCATGAGCATTGTGACATTATTTGTTATCTTTGGGTTTGTCGTGTATATCTAATGAGAACTTTTCTGCAAAAAATGTTTCTTTTTCCTGATAGCAAAAATATTCACAAGATTTTTTCTGTTATCTTGTGGGTGAAGCCTCAAAATCATGTGAATAATTATGTTTCATGTAATGGCTGCAAATGTGCCATTACAACAAAAGAATGGCAGACGGCCAATGACAAGACTTGAATTCTAGCGATAATTAATTATTTTCACTTAATTATGTTCACATGTAAGGAGCGGTATAAAGTGAGATTACAAGGATAAATACTTTTTATACATGTGTTCTGAAAAACTCACGTACAATTAGAAAGTCGTGCGCCCAGGAGCAACCTCGTACAAAAGCGTCTAGTAGGTTCGAGAGCTGACGCCAGGATGATCATGTTATTCATACAATTCTTCATCCCACAATAACGTACAAATGCCATGACATGATGTACTCATAGTCTTTGTTATTCTTAGTATTTGTCACACAGGAATATATTTATTATTAATATTTTTATGTTAAAAACACGTAAGGGTGGAGAGCTTTTCTCGTTCAAAAATAATATTCCATTACTGATAGCACTTATACATACATTAACACGCATAGTTTTGTTCGTTATTGACACAGTTCGCTTATGGTTATCGTAACATTTTATTATGGTTATAGAAGGCTTTCCAGGAGACGGTACATAAGATGAAAGAGTATACCATTTTCAGGATAAGGGAGACTGGTCCAGAAACGATTGTTAAGTAGGAAGTTATAAACGAAAATGAGAAATTCCTAATAAGCAGTTGATCTACTGAGCATGATAAAAAAACAATTATAAACATTAATGTTATCGTTTCGTAAGGTCCAGTTCGTTGACATCGTCGACCATGAGATATGTGATCTGTTCTAATTTTTTAATTTATGTTGGGGACTGAAAACCCACCAAGTCAAGATCGCACATGAAATCTTCTTTATTTGGACTGATTACCAGTTTCGGCTGACATCAGATCGTAAAACATTTTTGATTAGTGTTGGTGCCATTACGGCTTCACACATGGTTAAAATCTTTCTTAATAACAACATCCATATATGACGTAGTTAAAACAGGTTTTCATCGTTCATGGCCAGTGTAATTGAACAATGGTCATAAAACAATGCCGTTATAATTTTTAACTGATAGAATGAGTATTGCCATCTTGTAACAGACATCATCATTCATACACTCCTGGAAATTGAAATAAGAACACCATGAATTCATTGTCCCAGGAAGGGGAAACTTCATTGACACATTCCTGGGGTCAGATACATCACATGATCACACTGACAGAACCACAGGCACATAGACACAGGCAACAGAGCATGCACAATGTCGGCACTAGTACAGTGTATATCCACCTTTCGCAGCAATGCAGGCTGCTATTCTCCCATGGAGACGATCGTAGAGATGCTGGATGTAGTCCTGTGGAACGGCTTGCCATGCCATTTCCACCTGGCGCCTCAGTTGGACCAGCGTTCGTGCTGGACGTGCAGACCGCGTGAGACGACGCTTCATCCAGTCCCAAACATGCTCAATGGGGGACGGATCCGGAGATCTTGCTGGCCAGGGTAGTTGACTTACACCTTCTAGAGCACGTTGGGTGGCACGGGATGCATGCGGACGTGCATTGTCCTGTTGGAACAGCAAGTTCCCTTGCCGGTCTAGGAATGGTAGAACGATGGGTTCGATGACGGTTTGGATGTACCGTGCACTATTCAGTGTCCCCTCGACGATCACCAGTGGTGTACGGCCAGTGTAGGAGATCGCTCCCCACACCATGATGCCGGGTGTTGGCCCTGTGTGCCTCGGTCGTATGCAGTCCTGATTGTGGCGCTCACCTGCACGGCGCCAAACACGCATACGACCATCATTGGCACCAAGGCAGAAGCGACTCTCATCGCTGAAGACGACACGTCTCCATTCGTCCCTCCATTCACGCCTGTCGCGACACCACTGGAGGCGGGCTGCACGATGTTGGGGCGTGAGCGGAAGACGGCCTAACGGTGTGCGGGACCGTAGCCCAGCTTCATGGAGACGGTTGCGAATGGTCCTCGCCGATACCCCAGGAGCAACAGTGTCCCTAATTTGCTGGGAAGTGGCGGTGCGGTCCCCTACGGCACTGCGTAGGATCCTACGGTCTTGGCGTGCATCCGTGCGTCGCTGCGGTCCGGTCCCAGGTCGACGGGCACGTGCACCTTCCGCCGACCACTGGCGACAACATCGATGTACTGTGGAGACCTCACGCCCCACGTGTTGAGCAATTCGGCGGTACGTCCACCCGGCCTCCCGCATGCCCACTATACGCCCTCGCTCAAAGTCCGTCAACTGCAGATACGGTTCACGTCCACGCTGTCGCGGCATGCTACCAGTGTTAAAGACTGCGATGGAGCTCCGTATGCCACGGCAAACTGGCTGACACTGACGGCGGCGGTGCACAAATGCTGCGCAGCTAGCGCCATTCGACGGCCAACACCGCGGTTCCTGGTGTGTCCGCTGTGCCGTGCGTGTGATCATTGCTTGTACAGCCCTCTCGCAGTGTCCGGAGCAAGTATGGTGGGTCTGACACACCGGTGTCAATGTGTTCTTTTTTCCATTTCCAGGAGTGTATATTGTTTTAACGTAGTACACGTGAATAGTATACAGCAGCTGATACCAAATTGCAACGTTCAAGAAACGCAACATTCAGCATATACGTAGTATACACATGTGTGGCAAGTACCGTAGCGAAATAGGGATCCGGAATAGTTGCTGTGGACTGTCGCCAATCGCTGTCTCGAACATCAACATTATCTTAAGCACAGAAATTTTCAAGAATCAGCTGTTGCGGAGCACAATCTAACAAAGAAACAAAATTATGTGACTTCTGAAATTTTCCCGGCGTATTTCTTCTTCAGAAAAAACAAAATTATGTTTGAATAGACGAGGAGCAGTCGAAATTAGACTGGGTGCTAGCAACTTCAGTAGAGACCCAGGTTATGATATTAGCAATACATGGAAGCGTGCGCTTGACAAATTAAGGATCACAGAGGAAGGCTTTACATAACCCCCCGCCGGATATGAGTGTTAGCACTGCAAGAGACGCCGGCTAGCAAAGCACAAACGTAACCTACGGTCGCACAGAACGGCACCTCAGCGTACAACGTGACGTCATCGTGACATAATCCAGCCAATCACATGCCGTTCTCCGGGTATGAACGTGCGGAGAGCCTCGCTAATTTAACGATAGTCAGACGATGATGGAGGCAGTCGTCGAAAGCTTGGGATTTTAACCTAATTTGACGCTGCAAGTTAATCGAGAACTTATCTTTATCCGTTAACTACACTTGCTATTTAGACTGACGTTAGTAACTTGGTTGCGAAGTTTTCGACCCCAAAAACAAAAACCATCTGAGACCCATTTACTTCTATATTTCCGTAAAGTATTGGTAAAGAATTAATGGCAGCTGTTTATCAAAAATCAGTCTTCACTGAAAAAGGAAATACGATCTTAGTAATACTTAAGGCTCTTACTTTAACAACACCCTCTTAAACAGAAATACACTCCTGGAAATTGAAATAAGAACACCGTGAATTCATTGTCCCAGGAAGGGGAAACTTTATTGACACATTCCTGGGGTCAGATACATCACATGATCACACTGACAGAACCACAGGCACATAGACACAGGCAACAGAGCATGCACAATGTCGGCACTAGTACAGTGTATATCCACTTTTCGCAGCAATGCAGGCTGCTATTCTCCCATGGAGACGATCGTAGAGATGCTGGATGTAGTCCTGTGGAACGGCTTGCCATGCCATTTCCACCTGGCGCCTCAGTTGGACCAGCGTTCGTGCTGGACGTGCAGACCGCGTGAGACGACGCTTCATCCAGTCCCAAACATGCTCAATGGGGGACAGATCGGGAGATCTTGTTGGCCAGGGTAGTTGACTTACACCTTCTAGAGCACGTTGGGTGGCACGGGATACATGCGGACGTGCATTGTCCTGTTGGAACAGCAAGTTCCCTTGCCGGTCTAGGAATGGTAGAACGATGGGTTCGATGACGGTTTGGATGTACCGTGCATTATTCAGTGTCCCCTCAACGATCACCAGTGGTGTACGGCCAGTGTAGGAGATCGCTCCTCACACCATGATGCCGGGTGTTGGCCCTGTGTGCCTCGGTCGTATGCAGTCCTGATTGTGGCGCTCACCTGCACGGCGCCAAACACGCATACGACCATCATTGGCACCAAGGCAGAAGCGACTCTCATCGCTGAAGACGACACGTCTCCATTCGTCCCTCCATTCACGCCTGTCGCGACACCACTGGAGGCGGGCTGCACGATGTTGGGGCGTGAGCGGAAGACGGCCTAACGGTGTGCGGGACCGTAGCCCAGCTTCATGGAGACGGTTGCGAATGGTCCTCGCCGATACCCCAGGAGCAACAGTGTCCCTAATTTGCTGGGAAGTGGCGGTGCGGTCCCCTACGGCACTGCGTAGGATCCTACGGTCTTGGCGTGCATCCGTGCGTCGCTGCGGTCCGGTCCCAGGTCGACGGGCACGTGCACCTTCCGCCGACCACTGGCGACAACATCGATGTACTGTGGAGACCTCACGCCCCACGTGTTGAGCAATTCGGCGGTACGTCCACCCGGCCTCCCACATGCCCACTATACGCTCTCGCTCAAAGTCCGTCAACTGCACATACGGTTCACGTCCACGCTGTCGCGGCATGCTACCAGTGTTAAAGACTGCGATGGAGCTCCGTATGCCACGGCAAACTGGCTGACACTGACGGCGGCGGTGCACAAATGCTGCGCAGCTAGCGCCATTCGACGGCCAACACCGCGGTTCCTGGTGTGTCCGCTGTGCCGTGCGTGTGATCATTGCTTGTACAGCCCTCTCGCAGTGTCCGGAACAAGTATGGTGGGTCTGACACACCGGTGTCAATGTGTTCTTTTTTCCATTTCCAGGAGTGTATGTTTTGAGATCAAGCAATGATTAATTAAATAAACAATGAAGTAAAAAATAACGAATGATTTCAATGAAAAAAGTCACAGTAGGTACATTAACGAATGAACTAAAACAACGAAAAGTATCCTGCCCTAAATGGCGACATTTATTTTCATTAATCACAGTCGAGATATGCTTTTCTGCCCATGAAAATAGCCAGACTGTCTTACTGTTTCTTGTTTTTCTTTGCGATGATCCTCTACTCCACTGTCTGTTTCACGATCAGATATTTCCGTATGACTGTCGCTAGGCTCGGCTCCGATGAGTGAGTCCTCGCTAATTAAGAATAATTCCAAAATTTGATCACTGTTTTAACGTACTTCATTCTGCCTAAAACAATTTTAAAAAATTATGATGACAAATAAGAAAAGTAACATTTACAGCTTCAAGGAGTAATTTTGACCCCGACCGGTACATAACTACGGAAATAATGGTCGCTGCTTAGCACGAGATTGCACGAAGCGAAAGCACAGCCAGACTAAGAATACACTGAAGCAAAGTGACAAAGTTGCAATCAGAACGGAATTACATACAAAAGGCACCGAGCGAGGTGGCGCAGTGGTAAGTGCACTGGACTCGCATTCGGGAGGACGACGGTTCAAAGCCGCGTTCGGCCATCCTGATTTAGGTTTCCGTGAGTTCCCTAAATCGTTCCGGGCAAAAGCCGCGATGGTTCCTTTGAGAATGCACAGCCGATTTCCTTCCCCATGCCTCACACAATTCGAGTTTGTGCTCCGTCTCTAATGACCTCGATGTCGACGGGACGTTAATCCCAATCTTGCTTGCTTCATTCCTTCCTTCCGTAGTTAACCTGAATAAATTTCTTCCTGGGAGAAAAAAATTAGATATTATGTAGCAGTACCTGAGGCGCTCAGGAGATGGCAGCACGTGTCAGCTGCTCGTACCCTCACCGACTCTCGTAAACAGTTACCCCTCGACTTACTAGAGTCGCAAAGGTATGATGCGAATAAATTCGCGACGTCCGGCGTTAAGGGGTTGAGAGTTAATCTTCGTTCCTTATTTTCCGTCCAACCGTCGATATGGACCAGGCAGTCCCCGTAGATGCACTGTTGCACGTCGTGAATTAGATGTACACTGATGGCAGCTGCTGTGATCACCATGGCGCATTTCACGAGAGAAAACCGAGTCTTTCCTCGGGCGATGTCCTTTCCAAGACCGCCGAGCACCTGTGCGGCAGTTACGTATGAAACCGACCGGCTATGGCCGTTGCAGAACGCCTCTCAATTCCTTCACGTAGATGCGGGCAGTTGTCTGGGACCGGTTTTCCGTGGTTTTCTTTGGATTTCTTTGCAGGTGTGCGTTACCTTTCCAGAGTTGTCCGACCAAACTGAAATCTTCCTTTCGGCCTCGCTGTCAAGTGATTCATGTGTCGTTTCCACTTCACACTACTGCAAATGGTCCTATCGACTACAAAGCAGATTTGTTATTTCTCCCCTTAATACTCATTAGCTTGCATTTATTTTCGTGTAAGGCGAACTGCAGATTACTTCAGCAATGAAAAAAACTGTGTATATCAAATTAATCTGTCTTACATCACCTAGGGAAGAAACTTCTTTATAGACAACTACACAATCGACGAATATTTATATCAATAACCAGTCACGTTGTGTCTAGGACTCCTGCATACTAGGTTCGCTAGACAAACTCGTATTAATGAGTTTTATTATGAAACACAAACACAATCACTTACCTTTTACACATGCCGCAAGCTAAGGGGGACATGGAAAATAATCAGTCCTTTTCAGAATAGAAAAACCAAGTCTGTGCTCATTTAGAGAGTGCTAATGAAGAGGCTAACGTTGGAGAGGCTATAGAGGTTGGCCCTACCATTCGGGCGCAGCGCTGACTTCTTTTCACAGCCTTCTCTTCCCTGTTGTTCCCGACTGGCGTGCCGGCCCTGATTTTACGCCGCAACAAGTCAAGTTATCGAAACGAGGTTTTCTGCAGATTATAGTACACACGTCACAAAAAGTTTTGCATCACCCCGGTTCCCAGAACTCCTGAAGATAGACGTTGACTGTGGATACTGAACCACATACACAATCCCTTTGACTGTTCAGAGATGTCACTAAACCCGCCCAAAGATGTCAACAACCATGCACAAGCAGTGCCTATTAGACGCAGGGGGTCCGACAGCCGGTCAGTTCCAATCATTCCACCAGGAAGGAGTACACGGCTCGTGTTATCTGTAGTTCAACCATGCCTAGACGGCCAATACCGCGGTTAAATCGCGTCCATATTGTTACTTTGTCCCAGGAAGGGCTCTCAGCGAGGGAAGTGTCGAGGGGTCTCGAAGTGAACCAAAGCGATGTTGTTCGGACATGGAGGAGATACAGAGAGACAGGAACTGTCGATGACATGCCTCGCTCAGGCCGCCCAACGGTTATTACTGCAGTGGATGACCGCTACCTACGGATTATAGCTCGGAGGAATCTTGACAGCAACGCCACCATGTTGAATAATGCTTTTCGTGCAGCCACAGGACGGCGTGTTACGACTCAAACTGTGCGCAACAGGCTGCATGATGCGCAACTTCTCTCCCGACGTCCACGGCAAGGTCTATCTTTCCAACCGCGGTTCTAGGCGCTTCTGTCTGGAACCGCGCGACCGCTACGGTCGCAGGTTCGAATCCTGCCTCAGGCATGGATGTATGTGATGTCCTTAGGTTAGTTAGGTTTAAGTAGTTCTAAGTTCTAGGGGACTGATGACCTCAGATGTTAGGTCCTGTAGTGCTCAGAGCCATTTATTTTTGCAACCACGACACCATGCAGCACGGTACAGATGGGCCCAGCAACATGTCGGATGGACCGCTCAGAATTGGCAGCACGTTCTCTTCTCTGATTAGTGTCGCATATGCCTTCAACCAGAGAATCGTCAGAGACGTGTTTGGAGACAGCCCAGTCAGGTTGAACACCTTAGACACACTGTCCAGTGAGTACAGCAAGATGGAGGTTCCCTGCTGTTTTGGGGTGGCATTATGTGGGGCTGACATACGCCGCTGGTGGTCATGGAAGGCGCCCTTAAGTCTGTACGATACGGGAGTGCCATCCTCACACCGATAGTGCAACTATATTGGCAGCATATTGGCGAGGCATTCGTCTTCATGGACGACAGTTCTCGCCCACATCGTGCGCATCCCGTGAATGACTTCCTTCAGTATAACGACATTGCTCGACTACAGTGGCCAGCATGTTCTCCAGACATGACCCCTATCGAACATGCCTGGGATAGACTGAAAACAGCTGTTTGTGGACGACGGACCCACCAACCACTGTGAAGGATCGACGCCGAATCGCCGTTGTGGAGTGGGACAATCTGGACCAACTGCGCCTTGATGAACTTGTGGATAGTATGCCACGACGAATACAGGCATGCATCAATGCAAAAGGACGTGCTACTGGGTATCAGAGGTGCCGGTGTGTACAGAAATATGGACCACAACCTCTGAAGGTCTCGCTGTATGGTGGTACAACATGCAATGTGTGGCTTTCATGAGCAATAAAAAGGGCGGAAAGGGCGGAAATGATGTTTATGTTGATCTCTATTCCAATTTTCCGTTCAGGTTCCGGAACTCTCGGAACCGAGGCGATGCAAAACTTTATTTGATGTGTGTATATAAAAGGGCTGATTCTTCGCTGTAGGTTTAACACCTGTATTTACCTATCGGTATACTGAAGAAACGCTTTCTTCATTAAGGAAAGGTAACACAGGGCGTCTCAGATAAAACCGGTAGGCCTCACGTACTGGTTAATCATCTCTAGTCAAATTGTTTGTGAAGTGGCAAAACTGTCTCAAAAGTTGGCTACACTGCATTTTGCCGGAAAGTGAACATAATTCAGAATCGCAATAGTGTGAAACTGAAGCCGAATTTGATTCGCTATCTGTAAATTCCTTGAATGAAGCAAGTGGTCAAAGTGATGAAAACAGAAGTGAAGACACTGAATCTTTAGCTAAAAGTTCTGCTAGAAATATATTTGGTCGAAACAAATGTCGCTGGTTGCTGACGATTCCTTGCAAGCAATTTTATGTTCGACAGCATAACATCATTCATTTGCCAGTGGTGCGAGCAACTACTAAAGTTGGTAACAATCCAGATCCTCTTAGTATTTGGAATTTGTTTATGATACTGAAATGGACTAATATCAAACAGAGAAACGTCTGAGAATGAACCAGACGTTCAGTATGAAGCTGATTTATGTGAACTGAAAGCATATTTAGTGGATGCATTCGCCATGTTGTGGGTGTAGCAGATCCAACAGCAGCAGCCGTTGTAGATCGATTGGAAAGACTCAAAACACGCTCCACCTGTGACCCAGTAAGGCAGAGGAAGACGCCTTGTGTTTGCTATTGCTGCAAGAAGCCAGTATGCGTTGAGTACTCGACAAAAATTTGCAGCGAGTGCAAAGAAAACTTCTGAGAAGGAACGTAAAAACCTAAAAATTACTAATGTAATTTTTATTTTTTTTGGATGTGTTATGGAAGTTTATTATGTTTTTACTGTTAAATGTATAGTAAGCAATAAAAACAGCAAAAAATATAATGGAGATTTCAGGGTGTTTGTGTTCGTGTAGAATTAGGATTATCATGTAATGTTATGCTGATTTTCGGCAGGTTTCTGTTTAAATGCGTCTTGATCGTAAAAGTAAACTTCAAAATTTATTTGAATATATTTTGTGTGTGGTAACAATGTAATCTCTTACATAAAAAATGAATTGCTTCACAGAAATTGCTGAATGTAATTTTTATAGCTGTTTAAATATGGCGGTCTGTCAGACTATACCCACGACAAAGCGTGGCAAAAAAAAAAGTGACCTGGGAAGGTAAGAATTAAAACATCACTTATAGCTTTGCCCATTTTCTATAATAACGCAATATTTCAAATCAATGCAAATTTTACGAATACAAATTACTCGTTCTTCAAAAAAGGTTAATTTAAAAACCAAAAGTTTTAGTAGGACGAAAAAACCAGACCAAGTTGCAAATTTTTACTTTTTATTCATTCGCTGACTAGTTTCGTGCCGAGACCCTTTTTCAAACCATCATAACAAAGTCGAAAATGGCATTTCCGAAGATGAACATGATGATATGAAAATGGGTCCTTGCAGGAAACTAGTCATCGATTGAATAAGAAGTAAAAATTTGCAACTTGGACTGGTTTCTCGGTCTACTGATTAACAGAAGTTGCTGACCCAAAGTACCCCGGCATGCTGGATGTTCGAAAAATTTTAGTACTGCTGCTGTGGATGATTGATATTTCGGTTTTTTTATCCAGTTACTACGAGGGTAATCCCAAAAGTAAGGTCTCCTATTTTTTTGTAAGTACATAGACCTGTTTATTTCTACAATGGTTTACATCAGTTTACAGCTTGAACATTTAGCTATTTTTCGACATAATTACCATTCCTGTCGACGCAATTTCGTAGACGCTGTGGCAGTTTTTGTATGCCCATGTCATACCAGCTCGCCGCTATACTGTTCAGAATGTTATGAACCTCTTCTTTCACCTCGTCGTCGCAGCTGAATCGCTTTCCGGCCATATGTTCTTTTAACCTAGGGAACAGGTGATAGTAACTGGGCGCTAAGTCAGGACTGTAGGGTGGGTGGGTGACTACGTTCCACTGAAACTGTTTCAGGAGAGCAGCGGTTTGCCGAGCGATGTGTGGGCGAGCGTTGTCATGAAGAATGTGTATGCCCTTGCTCAACATTCCTCTTCTCCGGTTCTGAATTGCCCCTTTGAGTTTTTTCAGAGTCTCACAGTACCTGTCAGCGTTAATTGTGGTCCCAGCCATTTAGCTCCGACGACGAGGTGAAAGAAGAGGTTCATAGCTTTCTGAACAGCATGGCGGCGAGCTGGTATGACATGGGCATACGAAGACTGGCACAACGTCTACAAAAATGCATCGACAGAAATGGTGATTATGTCGAAAGATTAGATTAGATTAATTAGATTAGTACTTGACAGTTCCTGGCACATTAAAACTGTGTACCGGGCCGAGACTCGAACTCGGGACCTTTGCCTTTCGCGGGCAAGTGCTCTACCAACTGAGCTACCCAAGCACGACCCACGCCCCGTCCTCACAGCTTCACTTCTGCCAGTACCTCGTGCTTGGGTAGCTCAGTTGGTAGAGCACTTGTCCGCGAAAGGCAAAGGTCCCGAGTTCGAGTCTCGGCCCGGCACACAGTTTTAATCTGCCAGGAAGTTTCATATCAGCGTACACTCCGCTGCAGAGTGAAAATCTCATTCTAGATTAGTACTTGTTCGATAGATCATGAATATGACACTTCGTAATTATGTGGAACGTGTCAGCTAAATGTTCAAGCTGTAAACTGATGTAAACCATTGCAGAAACAGGTGTATGTACTTATAAAAAAAAAAATAGGGGACCTTACTTTTGGGATTACCCTCGTAGAATCAATACAAACACCTGTTATAATCGAGACCAAACAAACACCAAAAAATACTGATTATTGAGAAATAAAATACCGGTGCCGGTTTTAACCGATCGGTTTTGTGTGTCCCCACATCGGATCTCTAATCGGCGCCCCAAGGAATCTAAAATAAACCCTATTTTGTGGGTTTTTTATCTAATGTACAGCTTTTGAAGCGAGTTGTGTCAGTGTGCGCTGTCTTGGAGGAGGAGCCGGCCGATGTGGCCGAGCGGTTCTAGGCGCTTCAGAGAAGAGAAAATATGACGCTGTAAGTAGTCAGAATGTGGTGCTGTTGCAGGAAATGGGGAGGCACGACCAAACACACGATAATGGTGCTTTCGGCACGTTTATTAGAATATGGCCACAAGTTACAGCATGTGTTCAATATCGTCTTCCGACCCAGCGACTGCATTCGTAACAGGGTATAGTCGACAGTTGCAGCATATCGGCTGTAATCAGAGTCTACATCTACATCTACGTGATTACTCTGCTATTCAGAATAAAGTGCCTGGCAGAGGGTTCAATGAACCACCTTCAAGCTGTCTCTCTACCGTTCCACTCTCGAACAGCACGCGGGAAAAACGAGCAGTGATTTCTCTTATTTTATCGTGATGATCATTTCTCCATATGTAGGTGGGTGCCAACAGAATATTTTCGCAATCGGAGGAGAAAGATGGTGATTGAAATTTCATGAGAAGATCCCGTCGCAACGAAAAACGCCTTTGTTTTAATGGTTGCCACTCCAATTCACGTATCATGTCCGTGACACTATCTCCCCTATTTAGCGATAGAACAAAACGAGCTGCCCTTCTTTGTACTTTTTCGATGTTATCCGTCAGTCCCACCTGATGCGGATCTCACACCGCACAGCAATACTCCAGAATAGGGCGGACAAGCGTGGTGTAAGCAATCTCTTTAGTAGACCTGTTGCACCTTCTAAGTGTTCTGCCAATGAATCGCAGTCTTTGGTTTGCTCTACCCACAATATTATCTATGTGATCGTTCCAATTTAGGTTATTTGAAAATGTAATTAAGTATTTACTTGAATTTACAGCCTTCAGATTTGTGTGACTTACCGCGTAAGACATGTCGTCGTGTACTGTTCTTCACATCAGGAAGAGCACGATACATGACTGACAGACATGATCTTTTAGTCACATCAAATGAAATAGCAAATGCGAATAAGGCCTACCACATCTTGAAATTACCTAGAGATGATGATGAGATCATTGCCGACGGTTTCTCGAAGCATGTCATTCTCCTGGCTACCTACATGTGGTGTCGCTCCATCTTGCGTGAAAATAGTAGTGTGCAAGCAAAGCTGTAATCACGTGTTGCGGAGTGGCCGAGCGGTTCTAGGCGCTTCAGTCCGGAACCGCGCGACCGCTACGGTCGCAGGTTCGAATCCTGCGTCGGGCAAGAATGTGTGTGATGTCCTTAGGTTAGTTAGGTTTAAGTAGTTCTAAGTTCTAGGGGACTGATGACCTCAGATGTTAAGTCCCACAGTGCTCAGAGCCCTTTGAACCATCTTGGAGGAGGCGAGGCTGGCAGAGAAGCAGCCCGCTGCCTGCGGGCGGTGGAGCTGCGGTGGTCCGCGTTGCCCTAGTCCAGAGCCACGCAGGCCGCGCTGATCTGGAGACTCCAGAGGAGGCAGCGGGCGCGTGTGAGTGTGTGTGTGTGTGTGTGTGTGTGTGTGTGTGTGTGTGTGTGGGAGGGGGGGGGGTGAGGCACGCGGATCGATGCACTGCCAGCGCCGCCACCCCCTCCCCCTCTACCCCGACGAGCCTGCTTTGTCTTTCGCGCGCGACGCCGCAGCTCCGCTAACCGCTCTGGTCGAGGTTTCCAGACGTCCCGCTCAACTCGCCAGCACCCAGGGGCTGAGCTAGACGCTGCTGGACCGGAGAACACGGCGGCGCATGTACGTCGCTACTGTCCTGAATTGACTCGTTTGTACAGTCTGGCCCTTTACTAGGGTACGAGTTACGTACTATCCGATTTCTTTATCCAGCTCGAGCAGTGCGGTAGGGTCAGCTGTGTAGTAGCTACCTACTTGTGTATAACTTTGTGGCTGATTACTACATTTAATGTAACTGGATTACGAAGCGGTAACAGACTTCAAGAAGAATATAACAATTCCAATCCCAAAGAAAGCAGGTGAAGACAGATGTGAAAATTACCGAACTACTATCAGTTCTAAGCAAAGAAGGGAAAGCAGAAAGGTGCAAGGAGTATATAGGGGGTCTATACAGGGGCGATGTTGTTGAGGACAATATTATGGAAATGTAAGAGGACGTAGATGAAGATGAAATGGGAGAGATGATACTGCGTGAAGAGTCTGACAGAGCACTGAAAGACCTAAGTCGAAACAAGGCCCCGGGAGTAGACAACATTCCATTAGAACTACTGACAGCCTTGGGAGAGCCGGCCCTGACAAAACTCTACCATCTAGTGAGCAAGATGTACGATACAGGCGAAATACCCTCAGACTTCAAGAAGAATATAATAATTCCAATCCCAAAGAAAGCAGGTGAAGACAGATGTGAAAATTACCGAACTATCAGTTTAATAACTCACAGCTGCAAAATATTAAATCGAATTCTTTACACACGAATGGAAAAACTGGTAGAAGTTGACCTCGGGGAAGATCAATTTGGATTACGTAGAAATATGGGAACACGTGAGGCAATACTGACCCTACGACTTATCTTAGAAAATAGATTAAGAAAAGGCAAACCTACGTTTCTAGCATTTGTAGACTTAGAGAAAGCTTTTGACAATGTTGACTGGAATACTCTCTTTCAAATTCTAAAGGTGGCAGGCGTAAAATACAGGGAGCGAAGGGCTATTTACAATTTGTACAGAAACAAGATGGCAGTTATAAGAGTCGAGGGGCACGATAGGGAAGCAGTGGTTGGGAAGGGAGTGAGACAGGGTTGTAGCCTCTCCCCGATGTTATTCAATCTGTGTATTGAGCAAGCAGTAAAGGAAACAAGAGAAAAATTCGGAATAGGAATTAAAATCCATGGAGAAGAAATAAAAACTTTGAGGTTCGCCGAAGACATTGTAATTCTGTCTGAGACAGCAAAGGACTTGGAAGAGCAGCTGAACGGAATGGACAGTGTCTTGAAAGGAGGATATAAGATGAACATCAACAAAAGCAAAACGAGGATAATGGAATGTAGTTGAATTAAGTCGGGTGATGCTGAGGGAATTAGATTAGGAAATGAGACGCTTAAAATAGTAAAGGGGTTTTGCTATTTGGGGAGCAAAATAACTGATGATGATCGAGGTAGAGAGGATATAAAATGTAGACTGGTAATGGCAAGGAAAGCGTTTCTGAACAAGAGAAATTTGTTAACACCAAGTATAGATTTAAGTGTCAGGAAGTCGTTTCTGAAAGTATTTGTGTGGAATGTAGCCATGTATGGAAGTGAAACGTGTACGATAAATAGTTTAGACAAGAAGAGAATAGAATCTTTCGAAATGTGGTGCTACAGAAGAATGCTGAAGATTACATGGGTAGATTGCGTAACTAATGAGGAGGTAGTGAATAGAATTGGGAAGAAGAGGAATTTGTGGCACAACTTGATTAGAATAAGGGATCGGTTGGTAGGACATGTTCTGAGGCATCAATGGATCACCAATTTAGTATTGGAGGCCAGCGTGGATGGTAAAAATAGTAGAGGGAGACCAAGAGATGGATGCGCTAAGCAGATTCAGAGGGGTGTAGGTTGCAGTAGGTACTGGGAGATGATGAAGCTTGCACAGGATAGAGTAGCATGGACAGCTGCATCAAACCAGTCTCGGGACTGAAGACCACAACAACAACAAGTACTTGTGCACTTTCATCATGGCAGACGAAAGAGACGATACGATTATTTACGATGAATGCGCGGACGTCTTGTCAGACGTTCCGGACGACTTGCCGATTGGGAAGAAGACATTGGATATCAAAAAATGAAAGCGAAGCAGAATCGTCGGAAGATAGTGAAAAACGTCCAAGAATAATTCGCCGAACACTGCGGTTGCCAACTGATTCGTATGAATCAGACGAAGAAGACAGACTATGATTTACTGAGGACCAATAATAAATTTGAAGGTTCTCCGGGTCAACACATATTTCCCAAAGATACACAGAGCGTTGTGGACATCATAGAATTATACATTGGGAACGATCTATTTGAATATATTAGCAACGAAACCAACAAGTATTACAGTCAAAATTGCAATAGAAGGAAACTGGATAAAAAAAATGCCAATTTGTCGATGTTACCGGACCCAAACTTAGAAAATGGTTTGGGCTTGCTATCCTTCTGGTAACTGTAAAAAAAGTATGGATCGATGATTACTGGTCAACGAATCCGTTGATAGACACACCGATATTTCGCAGAACGATGTCCCGCAACTGATTCAGATAAATATTATCGTTTTTACATATTTCCGACAACAATAATAAACCAGATAAAG
Organism: Schistocerca piceifrons; assembly: GCF_021461385.2. Lineage (NCBI taxonomy): Eukaryota > Metazoa > Arthropoda > Insecta > Orthoptera > Acrididae > Schistocerca > Schistocerca piceifrons. The sequence continues at coordinate 662,332,357 of NC_060142.1, forward strand.
CCGACCGGCTTTTCTAAGTGCAGTTTCTAATTGATTATTTTTCCAAAAAGATTAAACAAACGTTTAATCTAAGTCAAAACATCTCAGCTGAAGAAGGAATGGAACCGTGGCGTGGACAGTTAAATTTTAAAGTTTACAATCCGTCGAAAATTACCAAATATGGCATACTCTTTCGGATGCAGTGTGATTCGCGTACGGGATACATTTCCTCATTCAAGATATATTCCGGCGCTGGACAACATTTAGCAAAAACAGTGATGGAACTATTGACACCTTCTTATGGAAAGTGTCATCACCTCTACATGGATAATTATTACACTACTGGCCATTAAAATTGCTACAACACGAAGATGACGTGCTAAAGACGCGAAATTTAACCGATATGAAGAAGATGCGGTGCTATGCAAATGATTAGTTTGTCAGAGCATTCACACAAGGTTGGCGCCGGTGGTGACACCTACAACATGCTGACATGAGGAAAGTTTCCAACAGATTTCTCATACACAAACAGTAGTTGACCGGCGTTGCCTGGTGAAACGTTGTTGTGATGCCTCGTGTAAGAAGGAGAAATGCGTACCATCACGTTTCAGAATTGATAAAGGTCGCATTGTAGCTTATCGCGATTGCGGTTTATCGTATCGCGACATTGCTGTTCGCGTTGGTCGTGATCCAATGACTGTTAGCAGAATATGGAATCGGTGGGTTCAGGAGGGTAATACGGAACGCCGTGCTGGATCCCAACGGCCTTGTATCACTAGCAGTCGAGATGACAGGCATCTTTTATCCGCATGGCTGTAACGGATCGTGCAGTCACGGCTCGATCCCTGAGTCAACATATGGGGACGCTTGCAAGACAACAACCATCTGTACGAACAGTTCGACGACGTTTGCAGCAGCATGAACTATCAATCCGGAGTCCATGGCTGCGGTTACCCTTGACGCTGCATCACATACAGGAGCGCCTGCGATGGTGTACTCAACGACGAACCTGTGTGCACGAATGGCAAATCGTCATTTTTTCGGATGAATCCAGGTTCTGTTTACAGCATCATGATGGTCGCATCCGTGTTTGGCGACATCACGGTGAACGCACATTGGAAGCGTGTATTCGTCATCGCCATACTGGCGTATCACCCAGCGTGATGGTATGGGGTGCCATTGGTTACACGTCTCGGTCGCCTCTTGTTCGGATTGACGGCACTTTGAACAGTGGTCGTTACATTTCAGATGCGTTACGACCCATGGCTCTACCCTTCATTCGATCCCTGCGAAACCCTACATTTCAGCAGGATAATGCACGGCCGCATGTTGCAGGTCCTGTACGGGCCTTTCTGGATACAGCAAATGTTCAAGTGCTGCCCTGGCCAGCACATTCTCCAAATCTCTCACCAATTGAAAAGTCTGGTCAATGGTGACCGAACAACTTTCTCATCACAATACGCCAGTCACTATTCTTGATGAACTGTGGTATTTTGTTGAAGCTGCATGGGCAGCTGTACCTGTACACGAAATCCAAGCTCCGTTTGACTCAATGCCCAGGCGTATCAAGGCCGTTAATACGGCGAGAGGTGGATGTTCTGGGTACTGATTTCTCAGGATCTATGCACCGAAATTGCGTGAAAATGTAAACACATGTCAGTTCTAGTATAATATATTTGTCCAATGAATACCCGTTTGTCATCTGCATTTCTTCTTGGTGTAGAAATTTTAACGGCCAGTAGTATATAACAGTGTAGAACTTGCAGAGAAGTTAATTGAAAAGAAAATTCGAGTTTGTGGAACGATACGGCAAAATAGGGGAATTCCGGAAAAATTAAACCGCGCAAAAGTGAACGTATTTCAAGCTTGTCTTCAACTGAAAGGTGACAAGTGGCCGGCGACAAGCCAATTAATCAGAATTAGCGCTGCCGGCGCCAAGCGAATAAATTTGTACGAGTCGTGCGGACGGCAAAGTGTTAACCTGCAACCAGCGCCCTTGCAGATGATGTGCCGACACTAAAAATTACCTCCACCACATTGTGGCCTCCTGCGGTAAGTTGAAAAAGAGAGGGAGATGTGCGTGTGATAAATCCCTTCCCTCGAAAATTTCCCTCCTTCGTACCTTCTCTGTCTTACCAAAGATGACGTATCACTGACAGTCCGCAGCTCGTGGTACAGTGGCTAGAGCTGGTGTCTATAGATCACGGGGTCCCGGGTTCGATTCCCGACCGGGTTGGGGATTTTCTCTGCCCAGATACTGGGTGTTTGTGTTGTCCTCATCATTTCATCATCATTCGTGAGTGGATTGTGGAAAGATTGGGACTCTGCATAGGCGCTGATAACTGCGCAGTTGAGCGCCCCACAAACCAAACATCATCATCATCATCATCGTGTCACTGATATCATTTGTAGTAAGATTGCAGCACACAAGAGTTGCCTGTTGCTTCCAGCTCTCTGAGTAGAATTAACGTTCACCAACGTGCCATCTTCTATAGTTGTCCCTGGACAGAAAACAGTACGTAGGTCGTTAATCCGTTATCTTGAGTCTGTAATAAACTCTTAGCGAGCAACTGATATTGTACGAATAATTAAATTTTCAATTACTTTGTTTATACGGGGTGCCTCTCGCTTTTTTACTAGCAGAACACAAGAAACTGTACATTATTGTAATCCACTTCATGAATCACAAATAATCTCTGTTCTTCACACTTTCACAGATAATAAATAATGAACAGCGTATTTATGTAGTTACTTCAAATTGTTCTCAATTACATTTCCAAATAACCAGAGATTGTTAGTTAAGTCCTTAACCGATACCGACCTAGGCAAAGAACATGTCAGTCTTCCGAGGTTGCCGGGCCAGTTCTGATCTTACAGCCGAACCACTTTGCCCGCCATCCAAGTTAGGCGCGACCCGAAGATCTACGAAGTTCTTCGTCTGCCTTTCACTTAGCAACTGTTTAATATTCTGCTGGTAATTAACAATTTTGAAGTAATAGAATGATAGTCTGCAATAGAGAGATACATGAAATTCAAGTAAATACATCCTTCAGTTTTCCTAATATTAATAACAGAAGATTATTGTTTTCGGACGCAAATTACGGACGCAGCAGCAGCAAATCGCGGAGAAGGACCACAATGTAGTACCCGTACTGAGCAAACTATCTTTCATCGGTACCTCATACCACCTTACGTCAGCCAGCAATTGATTGCAGAGTACGCCAGTCTGTTGTTAGTTGCCTGTGAAACTCGCCCTTTCCAAATCATGTGACTCCATCTCATTCCATGTTTGCCAGAGTAGAACAACGGCTGCATGAAAGTAGGAAATTCACAGGCGATAGAGCAAACTGTGGTGCTCCGAGAAGGCAGCCCACTGTCCTATTGGAAGAGGATGTGCTTCATCAAGTTGAAGAGAACCCATCTACATATACATCTACATGGATACTCTGCAAATCACATTTAAGTGCCTGGCAGAGGGTTCATCGAACCCCTTCACAATTCTCTATTATTCCAATCGCGTATAGCGCGCGGAAAGAATGAACACCTATCTTTCCGTACGAGCTCTGATATCCCTTATTTTATCGTGGCGATCGTTCCACCCTATGTAGGTCGGCGTCAACAAAATATTTTCGCATTCGGAGGAGAAAGACGGTGATTGGAATTTCGTGAAAAGATTCCGTCGCAACGAAAAACGCCTTTCTTTTAACGATTTCCAGCCCAAACCCTGTATCATTTCTGTGACAATCTCTCCCATATTTCGCGATAATACAAAACGTGGAGCCTTTCTTTGAACTTTTTCGATGTACCCTGTCGGTCCTATCTGGTAAGGATCCCACACAGCGGAACAGTATTCTAAAAGAGGACGGCCGCAGTAGGTCTGTTACATTTTCTAAGTGTCCTGCCAATAAAACGCAGTCTTGGTTAGCCTTCCCCACAACATTTTCTATGTGTTCCTTCCAATTTAAGTTGTTCGTAATTGTAATACCTAGGTATTTAGTTGGATTTACGGCTTTTAGATAAGCCTGATTTATCGTGTAACCGAAGTTTAACGAGTTCCTTTTAGCACTCATGTGGATGACCTCACACTTTTCGTTATTTAGTGTCAACTGCCACTTTCGGCCTGTGTGCAGGCCCGAAACTGATAACGGAGAAATAAATCACTCGCTGAAAAATGCTGTTGCCAGTTGCCGTTTTTCCTCACTGATATTTCCTACGAGGGCCCCGGTAGCCTTAAGCCACCAACGAAAAAAAAAATTATTTGATTGATCAATACATTAAACCCTGCAAACCATGCTAAGAAATCAAGGGGCGCAGTCCGGACCGCGCTGCTGCTACGGTCGCAGGTTCGAATCCTTCCTCGGGCATGGATGTGTGATGTCCTTAGGTTAGTTAGTTTTAAGTAGTTCTAAGTTCTAGGGGACTGATGACCACAGATGTTAAGTCCCATAGTGCTCAGAGCCATTTGAACCAGCCAAATCAAGGGGAAAAATGTACAGAAGAAATAAAACGTCATTCCTGAGGCATGATGAAAAAATAAGGAGAAATAGGAAATGGCAGAAAAACAAGAAAAACTGAAATCGTGCGGTTCTGGTCGTCGATTAATACAAGGAAGCAAATTGAAAAAAAAAGAAAAACGTACCGGATGTCATAATAGCGAGCTGTGTTTAACACACTGGTGTTTTCCGAACCGCTACTGATTCTGTCAGATAAGCTCACTGTGCTGTGAACGATCGTTATCGTGAATGAGAGTAATGCGCTTGGTAGCGTGTAACACCGTTTATGCGGACTGGCCGGTAGGCAAATAACTGCTGTCATGTTATGAGCATTCAGTAAATTGACCACTTCCAGAATTTGAAATGTTGAATCTGTCTCGATTCTGCCCATCTGTAAAAGTACGTCACCAGCGGTACATACACTGATGAAGGTAGAGAACCAGCATACCGTTGGCCTGCACTTGGATACAAATTGCAATACACTGCCGATAACTGCGACGTAGTTTTCCATGTATGAACGGTACAGGCTGTTGCTTCCTCAGTACTTGTGTACTATTTCTTACAACTGTGTTCCCTATTTTTTCTAGGTTTTATGTTTACTGAAGGAAGAAAGTAAGACTAGGGACATTAGAGACGCAGCTTCAGCACGGGTTGGTGAAGAGGACGGGTAGGAAAGTCGCTGTGGCCTTTCATAGGAACCATCACAGGATTTGCCATGGGTAATGTAGGGAAACCACGCGTAGCCAAGGTGTGGATGGCCGGACGAGATTCGAAATCTATTCCGCATGAATGCGAATAGAGTGGTTCATCTGCTTTGCCACCTGACTCAATGGTATTCTTACTGTTTTATTCCACGTAATTGTGAATGATTGATTGTATTCAAGAAATGGGTCACTAACTGCTGATACTGATACATAGTGAGCGGTTCTAGGCGCTTCAGTCCGGAACCGCGCTGCTGCTACGGTCGCAGGTTCGAATCCTTCCTCGGGCATGGATGTGTGTGATGTCCTTAGGTTAGTTAGGTTTAAGTAGTTCTAAGTCTAGGGGACTGATGACCTCAGATGTTAAGTCCCATAGCGCTTAGAGCCATTTGAACCATTTGATCCGTAGTATTTCACTTCAGTTTGCACCAGTCACATGCAGAATTGCGGTATTGCAGGCAAAGTCATCTATCGCCAGGGAAAGAGAATTGATCTTATGGATTTACATTTTCCTTGAGACATCTGAGTCTCTACTTTATCTTAAATAATGTAAAATATAAATGTATGACTAGGGTCTCCCGTCTGGTAGACCGTTCGCCGGGTGCAAGTCTTCCGATTTGACGCCACTTCGGCGACTTGCGCGTCGATGGGGATGAAATGATGATGATTGGGGCAACACAACACCCAGTCCCTGAGCGGAGAAAATCCCCGACCCAGCTGGGAATCGAACCCGGGCCCTTAGGATTGACATTCTGTCGCGCTGACCTCTCAGCTACTGGGGGTGGACATCTTAAATAATGATAGAAACTGAAGAAATGAATTAAAATTTGTGCCATTTTGGAACTGTGCCTTGGTCTTCTGCTTGCTACTTAGATGTGCTACCCATTACGCAACTGTAACAGGGTGTTCCAGTAGGGTACTCCGTGGGCTGGTGTTATCAACACTGCTATGATGGTGCAATGATTAGCGTACATGCCTAGTAAGCAGCAGACCTGAGTTCACGTCCCAGCTGTTACATAAATTTTAATTCATTTCTCCAGCTTCCATCGTTACCGAAGGGAAAGAGAATGTTTCAGAAAAATCTGTTTTCAGAACTAGAAAAAATGATGTACATTCTTTTGTGAAGATAGTAATAGAGGTGACCGAGACTGTGAAGAAGATACCACTATTAGTCATAGCGCGAGTGTGAGATGTGCATGGGACGGTGAAGGTACGCGTGGCTTCTGTCGTGTCGCTGATTGGACGTGGGTGTTACGCCAAGAGCCGTGGATGCGCCAGTGCTGAAACAACGACGAAGTGTGGCATTCAGGAAATGGTAGTGTTGGTTGGTTGATTTGTTGGAGAGGACCAAACAGCAAGGTCATTAGTCCCATGTGATTAAGGAAAGAACGGGTGAGGAAGTCGGCCGTGCCCTTTCAAAAGAACTATCCCGACATTTGTTTGGAGCGATTTAGGAAAACCACGGAAAATCTAAGTTAGGATGGCTGGACGCGGGTTTGAACCGTTGTCCTCCTGAATGTGAGTCGAGAGTGCTAACCACTGCACCACTTCGCTCGGTAACTGGTGATGATGTTGCATATCTTATACACATTATAAACGATAGCTGTTTACAACGTAATACAGTGGTGCAGGTGAAATCGAGACAAACAATCTGATAAAGGGCACTTTTGGTCTATCAAGCTTGGTAACAGCCTCGAATTGGTCCACTAAAGCCACCTTGCCGAGCGACATGTTTAACACTCTCTCGCCCCATTATGCCGCCGGCTTTAACATCAGTCTGTCAATCTTTCCTGTGAGGGTAGTGAAAGGACAAGCCTTATGAACAAGTTGAGCAAAAAGCACTCTCCCCTGTAATTCGACCTCAGGTTAAACCCTTACAAGCACAGTTGTCTCGTAGTAACATTGTGGGGTCCTGCCCACTCGTCTCTTATAGGGTGCCTAAAGGATGCTGCGTTCTCGGATAGCTATTCAGCAATTAAGAATATCACATTAATAGTTTTTATTACAATAAAGAAGTATGACAGTACTTAAATTTGTATTACAAGCCGGTGTGCAAGTGATGGATGACATGCAAATAGTCAGTATCCTTCTCTATATACTATGTCCATACAAGCAATGGATATGGATCACTAATAACTGCTATCGTAATGCTCTCGTAGGGTCCGTCTTCTAACTGTCCTGGTCTGCTAGTCCCGGTCTAGTTCAAAAATGGTTCAAATGGCTCTGAGCACTATGGGAACTGCTGAGGTCATCAGTCCCCTAGAACTTAGAACTACTTAAACCTAACTAACCTAAGGACATCACACACATCCATGCCCGAGGCAGGATTCGAACCTGCGACCGTAGCGGTCGCGCGGTTCCAGACTGTAGCGCCTAGAACTGCTCGGCCACCCCGGCCGGCTCCCGGTCTAGTACTGTGCGGCCGAGTCTGGCAGGACCTGAAGGTTTGGGGAGCAAAACCAGTGGACTTGCCCATTGACTAGCTGATATGGGCGCAATAACTCTGTAATCTTGCAGTTCTGTAAGTTCAGCAGCGACTTTGTCCCGTAATGCAATGGGAACAGTTCTGACTCGGCAAAATTTCGCCTGAGCATTGTCTTTCAGATTAATAAGTGCAACAAAATTGTTAGCTTTACCTAAACCTTCAGAAAAGAGTTCTGGGAATTATGTTAGCAAAGCTAGCTACACTGTCTTTTGCGTTGAATACAGACACTGACAACACACTGTCCTGAATATTAAAGCCAAACAAATGAAAAGAATGAAGACCAAAAATGTTCTCACACTTGCATGATTGTAGCACTGTAAAAGTCACTGTTTGCGTATGTGAGTGATACACGGCAGACGAAGTACATTTTCCGAGAACGGGAATGTCGTGTCCATTATAAGCCGTCAGTTGCGTGCTAGTTTTAGACGGGCATTGGGACTCTAACAGTTCATATGTGTGACAATTGAGCAACGTGACAGAGGCACCTTTGTCCAACTGAAATTTCACACATTTCCCATAAATTTTAATAAATGAACGAAAAGTTTGTTTGACTGGCGTATCACCGAAGGAACTCCACGCTTGCTAGTTTTGCTAATGTCTGTTGCAGACTTGGAATATACTGCATTCATGACATGGGCCTGATTATTATATTTTTGTGAGTGGGCCGAATTCTTATGGTTTGTTCCATTGTGAACATACGTATTGCACATGTCCTTTCCTACCACTGAGCTTGTCGGTAAGGGCAGTCTTGGTGTTTGTGCCGTAACACCTAGGGCAAGACTTAATTCAGATGTTCAAATGTGTGTGAATTACTAAGGGACCAAACTGATGAGGTCATCGATGGTGCCTCTAACCGCGCGGCCACTCCGTTCGGCAAGACTTAATTCTGTCCGCCTGTGTAGCCGCATGTTTAGCGAACTGCTTATGCTGCGTGGAACGTTCTTTAGTCGGCGTGGCTAGGGCATGCCGCCGGTGCAGAATGGGTCGATCGCAAGCAAGGGACTCAACCCGGCAAACAGCTGTCTGCTCAGATGTATGAGCCGACAAGGCAACGGAATCGTACTGACCTAGTATTTGCACTACCTGCTGAAATGGTGGATAGGACTCTTTCAAAATTTGTTCTCTCAGTTTGATATCAGGCACATTGTACACGATCGCATCACACAACATAATGTCTGAATCCTCAAAAATATGTCTGGATCCTCAAAATTACAGACCAATATCCTTAACATCGGTTTGTTGCAGGATTCTCGAACATATTCTCAAGTCGAATATAATGAATTTCCTTGAGACGGAGAAGTTGCTGTCCATCCATCAGCACGGCTTTAGAAAGCATCACTCCTGCGAAACGCAACTCGCCTTTTTTTCACATGATATCTTGCGAACCATGGATGAAGGGTATCAGACGGATGCCATATTCCTTGACTTCCGGAAAGCGTTTGACTCGGTGCCCCGCTGCAGTCTCCTAAATAAGGTACGAGCATATGGGATTGGTTCCCAAATATGTGAGTGGCTCGAAGACTTCTTAAGTAATAGAACCCAGTACGTTGTCCTCGATGGTGAGTGTTCATCGGAGGTGAGGGTATCATCTGGAGTGCCCCAGGGAAGTGTGGTAGGTCCGCTGGTGTTTTCTATCTACATAAATGATCTTTTGGATAGGGTGGATAGCAATGTGCGGCTGTTTGCTGATGATGCTGTGGTGTACGGGAAGGTGTCGTTGATGAGTGACTGTAGGAGGATACAAGATGACTTGGGCAGGATTTGTGATTGGTGTAGCCGGCCGAAGTGGCCGTGCGGTTAAAGGCGCTGCAGTCTGGAACCGCAAGACCGCTACGGTCGCAGGTTCGAATCCTGCCTCGGGCATGGATGTTTGTGATGTCCTTAGGTTAGTTAGGTTTAACTAGTTCTAAGTTCTAGGGGACTAATGACCTCAGCAGTTGAGCCCCATAGTGCTCAGAGCCATTTGAACCATTTTTTTGATTGGTGTAAAGAATGACAACTAAATCTGAATATAGATAAATGTAAATTAATGCAGATGAATAGGAATAAGAATCCCGTAATGTTTGAATACTCCATTTGTAGTGTAGCGCTTGACACAGTCACGTCGATTAAATATCTGGGCGTAACATTGCAGAGCGATTTGAAGTGGGACAAGCATGTAATGGCAGTTGTGGGGAAGGCGGATAGTCGTCTTCGGTTCATTGGTAGAATTTTGGGAAGATGTGGTTCATCTGTAAAGGAGACCGCTTATAAAACACTAATACGACCTATATTTAAGTACTGCTCGAGCGTTTGGGATCCCTATCAGGTCGAATTGAGGGAGGACATACAAGCAATTCAGAGGCGGGCTGCTAGATTTGTTACTGGTAGGTTTGATCATCACGCGAGTGTTACGGAAATGCTTCAGGAACTCGAGTGGGAGTCTCTGGAGGAAAGGAGGCGTTCTTTTCGTGAATCGCTACCGAGGAAATTTAGAGAACCAGCATTTGAGGCTGACTGCAGTACAATTTTACTGCCGCCAACTTATATTTCGCGGAAAGACCACAAAGATAAGATAAGAGAGATTAGGGCTCGTACAGACGCATATAGGCAGTCATTTTTCCCTCGTTCTGTTTGGGAGTGGAAGAGGGAGAGAAGATGCTAGTTGTAGTACGAGGTACCCTCCGCCACGCACCGTATGGTGGACTGCGGAGTATGTATGTAGATGTATAAAGCACCACAAGCACATTTGAATTTGCATTTTCTTGTCACACCCTACAAATCTATTTATCTATACACGTGATAAGTTCGTTCTGACTGATCTTTTTTTTTTTTTTTTGTGCAATGAAAGAAATTATACCTAGCTGCTACCACTTTCTCTTGTTGGACATAATAGTTAGTCAGCGAAGAGATAAAACTGTCATACGCAAGTTCACTTGGGGTTTTGTAGGGAAAGAGTTTTTGAATTATCGTGAACACAGCACGTCCTACCGTCGATAACAGATGGGGAAGTTTCACAGTGCCTGCAACATTGTGGGCTAGTAAGTGTGCCTCAGATTGGTGCAACCACTCGAGCCATTCTTGTTCACAAAACTGTCGAAAAGGTGCTACAGCAGCTGTAGTAGGCGGTGTTTGTTCCGTCGGGCCAGTACCTGCTTCGCCTTGTTGAGTAGTGCAGAAATCTGCTGCGTCTGGAACTGAAACATCTGCGTTCGCTGTGCGGCATATAACGCTTGCAGCTGCGGCGCCATAGCAGGGGGCGGCACAGGTGTTGTGGGCATGCTGGAAGACACAAATGTACAGCCGCGCGGGATTAGCCGAGCGGTCTTGGGCGCTGCAGTCATGGTCTGTGCGGCTGGTCCCGGCGGAGGTTCGAGTCCTCCCTCGGGCATGGGTGTGTGTGTTTGTCCTTAGGATAATTTCGGTCAAGTTTCGTGTAAGCTTAGAGACTGAAGACCTTAGCAGTTAAGTCCCATAAGATTTCACACACACAAATGTACAAACAGATAAAAATATGTACAAAAAGTTTTTGCAACGCCCACCAGAAAACACTGATTAGCAAAAACGACAAGAAACTGTTATAGCTATGAGCGCCCCTGCAGGTAAAGACAAGAGAGAATTAATGCGCCAGCACAATATGGACAAGAAGTTCGTGGCCGTCGGTCACTGGGTTCGGCAGATAATCGAATAATCGTCGCCAAATGTGTCATTGCGCCCACTCATGTCATATAGGGTGCCTAAAGGATGCTGCATTCTCCGAATGCTGTACAACAATTCAAACAAATAAAATTAATAGTTTTATTTCAATAAAGCAGATTTCACAGTACTTAACTTGAATGTGCAGCAATGTCGCAAGTGATGGGTGACATGCAAACAGTAATGATATTCGCTATACAGGGTGGTCCATTGACAGTGACTGGGCCAAATATCTCACGAAATAAGCGTCAAACGAAAAAACTACAAAGTACGAAACTTGTCTAGCTTGAAGGGGGAAACCAGATGGCGCAATGGTTGGCCCGCTAGATGGCGCTGCCATAGGTCAAACGGATACCAACTGCGTTTTTTGAAAAGTTGGAACCCCCATTTTTATTACGTATTCGTGTAGTACGTCAAGATATATGAATGTTTCAGTTGGACCACTTTTTTCGCTTTGTGATAGATGGTACTGTGATAGTCACAATTTTAGACGAACAGTTGGTAACAGGTAGGTTTTTTAAATTAAAATACAGAACGTAGGTACGTTTGAACATTTTACTCGGTTGTTCTAGTGTGATACATGTACCTTTGAGAACTTATCATTTCTGAGAACGCATGCTGTTACAGCGTGATTACCTATAAATACCACATTAATGCAATCAATGCTCAAAATGATGTCCGTCAACCTCAATGCATTTGGCAATACCTGTAACGACATTCCTCTCAACAGCGAGTAGTTCGCCTCCCGTAATGTTCGGACATGCGTTGACTATGCGCTGACACATGTTGTCAGGCGTTGTCGGTGGATCGCGATGGCAAATATCCTTCAACTTTCCCCACAGAAAGAAATCCGGGGACGTCAGATCTGGTGAACGTGCGGGCCATGGTATGGTGATTCGACGACCAATCCACCTGTCATGAAATATGCTATTCAGTACCGCTTCAGCCCACGCTAGCTATGTGCCGGTCATCCATCATGTTGGAAGTACATCGCCATTCTGTCATGCAGTGAAACATCTTGTAGTAACATCGGTAGGACATTAAGTAGTAAATCAGCATACATTGCACCATTTAGACTGCCATCGATAAAATGGGGGCCAGTTATCCTTCCTCCCACAATGCCGCACCATACATTAACTCGCTAAGGTCGCTGATGTTCCACTTGTCGCAGCCATCGTGGGTTTTCCGTTGCCCAATACTGCATATTATGCCGGTTTACGTTACCGCTGTTGGTGAATGACGCTTCGTCGCTAAATAAAATGCGTGCAAAAAATCTGTCATCGTCCCGTAATTTCTCTTGTAGCCAGTGGCAGAACTGTACACGACGTTCAGAGTTGTCGCCATGCAATTCCTGGTGCATAGAAATATGGTACGGGTGCAATCGATGTTGATGTAGCATTCTCACCACAGACGTTTTTGAGATTCCCGATTCTCGCGCAATTTGTCTGCTACTGATGTGCGGATTAGCCGCGACAGCAGCTAAAACAACTACTTGAGTATCATCATTTGTTGCAGGTCGTGGTTGACGTTTCACATGTGGCTCAACACTTCCTCTTTCCTTAAATAACGTAAATATCCGGCGAACGGTCCGTACACTTGGATGATGTCGTCCAGGATACCGAGCAGCATACATAGGACACGCCCGTTGGGCGTTTTGATCGCAATAGCCATACATCAACACGATATCGACCTTTTCCGCATGTGGTAAACGGTCCATTTTAACACAGGTAATGAATCACGGAGCAAATACCTTCCGCACAGGCGGAATGTTACGTGATACCACGTACTTATACGTTTGTGACTATTACAGCGCCTTCTATTACAAAGCGAAAAAAGTGGTCCAACTAAAACATTCATATTTCTTTACGTACTACACGAATATTTAATAAAAAATGGGAGTTCCTATTTAAAAAAACCCAGTTAGTATCCGTTTGACCTATGGCAGCGCCATCTAGCGGGCCAACCACAGCGCCATCTGGTTTCCCCCTTCAAGCTAACGAGTTTCGTTCTTTGTAGTTTTTTCGTTTGATGCTTATTTCGTGAAATATTTGGCCCGGTCACTGTCAATGGACCACCCTGTAGACAAAGTCCAAAGAAGCAATGGATATGGATCACTAATAACTGATATCGTAGCACTCTCAGCTGGTCCGTGCTAATACTGTCCACTAATGTCCGCCCGAGGCTGGCAGGAGTGGCGCTTATATTCACTTCTTGCAGATGTCGCTCCTGTCGTGGCGCAGTCCTTGTAAGCGGGCTACTGGCTGACGCGGCCTCACTGCCGTCTCGGGTCTTCAGTTCTCCATCGTTCCGGCACTTGGGGGCTTGCCAGAACAACTGGGAAACGGCTGCCTCTGTCATGCGACCATAGGTATGTCGCCGTACCTTAGCCGGCCGCGGGGCCGAGCGGTTCTAGGCGCTTCAGTTCGGAACCGCGACTGCTACGGTCGCAGGTTCGAATCCTGCCTCGGGCATGAATGTGTGTGATGTCCTTAGGTTAGTTAGGTTTAAGTAGTTTGTAAGTTCTATGGGACTGATGACCTCAGCTGTTAAGTCCCGTAGTGCTCAGAGCCATTTGAACCATTTGTACTTATTACAGGACCAATCGTAGTATGCAGGACCCCCCCCCAGTACGTCGTCTCAGTATGAGGAAAACCGATGCGTCTCCGTAAATACACTAAAGTTACGTGATTCATGCACAGCTCCACTGCAGGCGGCATTCCAACTCACCTTGGCAACACAGCGGCCAGCCTTGCTGTCCTACATGATGCAGATGGTGTGGTGATTCAGCTTGGAATTACACTACTGACCATTACAATTGCTACACCACGAAGATGACGTGCTACAGATGCGAAATTTAACAGACAGGATGAAGATGCTGTGATATGCAAATGATTCGCTTTTCAGAGCATTCAGACGACGTTGGCGCCGGGTGCGACACCTACAACTTGCTGACATGAGGAAAGTTTCCAACTGATTTCGCATACACAAACAGCAGTTGACCGGCGTTGCCTGGTGAAATGTTATTGTGATGCATCGTGTAAGGAGGATAAATGCTTACCATCACGTTTCCGACTTTGATAAAGGTCGAATTGTAGTCTATCGCGATTGCGATTTATCGTATTGCGACATTGCTGCTCGCGTTGGTCGAGATCCAGTGACTGTTAGCATAATATGGAATCAGTGGGTTCAGGAGGGTAATACGGAACGACGTGCTGGATCCGAACGGCCTCTCATCACTAGCAGTCGAGATTACAGGCATCTTACCGGCATGGCTGTAACGAATCGTGCAGCGACGTCTCCATTCCTGAGTCAACAGATGGGGACGTTTGCAAGACAACAACCATCTGCACGTACAGTTCGGCGACGTTTGCAGCAGCATGGACTATCAGCTCGGAGACCATGGCTGTGGTTTCCCTTGACGCTGCTTCACAGACAGGAGCGCCTGCGATAGTGTACTCGACGACGAACCTGGGTGCACGAATGGCAAAACGTCATATTTTCCGATGAAGCCAGGTTCTGTTTACAGCATCATGATGGTCACATCCGTGTTTGGCGACATCACTGTGAATGCACATTGAAAGCATGTATTCGTCATCGCCGTACAGGCGTATCACCCGGCGTGATAGTATGGAGTGCCATTGGTTACACGTCTCGGTCACCTCTTGTTCCCACTGACGGCACTTTGAACAGTGGACGTTACATTTCAGATGTGTTACGACCCGTGGTTCCACCCTTCATTCGAACCCTGCGAAGCCCTACATTTCAGCAGGATAATGCATGACCGCATGTTGCAGGTCCTGTACGCGCCTTTCTGGATACAGAAAATGTTCGACTACTGCCCTGGCCAGCACATTGTCCAGATCTCTCGCCAATTGAAAACGTCTGGTCAATGGTGGCCGAGCAACTGGCTCGTCAAAATACGCCAGTCACTACCCTTGATGAACTGTGGTATCGTGTTGAAACGGCATGGGCAGCTGTACCTGTACACGTCATCCAAGCTCTGTTTGTCTCAATGCCCAGGAGTATCAAGGTCGTTATTACGGCGAGAGGTGGTTGTTCTGGTTACTGATTTCTCAGGATCGATGCACCCAAATTGCGTGAAAATGTAATCACATGTCAGTTCTAATATGATATATTTGTCCAATGAATACCCGTTTACCATCTGCATTTCTTCTTGGAGTAGCAATTTTAATGGCCAGTAGTATACTTTGATGTTACAACGAGATGAATTCTTACAATTTCATCTATACCCGTTAACACAGTGACTGTGATTGTTCATTAGTATGTAGAAGAGAAAACTGTGTACAGGAAAGAGAACTCACTCAGTTGATGCAGTCGCGAGTACTGTTATACCCGCAACTTGCTATGATAGCAAAGAAGCGATGGCTATATCGCATTGATCTGCCGCTATGGTGGGCGGCGGAACTTGGTGAATCGAGGTCAGGGTTCCCGAATACCTCAGCTATCGGTGTGGGTGGCAGAGGAGAGGTGAGGGGGTGCCTTTAGACGCCCGATGAGATGTTGGGGAAACAGCATTGGAAAACAGTTTATTTATTACTCAAAGTACATCCTCCATGTCGCTCCCTGTGATAGCACTGCCCACAGGCCACGAAGAGCGCACGCCCAGCCGAAGAAGACGCTGCAGGCAGCAAACGGCGCGAGGCCACGCCAGCCGTAGGCGACAGAGAGGCGACACCGCCAGAAGCCAACTGTACCAACGAGAGGGCGCTGCAGCCCCGGGCGGGAGCAGAAGGCGACATAGTCGCGAGGGAACTCCCATAAGGAATCAATGCTAAAACGAACAAACGTCAGGTACACTTTCTGAAGAAACTAATGGTTCACAGTCTGCTTTCGGCTGCGGTGGGGCGAGGACGTCCGCTGCGCCCCGCCATGCGCGACCGTGAGCGCTTGCTTGTGTTTACCTTCTCGCGGCGCGAGTTGTATTTGTTTCCAAGTTCAGTGCGACTATGGCACACACATGGCGCCACGATACGATCAAAATTACTTTCCAACCAGATCACGCGCGCCCTCGAGCCTATGAAATAGAACAGATCATACGCGACGATCTACGTTTAGATCCGGCGACTGTCGTCGGAATACATTTTTCTATAACGGCGAGCGTGGTTTATGTTAAAATGACCAGTGCAGAGGTCTGCGCAACAGTGGTTTCTAAATACTCGAACTCTCTCAGATTCAAACATTCTGACGGGCATATCGGTGCAGTGACGGTGGATCATGCAGGCATGGGCCTAAGGACTGTAAGGGTTTTTGAGCTCCCCTTCGAGGTCCCAGAGGAAGTTGTCAAGGACGCCTTCCGACCATATGGCAATGTTATCAGCCACGTTGCAGAAAAGTGGCAAACTTTCTCGACGTATAAGGTCTACAACGGTGTGCGCCAAATTAAACTTGAGCTCAAGAAACATGTGCCGTCCTATTTGAACATCGGTGGCTGTCGTGCAATCATCATGTACGACGGTCAACCGCGTACCTGTTCCGGATGTGGGCAGGAAGGCCATGTTCGATCGAGCTGCTTACAACGTAGAATTACGCAGATACCAGTGGGAGACTCCGTTTCACCGACGGGGACGACAATCCTGCCCCTCACGTACGCTCAGACGACGATGCGCACCATAGTTGAGGACGAAACGGGCGATCAGACACATCCATCGACGTCAGAAGTACCAAGGGAGGAAGAGGAAGGACCCTCGGTGCCAACCCATACGTCGCCCCCTCCACAGCAACAACAGCAACAACAGTCCCACGGACTCCAGACGCAACACAACATTCAGAACGCGATGGACGTGGATGCGAACATTGTCCCGACCGCGGCTTTCCTAGCGGAAGGTGATACGACGCTGGATTGCCTCCCACATTCGGATACGGATGTCCACGTTCGAAAGCAACGTTCGCCTCGACGACGCAAGCGACGTCGGCGGACCCCTTCTGACGATTGCCTCCTACACACCGCCGGTCAAGAAGGTGACATCTCATCAGACGGCATGGATGCTGCGCCTGCTGAGGATCTCAGTGGTGTAGACGGTTCACTTGCCCATACTACGAGTGCCCAGTTACTTCTTGCACCACAAACGCGGCAGATCGCGTCGATGGATGGCGCTCCGTCTACCTCTACCAAAGACGATGTACGTGAGAGAGATTTAGGTGCAGATCAGCTACACAGCATCGTGTTGCACCCACTGTGGTCGGACGATGTTGAGGAACTTCCTGAAGAGGGCACGGATGACAGGGGAGGGGGCGGCATTGGGGATGCCACTCCTAGCGTGAAAGACTCATAATTTGTAGCGGCTTTGGTGGGTCCGGCATCTCTTGCGGTTAGCTTCGATTGCCATGGCGTCTACCCTAGGTGAAGAGGCTAGGCAGCACACCTTTCGCCTTGCCACAATCAATATCAAAGCGATAAGGGCACCACACAAATTGACAATGCTACAACGCATGCTCGATGCGGCGGACATCGACGTGGCCCTCTTACAGGAAGTATGTGTCGCTAGTTTCCCTGACTCCTACGGATATACCGCCCACATCTCCCACGCCTCTTCTACCGATTGTGGTGTGGCTGTTCTGTTACGGGACGGTTTGGCGGCTACGGACGTACTGTACTTACCGAGTGCAAGAGCCATGGCGGTAACTGTCAACGGTGTACGGCTCATCAATGTATATGCCCCTTCAGGATTAGGGAGACGGAGAGATCGGGCCCGCTTTTTTTCGGAAGATATTACGCGTCTATTTATGGGCCGCATAGACGATATGGTGATCGGAGGAGATTTTAACTGTACATTATCTCCGTCTGATCAGCAGCCACATCACGTACCGTGTGCGGAATTGGAAATGCTAGTGCGTGACCTCCACCTGATTGACACGTGGCGCCACATCCATGGCCCAGCTCCTGGTTACACCCATCATACAAGCCATTCATCAAGTCGGTTAGACAGGATTTACGTCACAAGCACCCTTTCGACGGCGACGAGAGGAGCAGAGCTCTGGCCCACTGCATTCACCGACCACACAGCCTATATTTGCACTATTGCCCTCCAACCTGCACGTGTGTGGCGCAGTAGGCCCCCCTGGAAACTGAACGTCGCCCATCTGGACGAGCCGGCACGTAAAGGTGCAGTCGAAGAGTCGTGGAACGCGTCCTTACAGCGTCGTGGTCGTTACCGATCGACCCTCAGTCGGTGGATTGAATGTGCGAAGCCTGCTCTTAGGCGCACCTTCATGGCTTACGGCCGGGAAGCAGCGGCATGGAGGAGGAGCACGGAAAACTTTTATTACACCGTCCTACGGGAATGTCTTGCTATGGAGTCCTCACCTGACAGGCAGATCATAGTCAATCGCGCGAAAGCGCAGCTCGTCTCCTTAGCACGCCATCATTTACAAGGCGCTGTTATACGGTCGCGTGCTCCAGACGTGATAGAATCAGAAAGGCCATCTATGCACCACGTGCTCCTAGAACGCAGGAGGCGCCGTAGGGCACTGGTAACCGACATGATAACGGACGACGGTCGACACGTGGTAGAACAAGCAGATATAGCAGAAGCCTTCTATGGGCATTACGCTCAACTTTATTCAGCAGTGCTCCCTGATATGGCGACGGTAGACACCGTTTCAGCACATGTCCACGGTACAGTTCCGCCAGACATGGTCCCGACTTTACTGGGAGAAGTGACAGCAGAGGAAGTGCTCGACGCCATTGGCAAAGGTGCTCCTCATAAATCACCAGGAATCGATGGATTACCATTAGAGTTCTATCGAGCCTTTAAACAACTATTGCTACCGTGTTTGATTGAAATTTGCCAGGAATTGATGTCCCCGGGTATAACATTGCCTGCACCATTCTTGGTAGGTCTGATTGTCCCCATCCATAAGCCGAAGGGACGGAATCATGTCCACGATTATCGCCCCTTAACGTTATTGAACAGTGACTTCAAGATCTTTTCGAGGCTGCTATCAGAACGTATTCGCGGCACACTATTGCACGTCTTGTCCGGCGATCAGACGACCTTGGGGGGACCCAACAACATCAGAACTGCGTTATGTCGTTACAGAGATCTCATCTCCCTTGCACGGGTGAGACGTTTGCCGGCAGCCCTCGCGTCTATCGACTTTAGCCAGGCTTTTGACCGTGTGGGCCACACTTTCCTCACGGCCGTTCTACGGCGCATGGAATACCCCGACCCCTTTATCACAGTGTTGACACGCCTACTACATGGTGCAACTTCTCGAGTTCTTGTTAATGGAAGACTGACGGCACCCATGCCGATCCACCGATCAGTACGACAGGGATGTCCATTATCAACATTGTTATTTGCATTGGCCTTAGAACCTTTGTTGTGTGGTCTCACTGGGATACAGTTCGGCGGCTCCATCTCTCGTTGCACCGCATATGCGGATGATTTGATCATCGTCATACGTGGAGCTGACGACATGGCCGCGGCTTTGGACTGGATTGCAACGTACGGTACAGCTTCTGGTAGCCAAATCAACGTTGACAAGTCCGTCGCCTCGAGCATCGGGATTGTGCTACCGCAGGAACACATTGCCCCCTTACGCTTCAGTGATACTGTACGCTGCCTGGGCTTAGATTTCATGAACGACATGCGACGCGCGACGACGCTCAGTTATCGACGCCTTCTTAACCAAATTAGGACCGGAATTGCAAATCAGCGCTTGCGATTCCTCAACATCGTTCAGCGGGCGTATTATGCCAATGTCTACCTTGCGTCCTGCATACCGCATGTCGCCCAAACGCTACCCATCCCGAAGCCCTTGGCTCGTAGCATTATGGCAGCGCTGGGATACTTCGTCACCGCTGGTATGTCACTGAAGATCAGATACGTATCTCTTACCCTCCCCAAGGAAAAAGGTGGTCTCGGCCTAGTTAACGTCCATGATAGGGCCATTGCCCTCTATGTTAGCTCACATTTATGTCTGCTGCGCCGTTGTCCTACGAGCCTCACGAGTCTGCTTCTGACGGCGCTACGACCTGCTTCACTAAGAGCGCCGGTGCCACTACAGGACATCCCAGCGCCCCTCTTTTATATAGGACGTTTCTATTTAGAACAAAGTTACTGAAGTGTCGCGCTCACGACACCACAAATGGCCACAATTCGACGCCTATATCATGACATGCTGCAACGCCGCCCCCTAAATGTGGTCGAACTAAAATATCCTGACGTACGGTGGCGCGTGGTGTGGAAGACTGTACATGATGCCATGCTTGATTCCGATGTTGTTTCCCAATGGTACGTAGTCGTTAATGGGAAGCTGGTGACGCAAGAACGTCTCTACAATATCCACATGGCAGAATCTCCCAATTGTGTGGGCTGTAATACAGTAGATTCTGACGAGCCCGCCTCAGCTGTGGGGAGGCGGAACCGGTTTGGCACCTAGTGCGGCAGATGCTGGTTTATCTCTTGCGAGTTAGGCCTGAGCATATATCTGCACGCACGTTATTGTTTCCGGATGAGACATTTTACCCCAAGACTCGAACCAACTCTGTCACCTGGATACGTGGACATGCAGTCCATTACCTCTGTCGTAACGGACACAAGAATTTCCTAGACTTCTGGCTCTATTTGCAAGAAAGACATCATGCTATTTCCGGGCATACCAGATATCGACAGTGCTTCGCAAACTACCTATGGAGTGCCTTTCACAGCCCGCCGTGCAGCTGGAATGTTCCAGCCAGTGGCAGATGAGGTCAGAACGAACTGCAAACGAGCATATATTGAACATCTTTATCAGTGGGCGCAGTCGCTGGGAAGCCTCACTACGACGTGGTAGCTTTCTTTTCATGTTATTTATGTTTCATATCTTCGATGGCGTCTTCATTCTGTTTTAGTTTTCCAGGCTTGATTAACTATGACTGTTCGCACATTGGTATCTATATAAATAAAAGAAAGATTAAAGCAAAAAAGTGGGCAGGAGACCTGCGTTCGAATCCAAATAAATAAACAAGAACAAAATGAACAACAAATAAAATATAATAAAGTATTATACCCTTTCCTTTCTCCTTTTATTTTATTTTTTATACAAAGTTCAGAGGCATATTTAATTTTTGTTCGTTGGCGGAACCTGAAGTGGTGGCGATCGGCCGTCCTAGTTAGCTTTAGGATGAAAGTGGCGGTGGCGCTAGGTTTGTTTTTGTTTTTAGGCTACATAGGTTTTTGGGGGTAGTATGGGTGATTGGGGCCAACGCCTGAAGTGGAAGAGGTAATTTTCTTTCATTTAAAAAAAACTAATTAATAAAAAATAAAAAATAATAAAAAATAGAAAAAAAGGTGTTTGACTACAAAGTGAAAGGTTCTGTGTTCAAACCTTATTCGGTTCTAAAAAAAAAAAAAAAAAAAAAAAAAAAGAAAAGAAAAAGGGTAGCGGAACGGTTAAGGTGTTGGGCTGCCAAGTGAAAGGTTATGAGTTCAAACCTTGTGCGGTGTGTAAAATTTTCTTTACTTAAAAACAATATTGGAGCGCCTAAAAAAATGGAGATAAAGACCTGAAACTTTTACAGTGTACAGCTGAAACATCATTTTCAAATCACATAAAAATGGTTAATGTATTTTATATATTTCATGAGTAATCATTTTTTTGTTCTATAAGACAAAAAAATAAAACTTTTCTAAGCACATTGGAGCTTGTAAATCTGTTCTTTTATCACTACTGGTCTATTTTTTATCTAATTAATCATCGTTGTATTAACAAGAGATACTTTAAGTCTGATGTCTGTAGCAGTCATAGTTTTTGAGAAAAGTGTACCAGACGGTCAAAAAATGTAGTTTTGAGAAAAATGGTATTAAAGTTTTACATGCAAGAAAGTAATGTACAATGTCATACAGACACACTTTTAAAACATTCCAGGACTATACTGTGGCTCAGCTTCTTGATCTTTGTCTTCTTTTCTTTGATCTTCTGGCTATCCTGGCCTCCTTGGTAGCATTTCCTGCAGAAATATCAGCATAACGGATACGGTCCATGTCAATCTTTTTCAGTCTCTTTTCAGTATTGATACCATCCTTTGTTCCCAAGAGTCTTAATACATCAGTCTTCTTTGACACACCAGCATTGAAGCACATCACTGCATCATGAACACCAAATTTTAGTGTTTCTTTTCTAACGAAAACAGTTTTTGGTAGCCTTGTCCAAATGACAGAATTCAAACTTTCATTTGGGTTTTGAGTTTTTCCATGGAGACACTTTTTCAAGAGCTCTTGCTGGCTAAGGTCTCTGAAAATGGGTTTCACAGCTAGCAGGATTTTTTCTGGAATTGAATGTTTGTGCTTATAGCTGGAAGGTGTAGCTGGGTTGTTGAATTTGCACCAGCTGTCAGGGGCAAAGGTTATGTTGTGGTTCCTCATCTGTTGAAATTTTATGAAAGAATGTAGCCCAGATGGCTCTCCTCATTGCTTCTACATTGTTGCAGTTATTTCTAATGGCCATACCATAATAAGTCTGGATCCTGTCTATTTCAGCCTTTGTCAGGCCTCCTCTACCACTTAACTTTTTTTCCTTACATATCTTTAGAAGTCGTGATCCCATTCTTTTCTGTACATGTCCTGTACATTCCAGTTTATTAATTTTGACTCTAGGCCCATAAGGGTTATCTTCTACCACTTTCTGATAAGCCTTACTGTCCCCGTCCCCAAGATAGTCTGTATAGAGGATACCTCTTGACTGCACAGACCTTTTGAAAATGTTAGCAACACCAGGCACTTCCATGCCTCCGCTAGAACCATCATAGTCCTTTTTGCACACATGTTGTATAGTGGGATTTTTGCTATAGATGTCACAGAACTTAGGAATAATTTCAATATCCAGAACCTTCCCAGTATCAAAAGAAGTTGCTGACACAATGCCATTTAGGGATGTATGCCCACGTTTCTGCCAACTGCCATCAAAACCAGCAGAAATTTGCCTTGGGTCAGATTTCGTATCATTCAACTGAATTGCTTCTTTGGCTGCTTTCAACATTGCAGATTCACTTACCTCGGCTACAACTGCACCAATAGTCTTGTTGTAAACATCAAACTTTCTTGGAGGTGGAGGAATGTTCATCACTGCACAAAGAACAGCACCTGCACTTCGCAGTACAGCTACATTCCAAACATGTCAAAACTAAATTACAAATTCACCACATCTTCGTGCAAAGTAGCGTTTCCACCACAGTTTTTACAATTTGTGTGTTTTTCGATAAGTTCACGTAATAACCTCATGGAGATTAGAATGTTTGTGTCAATAACAACAGAAACACTGTTCACACCACATATTGCATTGTCACGCATTTGAGAGGCACTTGGAAAACCGGCAGCACCTAGAAGCTTCTTGCTTGAAGCACTGACACTCGCACTGACTTCACTTTCAATATTATTTTCTGCCCTCTGTTCAAAACTAGCAGTTTCGCGGTTTATTTTTACATATTTATTTGCGCGAAAGTTAGGCTTATATCCAAACTTCCTTATTCTAGCCATTGTGTTATAACGTTTCACAAAATCATTACATTTGTATCACCAAAACGTAAACAATTAGGATGAAGAAACTGACAAACGATAGTCGACAATGCAGACAGGCTGGCAAACATCAGAATAACAATTCTCTCTCGCAACCCAAATAAAGAGTATTTATATCCGTGGAACATAAATGATTGTTGTACCATAGTCAATGCTGACTACCGCGCAAGACACAGCAAAAATGGACGTGGCGCTAGTTACCATGCTTCACGAACAAATTAATAACTCCGAATCTAATAATCAGATTTGTATGAAACAAACGGCATTTTGTAGCCAAATAATTGGAGCATAGATTAAGACTAAAAAAATCGATTTTTTGAGCCTGTTCGCGACTGTGTCCCCTTATTTTTTGGTGTGTAGGACCGCGCCGGTGACCCCGCATAAGAGATGCAGTCCACAACAGCAGTATGCCCAGAGCAGAGGCCGGCAGCCAGAAGTGTACCCGGTCATTTGATGACGGACAAAGGATGGGAACCAGAGACCGCCAGAGCGGAAGGCGTCAATTTCTGAAGCTGGCCCTCCAAGTGGCCCATAGGGATGATGGCTATGACTGAGACAACTGGTTTTCGGTTACACCAGTGTCTTCAACGCCACTTTAAGCCGCACAAGATAACCGCTTTCTGAAGTAACCGATTTTGGATTTGTTGTTCTCATTATTTCCTGTAGTAAAAGAAGAATAACAAGTACTGAAAAATTTTGATTTCCTCAGTTTCAAGATATATAGAATGAAAATATTAAATTAAATAGGCAAATAAAAAAAATAAAAAAACTTTGTCCATCCACCGTTTGCCTACTTTCTCGAAAAGATAAGTGGTGGATTACTACAAAAATTCACTAGTATTCTCCCGTTGTATCATGAGAATCTCTTTATTCTACCACACGACTAATTTCGGCAGCACATTACCGCCATCCTCAGCCCCTGTTTACTAAAAAACAATAATAAAATGCCTATATTTGAAAACTAAACAACTATAAACCAATAAACACGTAAAATTATGGTAGTTTTATGTATTAGTTGAAGTAACCTTAAGGTAATATTCTGCGAAGTACCAATAGAGCACATTTGTCAGTACCTCAATTTTTTTCCTGCTCCATTCCAGGAAATAATAGGAATAACAAATTGAAAATCTGTTACTTCAGAAAACGGTAATTTGGAGCGGTTTTCACAGTCCGGTTAAAGTGGCATTGAAAACACCAATGTAATAGAAAACCAGTTGTCTCAGTCATAACCACCATCGTTACAGCCATATGTTTTGTGAATGTGGTTCAGCCTTACACATCGTCGTTTTCACACATTCGTCGAGGAATAAAGGGCGTAATTACAATTAAAAATCCCTTGCGTCTTTTATTTATGTTACGTAGTTCTCGAACGACAGTTGGCGTTTGTCATAGCGGGAAGAACTGATACTCCCAGCTACGTCACAGACCAGTGCTATTCTCTCGAAATCTTATCACGTTCCGACAACACATTTCCATGGTTAGAAGGCTGTGTAGTCCTCCACTCGTCACTGAATAGATGGGGAGGTATCACGACGAGAAAAATAGTACACTAACATACAGGAGGAAATCCACAACCATGTAGAGTATATGCAGACTGCACACAGAAATTCAGAAACATAACACTCACAATTCATCGATATCAAATAACGGTCTGTAAATATCCACCTGTGCATGTCCTACTCTCCTTTACCGTATTCCTATGATTACCACGCTAGAAATACGACATTGTTATGGTGTCTGAGGCTTCGTTGAC
Organism: Schistocerca piceifrons; assembly: GCF_021461385.2. Lineage (NCBI taxonomy): Eukaryota > Metazoa > Arthropoda > Insecta > Orthoptera > Acrididae > Schistocerca > Schistocerca piceifrons. The sequence goes on from NC_060142.1 coordinate 662,357,961, forward strand.
AGAATAGTGTCTCTCTCTTTCTCTCTCGTCGTTATTGTTTCAAACCAAACGGAATAAAACTGTGAACAATACAAACTTCGCTAACGTCACCTGATAGACAACTCAGTAAGAATTTACCGCGTCTCTCTCTTCCGATACATCGGAAACAAATAGTGTCAGTATGTTGACATCGACTATATGTGGTGACACCATTAAATATACATGTATTGGCCCAAAGGAGCAGGTGGCCAGTGATCAAAATCGCTTCCACAGACCTGCGTAAAGTTTTGTCGTCTGTACTGGAGGAAGACCATATCCCACAGACTATTAATCACAATCGACGGTTCTTATTCTTTTGTTTAACAATCAATTTGATGCACTGTTTGTGCAGCGTACGACTACATCTGTGTACAGAGCCATACATTTTGTTCTTCTACCATGAGTCTGAGGTCTGTATCAGGTACAAAATTGACATTAACACGTTGCGAGTGTCACATACATCCTGGCATGTCGCGAACCCTGCTACACTATTGCTTCTGACACAACTATTGCTTCTTAATGTAGGAAACAGCCATCAGCAGAGACCAGGTGCAAAACTACATTTCTTAGCCGGAACACTTTATAAATTCGGTAAGATGTTATACAATTTGCCATCTCCCACTACATGGATGGGAGTCACAAAGTATTCTCACATTCATAGAGAAAGTCAGAGATTGAAAGACCTCACCAACAACTTTTATGATTACCACCCCAACAAACGAATCATATCTGTAGCAGCACTCCGCCCTCTATTTCGAGATAAGCTACCCCTTCGGTCTCCAGATTTTACCATTGTTGCTGCGTCACACACGATCTCTCTAGATGCTTGCATGCTGAGAAGTTTAGCACTGCTTATTGGTGTATAGTAGATACGAGCCTGATATATATGAGAGTGTTCTGGGGATGTAACAGACGATTAAGAAGAAGAAGAAGAAGAGATTTATGGCTTATGCACGATGCAGCTCCAGACGAAAGGAGTTTGAAACATTTTATGTAAATCACTTGTGCTATCAATTCTGCAGTAATGTTTTAGTGTTTCGATTCCATACCAAGAAGGTACTAGGAAGAGAGAAATGACCATAGAACATAAACACACACTCCTAACACTGCACAGTTCTACTGCGGGGTGATAGGTTTATTACGTAAACACCTGCACAATATGCCAGTCCAAGGGTTCAACTGGATCTGCTGTAGTGTACATAAACAGGTCGGGCAATACGGCTATGACATAACGGATATGCAGAACGTCCTCTCATTGGTTCCCCTAAGCATATCCTCACATGTTCTTATCTCACTGTTGATTGCTATGTTTACTGCAATACACCAACCCATATCGGTGATGTCACCTACAGAAACACAGTTGGTTATCACATACTGACGGAAGTCTGTGCTTTACAATACTTGTTTTAGAGAGTCTTGGCGGGATGCAGAACCTACCGTAAGCGCTAACTGAAAATACCAGCAGTCTGTTCTCGAATATTATTGGCTGGAAGATCTAAATGTTAAATAATTTCCTAGAATTGACGAGAATCGAGACACCTAGCCACTGTGTGTGTGAACATACCATAATTTTTTTTCGGATGATATACACAAAAAACGACGATAGCACTGCTTGTCTGATTTGTGTATGTGTTGGGGTGTAAAGTTACTGTGGTCAGTATTCCGACACGTGAAAAGAAAGTGATGTGGGTGAGACTATGTCCGTTCATAAGGGGGGTATAGATTAGACGTGGAAAATTGAGATTTCAGTGCGTTGAGAGCCGTAAGGGACATGAAAGATTTTACATGGGGAATTATAACCAGCCATAAAGAGGGTATATACTGAAGCGCCAAAGAAACTGGTACAGGCATGCGTATACCAATAGCGAGATATGTAACCAGGCAGAATGCGGCGCTGCAACTTCTTGTTAGATCGGTTACTGCTGCTACAATGGCAGGTTATCAAGATTTAAGTGAGTTTGAACGTGGTTTTCTAGTCGGCTTACGAGTGATGGGACACATGATCTCCGAGTTAGCGATGAAGTGGGGCCATTTCACGAGTGTACCGTGAATATCAGGAATCCGGAAAAACATCAAATCTCCGACATCGCTACGATCGGAAAAAGATCCTACAAGAACAGGACCAACGAAGACTGAAGAGAATCGTTCAACGTGACAGAAGTCCAAGTGTTCCGTAGATTGCCGCAGATTTCAATGCTGACCCATCAACGGCTGTCAGCGTGTAAGCCATTCAACGAAACATCATCGACATGGGCTTTCAGAGCCGAAGGCCCACTCGTGTACTCTTGATGACTGTACGACACAAGGCTTTACGTCCCGCCTGGGTCCGCCAGCACCGACATTGAATTGCTGATGACTGAAAAGAGGTTGCCTGGTCAGACAAGTCTCGTTTCAAATATTGTATGAAGCAGGTGGACGTGTAGGGGTATGGAGACACCCTCATGGATCCGTGGACCCTGCATGTCAGCAGAGGACTGTTCAAGCTGGTGGAGGATCTGTAATGGCGTAGGGTGCGTGCATTTGGAGTGATTTGGGACCCCTGATAGATCTAGATACGACACTGACAGGTGACATGTACGATAGTATCCTGTCTGATCACCTGCACCCGTTCATGTCGATTGCGCATCCCGACGGACTTGGGCAATTCCAGCAGGACAGTGCGTTACCCCACACATCCAGAATTGCTACAGAGTGGCTCCAGGAACACTCTTCTGAGTGTAAACACTTCCGCTGGCCACCAGACTCCCCAGACATGAACATTATTGGGCGTATCTAGGGTGCCTTGCAACGGGCTTTTCATAAAAGATCTCCACCCTCTTGCACTCTTAGGGATTTGTGGACAACCCTGCGGATTCATGGTGTCACTTCCCTCCAGCACACTTCTGACATTAGTCGAGTCCACGCGACGTTGTGTTGTGGCACTTCTGCATGCTCGAGGGGACCCTACACGATATTGGCCAGGTGTACCAGTTTCTTTGATTCTTCAATGCAGATTATCGTTGAAGATTAACATTTCCGGAGCCACAGTAGTCAGGAGGAGGTATTTCCAAAACTTTGCTTATTGTCGAATGTCACCATACTGGTGTGCTGCAATCGTAATATTTAATTGTAATTAAACTGATAGGTATGTGGCTGGCTTCCTAGGACGACACCACTTTATGTCTGGGCAAGTGGTGAAGCTAGCTGGTGGCCAGAACGAATGGACATTTCTGGCTTAAGGTGTGACCCACCCCTGAGCTCCTCTGGTCGGCTCATGAGAGGTACGATGATGTTGTTGAACTAACTGTGTCACCCTCTGGGTGGGTGAAGAGTGAACTAATACTCAATATGTGTTGGGCAGCCTTCATGATGGGGTGTGAGCATCTGGGAGATGAGCGTGTAGCTGCCAGCACGGCCAATGTTTGGCAATGGTGCATGGCGGCCTATGGAAGTTTCTGTGATCTCCGACAGCTATCTGTGATAGCTACTATGGAATGGTTCGTGCTTTAGGCGTGTGTATTTACAAAATGCCCTGTTCATGTGATGACAGCTGCCATGTGTGGCGTTGAGTTCTTCTCAATACCCGTGCTCTGTATTACAGTGGAAAGGATTTGTTGTTGCTATCCTGTCACACTGTAGAATCTTTCCCTACAGCTGTCATTTTATACAGCACCAGTTCCACTCATGATGTAACTGATCAATGAGATAACTGACCGATTTATTATTTCTGATAGTGCTACTGTGAGCACACTCCAGTCAAACCCCGGCGCTGTCTCCTGCATACTGTTTAAGGTCATAGTGCAATTGAGCTGAAATTTGAAATTCTTAATACCATTTTCATCTGCCTTCAATGTAATCGATTTCCCACCAGACTACCTAACTGCAGCAGTATCTACCAATAGAAGACAAGGAAAACCCAGAGTAGGGCTTGGAAACTGGTTAGTTGTGGAATCGAATCTCGGATAGCCCCATAATTTACTGGTAAATATGCCAGTCCTAGTATCCACCAATAAGAAGCACGGAGAAACTGTCCCACACAGAAGGTATCAATTAAACTAACTAGTCAATGGGGACCTATTTCCGAGACATGCAGAGCCCAGCATTGGCTGGTTGGGGATTTACCCGGTGTCCTCTAATTGTTCAGGTCAAAAGACGGGTTTGTGTGGTTATCAGACACATTGTCTAAGGGCATTTAAAATACACTGTTATACACATTGTCTAAGGGTCAATATTTCTCGTAAAGGCCTACTGCTCTGTTTTATCACATTGCAGTAGGCTTTTACCAGAAATAGTGTATTTTAAGTACGATAGTATGCCATCTTAGGCACTGTATAACATTGAAACACTTGATAAGGGCAATTTAAAGCCGAAATCATGATCGTGTAAATGTAACACTGCAAAATAAAAAACAGTCTAATGCCGGTAATGACTTTAAAGAAGTGTAATTACATGTGATGAATTATATTAACATCAGTTTCATGATGGTATTCCTTCAGAAACTGGAAAAAAGCGATCTATTTACGTATTTAGTTACTTCTTTTCGATGTATTTTACAAGACCTGCTTGAAATCTTCGCGGGTTATCAGCCCAGTGGCGTCATCTTCTAGTCGCAACGTTTCAATGGATTGCGTATCCATCATCTTCAGGCGAAGTTCGCCTGAAGATGATGGATACACAATCCATTGAAATGTTGCGATTAGAAGACGACGCCACTCGGCTGATAACTCATGAAGAATTCATATCTGAAATACGCCGAGAAAGCCTCCAATTGCACACAAGACCTGCATCTTCTAAAATTAAATAAACAGCAGAAAATGATGAACTTTTCCCGTCAAATAAAGAGATCCAACCCCTAAAAGTTGAATTTTACAAATAATTCCTGTAATAGGATCCTTCCCGTCCACCAGCTCAGCGATTATCCAGCCAATTTTTTCCAGGAGATGTGGGGAGGGAGGGGGTGAGGGGTGGGTGGTGGCACATCCTCTGGTGGTGGCATTGTGCATTAGCTTCATCGCTGCACATCAAGGTGAACACACACAGAGCTTTTTCCTATCAATTTCGAGAAAATTTACCTCTGATCTGCATCAGTGTAATTAAGTAATTAGGACACATAGTTGCTGGACAAGGTAATACTTACACCTTTCAGTCCAGTAGCTTTGCACAGATTGAGCGTTTCCTGCCAATTTTCTGATGAGGAGGGGTTAGGGGAGAGACTGAGTTTTTCCAGCCAATTTCGATCAGGGTAGCTCTCCAAATAAAGAAGATGAACTGCCCTATGTCCTACCTCTCCTGCAACTCAGCATGGACTCAAGTCTTTTTTCTGCCAATTTCATGACAGGAGAGAGAATGGGGAAGTGAGGGAGAGGGGGGCTGGCGGATTTCCCAGAGACAGAGGGGTTAATTAATTGATCGATTTACTTTATTAGTCAATCAATTTGATATAAAAAGTGAGAGTGTATCAGAGAGAGGGAGGGGGGAGGTTGGGAATTTCCCAAGATGGGGAGTGGAAGGGGGAGGGTTAGGGGTGCGTGTTTCTCATGAGGACAGATTATCCTCAGGGGACCATAAATCAACCCAAGAGGGCTATAAACCAGTTATAATAACAGGTTTGCTCCTGAATATATGATTACCCCTGAGTGTAGGCAACCCTCATAAACAAAATGTGCCAGAAGCAGCTTTGTCCTGCTAATCATGGGGAACAAATCGGAAACCACTGTGTGAATGTTATTCTGTCGGGAAAATCTGCAATTGCTGCAGCTCACTTCCCCAATTGGCTGGGCATAATCACCTGTGATGTCCACCCCGATGGCTGAGTGGTCAGCGTGACGGATTGCCGTTCTACGGGCCCGGGTTCGATTCCCGGCTGGGTTGAAGATTTTTCTCCGCTCAGGGACTGGGTGTTGTGTTGTCTTCATCGTCATTTCATCCCCATCTGGCGCGCAGGTCACTCAGTGTGGCGTCGAATGTTATAAGACCTGGACCAAGGTGGCTGGACCTGCCCCGCAAGGGGCCTCCCGGCCAATGAAGCCAAATGCCCTTTTCCATTTCCATCATCTGTGACGAGTGTCGATGGCCTTCCTTCCCAACCAGCATCTTCTACGTCTGTGAAGTCTTGTTGGCACCATTTCACTACTGCTGGAAGACACATTGCATTTGGACCACAAACTCCCAGTTTTTCATGGTGAATCTATGTGAAATTTAGAAGTTGGCCGACGAGAATCGTACTGTTTCGCGTAGTTCAACTTTTGAGTTGCCACAGCATTCCATTTCCAAACTGCGATGCACCATTGATCTGTACCTTAGAAGAACTGGGTCTACAGGAACATGTACTCTTCTCTGACCATGTGTCGCTTGTTGCGCAATGGCATTAGCTTGGAACGAAATGTATAACGCACTTTCTGAAAGTCCCCTCGCGCTTTGCGACCAGCGAAAACCTCCCGAAAACCTTGGTCAGTATTGGAATATTGAAACTATTTTAGTTTATATAAAAATCGTCTTTGGGCGCTATTAATGAGTTTATTCCACAACCAGTTTCAGTCACATAAATACCATGTTCAGGTGTATTGTGACGTAATCAGACGTATGAAAAATATACCTGAAGATGATACTTCACTGTCCCAAACGAAAATTAAAATTTCGTTTATGTGCATGTTGCGTATATGGATATGTGTTACTGCACGGAGTGATTTACAGAGGAGAGACGATTCCGATACACCCCTTTAATCTCAAATTTGGATAGTATGTTTCAATGCTGAAGATCCATAACATGCTTGCTGAGGGGCATGCATTTTAACAAATTTAAGGTCCATGGCATGACTGCTGTGGAGCATGTTGTGGAACTTTAGCATTAGATGAATACATTTAAGAATAGATATATAAATTGTCCTCGTTATTTCACCTGCAAGTTTTCTTCAAAGTAAATACTTTTGTTTCCGCTACTTGACAGAGGGGAGCCTTTAAACTGTCTGTTGGTTCTTGCTATATACACTTGACTGTGCTTGTTCGGTTCACTTCTGATGTATATATTTGTCGATGCCCAAAGATATAAGCAAAGAAGTTTCTCCTGCTTGATGACGTATATACATGGTGTTGATTTTGCAATCTCTGTCTTCGCCGACTTCGCAAACATGGCGTCGCATCTGCTCGATTTTAAGCTAACGTTCACCAAAATAATTATTGACTTTCGTAGGCGATAAGTTGCCTTGAATCACTCAGCTTTTCTGAAAAGTGTAAATAAATTCAGAGCCATATATTAGGGAATTATCCGGGTGGGACTAATATTTTTAATTTGCTCACCATCTCCGATTCTCAGCCATATCTGATCACAACACTCAATGTATAAATAGTAGTACAGAAAAGCAATTAGATGTACTAAGCCTTTTCATATGTATTGCGTCGCAATTAATCATTCCTTACCAGAAGACAGGAAAAATCCACTACCCCCTTCATTCATAGCTCACACAACAGCTTATCTACGCTCAGAAATCGTTTGCAGAAACTAAACTATTCTACTCACTTGGAATCATGCATTCTTCACTCCACCTTTATGCCCCCTTTTATCAACCGTTTGTATTTGAGATTTTCATACCCTCTTTTTCAAACAATCGATGTAAAAAAAAAAAATAATAATAAATCTCATGCTATTCCTCATTTTCTTTCCGTTTTCCACAATGCTCCAACTGTCCGTTCTTCCGAATTTACACAGATATTAATCTCTCAGTGTATACAACACTTAGAGTGGGTACAAATTAACGTATTTCAGATAACATAGATGCTATTAATTAAAGAAAAAATTCATAAGCAAACGCGTCAGGAATATTTTCGTCTCATGATGTTAAGACGAGACGAAACGGCTGTCTCTGATGTGTCTGTCGTCCTTTCTCACTGTATAAATACGTAGAACACAGTTGCGACTCCATGCTCCAGAACTAGCTCCGAGCAATCCCAGTAAATTGCTGGCGACGACCGAGTGCTCACGGACGAGAGGACTGATACCAATGGCTGCCAACATCTCAATGCGCCTCATCGGGGCGAAAGGTCCACCGGGGCGATGCCCTTAATTCAGTAGCTCATGAATGTATGCAGGCACATTGCAAAGAAGTGCTGACCCGCTAACATTCTCAGATCCGGAGACCCTATCCGTTGACTTGCAAATGACCAGCCAAAAACCGAATCTGAAGCTTCTCATTCACATACGCAAGATCTATATTCAGAGCTGATGTCCTGTTTGTCTGAAACGGGATACTATAGTCGGGCGTGGGAAAGACTCTTCTCCACTTGAAGAGACATTTCGTTCATATTTGCGATGTTGTTAGGGGGGCAGAGAGCGACCAGGAGCTCGCTAAATTTGACTACAAAAGTTATTATTTACTGCTCTTAAATTTTATTTACTAATTAAATCGGTATCGATTTGTAAGCAGCCCATCTTACTTACGGAGTTGCAAGTATTAATGAAAAGGGAAGATCGCATTTTACTTCCTGAAATTTACTCCTAGTAAGTGAATTTAACCCATGGATACCACCACGCTCTGAAATTTTTATTAGCGATAGGTGCAAGGGCAAATGCTTTTGCCAACTTCTACCTGCTATGCATACTAACCTATAAAATTTAGCCTGTGTGCCGATTACTACGATGTGCAATCACATAGTCTCAGCATTCGAAGATCTCAAAGTACAGCACCAACTAACGCCTTACCTTCTTTGCTAAAATTTTTTGTCACGTAAATGAATAACAGGGAAAGCATGCATACTGCAGCCCTGAATACCAGTTTGAGTGTAAGCAAGAAGCATACTAGCCTATAAAAATACATAAAAATTCCAATGTGGGTGCGGATACACATGGTCGTAGTTGGTAACACCAGGAAAAAAGTATAAGTTAATGAATCCACGAGATCTAAATGCAATAGATAAATCAAAAACTTTCCCACAGACAAACTATACAGCGTTTTCGCCAGAGTGGCGATGGACAGAAATCGGGTAAGAACACTTAACAGTCCCTCCGAAATAATATCTAGGATTCACGAAAGAAATAATGTAAAACCCCTGAAAGAAAATGTTTGTAAAATGCTACTGGTAAGTCATTTTAGTTTACAGACGGCTAATCTGGAGAGGGATTCAGACCATCACATGTTTTTCATCAAACACGTGGAAAAAGACACGATATTCTGCATGTGATATTTGCACATAAAAGCTCACGAAGACAGTACGACTTAGTTACCAAATAACTACACGCTATTGCAAGGCTTGCGGTAAGACGCTGTCTTACCAAGGTTCCTGGTCAAGTACCCTCATATCCACACTAGACAAAAAGTCTACAGGGCTATAAGGTGTCGTTCACATTTTGCAAGGAGAGCAGTGTATGGGTAATGTTAACGTGTGATCTATCAATTCAAGGTAGTAATGAACTTTTCTACTGCGTAAGGATTACCTGTGGTAATTTTAATGTTATTCATTTTGAAGTGCCGGACGGTGAACTCAATGCGTAAATTTAAATCATTGTTGTTAATTTCTGGTGAGACCTGTGCGATTTCCTTCAGCCATGTTAGTTACTGGCATTTTTTCGTTATGAAAGATCATCTGTGGGCGCTTTAAAATTGTTTATTCTAAATGCAGGGAGGTAAACCCAGCAGATAATTTGAAAGTTTTTTGCTTGATTTCAAATGCGCTTATGCCATGCTGATTGCTTGTTAATTGATACTGAGACTTGTGCGATTTCTGTCTGCCATGTTAGCTGATTGGATTTATACAGTAAGATTGTCTGTGGGACATTTTAAAATTGTTTATTCTAAATGCGGGAAGGTGAAGCCAGTACTTAATTTGAAAGTTGTTATGGTTGATTCCAAGTACGCTTGTTCATTAGATGCCGTCATAATATTAGTTGTTTCTTAAAGGTAAAAAGGAATGAAAGTTTAAATTCAAATTTTCGCTCCTCATTGATCTTAAAAGTTGTATAAAGAAAGCATTGTGTTATAATATTGTTTTATCGGTTCTCTTCTAAGGGCACCTGGTGGTTAAACTCTCGAGTTTTCTGTTTAAATATTTGTGTGTAATAAAAGCACGAAACTTTGTTCAGTGCAATGTCATTGCGTGTGTCTGTAAACGTTAGAAACAGTCAAAATCTAAATGCAGCAGCCCATTACAAACAGTATTGTAAGGTGCTTAAAAAAGTTATTAGGAAGGCAAAAAGTATGTGGTATGCAGATAGAATAGCTAAGTCTCAGGATAAAATTAAAACCATATCGTCAGTCGTAAAGGAAGTAGCTGGTCTGCAGAGACAGGTCGAGAATATAGAATCAGTGCGTAGTGGGGATGTCCGTGTTACTGATAAGTCGCATATATGTACAGTATTTAATAATCACTTTCTGAATATAGCAGGTGAACTAAATAGAAACCTAGTCCCAACAGGGAATCATATAGCGCTCTTAGAAAAAAGTGTTCCGAGACTGTTACCTGAAATGCTCCTCCATGATACTGACAAGAGGGAGATTGAGTTAATAATTAAATCTCTAAAGACCAAGAACTCTCATGGATATGACGGGGTATCTAGCAGAATACTGAAGTATTGTTCCACGTACGTTAGCTCAGTACTTAGCCATATCTGTAACTTTTCCTTTAGGAGTGGTCGGTTTCCTGACCGATTAAAGTACTCGGTAGTGAAGCCACTTTATAAAAAGGGAGACAGGGATAATGTTGACAATTATAGACCTATTTCTATGCCATCGGTGTTTGCTAAAGTTATCGAGAGGGTTGTATATACAAGGTTACTGCAGCATTTAAATTCACATAATTTGCTGTCAAATGTACAGTTTGGTTTTAGAAATGGCTTAACAACTGAAAATGCTATAGTCTCCTTTCTCTGTGAGGTTTTGGACGGATTAAATAAAAGGTTGCGAACGTTAGGTGTTTTCTTTGATTTAACGAAGGCTTTTCACTGTGTTGACCACAAAATATTACTGCAGAAGTTGGAACATTATGGAGTAAGGGGAGTAGCTTATAATTGGTTCGCCTCCTACTTTAAGAACAGAAAGCAGAAGGTAATCCTCCGCAATATTGAGAGTGGTAATGATGTTTAGTCCCAATGGGGCACTGTTAAATGTGGCGTTCCCCAAGGGTCGGTGCTGGGGCCACTGCTGTTTCTTATTTATGTAAATGATATGCCTTCTAGTATTACAGGTGATTCAAAAATATTTCTGTTTGCTGATGACATCACCTTGGTAGTGAAGGATCTTGTGTGTAATATTGAAATATTATCAAATAATGTAGTTCATGATATAAGTTCGTGGCTTGTGGAAAATAATTTGATGCTAAATCACAGTAAGACTCAGTTTTTACAGTTTCTAACCCACAATTCAACAAGAACTGACATTTTAATCAGACAGAATGGGCATGTTATAAGCGAGACGGAACAGTTCAAGTTCCTAGGCGTACGGATAGATAGTAAGCTGTTGTGGAAAGCCCATGTTCAGGATCTTGTTCAGAAACTAAATGCCGCTTTATTTACCATTAGAACAGTATCTGAAATAAGTGACATTTCAACATGAAAAGTAGTATACTTCGCATATTTTCATACGCTTATGTCATATGGTATTATTTTTTGGGGTAATTCTACTGATTCAAAAAGGGTATTTTTGGCTCAAAAACGGGCTGTTCGAGCTATGTATGGTGTAAGTTCGAAAACCTCTTGTCGACCCCTATTCAATAGTCTGGGAATTTTGACATTGCCCTCACAGTATGTATTTTCTTTAATGTCGTTTGTTGTTAGCAATATTAGCTTATTCCCAAGAGTTAGCAGCTTTCACTCAGTTAGTACTAGGCAGAAATCAAATCTGCATGTGGAATGCACTTCCTTGACTCTTGTGCAGAAAGGAGTGCAGTATTCTGCTGCATCCATTTTCAATAAGCTACCACAAGAACTCAAAAATCTTAGCAGTAGCCCAAACACTTTTAAGTCCAAACTGAAGAGTTTCCTCATGGCTCACTCCTTCTATTCTGTCGAGGAGCTCCTGGAAGAGCTAAAAAATTAAGCAAATTCCAGTGTTACATTGTTGATTTTCTTTATTTGAACTAACGACTTGTCGCCTGAATATGTTTCTTATATTTCATTTTATCTGTTTCTACAATCGTGTTATAATTTCATGTATTGACTCGTTCCATGACCATGGAGACTTCTCCTAAATGTGGTCCCACGGAACAATAAATAAATAAATAAATAAAAAATAAATAAACCCTAGCACCACCTCTCCATTGCTACATCACAATAACGTATTGCTCTGAACGACGACGGAGAGGAAGAAGCTCCTCCCCAGACGACGAATACGGAAGAAGTAAGCTCTGTCTCTCGACACGTGGCGGTAACAACAGTATCAATTCTGTCGCGTTGTCGCGCTTTCATTGGCCGAAACTGGTCAAAGCCCATAGGTCGCACGAAGAGAGCCTACATTTTCTAACTTTGGCAGAAAAAGGCGACGCAAGGCTGAATTCCGACATTGAAATAAGAGATTTGGCGCCGAGCATTGAGTACTGCTCTAGCAGGATCCCTCGGAGACAGTGACTCATACTTTGTGAGCGTGGAGTTGATCTGAGATTCTGTTATTCTGTGCAACGGATTAATCTGAGATGTACCCTTTACCCTGTGGCTCCTGAAAGATGCAATTTACACCCCCACACTACTACAGAAGTCAGACAGACGCTCCTAACGTTCTAACGAGAAATGCCTGAAAAACTTTCAGCAATAAATATCTTAAGGAGTCGTCCGCTGTAAGGAAATGACACAAAAATTCACAAAATTTCTTACGTAACTAGTGGGATACTTGGGTACTGGAGTAGTGCTAGTTAGTGTAAGAAAAACATGAAACTAACAAAAGTTATTATTTATTTTGCAAAAATTCTGAGAAATCACAATGGCACTTTTAGTTATGAATTGAACAAGTTATATCCTGGTTCTTTTCGGAATGTGAAGTTACCTCTCAAGGATAGGATTTGCTAATGAAATTTCTATACAAAGTTTAAGATGGTTGTTGACTTAGCAGAATGGCTGAGAGGTGCGCCTACTCAACTTGAATAATTATCCTTTAGAATGTTGTTAGGTACGGTCGAGGCTGTCGTGTGTGAAATGCAGTGAAGTGTACTGTTGTGGAGGAAATATGAGGCTCGCAAGAGCTGTAGCGCACAATACCGTAAGCTGCGATGACTGCTGTCTGCATCGCTCACTGCTGATAAATAAGATAACTCCCGTTCTATATGGATTGACCTTCGCCAATCAAATTCTCCCTACACCTTGATGAAGTCAAGGATTCCTATTCGCCCCTAGTCTAACTATTGGCGTGGTACACCGGTCAGATAACCAGTCCACCGCGATGCCACTAAAAAATTCGCTCGCAGGCGTTTAACTATAACTCTGTCCGTTCGCACCGCACAATAAGTGTGTCGGCCAACACAGTGAACAACGCTTAATCGCAAGGACTCAATATAGAGAGTCGCACTTCGATTCGCTCTCGACAGAGGTGCTCTCCCAGTGAAGTACTGAGGAGAGACTTGTTCCTCACTCCAAGAGCGACAACGGAACGGCGCCTCTCCACGCCAGAAGTGAAGGGGTATGTCTTTTGGTCTCTTCCATTACTCCTTCAGCTCAAGGCATCAGAAATATTGTCTGCCAATCAGCATTGCTCTTCTAAAATGGGAGAATGACGTTTCGTTTAAGGCGACCAATCTGTAGTATTGGCGTTTGGCATTTGCTGTCTCCCTGTGAAAATCTCTGAAACTGCGTGCTATGTGTAAAGAATGCGTAGGCAGGCCGCTCCCACACAATGTAGCAGAATTTGCTTTTAAGCCGAACATGGGGTCGTTTCTCCTTTCCCTCGGGCGAACGCTGTCTGCTCCACGGGCGGTCACCGGCCGACATAGATGGGTTGGGACTGACCTCCTGGGGTGCGGTTGCCTCTCTCGAATTAAAAGCTCCTGTGACCATCGTGTCTGGAATGTATGTGTGTACACCAGCCTCGAGTATTTCAACCATGGTGTGCACTTGCGATTTATTAGTTATTTGCATATCGTTTACATGAATTCATACAACACTGACTTTATCTTATCGAGTTTGGGTTCGAATGAAGCGTGTTGATGTGCGGAATATGATTGTGAGGGCGGAATATGTAAGCGATGAAGGTCAGGAGATCACGACATCTTACAACTTCATTTGGACTCAATCACCCAAGAAGCACTGCCGGCCGCGGTGGCCGTGCGGTTCTAGGGGCTGGAGTCTGGAACCGCGGGACTGCTACGGTCGCAGGTTCGAATCCTGGCTTGGGCATGGATGTGTGTGATGTCCTTAGGTTAGTTAGGTTTAAGTAGTTCTGAGTTCTAGGGGACTGATGGCCTCAGATGTTAAGTCCCATAGTGCTCAGAGCTATTTTGAACCAAGAAGCACTCTGGATGTTACAAATGATTAATAAGTCGATACCGATACAGACAATAAGCAAAATATGTGAGGACTGACTGTTGGCCTTTGTAGTGAAGAGATATTTCTCACAAGATTCCTAGGTGCTATCAAGAGTTATCCATATTCTGCGAGGAAGTCTGGATCTTTCCCGAGAGCAGTAATAACTGGGATCTGAAGTTGTTTGATGACTCCCGCACCTCGTTTCCTTTCAGCCGTTCGGTAATGAGACGTTATAATTTTGGATGCAGTGTGGACAAGGAGGTGCCTGAGAAAGTGTGTATCCCCAGGTATTTTGGAAGTCGAGGGCGACTCGTACTTAGCTTGAGCTGTCAACCAGCTACTCGGTCAGTTGGAAAAAAAGAGAAAGAAAATTACCGAGTGGCATACACTGGACTAACATTCGGGAGGACATTGTTCAAACCAGCCTCTGGCCTTTCTTGATTTAGGTTTTCCGTAATTTCCCTCAACCGCTTATGGCAAATGTCGGAATGCTTCATTCAAAAGGGCACCGCCGCTTTCCTTCCCCATCCTTCCCTAAACCCAGCTTGTGCTCCGCCTCTAAAGACCTCGTTTTCGACGGGAGGTTATACAGTAATCTCCTCCTCCTCACATTGTTCTGCTAGTCCGACATCTCCATTTTCGGAAGTACGAGGGTCACTCCAAAAGAAATGCACACTATTTTTTTAAATCCACCTTTTATTCTACATGTTTGAAAGTTTAACAGTGTGTAGATACATCCTTTAGGAACAATATTTTCACTTCTTCACATAATTTCCATCCCTCTCAACTGCCTTACGCCACCTTGGAGCCCGCACGGAAAAATTCTGGACCAACCTGTTGGAGCCACTGTTTGGCAGCATGCACAAGGGAGTCATCATCTTCAAACTTTGTTCCCTTGTTTCTTTGTGAGCCACTGTCAGCATCCTGGGAACGCACCTGGCACGAACCTTTTTTAACGCCAACACTTTCAGTATTCCGCAAACTCTTACTTCCCCTATCCCAACGTAGCGTGACAATTCGTTCACTGTGGTGCGTCTGTCAGCAGTCACCAATTCGTTAACTCTCTGCACATTGTCTGGAGTGTGTCCAGTACGAGGCCTGCCGCTGCGAGGACAATCCTCAATATTGCCGTGCCCGCTTTCATCACGTAACCTGCTTGCCCACCGACTAACTGTACTGCGATCGACAGCAGCATCTCCATACACCTTTTTCAACTTCTTGTGGATGCTTTCCACTTCTCGTTTTCACAGCGCAGGAATTCTATGACAGCACGTTGCTTCTGACGAACGTCAAGTGTAGCAGCCATGTTGAAGACATGCTGTTACGGTGCCACTCACGGGAACAGGTTGAACTAAGTTTGGAAACAAGCGTGAAGGATCTATCTACACACTATAAAACTTTCACACATGCAGAATGAAAACTGTATTATTACAAACATAGCGTGCATTACTTTCGGAGTGACCTTCGGAAGATTAGTAGCTTCTCAGGCATGCTCCACGTTTTTGTACGATTTCAGCTTGGTGACTGTCGTCTACGACGCTTTTGAGTTGCTGGCGGGCCAGATCGTAGATGCCGCTTGCTGTCTCGATTTAACCGTCCGCTGGTTCTTATCAGCATCCTCAGATATCTAGAAAGAAAGTTACTGTGATTAGTATTGAAAATCAAAAGTCTCACAAATGGAAACATTGGCAGTTTACTTTTTTTCTCTTACCCTTTAAAACGAGATTGTTGTATAAGTCTACAAAATAAATACCATTTTAGCACAACTTGCAAATCAATTCCTTTGACCAAAACCTTCTCCGCCTTTCTCTTATCAGTTAAATATGCCCCCGAAAATCAACTTGCGCGTTGTATAAGTCTCCAAACGACTTCCCTAATGACCGGTTGCACATTCGCCGCCCGTAAGGAGTGAAACAGCGATATACCGCTCCATGTTACACGTAAACTGTAAGCCCTCCACTCTGGGTCACACACTCGCCTTCGCAGTCGGAACCCCTAGAATGCTACAGCTTCGTCTTCTAGTCCTGTAGTTCGCCAGCCCTGTCAGTTTTTAAAAGATATGCACCTTACAGCTGGTTACTCAACTACTGAGGGACTACAGATAACATTCAGTCTTTAAACTAATCAAACCTACAGTTGCAGATTTATTGACTTGTTCCTTAGTATTAAACATTCTCATTCATACCGCTCCTTCTTCTGCTAATTTCTGTATTGATGTTTAGTAACAGGACCTCTCATTACTGTTATTTCTCTCCTAACATCGTCTTAAAAATTTTGAACTGTCATCGTGGAAAATTTCTGGTTACTAAAGTAAAAAAATGGCTCTGAGCACTATGGGACTTAACATCTATGGTCATCAGTCCCCTAGAACATAGAACTACTTAAATCTAACTAACCTAAGGACGTCACACAACACCTAATCATCACGAGGCAGAGGAAATCCCTGACCCCGCCGGGAATCGAACCCGGGAACCCGGGCGCGGGAAGCGAGAACGCTACCACACGACCACGAGCTGCGGACCTACTAAAGTAGGGTAGTGGCTTCTCCAGAAACATTCCTTGAACACTGCGACCGTTTCACACGCCAGCTATACGTATCTTAGGAAACCTAACCTCTACTTCAAATAGACAGTTCCCGGTAGATGTTTACCACTACAGTTGTTCAGAAATGTTTTCTTCGGTTGATCACTGATGGAATTACAAGTTGCGCAACTGTCTCTAGTGCCACATTCAGTGTAAGTGAATCTCTTCCATGAATTAAAATAGGTTTCGAGGAATTATAGAGCAGCACAGGCTAGGAAATGAAATGCTGTAACGTTAACACTCATCATTCGCGCCAGCTCTGACCTTTCTGAATTACTTGCTACGGCCCCACAATGCTTTGTTTAATTCCTTTGTGACAGTATTGCGCTACTTCGCTGCGGCACAAATGTATTTGTGAAATTTCGTCCATCATTAAAAGTGAATTGTATCCCATATTAACGAAAACTGTTTACAATGCAGCGCACAGAACTGTTCAAAACTTCAAACAATCCTGTTGGACGAGCATTCGCAACTGAGCATTATACAAAATGGTTCAAATGGCTCTAAGCACTATGGGACTTAACATCTAAGGTCATCAGTCCCCTAGACTTAGACCTACATAAACTAAGCTAAGGACATCACACACATCCATGCCTGAGGCAGGATTCGAACCTGCGACCGTTGCAGCGGCGTGGTTCCGGACTGAACCGCCTAGAACCGCTCGACCACAGCGTATTACACCAGAGGTTGAAAATACCGCGTCAGTTGTAAATTTCTTTTATTATCACGACCGGTTTCGGGCTCTTATAAGCCCATCCTCAGGTGTCGCAACTGTGCTGTGGTCCCCAAGCGCCGCGGTGGAGTTCTGCGCTCATAGGCAGCAAACTGCGGCATGTGCACGCCCACCGCAGCCCTCGGGGACCACAGCACAGTTGCGACACCTGAGGATGGGCTTATGAGAGCCCGAAACCAGTCCTGAGAATAAAAGAAATTTACAACTGAAGCGGTATTTTGAACCTCTAGTGCTCAAATCCTGTTATAGCTCTATGGAGTAACTTATCCTGAGGCAGCAGTACGTAGATATCCACAAGCATGGAATAGGATGTACGAGCTGCATTCAAGTTCTAAGGCCTCCGGTTTTTTTTCTCCAGACTGGAAAGAGATAGAAACATGCGCATTGTTTTAAAATAAGGCCGCGTTCATTGTCAATACGTCCCAGAGATGGCAGCATCGTACGGCAGATGGAATTTTACCGCCAGCGGCGAGAATGAGAACTGTTTTAAATACTTAAAATGGCGACGTTTTCCTTGCTTGAACATCGTGCAATCATTCGTTTTCTGAATTTGCGTGGTGTGAAACCAATTGAAGTTCATCGACAGTTGAAGGAGACATGTGATGATGGAGTTATGGATGTGTCGAAAGTGCGTTCGTGGGTGCGGCAGTTTAATGAAGGCAGAACATCATGTGACAACAAACCGAAACAACCTCGGGCTCGCACAAGCTGGTCTGACGACATGATCGAGAAAGTGGAGAGAATTGTTTTGGGGGACCGCCGAATGACTGTTGAACAGATCGCCTCCAGAGTTGGCATTTCTGTGGGTTCTGTGCACACAATCCTGCATGACGACCTGAAAATGCCAAAAGTGTCATCCAGGTGGGTGCCACGAATGCTGACGGACGACCACATGGCTGCCCGTGTGGCATGTTGCCAAGCAATGTTGACGCGCAACGACAGCATGAATGGGACTTTCTTTTCGTCGGTTGTGACAATGGATGAGACGTGGATGCCATTTTTCAATCCAGAAACAAAGCGCCAGTCAGCTCAATGGAAGCACACAGATTCACCGCCACCAAAAAAATTTCGGGTAACCGCCAGTGCTGAAAAAATGGTGGTGTCCATGTTCTGGGACATCGAGGGCGTAATCCTTACCCACTGCGTTCCAAAGGGCACTACGGTAACAGGTGCATCCTACAAAAATGTTTTGAAGAACAAATTCCTTCCTGCACTGCAACAAAAACGTCCAGCAAGGGCTGCGCGTGTGCTGTTTCACCAAGACAACGCACCCGCACATCGAGCTAACGTTACGCAACAGTTTCTTCGTGATAACAACTTTGAAGTGATTCCTCATGCTCCCTACTCACCTGACCTGGCTCCTAGTGACTTTTGGCTTTTTCCAACAATGTAAGACACTCTCTGTGCCCGCACATTCACCAGCTGTGCTGCTATTGCCTCAGCGATTTTCCAGTGGTCAAAACAAACTCTTAAAGAAGCCTTCGCCGCTGCCATGGAATCATGGCGCCAGCGTTGTGAAAAATGTGTACGTCTGCAGGGCGATTACGTCGAGAAGTAACGCCAGTTTCATCGATTTCGGGTGAGTAGTTAATTAGAAAAAAAATCGGAGGCCTTAGAACTTGAATGCACCTCATACTTTGTAACACTACAACACTGTACACAGAGGTGACAAAAGTCATGGGATGACGAAATGCACGTATACAGATGGCAGTAGTGTCTTATACATAAGGTATAAAAAGGCAGTGCATTGGCGGAGCTGCAATTTGTACTCAGGTGATTCACGTGGAAAGGCTTCCGACGTGTTTATGGCCACATGAAGGCAACTAACAGACTTCGATTGCAGAATGGTAGTTGGAGCTAGACGCATTGGACGTTCCATTGCGATAACCGTTAGCGAATTCAACATCCTGAGATCCAAAGTGTCCAGAGTGTGCAGAGAACAACACATTTCAAGCATACCTCTCAGTACGGACAACGCAGTGGCCGATGGCCTTCACTTAACGACCGAGGGCAGCGGCGTTTGCTTAGAGTTGTCAGCGCTAACAGGGAAGATGAACGTATCCGTTAGACATTGCGGCGAAATCTGACGTTAACGGGCTTTGGCAGCAGACGACCGACGCAAGTACCTTTGCTAACAGCACGACATCGCCTGCAGCGCCTCTCCTGGGCTCGTGACCATATCAGTTGGACTCCAGTTGACTGGAAAACCGTGGACTGGTCAGATGAGTCCCGATTTCAGATGGTTAGAACTGATGGCAGGGTTCGAATGTAGCGCAGATCGCACAAAGCCATGGACCCAAGTAAACAACAACGCAATGTGCATGGTGGTGATGAATCCGTAATTTTGCGGGATGTGTTTACATGGAATGGAATGGGTCCTCTGGTTGAAGTGAACCAATCATTGACTGGAAATGGTTATCTTCGGCTATTAGCAGACAATTTGCAGCCATTCGTGGACTTTATATATATATATATATATATATATATATATATATATATATACAGGGTGATTCAAAAAGAATACCACAACTTTAAAAATGTGTATTTAATGAAAGAAACATAATATAACCTTCTGTTATATATCATTACAAAGAGTATTTAAAAAGGTTTTTTTTCACTCAAAAACAAGTTCAGAGATGTTCAGTATGGCCCCCTCCAGACACTCGAGCAATATCAACCTGATACTCCAACTCGTCCCACACTCTCTGTAGCATATCAGGCGTAACAGTTTAGATAGCTGCTGTTATTTCTCGTTTCAAATCATCAACGGTGGCTGGGAGAGGTGGCCGGAACACCATATCCTTAACATACCCCCATAAGAAAAAATCGCAGGGGGTAAGATCAGGGCTTCTTGGAGGCCAGTGATGAAGTGCTCTGTCACGGGCTGCCTGGCGGCCGATCCATCGCCTCGGGTAGTTGACGTTCAGGTAGTTATGGACAGATAAATGCCAATGTGGTGGCGCTCCATCCTGCTGAAATATGAATTGTTGTGCTTCTCGTTCGAGCTGAGGGAACAGCCAATTCTCTAACATCTCCAGATACTGTAGTCCAGTTACAGTAGCACCTTCGAAGAAAAAGGGACCAAAAACTTTATTGGCTGAAATGGCACAGAAAACGTTCACCTTAGGCGAGTCACGTTCATACTGAGTTGTTTCCTGCGGATTCTCAGTGCCCCATATACAGACATTGTGACGGTTGACTTTCCCGTTAGTGTGGAAAGTTGCTTCATCACTAAACACAATCTTTGAAACGAAAGATTCATCTGTTTCCATTTGAGCAAGGATAGAATCACAGAAATCGATTCTTTTAATCTTATCAGCTGCAGACATTGCTTGAACCAATTTCAGACGATAAGGTTTCATAACCAACCTTTTTCGTAGGACTCTCCATACAGTTGATTGTGGAATTTGCAGCTCTCTGCTAGCTCTGCGAGTCGGTTTTCCTGGGCTGCGAACAAATGCTTGCTGGATGCGTGCTACATTTTCATCACTCGTTCTCGGCCGTCCAGAACTTTTCCCTTTGCACAAACACCCATTCTCTGTAAACTGTTTATACCAACGTTTAATACACCACCTATCAGGAGGTTTAACACCATACTTCGTTCGAAATGCACGCTGAACAACCGTCGTCGATTCACTTCTGCCGTACTCAATAACACAAAAAGCTTTCTGTTGAGCGGTCGCCATCTTAGCATCAACTGACGCTGACGCCTAGTCAACAGCGCCTCAAGCGAACAAATGTACAACTAAATGAAACTTTATAGCTCCCTTAATTCGCCGACAGATAATGCTTAGCTCTGCCTTTTGTCGTTGCAGAGTTTTAAATTCCTAAAGTTGTGGTATTCTTTTTGAATCACCCTGTATATATACAGGGTGAGTCACCTAACGTTACAGTTGGATATATTTCGTAAACCACATCAAATACTGACGAACCGATTCCACAGACCGAACGTGAGGAGAGGGGCTAGTGTAATTGTTTAATACAAACCATACAAAAATGCACAGAAGTATGTTTTTTAACACAAACCTACGTTTTTTTAAATGGAACCCCGTTGGTTTTGTTAGCACATCTGAACATATAAACAAATACGTAATCAGTGCCGTTTGTTGCATTGTAAAATGTTAATTACATCCTGAGATATTGTAACCTAAAGTTGACGCTTCAGTACCACTCCTCCGCTGTTCGCTCGTCTGTATCGGAGAGCACTGCAACATACATCGCCTTTCTACAGAATGATCTGCCAACGTTGCTCGAAAATGTCCCACTGGAAACGCGTCGACGTATGTGGTATCAGCATGATGGTGCACCTGCACATTCCGCAATTAACATTAGGCTGACCCTTGACAGGATGTTCGACGGGCGTTTCATAGGACGTGGAGGACGCATAAATCGGCCAGCCCGTTCTCCTGATCTTACACCTCTGGACGTCTTTCTGTGGGGTACGTTAAAGGAGAATGTGTACCGTGATGTGCCTACAATCCCAGAGGATATGAAACAACGTATTGTGGCAGCATGCGGCGAAATTAAACCAGATGTACTGCGGCGTGTACGACATTCATTACGCCAGAGATTGCAATTGTGTGCAGCAAATGATGACCACCACATTGAACATCTATTGGCCTGACATGTCGGGACAAACTCTATTCCTCTCCGTAATTGAAAATGGAAACCACGTGTGTACGTGTACCTCACCCCTCATGGTAATGCACATGTGGGTCAGTGAAAAAGACCAATAAAAAGGTGTTAGCATGTGGACGTAATGTGCTGTTCCAGTCTCTTCTGTACCTAAGGTCCACCATCGTTTCTCTTTGGATCCCAAAGTAATTCGGTGCTCTCCGATACACACGATCGAACAGCGGAGGAGTGGTATTCAAGCGTCAACTTTAGGTTCCAATATCTCCGGATGTAATTAACATTTGCAATGTAACAAACGGCACTGATTACGTATTTGTTTATATGTTCAGATGTGCTAACAAAACTAACGGGGTTCCATTTAAAAAAACGTAGGTTTCTGTTAAAAACATACTTCCGTGCATTTTTTTATGGTTTGTATTAACCAATTACAGTAGCCCCTCTCCTCACGTTCGGTCTGTGGAATCAATTCGTCAGTATTTGATGTGATTTACGAAATATATCCAGCGGTAACGTTAGGTGACTCACCCTATATATATATATATTGTAACCTCCCCACCGTAATTTTTAAAGAAAAAAAAAGACAATACTTAATACAAATGGGAGCCGAGTGTAACCTCCCCACAATGATTTAAAAGAAAATGAATGACAATATTATTTGGAAATCCTAATGGACATTGCTCTAAGCGTAACCTGCCCACAATGAAATGTACTGACAATGGCAACAAAAATGCGAAATACGCAATCTGACTCGAATGTAAATCCTTCAAAAAAATTAAAGTCCATTCAGTGATAAGAAAATTCAATTAAACCCAAATATCGGTCTTTGGCCCTGTGCAAAAATCAAAATTAAAGTCTTACCTCAGAATAAATGGATGTCACATTTCTGCTCTTGTTGTTGCGCACCGCTTGGAGGAACTGCATTGCAAATAATAATATTCTCTTTTTTTGTGATTTTACTAAAAATTTTCTTTTAAAGAAGTGGAGTGAAATGGGAAGTGCAACGAAATCTTTAGTTCAATAAAAATTAAATTTTTGAAAAAATGCTTTTGAAATAAAAATTATTATTGGGGGACTTGTTGGAGAATAATTACAATAAATAAATTTTTTCATTATCTAATGATTATATTAATTAATAGTATACCTTATTCACCATCTTGACCAGTGTTGCCGACCGCCTACATCACACAACCGCACTGGGCTGCTACTACTGACCGACCGCTCTGCATGACGACTATTAGCATACTGCACGCGACGACTACTGACAGAGTACTGCTCTCAACTAGACAGAGCTACAGATTCGCAACGACTACTGACCGACTCGCAACGACTGACTGACTGACTGAGAACCGCTCGCAACACTCGCGCGGTCAAGCGCATACTCTCTGGTCACAGATGCCACAATGCCTCGCCATCGCTGCTGCGTTACATACGTGTTTCATAACCCTCCACTGGGGGGGCAAAAATTTGGCAGCGATGGTGAGTCATTTGGACTTGCCAATCGCGGCAAAATTTTTAATTAACTAATAAACTTCTACAATTTACAGAATAATTAGATGTAGTACATAAAGTAAATGTTGTGCACACGCACTAAGTACAAGATATATCAGACAAAGACAAAATGTGAGTACAAAACATAGTAACAAATCAGAAAAATGTATATACAAATTATTTGACAGATAACAAAGTGCACAGGCACTGAAAAAATTCTTTAGCATATTCAGAACAAATAAACAGACTGACAAAAAATATTATGTTGACAAGTGACATGAGTGCACATGCACTGCAGTTGAGAACATATCAGTAAATGATGAAATGTATATACAATTAGTAACAAATGGCATAAGTGCATTCGCATTAAAGTATTGAATATACAGAATAGTAGAAAACATATTGAAAAATGAGATAAGTATACAGGCACTGAAGTTCAGTAGAAAACATATTAACACCTAACAGAAGTGCACATGCACTGTAGTTCAGAACATATCATAAAAATAAAAATGTATATACAATATAAAAGACAAGAGTGTACATATACTGTACTTCAGAACAAATCAAAAAAATGTCTTTAGTATTTTCGCAATAAATAAACATAATGGCAAAAAAAATCAAGTCCAAAGTGCACACGCACTGAAAAATGTCTTTAGCATTTTCACAACAAATAAACATAATGGCAAAACATCGTGTCGACCAGTGCCACAAGTGTACTCGCACTGGAGTTCAGCGAATCGAAAAAAAAATGTATAACCTACGAACAGAAATGATGTTACCAAAAAATGCTTTTCATTATGTGACAAGAATTAGGATAGGAAAGGGAAGGATTGCATCATGGTTGTAGCACTTTAGATTGCACACAGCTGCTCTGAAAGTCCATATCTTTCCACAGAAGTACAACACCAAGTGACACAACTTGAAGTTCTTTTTCCATCAGAATTTATCAGTGTAGCCAAGACACTGAATTGTCGTAGTAATATTCCATGTTTTCATTTTGGCAGTACATTAGGTACACCAAACAGTGCGACCATAATAATGTCTTCATCGCTCACGGTGGTGGACAGCATGTCGTGTCAACACCACACTCTTACAAGGCACACCCACGTAGAATTAGTGCAAAACCAAAGATAGTGCTCCATGACCACTAGGATAAACAGGACAAATGGACATTGCAGTAATTCAGGGTAGTCAGCTTATGAGGTGAAGGACATCAAGTCACATAATATTGACAATTACAGTAGTAGTTTGCGGCATTCATAGCCCAGTTATTGAACATTTCTGTACCAAGTAGGTAGTATTACAGAAAAATGTTCATTAATTGTTTTACATAGAATCAGTAGCCTTCTTTTCCTGGTTACAAAGTATTATGAAATAATCGCATTCCTTTCAGTTACAGAGTATAATTAAGAATCATTAACCTTCTCCTAATTACAGTTAATTAATCATTTGTCATTTCAATAATAATCATTAGTCTTCTCCTAATTACAAAGCATTATTAAACAGTACCATAGTTAATTAATCATGTGTCATTCCAATCTATTAAGAATCACTAGCTGGCATCATGGGTAATCGTATTACAATAAACAGTGGTAGTCCTTGGCCAGTTACAAAGTATATTTAGTATGACAGAATAATGTTCATCAGAAGTCTTAGTTGAAAAGAAGAGTCAATTATTCGCCTAGCATTAACATAATACATTGAGTGATACAAATTATTGGCACTCATTGGCCATTAACCAAAACATGAAAACTCAACATGGGAAAAAAAGGCTAATTAATGGCATAATTAATAACGATACTTCAAGTGACATTAATTATTGGCACTCAGTGGCCAGCAAGTATTGAATAGAATCATCTTTCAGTATTATTCAGATTATTACGAAGTCATTATTAAAAAATCAGCTAATTACAGTCATAGCATTAATAATCACAGGCATTATAAGTAGTCTCATTACAATAAACAGTGTTTCTCCTTCAGTAGTATTCAGATCATTACAAAGTCATTATTAAAATCAGTTAATTAGTCATAGCATTAGTAATCATAGGCATTATAAGTAGTCTCATTACAATAAACAGTGGCAGTTATTAACTAGTGACAAAGCATTATTTTAAATATATACTTTTTTTTTGTCTCATTAAGAAGTCATTACTCAAGCGACATACTATTCAGAGCTAATCAGTATTATTCAGAATTTTCTCCAACTGGTATCACTACTTGGGACTGGTAATACATTTTTTTTTATTTTTTGTTAGCAATGCATTGCTTTGGGATCGTTAATTAATTGCTGAGGCATAGCACTATTTGCTTTTGACCTATTGCTGCAAATGAGGATAGGTAACGTCATTCGTCATGAGTCAGCTGTAGCAAGGTTATGCAACAAGGCAGTATATGTGATCACATTCATAAATGATAAACACAAATGGGTAAAAAATAAAAATGCAAGTACTAGAACAGGTATAATAAGTAACAGGTTTAGTAAATATCATGAAAAGCTTCTCCTGGAAAAAATACAAAAACGGATTATTGACCTGAAAGAAGAAACGCACACTATGCTGAAAAGTAGTGAACTTCGAATTAACAGGTAGTGAAATGTGTATAAAATTGTGTTCCATAGCTGTCCTTTCCAAAACTTTCTGTCATCCTACTATGCAATGTAACACTTGCTGTCAAAACAAACTGCAACAAATACTTAAATAACTATGTAGCACAAATACATAACTTCAACATTATCCTCATCTGTAAAGAAAAAACTTCATTATCCATCACTTCATTATCCACATTACCATAACTTCATTATCATCATCACCTGTAAAGAAAAACTTCATTATTCATAATACCATATCCCTCATCATCATTCATCAGTATTCATTATCATCTGCAAAAAAATCACTTCATTACTCATTATACAACTATTCCTTATCTCTAGCATATTTCATCACTAAAACTAAGATGTGTAGTTCAGTCTGACAGCCTGCATCAATCACCTTGTATTCTGAAAGAAAAAATTAGTTAAGACTGCTATTCTGTGATGAGTATTGTATATTCTTGTTAATGCCTGCCAATCCTGATCCATTTACTCTTCCTCATAAAGTTATTGCATCTCTTTTCGTTTATTCCATAGGTGAAATTCCCATTTCTGTTGAATTTATCTCTTACACGCATCATTTCTTTCTGAAATTCATGAACAAAGATTAATGTCTTGCATTTAAATCATATACCCACTAAATAATGACTAGTTTATGGTGACATAATTAACCATACAGCATAACATGACAGAAAACGTAACGTGTCAAAGACATTGACAGTGTTCAGATGCAAAAATGTACACAGAATAATACAATGCAGAGATGTCATAGGGCAAAAAAAAAAAAAAAATGTCAAAGTCAACTGGTGTGTGTTATATCCTAACTATTTCACAGTGCATATAAACAAAACTGGAATACAATCGTACATAAAAAGACAAATGTGACGTTCGTTGTGTTCAGCTTGTATGTAGTGTAGTTAATAGAGGCGAGAATTAAAGACTTTAATAAAAAAATGTAATGAAATTAACATGTCATTAGCTAACATTGCATAATTAGTCATAAAATACGTAAGTGTGTCTGAAAAAATATGCACGGTCTGATGTGTAACGACAAGAAGAGCGACCTGCTAACCTTACCTTGCCGGGTACTTGCCAAGAAAAAATACGATAATCATCAGTAATTAGTCATGTGAATATAATTGCATTAGTGAATAGCATCATAGTGTTGAATCATAAAGTGGTTTCATTCAATAAACGGTTTAATGTTTGAGATATGGTGATTGCCTTTCGATTTTCTGGTTCTCAAAGTTTCGACGTGTACAACATTGGGGTGAGGGATGCTGCGAATCCGATATGGACCCGCGTATAGAAGTTCAAATTTACTGCACTTACCTTTTAATTTGCTGGATAAATAGTGTGTACGTACTAGTATCTTCTGTCCAACGTGAAAGTCGCGGCGTGTACAAACCTGTTTTTGCTGTCTTCTCCGGCGCTCTGCGGCACGTTTGATGTTGTTCAGCGCAATGTTAATTATTTCGTGGTGTCGTAATCGACGAGATGTAGGAAATGTTATTAATTCTTTAATTTTGTTAGGTGGTTCAGCATTTTTCAGTATAACAGACGGAGATAGCATAGTGGATTCATTTGGTATGGAATTAATTACATCTTGGAATGAGAGTATGTATGTATCCCAATCAATATGTCTTTTGTGGCAGTATATTCGGCACAGCTTACCAATTTCTTTCATTAATCTTTCACAGGGGTTCGAAGAAGCGTGGTACTTGGATATATAGATCGGAGAAATGTTTCTGGCTCGTAACATGCGTGTCCATACGGTACTACGAAATTGAGATCCATTGTCAGAAATTACTCTCATCACATGCCCTACATGAAATAGAAAATGTTTTACAAATGCTTTCGAAACAGTTTTAGCAGTAGCTTTGCGTAACGGAGTGAAAGTAACAAATTTTGAAGTGAGCTCAACAGCGACAAAGATGTAGCAAAAACCTCTGTTAGTTCTCGGAATCGGACCAAAAATATCTACTGCGGCCATGTGTCTTAACTTAACAGGTATAATGGGATATAAAGGAGGAATATGTGAAGTGGTGTCTGATTTAGCTTTCTGGCAAATTTTACAAGACGCTAAAACTCGTCGTATACGTTTCTCCATGTTGGTAAAATAACAGTTCTGTCTCAGTATAAGAAAACATTTTCGTGCTCCGTAATGTGCGTAACTTAAATGAGTGTACCAAATTAATTTGTTAACCAGTTCGTCAGGTATGCATAATAACCAATTGTTGCTGTCAGGATGAGAGCGGCGAAACAGAATGTCATTGCGTACAGTGTAGTGGTTTCTAATCGTAACATTATTCTTATCTAGCCAAAGCTGTTTAATTTCTTTCCACACGTTGTCTTTATTTTGTTCTTGCGCTATGTCCTGTAATGACGATGAAATAAAGTTTTCAAATGCAACTTGTTGAATGTACATGACACTGAAATTTGTTTTGCAGAAGTTGGTTGCTACGTCTTGCTGATTGTTGCCGAGAGAACGCGATAGTGCGTCTGCTATAACATTTTGCGTGCCGGGAATGTGAACTATTGTAAAATTAAATTCCTGTAAATATAGTTTCCATCTGCTTAATCTGTCGTGAGTAAATTTAGCTGAAAGCAAAAATTGTATAGCTCTATGGTCTGTGTAAACAGTGGTATGTCTGCCATAAAGAAAGTGCCGAAATCTCGTAAAAGCCCATACAACACATAATGTTTCAAGTTCTGTAACGGAATAATTTCGCTCAGCAGGTGACAAAATGCGGCTTGCAAATGCGATGTTTTTAATTACTGTAGAACCATCTTCTTCAATTTCCTGGAAAATATGTACGCCTAAAGCGGTGTTAGAACTGTCGGTGGCAATGAAAAATTTCTGGTAAGATCTGGGTGCAATAAAAGTGGAGCATTCAACAAAGCATGTTTCAGATAACATTCCCGTGAACAAAATTCTGCGTGTCAAAAGTAATGTTTGCGTTACTGTAATATGCAATCTGTGCTGTATCTGGTTAAAATTTATCGTACGTGTTATTATTTACGGGAGAATGTTGTGGCATATCCACTATACGAACTGTTCTTTTATTTCTTATTGACGTATTACGCTATGGATGACACCTATTGTCTGTTTCATTCATGATTATTTGTTGTTGCTGATGTTCTTGCTGCTGAAAAGATCGACTGTTATTAAATGTACGCTGAAAATTGTGCTCGTTATTTTTACGTCTGTCATGATAGTAATTTCTATACGGCGCATTGCGATAGGAATTGAAATGGTGTGTTGTCTGTACGTAGTTATTTTTTTGCTGCCATGCGTTACTATTTGTTATACCAGGGACTATACGTGCACGCGGCGAAACATTAAAGTTTGGTTGACCTTGTAGACTACATTGTTGGTTAGGTATGCTAAGCGGTTGACTTTCATGTTGTAGCGGTGAAAAGGTCTATTGTTACCAAAAAATGCGTTTGCTGTTAATTTTACACATACTGATGATTACGATTTTTATCTGTTATTTAAGTTCTCGTGATTCTGGAGTGCCTAATGAAAATTGTCACATTCGGTAAAAATTTGTCTTATCGGGTTTTCATTACATATTCTTAATACTAGGTAGAGCAATAGTTAAAGAGCAGTTTTGATAGATATAAAGGATAGTAGAAGAGAAGGCAGCAGTGCAGAAAACTAAAGATGAAACAGCACTACTACAGCTCGGGGCCCTATGCTCGCTACGGCACATATTCATTAAAGCGTAATGAATCCCCTGAGGTCATTTACGCACTGCAAATAAATTTTAGCTTTAGCGTTGCAGGCAATGGCGGTAAAAATCCAAAAACAAATTGTTGTAACCATGTTAATTCAAGTTTCCTCATTATAGGCAATGCTGTTGTAAATACAAAAATAAATTGTCGCCTCAGGATCAAAGCTAGCTTCTGCATTACAGGCAATACCGGTGAAAGCATAAAAACAAATTGTCGTATACAGCTCAAAGCGTGTACCTGTGTTCTGTCATTATTAAATTCCTTACATTTTCTTACAAATGCAAACTGCTTATTATCAACGTTCTCGTCACTGAACTTGAGAACACGTTCGGGTTTGTGTGAGAATTTGTTTGTCTGTGTCATTTCGTACTTCAAGTTACGTAGCTTTTCAGATTTTAAGTCGCGTGGCTTTTCGGATTTTACGTCTCGTAGTCTCTGTAAATTGCTCACATTATACGCGCTGCGTGAGTCTGACAAATGTTCATAAAGTGGCGTCTGTTGTGGTATGTTATTAACTGAAATGTTTTTCATCTCTGTTACTTCTTGTTGTAAACTTGACAACTTCCTACGTAACGTGTTGTTAGATGAATCGATCTCATTAATTGTCTGCTGTAAATTTTGAAATTCAGGTGTTTGGATAAATGAAACCGGTGCAGTATCGTCTGATTTATTGTCATTAGTATTTTCGATAACATCAATACGACTGGCCAATTCATCATATTTTTCAGTCAGTATTTTTGCCTGATCATCGGTTTTAGAATCGGACGCATTAATCTGTTTTTGCAACTTACGCGTAGTTTCGCTCAGTTTTTTAACATCAGCTTTGATGACATCGCAATCCTGTGTTAGATCTAATTGTTCGAATCTGTCTGTCACTGTTTGAATATTTACTGTGTGTGTATCTGTTTTTGATTTAAGATCAGAAATTTCATCCCGTAATTCCACGTTCAATTGTTCTATGGTATTAATTTTGTCGGACACTGTAGTAATATTATTGTCTACATACGTCTTCGCTTTCGCGAACATTTTACGTTTGTCCTCTTGTCTTTGTGCAGTGATTGTTTCCATGACTTGCCGTTTTACTTTGTTTTGATCTTGAATAAATTTACGGAACCGCGTATCACTGTTTTGTATGTGAAGATTAAAGCGCTCGTTAATCTGAATGTTCTGCTGTTCGAATTTCGCGTCGATCTTTTCATCCATTGTGCGCGGAAGTTCTACCGTCATAGCTTTAAACTCTTCCTGTAATTGTGTAGCTTTTTCAGAGCATTGTTTAGCGACTCCGCTAATTTCGTCTCTGAGTGTGTCTGTTGCGGCTGTTTGCATTTCTCTTAATTCCTGCGCAACAGACTTAATTTCTTCGCTATTTTTTTTTGAACAAGCTTCAATTTCCACGCGCAACTGTTCCTTAGTGTCATGGCACTGCGCGGCAACGGCTCTAATTTGTTCACTAAGCTGTCTGGA
Source organism: Schistocerca piceifrons (assembly GCF_021461385.2). Lineage (NCBI taxonomy): Eukaryota > Metazoa > Arthropoda > Insecta > Orthoptera > Acrididae > Schistocerca > Schistocerca piceifrons. Next base: position 662,389,620 of record NC_060142.1, read on the forward strand.
ATTGTCGTCTAATTTTTTATTAAGCTGTTTGTTCTGTTCCCTAAGTTGTTTGAGATCTTCGGCATTATTGTCAAGTTTTTCGTTCTGTTGTTTGACCTGTTCACTAAGTTTGTCTTGTTTTTCGTTCTGTTGTTTGAAATTTTCATCAATTTTATTAAATTTTTTGTCCTGTTCACTAAATTGTTGTTTGAGCAATCTTGCCATAATTTGTTCAAACCCAAAGTTAGCGTTTATACTCTCTGTGCTGTTTAGTGGTGGATCTGGAACTTTCTCGCTTACTGTAACCATTTGGTTATTCTCAGATTTAGAAAAACGTTTGTCAGTCGGATGTACACTGTCAGACATTATTTCGGAATTAAATAAATCCATCGTACTTTCACTACACTGACCATTTTCATTGGAAAAATTTGTCTGTACATTACTTGGATTTTCTAAATCGGGTGTGTTAAGTTCGGCAGCGCTCATTACTATAGAGCGCTCCGCGTCATCAATTGTCGTCAAATTAACAGACGAGACAATTGAGTTCGTTTGTTCATTATCAGGGTAAAAGTCATCACTAGTGGTTGGAATGCACTGATTGTTAGTGAACGCAGGATTGTCATCATTACACTGCGTGTCACATGTCCTATCGGTAAAGTTGTTTAAATCGGTAGTTTCGTTCGTAATACCTCGCGATACACTATTCACAGTCTTTCGCGGCATTTTTACAGTAGTCACAATTATTCAAAAACAAATAAGCACAAATGCAAAGGCAACACACAAATACAATAGAGCAACAAATTGCCGTTGACCTGTAGAAAGAAAGTCACAAGTTAATAAAAGCGTAGCGCCAAATCCTAATTATATCTAAGCAAATAAGAGCAGATATCTGACTGTTGCTCAAAAGACTCTCAACGAAATTCGATCCTGGACTGGGTGTCGCCAAGTGTAACCTCCCCACCGTAATTTTTAAAGAAAAAAAAAGACAATACTTAATACAAATGGGAGCCGAGTGTAACCTCCCCACAATGATTTAAAAGAAAATGAATGACAATATTATTTGGAAATCCTAATGGACATTGCTCTAAGCGTAACCTGCCCACAATGAAATGTACTGACAATGGCAACAAAAATGTGAAATACGCAATCTGACTCGAATGTAAATCCTTCAAAAAAATTAAAGTCCATTCAGTGATAAGAAAATTCAATTAAACCCAAATATCGGTCTTTGGCCCTGTGCAAAAATCAAAATTAAAGTCTTACCTCAGAATAAATGGATGTCACATTTCTGCTCTTGTTGTTGCGCACCGCTTGGAGGAACTGCATTGCAAATAATAATATTCTCTTTTTTTGTGATTTTACTAAAAATTTTCTTTTAAAGAAGTGGAGTGAAATGGGAAGTGCAACGAAATCTTTAGTTCAATAAAAATTAAATTTTTGAAAAAATGCTTTTGAAATAAAAATTATTATTGGGGGACTTGTTGGAGAATAATTACAATAAATAAATTTTTTCATCATCTAATGATTATATTAATTAATAGTATACCTTATTCACCATCTTGACCAGTGTTGCCGACCGCCTACATCACACAACCGCACTGGGCTGCTACTACTGACCGACCGCTCTGCATGACGACTATTAGCATACTGCACGCGACGACTACTGACAGAGTACTGCTCTCAACTAGACAGAGCTACAGATTCGCAACGACTACTGACCGACTCGCAACGACTGACTGACTGACTGAGAACCGCTCGCAACACTCGCGCGGTCAAGCGCATACTCTCTGGTCACAGATGCTACAATGCCTCGCCATCGCTGCTGCGTTACATACGTGTTTTATATATATAGGCATTCTTATGGATGACAATGCGCCGTATCACCGGGTCACAATTGTTTGGGACTGTTTTGAAGAATATTATGGACACTTCAAGCGATTGATTTGACTGCCCAGATCGGCCGACATGAATCCCGTCGAACATTTATGGGATGTAATCGAGTGGTCAGTCACTGCACAAAATCTTGCACCGACAACACTTTGGGAATTATAGACGGCTGTAGAGGAAGCATGGCTCAATATTTCTGCAGGGGCCTTGCTGAGTCCAAGCCACAGTCGAGTTACTGCACTACGCCGAGGAAAAGGAGGTCCGAAAGAATGTTAGTAGGCATCCCAAGACTTATACAGTACTGGCCATTAAAATTGCTACACCAAGAAGAAATGCAAATGATAAACGGGTATTCATTGGACAAATATATTATACTAGAACTGACATGTGATTACAATTTCACGCAATTTGGGTGCATAGATCCTGAGAAATCAGTACCCAGAACAACCACCTCTGGCCGTAATAACGGCCTTGATACGCCTGGGCATTGAGTCAAACAGAGCTTGGATGGCGTGTACAGGTACAGCTGCCCATGCAGCTTCAACATGATACCACAGTTCATCAAGGGCAGTGACTGGTGTATTGTGACGAGCCAGTTACTCGGTCACCATTGACCAGACGTTTTCAGTTGGTGAGAGATCTGGAGAACGTGCTGGCCAGGGCAGCAGTCGAACATTTTCTGTATCCAGAAAGGCCCGTACAGGACCTGCAACATGCGGTCGTGCATTTTCCTGCTGAAATGTAGGATTTCGCAGGGATCGAATGAAGGATAGAGCCACGGGTCGTAACACATCTGAAATGTAACGTCCACTGTTCAAAGTGCCGTCAATGTGAACAAGAGGTGACCGAGACATGTAACCAATGGCACCCCATACCATCACGCCGGTTGATACGCCAGTAAAGCGATGACGAATACACGCTTCCAATGTGCATTCACCGCGATGTCGCCAAACACGAATGCGACCATCATGATGCTGTAAATAGAACCTGGATGCATCCGAAAAAAATGAGGTTTTGCCATCCGTGCAACCAGGTTCGTCGTTGAGTACACCATCGCAGGCGCTCCTGTCTGTCAAGAGTAACCGCAGCCATGGTCTCCGAGATGACAGTCCATGCTGCTGCAAACGTCGTCCAACTGTACGTGCAGATGGTTGTTGTCTTGCAAACGTTCCCTTCTGTTGAATCAGGGATCGAGACGTGGCTGCACAGATCCGTTACAGCCATGCGGATAAGTTGCCTGTCATCTCGACTGCTAATGATACGAGGCCGTTGGGATCCAGCACGGCGTTCCGTATTACCCTCCTGAACGCATCGATTCTATATTCTGCTAACAGTCATTGGATCTCGACCAACGCGAGCACCAATGTCGCGATACGATAAACCGCAATCGCGATAGGTTACAATCCGACCTTTATCAAAGTCGGAAACGTGATGGTACGCATTTCTCCTCCTTACACGAGGCATCACAACAACGTTTTGCCAGGCAACGCCGGTCAACTGCTGTTTGTGTATGAGAAATCAATTGGAAACTTTCCTCATGTCAGCACGTTGTGGGTGTCGCCACCGGCGCCAAGCTTGTGTGAATGCTCTGAAAAGCTAATCATTTGCATATCACAGCATCTTCTTCCTGTCGGTTAAATTTCGCGTTTGTAGCACGTCATCTTCGTGGTGTAGCAATTTTAATGGCCAGTAGTGTATTAAGTCAGTGTATTTTTTGCTATGGAAATGGAAGTACTGTGTGACTAGGGGCCTCCCGTCGGGTAGACCGTTCGCCTGGTGCAAGTCTTTCGACTTGAGGCCACTTCGGCGACGTGCGTGTCGATGAAGATGAAATGATGAAGATAAGGACAATACAACACCCAGTCCCTGAGCGGAGAAAATCTCCGACCCAACTGGGAATCTAAGCCGGGCCGTTAGGTAAGACATTCCGTCGCGCTGATCACTCCGCTACCAGGGTCGGACTGTTCCGCTATGATACACTTTCATTTTGTATTATTCACTGCTACTGTTTTTCACTAATGTAAATGTTTTCGATGTTTTCCGTCATACATAATCAATCTCAGTATTGTTAAATTGATTTCTTGCACACAGCTGTAACAATTTTTTTTGTAAAGTTTGTAAAATAAACACACTGGCAGTGTCAAAGATGTTGTTCCGTATAAAATCCCTGATATAATCTGAACGGTTGATTAATATCTTTGTCGTAGGTACAGAGAGGAGAGAGCCGGCCGTGAGTACTGAAACAGTACGCTATGGTTAAAAGATGGCGAAAATTGGTGTTTGTGGCACCGCCATAGTGGTTATGTGTGCAGCAATGTTTTGCGGCTGTGAGAAACATGCAATTCCTGTGGTTCACAGTACAATGCAAATTTATGAGGAGGTTTAAGAGAATGGTAAGGGAAGCGTGCTGTTTGGTTAAAGCACGCAATAGATTACGCAACTGGAAGATAAGCCATGGTTAATATTATTGTTCTCGCTGAAATGATACGTCACACCAGCAGCTCCTCAGCATGTATGACTGAACTATTTCAGACACACAGTTTTGTAAAATACTTGGCATTTTCCTAGAGTTTTCTTTGAACAATATATTAGTTATATGTAATCATAGCTAATACTTGGTTTAAGAATCATAAAAGAAGGTTGTATACATGGAAGAACCCTGGAGATACTAAAAGGTATCAGATAGATTATATAATGATAAGACAGAGATTTAGGTTCAAATGGTACAAATGGCTCTGAGCACTATGCGACTTAACTTCTGAGGTCATCAGTCGCCTAGAACTTAGAACTAATTAAACCTAACTAACCCAAGGACACCACACACATCCATGCCCGAGGCAGGATTCGAACCAGCGACCGGAGCGGTCGCTCGGCTCCAGACTGTAGCGCCCAGAACCGCACGGCCACTTCGGCCGGCCAGAGATTTAGGAACCAAAATTTAAATTGTAAGACATTTCCAGGTGCAGATGTGGACTCTGACCACAATCTATTCGTTATGAACTGTAGATTAAAACTGAAGGGCCCGCATCTCGTGGCCGTGCGGTAGCATTCTCTCTTCCCACGCCCGGGTTCCCGGGTTCGATTCCCGGCGGGGTCAGGGATTTTCTCTGCCTCGTGATGGCTGGGTGTTGTGTGCTGTCCTTAGGTTAGTTAGGTTTAAGTAGTTCTAAGTTCTAGGGGACTGATGACCATAGCTGTTAAGTCCCATAGTGCTCAGAGCCATTTGAACCATTTTTTTTTTTTGAAAACTGAAGAAACAGCAGAAAGGTGGGAATTTAAGGAGCAGGGACCTGGATAAACTGAAAGAACCAGAGATTGTACAGAGTTTCAGGGAGAGCGTAAGGGAACAACTGACAGGAATGGGGGAAAGAAATACAGTAGAAGAAGAATGGGTAGCTTTGAGGGATGAAATAGTGAAGGCAGCAGAGGATCAAATAGGTAAAAAGATGAGGGCTAGTAGAAACCCTTGGGTAACAGAAGAAATATTGAATTTAATTGATGAAAGGAGAAAATATAAAATTGCAGTAAATGAAGCAGGCAAAAAGGAATACAAACGTCTCAAAAATGAGATCGACAGGAAGTGCAAAATGGCTAAGCAGGGATGGCTAGAGGACAAGGATGTAGAGGCTTATCTCACTAGGGGTAAGACAGATACTGCGTATAGGAAAATTGAAGAGACCTTTGGAGAAAGGAGAACAACTTGCACGAATATCAAGAGCTTTGATGGAAACCCAGTTCTAAGCAAAGAAGGGAAAGCAGAAAGGTGGAAGGAGTATATAGAGGGCCTATACAAGGGCGATGTACTTGAGGACGGTATTATGGAAATGGAAGAGGATCTAGATGAAGATGAAATGGGAGATATGATATTGCGTGAAGAGTTTGACAGAGCACTGAAAGATCTAAGTCGAAACAAGGCCCCCGGAGTAGACAACATTCCATTAGAACTACTGACAACATTGGCAGAGCCAGTCCTGACAAAACTCTACCATCTGGTGAGCAAGATGTATGAGACAGGCGAAATACCCTCAGACTTCAAGAAGAATATAATAATCCCAATTCCAAAGAAAGCAGGTGTTGACAGATGTGAAAATTACGGAACTATCAGTTTAATAAGTCACAGCTGCAAAATACTAACGCGAATTCTTTACAGACGAATGGAAAAACTGATAGAAGCAGACCTCGGGGAAGATCAGTTTGGATTCCGTAGAAATGTTGGAACACGTGAGGCAATAATGACCCTACTACTTATCTTAGAAGAAAGATTAAGGAAAGGCAAACCTACATTTCTAGCATTTGTAGACGTAGAGAAAGCTTTTGACAATGTTGATTGGAATAGTCTCTTTCAAATTCTGAAGGTGGCAGGTGTAAAATACAGAGAGCGAAAGGCTATTTACAATTTGTACAGAAAGCAGATGGCAGTTATAAGAGTCGAGGGACATGAAAGGGAAGCAGTGGTTGGGAAGGGAGTGAGACAGCGTTGTAGCCTATCCCCGATGTTATTCAGTCTGTATATTGAGCAAGCAATAAAGGAAACAAAAGAAAAGTTCGGAGTAGGTATTAAAATCCATGGAGAATAAATAAAAAGTTTGAGGTTCGCTGATGACATTGTAATTCTGTCAGAGACAGCAAAGGACTTGGAAGAGCAGTTGAACGGAATGGACAGTGTCTCGAAACGAGGGTATAAGAGGAACATCAACAAAAGCAAAACGAGGATAATGGAATGTAGACGAATTAAGTCGGGTGATGCTGAGGGAATTAGATTAGGAAATGACACATTTAAAGTAGTAAAGGAGTTTTGCTGTTTGGGGAGCAAAATAACTGATGATGGTCGAAGTAGAGAGGATATAAAATGTAGACTGGCAATGGCAAGGAAAGCGTTTCTGAAGAAGAGAAATTTGTTAACATCGAGTGTGGATTTAAGTGTCAGGAAGTCGTTTCTGAAAGTATTTGTATGGAGTGTAGCCATGTATGGAAGTGAAACGTGGACGATAAATAGTTTAGACAGGAAGAGAATAGAAGCTTTCGAAATGTGGTGCTACAGAAGAATGCTGAAGATTAGATGGGTAGATCACATAACTAATGAGGAGGCATTGAATAGAATTGGGGAGAAGTGGAGCTTGTGGCACAACTTGACTAGAAGAAGGGATCGGTTGGTAGGATATGTTCTGAGACATCGAGGGATCACCAGTTTAGTATTGGAGGGCAACGTGGAGGGTAAAAATCGTAGAGGGAGACCAAGAGATGAATACACTATGCAGATTCAGAGGGATGTAGGTTGCAGTAGGTACTGGGAGATGAAGAAGCTTGCACAGGATAGAGTAGCATGGAGAGCTGCATCAAACCAGTCCCAGGACTAAAGACCACAACAACAACATGTAAATTAATCGTATTTCAGTAGTGGTTTAAACCCAAGTCGTTGCTACCATAAGCTCATATCTTAAAACCGAGAATCACACTATAAATGAAGAAATATTTCAATATAAAGAAATGATAACTTCGCCAGAAAGTATAGCTTAATTTTTCTCGTGAATTGAAAGATCGTTTCTTGTTGGTTAATCAAAGTCATTATATAAACGTTGAACTACAACAGTCTTAAGTAACTTTTGAAAGTAATAATGATAAATGTTGAAATTGCTAAATCTAGAAAAAGATATTGAATGTTAACTCTTATTAAAATATGTGTTTTAGTAAATTTATGTATCAACACCCGACAGGTTAGCTGAGGACAGTAATGGACTCGGGTAGGTGTGCCGGCCCGAGATCGAATCCACCTGGCGGTTTGACGACGAGGGCGGGTGTGCCGGCCAGCCTGGATATGATTTTTAGGCGGTTTTCCACATCCTCCTAGGTGAATACCAGGCTGATCCCCACGTCCCGCCTCAGTTACACTACTCGCAGACTTTTGAAAACATTCTCACTATTTCATGGCTTACACTTGATGCAGACAGCTGGGGTGCACTAATTCTGTCCTGGGGGGTACAGGGTGGCGACAGGGGGGGCATCTGGCCACCCTCTGACACTAACATCGCCAAATCCATAATAACTAGGACGACCCTGCGTTGAGGTGGGACAAAGGCCTAAAGAAAATGATGATGGTAAATTTATGTATCAAATACTTAGCTGTTATATTTCAGTGTTGGCTTGGCACTGTGCTGTCATTTTGACGTCTTTCGTATTAATACGATTTTGGAAAAGAATTTTAGATATTTGGAAGGCTTGGTTACTTGGAATCAGTAACAATAAAAATTGTTGAGTTTACGCTAAATAATTATTTTTATGTCGCTTAGTGCAATAATTCATTCCGTTTTGATTTTAAAGAATTCTAAGGCTTTGAATATATTCTTGGATTTTATTAAATAAATTTGTGATCACTTGCCGATTCAAATGAGATTCCTGGTGATTAACGACCATTGTTGCCCATACATGTATTACTAATTGCTTCATAAACTTCAAGTCAGTCAAGCTCGACAGCTTTAGGAATGAACTGACGCTTTAACGACTGGCTAGCGTCTTATTTCTTTATATAATTAAAATTTCATTCAACTGCAGTTGCTTTAATTAATAGAAAATTGAAAAGCTAATAAAAATTAATCTTTGTAATTACGCAAGTTTGGACACATTCGTTATTAGAGCAGTGTATTCACTTGCGATATTAACGATTAGTTTTATACTTTTCCACATCAAGCCCTTTTTTTAAAAAAATTGGGGACAGGTGCCTTACCGGTAGCTTACGTACGAGTACACGTAATCACAGTCGACTGCAACGCATACCGAAGGGTGTGAGAATATTTGGGAAGGTTGCAGTCTGTGCCCCGCAACTGTCACTGAAAATTCCGGTAAGTCTCTGAAAACATTGTACAGAATCAGCAAGTCACCCATGATGAGATCTGTTCTGAAAGCATTTTCGTTTAGGAGTGCAGTCGTATAGTAATGGGTCTGTAGCCAGTTGCACGGCACTTTAGAAAATGTTGCCACTTGCCGTAGTGATCATCAGTTTACCAAGAGATAATCTCAAGATAAAGTGAGTAAACAGGATAAGAATCCTGCAGTGTTTGATTTCAGCATTGGTGACACACCGCTGTAGTCACGGGACTGAGATACAATATCTTTCCCTCACCGCATAAAACTACACTCACGTCAGTCACGACATTGGGGTACGATATCTTGCCGTTATCACGTCAGCTGGTACCATATATATTCCCTGACATTGCACCGCGATACTTCTTCGTCTCCTTTAGTGAAGTTAGAGGTATCCTGTTTCGTATGTACATAGTATATCAACTGAACTTCATCCGTAATACATGCAAAACTGATGAAGACATCTATGCTTTACAGTTGATCAGATGAATTACATTTCCGTTATGCGAGGTTCCACGAGTTATCATGATTAACAGTCCAGGGGTTTGCGTTGATTCACGGGATATTTTGATAGAAATGTAGCCCAATCTTAACTGGTTTACAGCTGAAATATTCAGTCCGGAACCGCGCTGCTGCTACGGTCGCAGGTTCGAATCCTGCCTCGGGGATGGATGTGGTTCAAATGGCTCTGAGCACTATGGGACATAACTTCTGAGGTCATCAGTCCCCTAGAACTTAGAACTACTTAAACCTAACTAACCTAAGGACATCACACACATCCATGCCCGAGGCAGGATTCGAACCTGCAACCGTAGCGGTCGCACGGTTCCAGACTGCAGCGCCTAGAACCGCTCGGCGACCCCCGCCGGCGGGCATGGATGTGTGTGATGTCCTTAGGTTAGTTAGATTTAAGTAGTTTTAAGTCTAGAGTACTGATGATCTCAGATGTTAAGTCCCATAGTACTTAGAACCATTTGAACCATTTGAACAACTGAAATAAGATGATTCATATTTCAGGAAACCTACTCAGAAAATTCGAAGAACTAGTTTTCAGACTGAAGTAAACACACTAATTTCGAAGTGACGATGAAGATGAAATTATGCTGACAGCAGAGACACCTAGAGCGGTCGTTCTTTTCATGCCCCACCTACAAAGTGACTGACAAGTGAACTTAATGAGTTGCACAACACTCAGTGTGCAGTTATGTGGATGATGTTGTTGTTGTTGTGGTCTTCAGTCCTGAGACTGGTTTGATGCAGCTCTCCATGCTACTCTATCCTGTGCAAGCTTCTTCATCTCCCAGTACCTACTGCAACCTACATCCTTCTGAATCTGCTTAGTATATTCATCTCTTGGTCTCCCTCTACGATTTTTACCCTCCACGCTGCCCTCCAATACTAAATTGGTGATCCCTTGATGCCTCAGAACATGTCCTACCAACCGATCCCTTCTTCTGGTCAAGTTGTGCCACAAACTTCTCTTCTCCCCAATCCTATTCAATACTTTCTCATTAGTTATGTGATCTACCCATAATCATATAGTAAAGCTGCATGCCCTCGGGAAAAATTACGGCTGTAGTTTCCCCTTGCTTTCAGCCGTTCGCAGTACCAGCACAGCAAGGCCGTTTTGGTTATTGTTACAAGGCCAGATCAGTCAATCATCCAGACTGTTGCCCTTGCAAACTACTGAAAAGGCTGCTGCCCCTCTTCAGGAACCACTTGTTTGTCTGGCCTCTCAACAGAACCCCTCCGTTGTGGTTGCACCTACGGTACGGCTATCTGTATCGCTGAGGCACGCAAGCCTCCCCACCAACGGCAAGGTCCATGGTTCATGGGGGGGATGTGGATGATATGCAGACATAAATATTTATGTCTGTTGATTTTTCACCTCGAGCTGTGGTGCTCGTGGAGCTGGCGCTGCGTAATACCCCATCACTGCCAAACGTTTCGAGACTGCCTTAATAGAAAATCGAGAAAATTTCTGATGGCGCTTTTAATGCTTTAGGGATATTGTTGAACTCGCGCGTCACATTGGCTGGAATGTCGGTTGTGTCAAAGTGTTGACTTTCTTTTCTTTCTTTCTTTCTTTTGCTGGTGCCTTGTGCCGCAGTTTCGCAGGGTCGGCGCGGTTAGGAGCGGATTTGGCAAGGTTAGTTGTGAGGGGTGGCCGGATGCCCTTCCTGCCACCACCCCGCAATCTGGCAACACCTTAATTACGTGTATGGTAAGTGTTTCTGCCAAGAAACAGCAGCAGAATCGTGCAGTTGGCGCAGTGGGTAGCATTTTGAATTGGCATGCAGGAGGTCGAAGGTTCGATTCTGGGTCGAAGCTTATTTGTTTTTATTTTGTAATAGTAGTCTGCATGGTACGGTGTTTGGTGTCTTAATCGTCATACAGCGAGTACACTGGATCTTCTACAAAACATTTGCAAGTACGTATTACAAGCGCAGAAATGGAAAATTCAATGGTATTCATTGGTCAGCTTTTAAAGAAACCTTTTGCATGTCGTGGTTGCGAATTGTTTCACATCTACTAGATTCCAAAATTGTTTTGTGTGTACCCTCCCTGAATGGTCCCATCGATTAATACCAACTATTAATCTTGCCACGACCAGGTCCACTACATTCCGTTAGCACAAGTATAACTGTTCTGTATGTGGAAGTATGACTCAACGCACATCTGGCACGGTTCTTCTTCAACAAGACAAGAATTTTTAAATACCAATTATACTGACGTGATAAAAGAAAATTAGAAATACTATAATTGCGCAAGAAAGCAGAATTAAACTCTAATACAAGAACACACGCCAGATGCTTTGTTGACTGAACCTGTAATGACGCATTATTTAGGACACTGAAATAAAAAGAAACGGAGTTTATTACCTCATTTATATTGATGAAAATCACTCTAATCCCTACATTATATCTCACACCGACTCTCTACTATCACATCTCAACCAGAACTCTCCAATATCACATCTCAGCAAGCACTGCCTAATAGCACATCTCAACAAACACTCTCTGCTACAACATCTCAGCACAGACTACCCCGAGTCCTCGACAGGCACTGACTTCTACGAGCTCTCGACAAGCACTGACTTCTACGAGTTCTCTCCAAGCACTGTGGAGGCGGCAGAATAATACTCTTTGGTGCAATCTCTGGCGCAGTGGCTCAGTGTAGCCACCTTTCACCGTGACGTGCAAAAGGCTCCTTTAAAAGCTGCCCAATGAAAACGATTGTACTTCCATTTCGCGTGGGTAGTATGTAACTGCAAATGTTTTGTAGAAGACCCAGTGTAATCGCTATATGACGATTAAGACGCCAGATACCGTACTATGCTGACTACGTAGAGCAAATAAAAACAAGCCTCTATCAGAATCGAACCCTCGCCATCCTGTCCCTACACACTATCCACTGCACCAACTGCAAAGCGTTGCTATGTCTGCTGACAGAGGTAGTTATCGTATATGTGATCACATAGTTGCAGATTTAACGTTCATTTACTGCCCGAAATATGCACAGAACGAAATTTTGTGAGAGACATTTTTGTATTGTCAATGTTTGATGAATCGCGCTGCGAAGTACAAGTGCGCGAATTTTTGTTCACCCTGTATATAAAAGACCTAGTAGACAACGTCGGAAGTCCCATGAAGATTTTCGCAGATGATGCTGTTGTGTACACATAAGTTGTAACTCTAGAAAACTGTAGCAAAATGTAGGAGAACCTCAGAAGACAAACGCTTGTTGCAGGGAATGACACTTGACCATCAACATGAACAACTGTAACGACTTTCGAATACATAGACAGATCCATTACTGTACGATTAAACGATTGCATACCAATCAGTGGAAGCAGTTACTTCCATAAAATATCTATGAGTACCTGTACAGAGCGAGTTTTATGTGGAACGACCGCATATAACTAATAACAGGTAACGTAGATGCCAGACTGAGATTCACTGAAAGAATCTTCAGAAAACGCAGTCCATCTGCAAAGTAAGTAGCTTACAAAACACTTGTTCTACCAGTACTTCCATATTGATTGTCGGTCTAGGAATCGGTCTAGGAACAGTACCAGATAAGGTTGATAGAGAGGATCCAAAGCACAGCAACAAGATTCCTTACAGGTTTGTTTAGTAATCGCAAAATCATCATCTAGACCCACAGCCGACTCCAGCGGCAGACCCTGCAAGAGTGGCGTTTTGCACCACGTTGTGGTCTACTGGTAAATTTCCGAGAGCGTACGTTCCTAGAAAAATCAACCAATACAATGCTTCCTCCTACATACACTTCGCGAAAAGACCATGAACCCAAAATTAGATTTGAGCTCACACAGAAGCCTAACAGCACTCGACTAGCTTTGCTGGGCCGTTTCTGATATCAAAGTGTGTCACCAATGGCGTCGCCAATGACGTTACCTGTGAATCGCCGGATTTCTACCGGTGTGCGGACATTTGCCACGCCGGACATTTGCCATGGCGGACATTTGCCACGCTGGACATTTGCCACGCTGGACATTTGCCACGGTGGACATTTACCACGCCGGACATTTACCACGCCGGACATTTGCCACGGTGGACATTTGCCACGCTGGACATTTGCCACGATTTTACCTGCTCTGAAGGGTTGTGTCCCTTGTCTCCCCCTCCTCTTCCTCCTCCTTCTCCTCCTCCTCCTCCCCCTCCTCCTCACCCGCCGCCCGACCCGCAGTAAAGGTACTTCCGCTGGTTTTCTTAACATAGGAACAGAATCTCTATGGATTTTTCTCCACATTTCTAGAGAGAGTTTCGTTGTGGAAACTATTAAATGCATCTCGCATTTGAAATCCGCACCAGTTTCGAGCCACAGTGAAACTTCGCCAATCTTGGAGATTTTGCGCTCATCTAAATTATACATGTCTTTTTCGGTGCTCCTGCAGCAGCTTTCTGTCGTGTTTTGTGTACCATGGGGTATCAGTTCCATCTGATATTAATTTATTTGGTATGAATCTCTCGAGTGCTGTTGATACTATTTCTTTGAACTTAAGCCACGTATGGTCTTCACTTACATAGTTTGGAAGGATTGGAGACTGTCTCTCAGAAAGACTTCAACCGAATTTTTAGTTGCTTTTAAAAATATATATATTTCGCGCTTAGTTTTGGTGAATTTCTTTGTTACGGAATTGAGCCTCGCTACGACTGTGTGTTCACTAATTCCTGTACCTGTCGTGATGCTCAGGATTATTTGTGACTAAGAGGTCAAGTGTGTTTTCGTAACCATCTACAATTTGAATGACCTCGTGAACTAATTGTTCAAAATAATTTTATAAAAAGCATTTAGAACAATCATGGAAGTTGTTTTCTATCTACAGTATGGTCTGAAAATGTATTTTTGTCAACATACGGAAGGTAGATTGAAGTCACTGCCAACTGTAATTGTATGAGTAGGGTACCTACTTGCGATGAGACTCGAGTTTTCTTTGAAATGTTCAGCAACTGTTTCATATGAGACCGGGAGTTGGTAAAAGGAGCCAGTTATTAATTTATTCCGGTTGTCGAATATAAACTCTGTCCATACTAAGTCACAGGAACTACCTGCTTCAGTGTCGCTTGTGAGCTGGAACACACATTACATTATTTTTCCGTAAGCTGTGCTTCTTGTTTCTGTTGTAGTGGAGATCATTACAATTACGACTTTTCCCTCCAAAACCTAGGATGTTTTCTCTGTGACCCTGTAAATACCAGAGGTAAACAATGTAGAGCAACGACATACGGTACAAGCATAGCATTCTGCATTGCTTCATTTCCTTATTTCTAACATTTTAAAATTGTACGTCGACTTTAGATGACATGTCAATCATAGATGTTCTTATCTCTGTTCATGAACGCACTTTCAGTCATGTTTTGAACATTGTCCCGCTACACTTTATTAACTAATGTTTCGCCGCAAGGGATATCGGATTTTGAGTAAATTAATATGGAGTATGTCGTCCTTCTTTTCAAACATTCACATACCCATTTCTTCTTTCCTTATTGTCTTTTGGGCATGCAGTTGTAGTAATTAAAGTAGGCACAAATGCAGCGATCAAAAAGATATGATTAGCGCACATTCGCATTCTGTTTACAGCGTTCCTTCCTTCTTGCTCCCGTGGCGATGGACTGTTTCTACCGCAATCAGTAATCGTGAAAGGAAGCTACCGTACAGACAGAGGGATCGTATATTTATACTTGGCAGAAGTAATTACATAGTGACATAATCGTCGGAATTGCTTTCGTTTCCCAAAAGATATAAATATTTCGATTTCGGAAAAGAAGCTCTGTATTTGGCCAAGATGTCGAAGAAGAAGGTCCCTTACGTACTGGTTGTATCGAGTAAGATGTGGAGACGGCGGTTTGAAAGCAGACAGAAGAAGTACGAGGAAGGGCATCCCTTACCTGAGGGATCGCTACCTGGCGAAGAGGCAAGTGTGGCAAATGTCCGGCGTGGGAAATGTCCGGCATTCTTTCTACCAGCCCTCTCTCCTTCCTTGTCTGACCAAGGTCGATTGCCTTACGTATAAACTGTCGGAAAATACGGATTTTGATGGGAAACTCAAAACTGGTGGAAAATATAAAAAAATACCACTACTGCACTAACGTGTTTCCCCCGACCCCGACTCTCACTCCCATGACGTAGGTCTGTTGTCCTTACTACAGATTGGCGAGAAATTAAAAAATTCAAGATTGTGCAAAATCATGCTAGCTGTCCTGGAATACTGCCACTGGCTCTATGACGGCAGAACCCAAGACTCGGAATACTGGCACTGGTTCTGTGATGTCAGAACCCAATATGGCTGACCTCTGGCTCTATGACGTCAGTTAGTTACGTGTTCCATTGACCAATCTCACGGTAACCGTTATGATGTGAAACATGTCTAGTCCATAAGAAATGCACACACTAATGAACTTTATTTTTTTAAAAAAAGAAAACCTTAAAATTTTTGTTACCTACCCCATGCCCTTAAATCGCACAAAGTACATATATCATACCTACAGATTTATTTATTCCTATTCAAAACTTCATCTATGGTATAGAAGGAGTTGTCAAGGAGACATGATTTCAGTTTATTTTTAAAACTGTTACTGCTGTCTGCTTGTTTCATTTGGTAATTCATCGAAAAGTCTTACAGCAGCATATTTTACCCCTTTCTGTGCCAAAGATAGGTTAAGTAGAGGATAGTGTAAATCTTTCTTTCTTCTGGTATTATAATCATGAATGTCATTGCTGTTTTTAAACTGGTCGATGTTGCTGAGAACAAATTTCATTACTGAGTGAATGTACTGTGAGGCTGTTGTAAGAATTCCTAACCGTTTAAAGAGATGCCTACAAGATATGCAACTATGAGCCCCACACATTATTTTAACCACTTTCTTTCGAGCAGTGAATACTTTTTGCCTGAGTGTTGAGTTACCCCAAAATATTATTCCGTATGACATCAGAGAGTGAAAGTATGCAAAGTATGTTAGCTTGCTAATTTCTATGTCCTCAAAACTAGCAATTATTCTGACTGCAAAAATTGCTGAACCAAGTCGCTTTAGGAGATCCAAAATACGAATTTTCCGATTAAAATTCTCATCTATACGTATACCCAAAAACTTAGTATGCTCTGCCCTGGCTACTGACTTCTGTTGATGTGTTATATTTATTGAAGTAACTATATTGCTTACAGTAGATAACTGGATGTGCTGTGTTTTTTCAAAGTTCAGAGCAAGCCCATTCACTGAAAACCAATCAATAACTTTTTCAAAGACATTATTTTTACCATTTTCCATTGGAGTTTCTTTCACTGGATTAATAATGATGCTTGTATCATCAGCAAACAGTGTCACTTTAGTTTCTCGTTTCAGATAAGAAGGGAGGTCATCCACATATATCAAGAGCAAAAGGGGACCCATGATTGAACCCTGTGGGACACCTAATGTAATTTCACCCCAGTTAAATGAAGTGGGAAACTTCCTTAAATCACTTAAACCATCTAAAGAAATTTTTTGCTTACTGTTCTGAATCCGAATTCTGGAATACTGGTACTATGCTCTCAGAAACAAAGAATGATTGTGCAGGCCTGTCTGCTGGACAAAGGATGTCCTACTTAAAGTGTACTACTCACTCGGAGGTGGATGGTCACTGCATACAGCTCCTCCGAACCCTAAGTCTGGATCCCTCCTCTTGTATCTTCATTTAAACCAACCCTGGAGGACGGAGAGGGCCATCTGGACATGCCCCCAACCCGCCGCCACAACTTATTCCGCAAAGTCCAAACTGTATGCTGTGTAGTAGGAACACTTACACCTTTATTTCAACAAATACCTTACCAGGGAGAGCCCCCCCCCCCCCTTCTGCAGTCAAGAAGTCTGTCACCAGCCAATGCACAGTGCGCTGCTAAGAACCAAGTCACAGCACACCAGTGCCGCTCCCAGAAGGTTGGGCAGGGCCAAACCATCAGCCGCTGGTGTCGCAGTTCTGCGTAAGACCTGTAGGAGGATACAAGATGACTTGGACAGGATTTGTGATTGGTGTAAAGAATGGCAGCTATCTCTAAATATAGATAAATGTAAATTAATGCAAATGAATAGGAAAAAGAATCCCGTAATGTCTGAATACTCCATTAGTAGTGTAGCGCTTGACACAGTCACGTCGATTAAATATTTGGGCGTGACATTGCAGAGCGATATGAAGTGTGTAACGCCGGAAATGCATATCCTCCTGTTTCCATCTATTGTACTATAATTTTTTTTCCTTGTTTTGTTACCTCAAGATATGACATTTCTGTCTCTTTATATATTGTAATTGTTTTACTGTTTGTATATATATATATATATATATATATATATATATATATATATATATATATATATTTATGCATTTATGTTGGTTTGTTTTGTGAATATTATTTGTATTTATACGCTGGGTCTGGCCTAGGGAAAACTATGCTATCGAACGAATACATCGACAGGTCGTGTGGGGAACCAAAGTGCTTAGGATCTTTGGTAGTGTTAACTCTGTCGCGTGGAGCGCGGGCAGAGGGAGAATGTGGCTGGGGTGGTGCAGTGGAGCAGGTGTGTTGTGTGAAGCTCCCGCGAGTTGCCGCGCTTTCGGGGTTTGGCAGCATGTAATTGCGCTCGACTTGCGGTGATAGTTTCTGACACGGTGTCGCGGACGGGAAGCATTAGCTGGCGCACATCAAGAGCCCGTTTCGTCTGGTGACCGTGTCGAGAAGAAGGCGTGCCAACATCCAGCTTCTGCAACAGCGACGGCCGACAATGAGTGACTGTCGCCACCTCCTCGATCGACGGCTTCAAACCTTCAATCAACCAACAAGGAAGACTTTAAGCACGTAAAGTTTTAGAACTGTATGGCAGACCTCAGCTTTTCAAACTTTTAAAATTGTTGCATCACAAAATTACAGCAACTTAGCATCAACGTTTGTTGCTCATTGTCCCAATTGCATCACCAAGCAGGGTCCCTTCCTTTTCCGGAATGAACCCGAGTGTCGTTGAAATTCAAACGCCAGCATCATTCGATTTCACTGCTTTAATTTCAAAGTTCAGTTAAGGTATTCATAGCTGGCTACAATATTTAGATTACGCAAGCACAAATTAAGAGTGCGAGTTTTGTTACCGTATTTTAGCTTGCCTGTTGACTGCAGCTCAGCTTGGTACGTACTAAATTTTACTATTGTTAATTGTTCAGAATCATTTAATTCAAGTTCAAAGTTAAATCTCTTATTTCTAAATTGCGTAGATTCAAGTAGCTTTTGAAATGATTGTTGAGGTAGTCCAAGACTACCGTATTTTACTAAATTTCGGTGTGCTTCAGAAGCAAAGCTCACTATTAATTTCAGTCACTAAATTAACTTTCAATTTTCCGGTTTTATTAATTCTTTTGCTAAATTAACTCAGAGTGTAGCGAAATTTATTACTTCTGACAAACTTTCAGTTTTCACACTACACGTGTCAACCTTCAGTTGCCACGCTTCTAGTGCTAATTATATGTGTAATAACCTTTCTTTTTCAGTTACTATAGTAATTGTCCATAGGACTGGCGACCGTAATTTCCCCCAAATCTCAAATATCTAATTACCTCTAGTTAATTGTTAACGTAATGGCCGCACATTTACTTTCTTTATTAACTTTACCCCTTTTCAAAATTAATTTCCACCAGTTTCATTTGCATTTTTCCTTTCATTTAGATGTAACCCTTTCCTCCCTCTTTACCGACAAATTAACTTCCGTGACGATTGCTTTTCCCAAATTTCCATTAGGTACACGCAGTTTAATTTTTCACTGTCATTAAGGTCGATAAGTGAGGGGGAGGTTACAAGTGGGACAAGCATGTAATGGCAGTTGTGGGGAAGGCGGGTAGTCGTCTTCAGTTCATTGGTAGAATTTTGGGAAGATGTGGTTCATCTGTAAAGGAGACCGCTTGTAAAACACTAATACGACCTATTCTTGAGTACTGCTCGGGCGTTTGGGATACCTATCAGGTCGGATTGAGGGAGGACATAGGAGCAATTCAGAGGCGGGCTGCTAGATTTGTTACTGGTAGGTTTGATCATCACGCGAGTGTTACGGAAATGCTTCCGGAACTCGGGTAGGAGTCTCTGGGGGAAAGGAGGCGTTCTTTTCGTGAATCGCTGCCGAGGAAATTTAGAGAACCAGCATTTGAGGCTGACTGCAGTACAATTTTACTGCCACCAACTTATATTTCGCGGAAAGACCGCAAAGATAAGATAAGAGAGATTAGGGCTCGTACAGGGGCATATAGGCAGTCATTCTTCCCTCGTTCTGTTTGGGGATGGAACAGGGAGAGAAGATAGTAGTTGTGGTACGAGGTACCCTCCGCCACGCACCGCATGGTGGATTGCGGAGTATGTATGTAGCTGTAGATTTAGAATGTCCCACTTGTCCTGGAGTCGCGCTGCCGTGTAGTTCTGACAGCTCCATCCAGAGAGACACCACACATGTACTACCAATTCCATAGCCTAATGCGAAATGGAATGCCAAAGTTCCGATTCCCAATGCTAGTATGCTGTTGTGATGGCACTGCGACCACGGTCTTCATGAACTGATTTAAAATGACAGGAAACTGGAAAACTGCAGGAAGCACATTTGTACTAAAACCCAAATGACAGGCAGTCCAAATTCACATATCTGCAAATAACCTATGACCCCACACACAGGTTCTGCCTGGAAATTGAAAACTCTTGAGATGTACAGTTGTTCTTACGGCGGTGGACACTTGTATGGTAGGACGACGGTTCAATCCCGCGTCCGGCCATCCTGATTTAGGTTTTCCGTGATTTCCCTAAATCGCTCCAGGCAAATGCCAGGATGGTTCCTTTCAAAGGGGACGGCCGACTTCCTTCCCCGTCCTTCCCTAATCCGATGAGACCGATGACCTCGCTGTCTGGTCTCCTTCCCCAAACCAACCAACCAACACTTGTATGGTAGCTTTAAAGCCAAAAAGCACAGTAATCAAACACTATGCTAGTAAAATTCACCGCAAAAATACGTATGGAACGGACGGTGGCCATTTCATCGGCAGGAGCATGATCAAGCATCACAGAGCGGCCAAACATGCCAACTTACACTACTGGCCATTAAAATTGCTACACCACGAAGATGACGTGCTACAGACGCGAAATTTAACCGACAAGAAAAAGATGCTGTGATATGCAAATGATTAGCTTTTCAGAGCATTCACACAAGGTTGGCGCCGGTGGCGACACCTACAACGTGCTCACATGAGGAAAGTTTCCAACCGATTTCTCATACACAAACAGCAGTTGACCGGCGTTGCCTGGTGAAACGTTGTTGTGATGATTGCAGTTTATCGTATCGCGACATTGCTGCTCGCGTTGGTCGAGATCCAATGACTGTTGGCAGAATATGGAATCTGTGGGTTCAGGAGGGTAATACGGAAACGCCGAGGTGGATCCCAACGGCCTCGTATCACTTGCAGTCGAGACGACAGGCATCTTATCCGCATGGCTGTAACGGATCGTGCAGCCACGTCTCGATCCCTGATTCAACATATGGGGACGTTTGCAAGCAACAACCATCTGCACGAACAGTTCGACGACGTTTGCAGCAGCATGGACTATCAGCTCGGAGACCATGGCTGCGGCTACCCTTGACGCTGCATCACAGACAGGGGCGCCTGCGATGGTGTACTCAACGACGAACCTGGGTGCACGAATGGCAAAACGTCATTTTTTCGGATGAATCCAGGTTCTATTTACATCATCATGATGGTCGCATCCGTGTTTGGCGACATCGCGGTGAACGCACATTGGAAGCGTGTATTCGTCATCGCCATACTGGCGTATCACCCGGCGTGATGGTATGGGGTGCCATTGGTTACACGTCTCGGTCACCTCTTGTTCGCATTGACGGCACTTTGAACAGTGGACGTTACATTTCAGATGTGTTACGACCCGTGGCTCTACCCTTCATTCGATCCCTGCGAAACCCTACATTTCAGCATGATAATGCACGACCGCATGTTGCAGGTCCTGTGCGGGCCTTTCTGGATACAGAAAATGTTGGACTGCTGCCCTGGCCAGCACGTTCTCCAGATCTCTCACCAATTGAAAACGTCTGGTCAATGGTGGCCGAGCAACTGGCTCGTCACAATACGCCAGTCACTACTCTTGATGAACTGTGGTATCGTCTTGAAGGTGCATGGGGAGCTGTATCTGTGCACGCCATCCAAGCTCTGTTAGACTCAATGACCAGTCGTATCAAGGCCGTTATTACGGCCAGAGGTGGTTGTTCTGGGTACTGATTTCTCAGGACGTATGCACCCAAATTGCGTGAAAATGTAATCACATGTCAGTTCTAGTATAATATATTTGTCCAATGAATACCCATTTATCATCTGCATTTCTTCTTGGTGTAGCAATTTCAATGGCCAGTAGTGTAAATTGTCCAGGCATGTAGCAGCAATATTTGAGAATGAAACACGATTATACTTACTTACAGGACCAATCGTAGTATGCAAGTGCCCCCCAGCACGTCGTCTCAGTATGAGGAAAACCGGTGCGTCTCCGTAAATACACTACAGTTACGTGATTCACACACAGCTCCACTGCAGGCGGCATTCCGACTCACCGTGGTGGAAAGCTGTCGCTGTCGAGTCTCAGTCACAACTCGCCGCTGTATAAGGGCTTGCAAGGTACACATAGTGGTTCCTGCTGTACAAGGGTTGCAGGTTAGCAGAGGCTGAGTGATAGTCTGTAGCTTAGAACAACACGATGATTTCTTATGTTCTTTAGACACAGCGATTTTCGACAAAGATATGCCTTGATGTGACGGAAATTTGATATCGATGTAGACGAAACGTAAAGCCATCCAGGGTCGTGAACGAAAAGAGTGAGCCTCCAGTGTTCAGAACAACACGCTATCTGATAGGAACTCATCAAGTCAATCATAATTCCCACATAAACATTCCTTATTTTGTTGATGTTCAGGCATCTCGGAACTGTAAGTAACACGTTGATATCAACGAATGTACTACAAAATATTCAATTTTACATGTATCATTGGTGATCTTATGCTTGCTACAACGAATACTGTACCGACAAAACTGAATCTTGAGTGGAAATCAGCGTCTGTACTACAAAATAATCAATCTTCGACGTAAACCGGAAAATTTCCACGTCAAATCAATCTTCCTCACATAGTTGGACAATTACTTGGAAGAAGCAAGTGTAATCACCCACCCAGCAAACGACCCGTGACACCAAACATGTAACAGAACTTCACATCTAAGGATCCAATCTCACTATGTGTATAACAGTGCATACTTAACATCAGATATCTCCGTAAGATTACTCACCAGTGACAGGTGACATAGATACAGCAAGTCACTGAACTTTCACATAAATGTTATGGTGAAATCAACGAATAACATAATCGAAATCAATCTAATTCCCACCTAAAGAAATGTAAACCTCCTTTCCAGGTGTAGTCCTATGCTTTGAAAACGAATATTGCATCGAAAAAACTGAGTTTCGCGTTGAGAGTAGTGAATATTCATTTAATTATCACGTTAAGATATACCGAGATTTTTCTCAGTTCATTCAGACAGTGTCTGTCTCTTTTTGTACCCAATACAGTGTCACGATTTTGTGCTACATCGATTGGGCAAGCTCTTGATAGGCTGAAACGGACTGAATGCGCAATTTTTGTAACGGTAGAACATTTATCGTCTTTCTTGAGGGAAACATGTTCAGATGAAACGCTTGCTACTGAATCAGACATATACACACAAGACGACAGTGTAGAACACACAATGCGAACATGCTGACGATCTATCGCCATTCAATAGTCCTTAAGCCCATACGTTAAAGTATAATCAATAGAGCAGTACTACAGCGGGGTAGCTACTTTTGCACGCAAATCAGAGAACTTTCATGAAAAGTAAATCTCTTCCCTGCGATTGGACTTATATATCGAAGAATCAAATGTAATTAATTACTCAGGAACACGACACATGACAGCAGTCGTGTAACTGAAATTCACATCTGACGGTTCCTTCCTCACCGAGAGGTACACGCTGCACACACAACAGAGTATCCACAGGATTTGTGAATAGAGACAGCTGACATGCATTCAGAAAATCGTTGAAGGTACATCGAATAACTTGTGGCAGTACTATCCACTAAATTATCATGTTAAGGTATCACCATTTATGCTACAGATCCAAAATCACAACTACTAGGAAACTGAAAGTTCCACAAACATTTTTGACAAATACTGGTGCTAGTGGTATAACGTCTCGTTAATATCTCGCAGAAATCTAATTTTACCATCTGCTTCTCCAACACTTTACGACGCCAAACTACGACTCAGCTCTAACTGTAATGTTCATAATACAAGCACTGCAAGTAGCACTAGATTCGTTGATTACCTATCTTCCAAATCTCTGTAAGTCTCGGGGATGGTACCTCACAGGTTTTTCATACACGCTTTGATTTAATCCACTGTCTATGGTAAACTACCAGTCTTTCAGAGTTTGTTATAGGTTATACTTACAAACTCTACTATTATCAATACGAATTGCACCAGCCAAAGTGATGTCCAATATGTGACAGGGAAATGGTGTACTATGCATCATCATTTGATTGACTATCATTTACAGGAGCCGCAACATAATTTTTCAGTTTTGCAACAGAAACAAGGAATTTTACTTTGAAACTGATTTTCCAGCTGTTTTCGTCCAATCTAAAGCAATCGTCATCCACTGGTAAGCTTCGAATTTCTAGCTTAACAGAAGTAGCGTGAAAGTCTAGCAATTAAAAGCGTTGCAGATAGTTCTAGACACGGCAGAGTAACAATTTGATTTCGATTCTGAATGTCCTACATCTCAATATACACTGCCGAAATAAAAATTGTACGCCGGAAAGACGACGTCGATTATGATGTGTGGCCGGCCGGGGTGGCCGTGCGGTTCTAGGCGCTACAGTCTGGAACCGCGCGACTGCTACGGTCG
Source organism: Schistocerca piceifrons (assembly GCF_021461385.2). NCBI lineage: Eukaryota > Metazoa > Arthropoda > Insecta > Orthoptera > Acrididae > Schistocerca > Schistocerca piceifrons. Next base: position 662,413,857 of record NC_060142.1, read on the forward strand.
CAGGTTCGAATCCTGCCTCGGGCATGGATGTGTGTGACGTCCTTAGGTTAGTTAGGTTTAAGTAGTTCTAAGTTCTAGGGGACTGATGACCTCAGATGTTCAGTCCCATAGTGCTCAGAGCCGTTTTGATTATGATGTGATGACGGCATGTGCCACCTGGGGGATAGCAGAGCTCCTGCTAACGGTTTCATCATTGTCTGCCAATAGACAAAGCAGTGGCATACCTAGCAGAGCACAATCTGTGTCTATCCTTTAGTAGGGAATGCTCACAGCCAATGTGATGTAAACGTGTGAAGCAAGCAGGCAACCATGCAGCGGAGATGCACTTAAGCTTCCTACAGCCAACTGGACGAGTCTGAAAGGTATCAAATTGTGACCTTCCGAGTGGCGGGATGGTCCTTCCGGAGAATTGCCTTACAAGCTGAACGGGCTGCGTCACTCGTGTAACGATGCTGGTACCTGGTCACGTGAACATTCTCACACCCAAAGGCAAGGTTGTGGCACCAGTGGCAGATCGTACAGCTCATAGTATGAAAGCTTTCACAACTGGATGACATGTCTTCTGGTAAACCTTGCGGGATGTAAGGTCGTGGTCCAAGAAACTCTTCAGCTCCTAACGTTTCGTCCAGAGCTGCGCTGGACATCTTCAGAAGGGTGTTTCTCCTCCGGTGAGTCGGCAAGACTCCAGAAAAGGGCGGACAAGCGTGGTCTAAGCAGTCTCTTTAGTAGACCTGTTGCACCTTCTAAGTGTTCTGCCAATGAATCACAGTCTTTGGTTTACTCTACTCACAACATTATCTATGTGATCGTTCCAATTTACGTTATTTGTAATTGTAATCCCTAAGTATTTAGTTGAATTTACAACCTTCAGATTTGTGTGACTTATCGCGTAATCGATATTTAGCGGATTTCTTTTAGTACTCGTGTGAATAACTTTCCACTTTTCTTTATTCAGTGTCAATTGCCACTTTTCGCATCACACAGATATCTTATCTAAATCATTTCGCAATTCGTTTTGGTCATCTGATGACTTTACAAGACGGTAAATGACAGCATCATCTGCAAACAATCTAAGACGGCTACTCAGATTGTCTCCTATGTCGTTAATATAGATCAGGAACAATAGATGGCCTATAACACTACCTTGCGGACCGCCGGATATTACCTCTGTTTTATTCGATGATTTTCCGTCTGTTACTACGAACTGTGACCTTTCTCACAGGAAATCGCGAATCCATTCGCACAACTGAGGTGATATTCCATAGGCACGCAGTTTGGTTAGAAGAAGCTTGTGAGGAACGGTGTTGAAAGCCTTCCAGAAATCTAAAAATACGGGATGAATTTGATAACACCTTTCGATAGCACTGATTACTTCATGAGTATAAAGAGATAGTTGTGCTTCACAAGAACGATATTTTCTGAATCCGTGCTGACTATGTGTCAATAAACCCAAATGAAATCGACGTTAGTGATATGGGCCTGTAATTCAGCGGATTACTCCTACTTCCCGTTTTGGGTATCGGTTTGACCTGGTAAGTTTTCCAGTCTTTAGGTACTGATCTTACTGTGAGCAAGCGGTTGTATATAATTGCTAAATATGGAGCTGTTTTATCAGCATACTCTGAGAGGAACCTGACTGGTATAAAATCTGTACCGGAAGCCTTGCCTTTGTTAAGTGATTTAAGCTGCTTTGCTACACCGACGATATCTACTTCTATGTTTCTCATCTTGGCAGTTGTTCTTGATTGGAATTCAGGAATATTTATTTCGTCTGCTTTGGTGAAAGGTTTCGGAAAACCGTGTTTAATAACTCTGATTTAGTGACACTGTCATCAATGACTTCGCCGTTGTTATCGCTCAGTGAAGGTATTGATTGCATCTTGCCACTGGTGTGCTTTATGTATGACCAGAATCTCTTTTGGTTTTCTGCTACATTTCGAGACAGAGTTTCGTTGTGGAAATTATTAAAAGCACCTCGCATTGAAGAACTTCTGCAAGACCTTGCCAATCTTGGGGATTTTGCGTTATTTTAAATTTGGCTTGCTTGTTTCGCTGCTTCTGCAACAGCGATCTGACACGTTTTGTGTACCATGGGGGATCAGTACCATCACTTATTAATTCATTAATTTTTCTCGCAATTTCCGTCGATACTATATCTTTGAAATCATTACACAATTTTTCTGCATTTACGTGATCAGTTCGGATGCAGTGAGGACTGTCTCTTGAAAAGGCGTTAAGAGCATTTTTATCAGCTTTTTAAAATACACTGCTGGAAATGGAAAAAAGAACACATTGACACCGGTGTGTCAGACCCACCATACTTGCTCCGGACACTGCGAGAGGGCTGTACAAGCAATGATCACACGCACGGCACAGCGGACACACCAGGAACCGCGGTGTTGGCCGTCGAATGGCGCTAGCTGCGCAGCATTTGTGCACCGCCGCCGTCAGTGTCAGCCAGTTTGCCGTGCCATACGGAGCTCCATCGCAGTCTTTAACACTGGTAGCATGCCGCGACAGCGTGGACGTGAACCGTATGTGCAGTTGACGGACTTTGAGCGAGGGCGTATAGTGGGCATGCGGGAGGCCGGGTGGACGTACCGCCGAATTGCTCAACACGTGGGGCGTGAGGTCTCCACAGTACATCGATGTTGTCGCCAGTGGTCGACGGAAGGTGCACGTGCCCGTCGATCTGGGACCGGACCGCAGCGACGCACGGATGCACGCCAAGACCGTAGGATCCTACGCAGCGCCGTAGGGGACCGCACCGCCACTTCCCAGCAAATTAGGGACACTGTTGCTCCTGGGGTGTCGGCGAGGACCATTCACAACCGTCTCCATGAAGCTGGGCTACGGTCCCGCACACCGTTAGGCCGTCTTCCGCTCACGCCCCAACATCGTGCAGCCCGCCTCCAGTGGTGTCGCGACAGGCGTGAATGGAGGGACGAATGGAGACGTGTCGTCTTCAGCGATGAGAGTCGCTTCTGCCTTGGTGCCAATGATGGTCGTATGCGTGTTTGGCGCCGTGCAGGTGAGCGCCACAATCAGGACTGCATACGACCGAGGCACACAGGGCCAACACCCGGCATCATGGTGTGGGGAGCGATCTCCTACACTGGCCATACACCACTGGTGATCGTCGAGGGGACACTGAATAGTGCACGGTACATCCAAACCGTCATCGAACCCATCGTTCTACCATTCCTAGACCGACAAGGGAACTTGCTGTTCCAACAGGACAATGCACGTTCGCATGTATCCCGTGCCACCCAACGTGCTCTAGAAGGTGTAAGTCAACTACCCTGGCCAGCAAGATCTCCGGATCTGTCCCCCATTGAGCTTGTTTGGGACTGGATGAAGCGTCGTCTCACGCGGTCTGCACGTCCAGCACGAACGCTGGCCCAACTGAGGCGCCAGGTGGAAATGGCATGGCAAGCCGTTCCACAGGACTACATCCAGCATCTCTACGATCGTCTCCATGGGAGAATAGCAGCCTGCATTGCTGCGAAAGGTGGATATACACTGTACTAGTGCCGACATTGTGCATGCTCTGTTGCCTGTGTCTATGCGCCTGTGGTTCTGTCAGTGTGATCATGTGATGTATCTGACCCCAGGAATGTGTCAATAAAGTTTCCCCTTCCTGGGACAATGAATTCACGGTGTTCTTATTTCAATTTCCAGTAGTGTATTATACTAGGACTGACATGTGATTACATTTTCAAGCAACTTGGGTGCATAGATCCTGAGAAATCAGTACCCAGAACAACCACCTCTGGCCATAATAACGGACGTGATACGCCTGGGTATTGAGTCAAACAGAGCTTGGATGGCGTGTACAGGTACACCTGCCCATGCAACTTCAACACGATTCCACAGTTCATCATGAGTAGTGACTGGTGTATTGTTACGAGTCAGTTGCTCGGACACCATTGACCAGACGTTTTCAATTGTTGAGCGATCTGGAGAATGTGCTGGCCAGGGCAGCAGTCCAACATATTCTGTATCCAGAAAGGCCCGTACAGGACCTGCAACATGCGGTCGTGCGTTATCCTGGTGAAATGTAGAGTTTGGCAGAGATCGAATGAAGGGTAGAGCCACGAGTCGTAACACATTTGAAATGTAACGTCCACTGTTCAAAGTGCCGTCAGTGCGAACAAGAGGTGTCAGAGTCGTGTAACCAATGGCACCCAATACCATTACGCCGGGTGATACGCCAGTATGGCGATGACGAATACACGCTTCCAATGTCCGTTCACCGCGATGTCGCCAAACACGGATGCGACCATCATGATGCTGTAAACAGAACCTGGATTAATCCGAGAAAATAACGTTTTGCCATTCGTGCACCCAGATTCGTCGTTGAGTACACCATCACAGGCGCTCCTGTCTGTGATGCATCGTCTACGGTAAAGGCAGCCATGGTCTCCGAGCTGATAGTCCATGCTGCTGCAAACGTCGTCGAACTGTTCGTGCAGATGGTTGTTGTCTTGCAAACGTCCCCATCTGTTGACTCAGGGATCGAGACGTGGCTGCACGATCCGTTACAGCCATGCGGATAAGATGCCTGTCATCTCGACTGCTAGTGATACGAGGCCGTTGGGATCCAGCACGGCGTTCGGTATTACCCTCCTGAACCCACAGATTCCATATTCTGCTAACAGTCATTGGATCTCAACCAACGCGAGCAGCAATGTCCCGATGCGATAAACCGCAATCGCGATAGACTACAATCCGACCTTTATCAAAGTCGGAAACGTGATGGTACGCATTTCTCCTCCTTACACGAGGCATCACAACAACGTTTCACCAGGCAACGCCGGTCAACTGCTGTTTGTGTATGAGAAATCGGTTGGAAACTTTCCTCATGTGAGCACGTTGTAGGTGTCGCCACCGGCATCAACATTGTGTGAATGCTCTGAAAAGCTAATAATATGCATATCACAGCATCTTCTCCCTGTTGGTTAAATTTCGCATCTGTAGCACTTCATCTTCGTGGTGTAGCAATTTTAATGGCCAGTAGTGTATCAGTAAGTTCCACAAGAAAGCGTACGCCTTCGTCTGTATGAAATAAAAGACACTATTATAAATATATGTTTACATGAAACTACCTGTTATTACTAATTACACAATTACTTAATAGTTAATCCAATCGCCACCATTATCGATTATGGCTTGACACTGTAGCCCTCTCTTGGGTAACCCATCCACGTTCCAACCTCTGAATATCGTTTGACCCACTTCGGAATGAATGTCTTTGACTTTCCAAGAATTTTACCAGCAGTTCTATATGAAAGCTTTGGTCCCTTTGGACGGTTTACAAGGAACACTACCTCGCGACGCTTCACATATTTTGCACTCATTTTAAACTGTGATCGACAAAAGAAAACATTCAACTCTCTCATTGTTTGTTTGTACATTGCGCAAAAGCGCATTGATTACAGATTCGAGACCGCTACCAGATGTGTCGCTGCGGACGTTTCATTTAAAATTATGGCGTATGCTTCCTTTTGGAACCGTTTCTTATATTTTTGATTGTGTATTTCTGTGTTTGACAAGTATGTTTTTATATGAACATACCTATTTTGCATTTTAAATTGTGTAATTGCCGTTTTTGAGTTTCTGTATATTTTATGACGTAATTCGTACACGAATAAATAAGAAAATTTGATCTAATAGGAAACATGATAAACGTACTTGAAAAGTGTTGTGTCATAAAAATTACCAGCCAGTCTGGAATTCCTCGTTATTTACAACGCAGTTTTCGTGTTAATTTTTTCTCCGGAAGTTATCTGTGTAATTTGGAAATTAATGTGTGGAAAAATATAAAAATCGCTACAAAAATATGTTTTGGGGAAGTGGGACTTTGGCTTGACATTTAACGGACCTGAGGATCTGATCGCCATTCCGCTGCGAACAGCAGAAGCCCTGCTTGGGGAGTGGCAAGGAGGGAGAAGAACTGCTCTTGCGGTAGTCGTGAGATAATCTCGGCAGGCGCCGCGGCTCGGCCACCGGCTCCGTGGCTGCCTTCAGCGAGCGGGAAGCCTAGTCGGCGGAAAAACAGCAGTCTCCGCTCCCCGCTGCTCCTCGGTCACGCGAGCGCCCGGCGCGAGAGTCGAGGAGGTGGGGGTGAGGGGAAGGGAGGAGGAACAGCAGGCCCGCCTGAGGCTGGTGACGCAACCACTGAATCCCCCCCAACCTCACGGCGTGACGCTATTTCGGGGAGCGTGGCCGCCACCGCCTTCCTTCACGGTCTCGTGACCGCCGCGCCCAGTAAACACCGCGTACTTCATTCCGTATTCCTCTTCTCGATCCCAAATACCGTTCTGCTACCTATCCAGCATTCCTGTGTTATCACCCTCTCTCTCTCTCTCTTCCTTCTTCGTACCTCCTTCCTTCTCCCCTTATCCGCCTTGTTCCTCGTCTTTAACTCTTGGGCGTCCTGTCGTGCCTACCTGTTGCGATGTTTGTGGTTTCGAATTTCGCGGTGACTCTCGTTTTCCCTCGTGGTTTCGACAGCTTCGCGGCGACTCAGTAAATGTCACAGGGAAACCTGGAGTGCCGGCGTTGTGGACGAGCGGTTCTAGGCCCTTCAGTCCGGAACTGCGCTGCTGCTACGGTCGCAGGTTCGAATCCTGCCTCGGGCATGGATGTGTGCGATGTCCTTAGGTTAGTTAGGTTTAAGTAGTTCTAAGTCTAGGGGACTGATGACCTCAGATGTTAGGTTTCATAGTACTTAGAGCCATTTGAACCATTTTTTGAGCAGTTTTCTGCCCATGGAGGTACTGCATAGGTCAGGCCCACAAGCAGTCTCGTTTTATTATAGTCGGTTTTATGAGTTACAACAGGAGATTGTTTATTAACCTAAATGCAGCGAACGACACTGTAAACCTGAGAACTGTCATCTCTAAAGTACATCGGATGACAAACAACGAGAGAGTGGTAGACATTCTTAGAACACTACTATTTAACAGAAGATTCTTCGTCGAATTCCAACAAAAGAGAAGCATCAACGTAGTGTGCTGTCACCACTGCTTTTACACATACACTCCTGGAAATGGAAAAAAGAACACATTGACACCGGTGTGTCAGACCCACCATACTTGCTCCGGACACTGCGAGAGGGCTGTACAAGCAATGATCACACGCACGGCACAGCGGACACACCAGGAACCGCGGTGTTGGCCGTCGAATGGCGCTAGCTGCGCAGCATTTGAGCACCGCCGCCGTCAGTGTCAGCCAGTTTGCCGTGGCATACGGAGCTCCATCGCAGTCTTTAACACTGGTAGCATGCCGCGACAGCGTGGACGTGAACCGTATGTGCAGTTGACGGACTTTGAGCGAGGGCGTATAGTGGGCATGCGGGAGGCCGGGTGGACGTACCGCCGAATTGCTCAACACGTGGGGCGTGAGGTCTCCACAGTACATCGATGTTGTCGCCAGTGGTCGGCGGAAGGTGCACGTGCCCGTCGACCTGGGACCGGACCGCAGCGACGCACGGATGCACGCCAAGACCGTAGGATCCTACGCAGTGCCGTAGGGGACCGCACCGCCACTTCCCAGCAAATTAGGGACACTGTTGCTCCTGGGGTATCGGCGAGGACCATTCGCAACCGTCTCCATGAAGCTGGGCTACGGTCCCGCACACCGTTAGGCCGTCTTCCGCTCACGCCCCAACATCGTGCAGCCCGCCTCCAGTGGTGTCGCGACAGGCGTGAATGGAGGGACGAATGGAGACGTGTCGTCTTCAGCGATGAGAGTCGCTTCTGCCTTGGTGCCAATGATGATCGTATGCGTGTTTGGCGCCGTGCAGGTGAGCGCCACAATCAGGACTGCATACGACGGAGGCACACAGGGCCAACACCCGGCATCATCGTGTGGGGAGCGATCTCCTACACTGGCCGTACACCACTGGTGATCGTCGAGGGGACACTGAATAGTGCACGGTACATCCAAACCGTCATCGAACCCATCGTTCTACCATTCCTAGACCGGCAAGGGAACTTGCTGTTCCAACAGGACAATGCACGTTCGCATGTATCCCGTGCCACCCAACGTGTTCTAGAAGGTATAAGTCAACTACCCTGGCCAGCAAGATCTCCGGCTCTGTCCCCCATTGAGCATGTTTGGGACTGGATGAAGCGTCGTCTCACGCGGTCTGCACGTCCAGCACGAACGCTGGTCCAGCTGAGGCGCCAGGTGGAAATGGCATGGCAAGCCGTTCCACAGGACTACATCCAGCATCTCTACGATCGTCTCCATGGGAGAATAGCAGCCTGCATTGCTGCGAAAGGTGGATATACACTGTACTAGTGCCGACATTGTGCATGCTCTGTTGCCTGTGTCTATGTGCCTGTGGTTCTGTCAGTGTGATCATGTGATGTATCTGACCCCAGGAATGTGTCAATAAAGTTTCTCCTTCCTGGGACAATGAATTCACGGTGTTCTTATTTCAATTTCCAGGAGTGTATGTACTAAGTACAGACCTATTGGCGAAAAGACCAGATCTTTTATTTACGCAGATGATAAGGCAATTGTGTACCAAGAAATGTTTTTTTTAACATCTTGGTCGCCTTTGACTGCAACACTATTTAGTCATAATATCCACCATTGCAACTTTGTCCTAATGCCCGTTATCAAATGGAGTACGGCGAAAACTGTACTTCAGCAAATGTACAAAAATAAATAAATAAATAAAAATGGAATGTGAATAGGTTATCATAATCTCCATATGCTGAATTTATTGTTACTATTGCTCTCATATTTTACAGGGTAAACAAATAACATCGAACGACTACAGCCAGCCGCGGTGGCCGTGCGGTTCTAGGCGCTGCAGTCCGGAACCGCGGGACTGCTACGGTCGTAGGTTCGAATCCTGCCTCGGGCATGGATGTGTGTGATGCCCTTAGGTTAGTTAGGTTTAAGTAGTTTTAAGTTCTAGGGGACTGATGACCTAAGATGTTAAGTCCCATAGTGCTCAGAGCCATTTTTTTGAACGACTACAAATTGTTCAAATGGCTCTCAGCACTATGGGAGTTAACATCTGAGGTCATCAGTCCCCTAGTACTTAGAACTACTTAAACCTAACTAACCTAAGGACAACACAGACATCCATGTCCAAGGCAGGATTCGAACCTGCGACCGTAGCGGTCGCGCGGTTCCAGACTGAAGCGCCTAGAAACGCTCGGCAACTCCCGTCAGCTAACGACTACACATCTCCACTCTATTAACGTCGCCGTTAATTCAATCAAAGCTCCGCACATGTTCACTGTAATAATGTTGCCATTGATACATTGTACATGTCTAGTTCTTTCATGTGATTTGCTAAAAGATGACTGACAGTACTAAGTTCAGTTGTGCTATTCCTCGTATGAGCATACAACAGTAAATTTATTAACTGTATTTGTATTAAAATCATGTCATATGAATCTTGTAGCCTTTAGGTTTTTTTGCATGCAAATTAAATTGCAGGTGGGCAATTATACCTAAAAACGGCTCTGAGCACTATGGCACTTAACATCTGTGATCATCAGTCCCCTAGAACTTAGAACTACTTAAACCTAACTAACCTAAGGACATCACACACATCCATGCCCGAGGCAGAATTCGAACCTGCTACCGTAGCAGTCCCGCGGTTCCGGACTGAGCGCCTAGAACCGCTAGACCACCGCGGCCGGCCAATTATACCTCATAAATTAATGACAGTAGACCATTTGTAATTTCTGTAAGTAAATATGACGATGTCAAACTCAAATATTGCTATTATACTCGTACAGTAATCGCTGGTGTGTTACGACTTTCTTTTGTAAATAGAAGAGGCACAATTCGCCTCCTGTCCTTTGTCACCGCTTCCTCCTCGTCAGCCTAAACACTTGCAGCAGCTTAGCATGTATTTCCGTACTTATCTTAAAGAGTTGAGTGATAATGATTATAATTTGTACTGTTGTCTATGTTTCGTTTTAAGAGCTTTGTTGCTAACCCTTGTCGCTATTGATACCAAGATCTCTGTTCTTCACTATAACAAAAGTTGGTAGGAGATCAGTTGGGTGACGTGTCTATTTGTGCGCCATTACACCTCGAAATAGTAGAATCTTTGCAAGCTGAATTTACTATACGAAGTCCGATCTACGCTCTTCTACGGAATGCAAAATTATTCGTTGCGTCGCGTTTAAAGCAAACACGGTTCTCAGGTACCAGACTTATCTGCTCACCAGAAACGATTCGGTAGCTGATTACCAGCACAACAGGTAACGTAATTAATTACAATAGACCATCCGCGGCAGAAATTATAATGTATCGTCATTATTTGCTTCAGTTCTAATTTTCATACATGATTCCTGCAATGATCAGTGTGACCCATCCCGACTTCCGAATAATTAAGATTCGGAAGAATGCTACCTCAGCAATTTATCCGAATTAACTTTCTCTTTTCTTTTATCGAGATGAGTTACATTTTCCAGAGACTCAGTTCATTCGTAGAGTAGAGCCAATGAAAAGTCTATCGTTAAGGAAAGTGTAGTGTTAACTAATGGTAATTTATTGAGAATATGCCAACAGCACCATAATCTGGTCGTAAATACTCTTAAAAGACTGAAAATTGAGGGACAAGTGAACTTTCTGTACATTGTAGGAACGATGATCTCGATCAATGGCAATTGTGTGTATTAGTAGGTACTTAATGACAGAATTAATGAATAAAGTTCAATTTTTATTAACTTACTTGACGACGAGTTATGAGCTACGGTAAATGAGACTTTTTAGGTTGCCCTTACGAGAAAAAATTACCAGCAGCGTTCAGTAAGTATTCTTGTTGCTGCTGTTGTTGTTGTTGTTGTTGTCTTCAGTCCAGAAACTAGTTTGATGCAGCTCTCCATGCTACTCTATCCTGTGCAAGCTTCTTCATCTCCCAGTACCTACTGCAACCTACATCCTTCTGAATCTGCTTAGTGTATTCATCTCTTGGTCTCCCTCTACGATTTTTCCCCTCCACGCTGCCTTTCAATACTAAATTCGTGATCCCTCGGTGCCTCAGAACATGTCCTTCTCCTACTCAAGGTGTGCCACAAATTTCTCATCTCCCTAATTCTGTCGAATACCTCCTCATTAGTTATGTGATCTACCCATCTAATCTTCAACATTCTTCTGTAGTACCATATTTCGAAAGCTTCTATTCTCTTCTTGTCCAAACTATTTATCGTCCACGTTTCACTTCCATACATGGCTACACTCCATACAAATACTTTCAGAAACATCTTCCTGACACTTAAATCTATACTTGATGTTAACAAATTTCTCTTCTTCAGAAACGCTTTCCTTGCCATTGCCAGTCTACATTTTATATCCTCTCTACTTCGACCATCATCAGTTGTTTTGCTCCCTAAATAGCAAAACTCATTTACTACTTCAAGCATCTCATTTCCTAATATAATACCCTCAGCATCACCCGATATAATTCGACTACATTCCATTATCCTCGTTTTGCTTTTGTTGATGTTCATCTTATATCCTCCTTTCAAGACACTGTCCATTCCGTTCAGCTGCTCTTCCAGGTCTTTTGCTGTCTCTGACAGAATTACAATGTCATCGGCGAACCTCAGAGCTTTCATTTGTTCTTCATGGATTTTAATTCCTACTCCGAATTTTCTTTTGTTTCCTTTACTGCTCGCTCAATATAAAGATTGAATAACATCGGGGATAGGCTACAACCCTGTCTTACTTCCTCCCCAACCACTGTTTCCCTTTCATGCCCCTCGACTCTTATAGCTGCCATCTGGTTTCTGTACAAATTGTAAATAGCTTTTTGCTCCCTGTATTTTACCCCTGCCACCTTCAGAATTTGAAAGAGAGTATTCCAGTCAATATTGTCAAAAGCTTTCTCTACATCTACAAATGCTAGAAACGTAGGTTTGCCTTTCATTAATCTACTTTTTAAGATAAGTCGTAGGGTCAGTAGTGCCTCACGTGTTCCAACATTTCTACGGAATCCAAAGTGATCTTCCCCGAGGTCGGCTTCTGACAGTTTCTCCATTCCTCTGTAAAGAATTCGCGTTAGTATTTTGCAGCCGTGAGTTATTAAACTGATAGTTCGATAATTTTCACATCTGTCAACATCTGCCTTCTTTGGGATTGGAATTATTATATTCTTCTTGAAGTCTGAGGGTATTTCGCCTGTCTCATACATCTTGCTCACCAGATGGTAGAGTTTTGTCAGGGCTGGCTCTCCCAAGGCTATCAGTAGTTCTAATGCAATGTTGTCTACTCCCGGGTCCTTGTTTCGGCTTAGGTCTTTCAGTGCTCTCCCATTTCAGCTTCATCTACATCCTCTTCCATTTCCATAATATTGTCTTCAAGTACATCGCCCTTGTATAGACCCTCTATATACTCCTTCCACCTTTCTGCTTTCCCTTCTTTGCATAGAACTGGGTTTCCATCTGAGCTCTTGATATTCATACAAGTGGTTCTCTTTTCTTGAAAGGTCTTTTTAATATTCCTGCCGGCCGGAGTGGCCGAGCGGTTAAAGGCGCTACAGTCTGGAACCGCACGACCGCTACGGTCGCAGGTTCGAATCCTGCCTCGGGCATGGTTGTGTGTGATGTCCTTAGGTTAGTTAGGTTTGAGTAGTTCTAAGTTCTAGGGGACTTATGACCACAGCAGTTGAGTCCCATAGTGCTCAGAGCCATTTGATTTAATATTCCTGTAGGCAGTATCCGTCTTACCCCTAGTGATAGATAGATGCCTTAACGTCCTTACATTTGTCCTCTAGCCATCCCTGCTTAGCTATTTTGCACTCCCTGCTGATCTCATTTTGGGACGTTTGTATTCCTTTTTGCCTGCTTCATTTACTGCATTTTTATATATTCTCCTTTCATCAATTAAATTCAATATATCTTCTGTTACCCAACGATTTCTTCTAGCCCTTGTCTTTTTACCTACTTGATCCTCAGCTGCCTTCAGTATTTCATCCCTCAAAGCTACCCCTTCTTCTTCTGCTGTATTTCTTTCCTCCATTCCTGTCAATCTTTCCCTAATGTTCTCCCTGAAACTCTCTACAACCTTTGATTCTGTCAGTTTATCCAGATCCTATCTCCTTAAATTCCCATCTTTTTGTAGTTTTTTCACTTTTAATCTACAGTTCATAACCAATAGATTGTGGTCAGAGTCTGCCCCTGGAAATGTCTTACAATTTAAAACCTGGTTCCTAAATCTCTGTCTTACCATTACATAATCTATCTGAAACCTTCGAGTATCTCCAGGCCTCTTCCATGTATACAACCTTCTTTTATGATTCTTGAACCAAGTGTTAGCTAGGATTAAGTTATGCTCTGTGCCAATAAGAATTACAACAACTTTTTTCTCGCTGATTTTCAGTTGAAAATAAGTTGTGGGACATCGTGGAACATTGTCCCTTCAGCCCCTATAGTTTCATGAAGTTCCGATAGGTGGCTGCCGTATACGTAGCCTTCAAAATGGCGTCTGTAACGGAGGTTTCAAGCAGATAGCTGCCAATGAGTTATTTTTGGCGGAAAACCAGAGCATGGCTGATATTCTTAGGCACTTGCAGAATGTCTATGGAGACCTGGCAGTGAACAAGAGCAAGGTGAGTCGTTGAACGAGACGTCTGTCAACATCGCAGCAAAGTAGCGCACACCTGTCCGACCTCCCGGGTGCCGGCCGGCCGCACACAGCTGCGACTCCTACAGTGTTGAAGACTCTCGTTCGAGGTGATCGATGGATCGCAATCAAACACCTCGCTGTTCAACTAGACGTCCCTGTTGGTAGTACTGGCACACTCGTCCAGTTGGGGTATTCGAATGCGTGTGCCCACCGGGTTCTTTGCCGCCTAACAGAAGCCCGTAAAGAGCAACGAAGGACCCTCTGCTAGGCCCAGTGAAGGATGCACTCCGCACGAAGCATTACACGGGACGATCGGGAGGTCATTGATGCAACAAGACGTTGGCTCGCACGTCGTCCATTAGAGTGGTGCCATGCGGGTATAGAGGCCCTCCCAGTAAGGTGTCGTAATGCTGTCGCATTGAACGGAGATTGTGTTTAAGGTGTTTTAGTCTGAAGAGTGAGGAATAATATGATGTATTGGAATACTCTATAAAACCAACCTGCTTTCACTCAGAAAACATGTCGCATTACTTACTGAACGCCCCCCGGAAACTAATAAAATTAGGGGAAAACAATCTAGATCGCAATGGCTATTTTATTTAAAGTGATCGCTCTGGAAGAAATAGATATACTTGTGCATTTCAAAAATAATTCAAATGGCAAATAGTTCAAATGGCTCTGAGCACTATGGGACTTAACTTCGGAGGTCATCAGTCCCCTAGAACTTAGAACTAATTAAACGGAACTAACCTAAGGACACCACACACATCCATGCCCGAGGCAGGAGTCGCAGGTTCGAATGCTGCTTCGGGCATGGATGTGTGTGATGTCCTTAGGTTAGTTAGGTTTCAGTAGTTCTAAGTTCTAGGGGACTGATGACCACAGCAGTGCTCAGAGTCATTTTTTGAACCTGTTGAATGAACAGCTGGATTCCCGAGAAAAAGCTTTTTCCGAATTATTTGGTCATTTAAACAGACTGGTGCTTTTCTGTTTTACCTTAATTCCAGTGGTATTTTCATTTTGTGGACCAAATTTTCGTAACAGAGAGATACATACAGTTATGTTGTCGTGAACGTATTAACAAAACGTTGACATGAGCGACTACTCTAGAATTTTTCCACTTTTATTAACTGGCCATACGTTCTTTTATCGTCGGATTTTATACGCTGACGTAAATTCTCGACAAATAACTGTTTATGGACTTCCAAGTACATGTTTTTTTTGTAAAAAAAATAGTTCAATATTAAACAATATGAGCAGATCCCAGTTTTATTATATGGTCAGACACTATTTTATAATCAGATTTTATTCGTTGACGTAATTTCACCACAAACAAAGGTTTATTGACTTCCAAGTACTATTGTTCTTTTCCAAAACAGGTCTGTATTACGAGTATGACTAGCTTTTTGCTGGCAACTTATAGTAAAAATTGTACTGGCGCCACTTTAGAAGACACAATCCTGATTACCTTTTACAGCTGCGATCGGTCTCAGTCGTAATGGTAACACATGGCGTCCATGATATACATCTTTGATATTTAGTGGCCGTCTTCCGTATATAGCAAGATCAGGCCAGAAGAGTGCGCCAACGTT
Source organism: Schistocerca piceifrons (assembly GCF_021461385.2). NCBI lineage: Eukaryota > Metazoa > Arthropoda > Insecta > Orthoptera > Acrididae > Schistocerca > Schistocerca piceifrons. The sequence goes on from NC_060142.1 coordinate 662,429,060, forward strand.
CTAATAAATTCCTTATTATTCAGATCACAGTGTTATTACTGTATAATTAGATGGTAGTTATTTTACACGAATCGATTTGTTTATTCTATAAACATATTCTGTTGATTAAATAGCCGATGCGATGGATATATTATACTAGTTAAATAAATTATTTCTGTGAGATGCTACTAAAGAGATATAAGAGAAATGATTTCTAAATAATCTTATTACAGTCACTCACTCTTTTTAACAACCCGTTCTGTCCTATACGCACTACTTTTTATATGATTATTCACTTTTATACAAGCTGTATGTTCAGGTGATACGTAATTTATGTAACTCTTTCGTCATTGCTGATGTTGACGTCATACAGCACAAACACGGCCTCACCAGATCTAGACAACGCAGTGCTGCCCAGCCAACAGCAGCAGTTCCAGCGACTGAGGTCTATTGACTGGTCTCGACATCATCTGCTTCAGCTGATGGGTAACGACTCTTTAATAAGGGTAAATTACTTTATTTTAAGTCACTGACCGCTTTATGTAGTTAGCACGATTTCTATCTTTTACAGTGCTATTCTGAAGACGGCCTAAGACTAGGCCGAAACTGGCCATTGCAAATAAAATAACCAGTGCAACCTAGACTGTTATCCGTCTCATCCACTGTTATGCCAGTCCCGCCTGGATATCCGCCCTCCCCTCCCCCCCCCACCCCTAAATTCTATAAGACCCTCCAGATCCTCGAGTGCCATGCACTCCGCCTCGCTTTCCGTATACGCCTCCCGTCCCCCACGCGGCTCCTCTACTACCTGATTCCTTTCCCCCATCTGCTCCTATACCTCGAACATATCCGCAAACTCTACACGTCCTTCCGCCTTGATCCCCCTCACCCCATGGTTGCTCCTCTCCTCTCCCCCCCCCCCCTTTGCCACATCTTCACTGTTGTGTCCCCCCTACCCTCCATCTCTACACCCTACATCTCCTTTCCCAAGGTGGCTTCCATCAACTCCCCCTCCCGGATGATGCCCTCTCTCCCTCCATTTATCCCTCCTATCAACTCTGATCCTCATCCCCCCTCCTTTCCTCCACCCTTTCCTGGGCTCCCTCTCCCGCCCTTCCATCCTCTTTTTTTTTCCCCGCCTATCCTCTCTCTGCCCCCCTTCTCTCCCCTCTCTGAGTCCTTCTGCATTCCCCTCCTCTGCCTTTCTCCACTCCCTGTCACGTCTGCACAGTACCCACCCCCCCTCTTATGGGTCCTCATCCTCCATCGACTCCACCCCACCCACTTCGTTTTTTCCTCTCCTTCCCCCCCTTTCCTTTCCCATTGTCTGTCCAGGTTCCCCCCCCCCCCAATCTGCCCTCGGCTGTGGTATCTCATATTTGTGAAAATTTTTTAGTGCAGTGTTCAAGTGAATGTTCAGTGTTGTGTCGTCTTTCCAAAGTGTTGTGAACAGAAACCATGCTGTCGCTGGGTGTAAATTTTATATCTCTTGCGAACAGAAACCAGACTGTCGCCGTGTTTTTTTATTTGTACGTCTATTCTTTTACCTGTCTGCTTCTTATGTATTTTATTAGCATCATCAACCCTTTGTTTTATGTTTTAAGTTCCACAATTTTCCGCCATTTTACCGTTTAAGTCACCTGGGGGGGGGGGGGGGAGGGGGGAATCGAAACTCAATAAAGGAACAGTCTAGTTTTTCACTAAATTTATAGTTTTTATTAGTGTTGGAGCGGCTTTATTTACCTAACTTTCTTTTACAAGAAGGAAAAAGAAGAACAAGAAGAAGACGAGGAAAATAATATAAAGTTCTGACAACAATTGTTTTTCTATTCTTCAGTGTATTTTCTGTCCACATGTTATTTTAGTGCATCATTCACATTTCTGCCAAAAAGTTGTGTTTTCGATTCCTGTTACACTGATGAACCACGCCATTACGACTAACCACTCAATGGCGTGTTGGTTCACATAGGGATCGCAATACAGCAGCGATTCGGCAAGTCCTCTGTAGCTTTCCGGGGGTCTGGCGCACCACACAGGTGAAGCAGTTCCCGTAAAATATGGGTCAGTGGTCTGTGGGCGCTGAGCTGGCCCCCGATAGCGTCTCAGATGTCTTCCGTCAGGTTCAGATCTGCCGAATTTGATGGCCAAGACGTCAACGTGGGTTCACTATCGTGCTGCAGGACGATTCTGGCCTCGTGACACGGACAGTTATACTGCTGGAGGATTCTGTCGCCGTTAGGGAAGACATCACGCATAAAGCGATGCAGATGGTTGATAACAGTGTTCACATAGGTCACAGCTGCCATGGTGCCTTCCATTACTACCACATGCCCCACACAACTGAATGCGAATTTCTCCCACAGTACAATACCATTCTGGCCTGAATCAGTAGTGCAGTGTATATTTCGAACATCAGTTCATCAGAATGACAGTGCATACGGACAAGACGATCGAGCTTCTGGAACACGAAACGTGACTCATCCGACCAGGTGACACATCCCCGCTGATCAACGATGAGATCTCGATGGCCTCCTGCCCTCTGCCATCGAAATCGACGATGTAGGTTAGTTAGCATGGGAACACGTAGGGGTTGTCTGTTGTGGTGCACCATGTCGGACAGTATACACTGAAGGATGTGCTCCAAAACACTTGTGCCTGCACCAGCACTGGACACTGTCGTTAGATCTGCCACAGATCGCCTCATACCCCACTTTACAGACTAGACCAACCTCCAAACTGCATGTCCCTTGATGACACGTGGACGTCCAAACACCTTGTCACCTACTCGAGTATAATGACTTTTCTGGAGACTAGAAATCTACTCTGTAGGAATCAGCATGGGTTTCGAAAAAGATGATCGTGTAAACCTAGCTCGCGCTATTCGTCCACGAGACTAAGAAGGCCATAGATAAGGGTTCCCAGGTAGATGCGGTGTTTCCTGACTTCCGCAAGGCGTTTGATGCAGTTCCCCACAGTCGTTTAATGAACAAAGTAAGAGCATATGGACTATCAGACCCATTGTGTGATTGGATTGAAGAGTTCCTAGATAACAGAACGCAGCATGTCATTCTCAATCGAGAGAGGTCTTCCAAAGTAAAAGTGATTTAAGGTGTGCCGCAGGGGAGTGTCGTAGGACAGTTCCTATCCACAATAAATAAATAAATAAATAAATAAATAAATAAATAAATATATATATATATATATATATATATATATATATATATATATATATATATATATATATATAAATGACCTTGTGGATAATATCGGAAGTTCACTGAGGCTTTTTGCGGATGATGCTGTAGTATATCGAGAGGTTGTAACAATGGAAAATTGTGCTGACATGCAGGAGGATCTGCAACAAATTGACGCTTGGTGCAGGGAACGGTAATAAATCTCAATGTAGACAAGTGTAATGAGCTGCGAATACACAGAAAGAAAGATCCTTTATCATTATCTACAATATAGCAGGTCAGCAACTGGAAGCAGTTAATTCTATAAATTATCTGGGACAGGCATTAGGAGTGATTTAAAATGGAATGACCATATAAAATTAATCGCCGGTAAAGCAGATGCCAGACTGAGATTCATTGGAAGAATCCTAAGGAAATGCAATCCGAAAACAAAGGAAGTAGGTTACAGTACAGTTGTTCGCCCACTGCTCGAATACAGCTCACCAGTGTGGGATGCGTACCAGATAGGGTTGATAGAAGAGATAGAGAAGATCCAAGGGACAGCAGCGCGCTTCGTTATAGGATCATCTAGTAATCACTAAAGCATTACGGAGATGATAGATGAACTCCGGTGGAAGACTCTGCAAGAGAGACGCTCAGTAGCTCGGTACGGGCTTTTATTGAAGTTTCGAGAACATACCTTCACCGAGGAGTCAAGCAGTATATTGATCCCTCCTACGTATATCTCGCGAAGAGACCATGAGGATCAAATCAGAGAGATTAGAGCCCACACAGAGGCATACCGGCAATCTTTCTTTCTACAGACAATACGAGACTGGAATAGAAGGGAGAACCGATAGAGGTACTCAAAGTACCCTCCGCCACACACCGTCAGGTGGCTTGCGGAGTATGGATGTAGATGTAGATGTAGAAGTCTTACAGTCTTTCACCACTTCCCACAGTTGCTCCCGGCTGTAGCACGCGAGCAGACGACCAGCTCTGCCGTTCTCCATATTTTCCTTCCCAGGTGCTGAGCCTGTCTACCTACTCTTTCTCGAAGTCACTTCCAGTCTTTCGTTCGCCGCGGCACCAGCAGTTGGTGGGGGGGGGGGGGGGGGGCAGTGAGCCGTAGCCCATGGGATATGGAGCCTGCGACAAGTGACAGCCAGCATGTGTGACATCACGAAGACTGTGCTGTGCCAGGGTGAGTTCAATGTGAAATCTCGCTGTCATTTTGGCAATACCTTAGGCTACGGTCGTCATTTCGAACGTTCTTTGTCACAAGACAGGTTGTAGCCTTCGAAATCCATTGCTGGAACCAATATACAGTAGAGACATTTTGCAAATTCCTAATACAGTGGAAAAAGTTTGCCATCGCCGGTACTTTCATATAAACATACTTGAAAACGTTCACTTCACAATTTTTGTTATGAATAACAACAGCAACAACGACAGACAACAACAACCACTGTTCATTTAACTGAATAAGTTTTCAATGGACTACAAATATTTGTTACTGGGTAATTTTCAGACAGATCCTCTAGCCTCTAAAGGGTATGTTTGTTTACTACCGGCAAACGTGTGGTGCATGTTACCTATGTGTCAGTTTCCCAGATCATAGGCTCCGAAAAGAGATTAAAAATACCTCTCACTATACCTGCCTTTTAACTCCTCGTTTAAACCTTGCACCCTTATTGCTACTTCTGGAGCATGTTAAGTTTTAAAGCCTTTTACCTATGAGTATGAACTGTTGAGGTTCTTCCTTTTTATCCACAGTCATTAGCTAACTCCACTCACTGTAAAACTTGCCTGATTCTTGCCTGTTGGCTGCGATGGGCGCCTGCTGTATTTGCCAGCTTTTCTTGTATTTTGGGGGATAGTATATTTATATAAGGGCCATTGTCAATGCTTTTGCTGGTGTGTACCAGCTGGATTTTAAATTGTGTGCCTTTTCAGCTTTGCTTGTATTTTGGGCGATTGTGTATTTTATTGCTTAAGGGATATTATTAAGGCTTATAGCTCGTTAAAGGCTTTCTAGCAGCCCTAATCAGTGGCATGACTTGTTATCCTTCTGTGTTTTGGGTGGGCGTTGCCTATTCGCTTAAGGTGTTATTCACGCTTAGGAATTATTAGTACATTTAGTGGCAGTCATTTTACTGGTAAAACTTAGTTTCTTGAATCCGCTTCCAGCCACATCGAGTTGGAGTGATTTCTTGCTTGTGTTTGGGAACTGTATATTTCTGGTTTCAAGCCCTGTTCTTAATGGTGTAAATTGTTAAAGTTTGTTATTAATGAATTGATCCTGTTCGAATTCTTAAATTATTGTGAGTGCTGTTATTCTCTCTAATTTGTAATTATAATAGCTCTTGTTAAGCAATAAAGTAGATTCCCTGAAACGACAAATGACATACATAGATTCACCTTCCATCTGTTTTTCCTTAAAGTTACCCCAACCCTTGTTGTGAAGTATCAGTGCCTAACTGAGGATTTAGAGCACGCTCATGAATATGGAAATAAAACAGAAACGTCTCAGAATGTTCTGTATTACTCTGTACTGAAAGTTACGTATCGATTTGTTTATTAAAAGTCATAAATGTGTGCGGTAGATGTAAGGTGAGTTCACTGCAAATGGGATGAGTTGTGTCATTAATTTGTATTTTATAAATCTGCCCAGAGTTGTCTTAAGGCAAACGTATTGTTTAATACGCTGTTTGTCACAGTTCCAGAAGGACTGTGGCTTTGAAAAATAAAATTAATGGCTTTTGTTCACAAAATCACTATATTTTTTTTAGAACAGTCTTCCCCTGAATCAATACGCAGCTGAAATCGCTTTAAAAGTGTTTTGAAACGCTCACTGGAGTCCTCTTTCGGAACCGCATTTAGTACTGCAGTACAATTTTCTTGGCTATTCTTAACTGCATCGTAACGGTGTCATTTCATTGTACAGCTTCAATTTGGGGAACAAGAATATTCTGTGATGCATTTGTTGGTCAAAAGCTCGTGCACAGTCTTCATTTTGTGGGCCGGGGTGTCGTTATGGAGGAGCGATCACGAACTTAGCTCTCGGTATTCACGTCGAATTCGACAAACTCTCGACCACAAACACAAAACTTGGCACAAAACTTGATACTGCCTTCCTGCTCCACCACCGTTTCCCGACGAGTGTCAGGCACTTGCTGATACATACGCGGCCAGGACGCTTCCTGCTTTTGACCTACGCGGCTATAGTTGAAACTTAACGCCGCAACTCGCCATGAGATAGCATTCCCGTTTGGAGTTTCACTCAATCACTCCTAACGGAATTTGGACACACTGTATATTCAAAGCGTCGTTGAAGGACAGTAATTGTTTATAACAAAACTGATGGCGTTGAAACTATGTTCCTAAGCAAACAACAGAGAAATCTTTAAACAACTTTTGGAAATGACAGTTGCCTACTCTCACTTTTCTGATAAATCTACTTCAAGTAAAGACGTGAAGGAAATCACTTCAAACACATGGCTTGTTTTTGGAAATATATTCACAAACAATGATTCTAAAATAAGGAACAACCTGAAATGTTGCTTTTTGAATAATTGGTAAAATGTGCCCCAAAAGTTTAATTATTGCTAAAAGACATTAAAAATAAACTTCCTCTGTATAAATAAATCTATAATGTAAGCGGGAAACGTCATAATTTAATATAAAAATGTATTTTTTATACCGTTCATATAAAGAATGTTCCAGAGACATATTTATATATAGAAACTTTAGAAAAGACGCTCTGTGAAGCAAGTTGAAGGCAGTCGCCGAAATTTGTTTCGACTGTATAAAAGCAGGGGTTGCGCCCCTTATCTCTCTCGTTTGTTATTGACTGCTGTCTCATAAAATGTAAGTGTCGCTCTCGATCTGTAACTTTATAATTACGTTAATTTAATTAGGCGCGCTTGAATCAAGAAAACTACTTTCCTCTTGCATTAATGCGACATCTCAATTTATTATGTTGCATTTTAGAACATTTTTCAGGCTGGAGCGAAGGAGAATTGCCGACTAATAGTTTGGTGGCCACAGTCGAACGCTACTAGTATTCAGTCGGCAGTTACTTTATCAAACTTGCAATGCAGTCTGCAGGAAACGCACAATGTGCGACGGTTTATACGTTCAAAGCAAGATTTCGTACTGGAATTTGCACGGTGAGTCAATAGCGTCTTCTCGCCCGTGGCTATGCGTAGCGTGCAGACTGTGACGTCACTGGAGGCAGCTGCAGACCCCCTTCGGCGAAGGCTCCGGGCGCGCCCTAACCCCGACCGTCGTTCTACCCCGGTACGCAATCTAATGGCTGCCGAGTGCAGCTGGGGCCGTCCTGGAGGGACTGGAACGAGGAAAAAACCCCACTTCTATGCGGGATTGAACTAGGGATCGCAAGCGCTGGAGTCCAGCTAGAGCCGTACGACCACCCCATAGTAAAGTGTTTGCAGTGTTGCTGAGAAAAGTGGCACGAGTATTTTGACTGAGACGTGTGGAAACAAGGTTTAGCTGTTACGCCACTTGCTGTGCCACCAGTTTAGTGGAATGCCGAAAGCCACCTTTAAGGCTGTACTCGATTCAAAACCTGTCAGCAACCAGTAGCCCGCCCAAACTGGCCAGGACTCGCGTCGGCCCGGGAACATCACTTGTGCTGACGCTCCTCTGATGATCCCCTCATGTAAGTGTCGTAGGTGGCGCATCTTATAAAGAGTCCCCTTCCGTCTATCAGACATTTTGTTTCTTCTGGTCAGTTAGTTACGTGTGCCATTGATCAATCTCACAGTAACCATGCTGCGGCGAGTGGCTGCGCGGTTTAAGGCGCCATGTCACGGAGCGCGCGGCCCCTTCCGCCGGAGGTTCGAGTCCTCCCTCGGGCATGGGTGCATGTGTTGTCCTTAACATAAGTTAGTTTAAGTAGCGTCTAAGTCTATGGTCCGATGACCTCAGCAGTTTGGTACCTTAGGAATTCAGACTCATTTGAACATTTGAACGGTCACCATTAGGATATAGAACGTGTCAAGTGCATAAGAAATACACACATGAATCAAGGTTCTTTCTTCTTAAGCTTAAAATTTTAATTACTCACCTCGTTCCCTTAAAGGGCACGAAATGCATATACTGTACCTATACATTTATTTATTCCTATTCAAGAATTCATCTATGGTATAGAAGTAGTTGTCAAGGATATAAGATTTCAGTTTATTTTTGAAACTATTACTCTTGTATGTTTATTTAATCTGCTACTTTATCGAAAAGTGTTACAGCACAACATTTTACCCCTTTCTGTGCCAAAGATAGGTTAAGCACAGGATAGAGTAAGTCTTCCTTTCTTCTGGAATTATAATCATGAATGTCACTGTTATTTTTAAACTGGTCCATGTTGTTGAGAACAAATTTCGCTACTGAGTAAATGTACTGTGAGGCTGTTGTAAGACTTCCTAACCTTTTAAACAGATGCCTACAAGATGTGAGATTATAAGGCCCACACATTCTAACCATTTTCTTTTGAGAGGTGCATACTTTTTGTCCAAGTATTGAGTTACCTCAAAATTATTCCGTACAACATCAGAGAGTGAAAGTATGCAAAGTATGTGAGTTTGCCTGCCCGGCAAGCTGCGCAGTCTGACGCGCTGCTTCCCGAGTGGGAAGTCATGCCAGTCCCTGGCACGAATCCGCCCGGCAGATTAGTGTAGAGGCCTGATTTGCCAGCCAGCCTGTGGATGGTTTTTAAGGCGGTTCCCTACCTACCTGGGCGAATGGGGGCTGGTTCCCCTTATTCCGCCTCAGTTACATTGTGTCAGCAATTGCTGCACAAACACTGTTTCCACGTACGCGTACACCGTAGTTATTCTACCACGCAAACATTTGGGGTTACACTCGTCTGGTATGAGACGTTCTCAGGGGGTAGGGTGGGGGTCAACTGGGGGCTGAACTGCACCATAACCCTGGGTTCGGCATGGGGTGATGGTGTGTGGGTGGACTGCTGTGGGCTGTTGTAGGGTTGTGAACCACTGAGGGCTATGGCGGAATGAAGCCTCTCCATCGTTTCTAGGTCCCCAGTATAATACATACATACATTCATACATACATGTCAGCTTGCTAATTTCTATATACTCAAAATTGGCAATTATTCTGATTGCAAAAGTTAGTGAACCTAGTCGCCTTAGGACATCCAAAATATGAATTTTCCAATTAAGATACTCATCTACACTCCTGGAAATTGAAATAAGAACACCGTGAATTCATTGTCCCAGGAAGGGGAAACTTTATTGACACATTCCTGGGGTCAGATACATCACATGATCACACTGACAGAACCACAGGCACATAGACACAGGCAACAGAGCATGCACAATGTCGGCACTAGTACAGTGTATATTCACCTTTCGCAGCAATGCAGGCTGCTATTCTCCCATGGAGACGATCGTAGAGATGCTGGATGCAGTCCTGTGGAACGGCTTGCCATGCCATTTCCACCTGGCGCCTCAGTTGGACCAGCGTTCGTGCTGGACGTGCAGACCGCGTGAGACGACGCTTCATCCAGTCCCAAACATGCTCAATGGGGGACAGATCCGGCGATCTTGCTGGCCAGGGTAGTTGACTTACACCTTCTACAGCACGTTGGGTGGCACGGGATACATGCGGACGTGCATTGTCCTGGTGGAACAGAAAGTTCCCTTGCCGTTCTAGGAATGGTAGAACGATGGGTTCGATGACGGTTTGGATGTACCGTGCACTATTCAGTGTTCCCTCGACGATCACCAGTGGTGTACGGCCAGTGTAGGAGATCGCTCCCCACACCATGATGCCGGGTGTTGGCCCTGTGTGCCTCGGTCATATGCAGTCCTGATTGTGGCGCTCACCTGCACGGCGCCAAACACGCATACGACCATCATTGGCACCAAGGCAGAAGCGACTCTCATCGCTGAAGACGACACGTCTCCATTCGTCCCTCCATTCACGCCTGTCGCGACACCACTGGAGGCGGGCTGCACGAAGTTGGGGCGTGAGCGGAAGACGGCCTAACGGTGTGCGGGACCGTAGCCCAGCTTCATGGAGACGGTTGCGAATGGTCCTCGCCGATACCCCAGGAGCAACAGTGTCCCTAATTTGCTGGGAAGTGGCGGTGCGGTCCCCTACGGCACTGCGTAGGATCCTACGGTCTTGGCGTGCATCCGTGCGTCGCTGCGGTCCGGTCCCAGGTCGACGGGCACGTGCACCTTCCGCCGACCACTGGCGACAACATCGATGTACTGTGGAGACCTCACGCCCCACGTGTTGAGCAATTCGGCGGTACGTCCACCCGGCCTCCCGCATCCCCACTATACGCCCTCGCTCAAAGTCCGTCAACTGCACATACGGTTCACGTCCACGCTGTCGCGGCATGCTACCAGTGTTAAAGACTGCGATGGAGCTCCGTATGCCACGGCAAACTGGCTGACACTGACGGCGGCGGTGCACAAATGCTGCGCAGCTAGCGCCATTCGACGGCCAACACCGCCGTTCCTGGTGTGTCCGCTGTACCGTGCGTGTGATCATTGCTTGTACAGCCCTCTCGCAGTGTCCGGAGCAAGTATGGTGGGTCTGACACACCGGTGTCAATGTGTTCTTTTTTCCATTTCCAGGGGTGTATATGTACACCCAAAAACTTAATATGCCCTATCCTGCCTATTGACTTCTGTTGATGTGTAATATTTATTGAAGGAACTGAACTCCTTGCAGCAGAAAATTGGATGTAATTAATATTTTTTTTCAATGTTCAGAGCAAGCCCATTCCCCGAAAACCGATTAATAACTTTTCCAAAGTCGATAATTGTATCATTTTCTATTGGAGCTTCTTTTACAGGATTAATAATGATGCTTGTATCATCAGCAAACAGTGTCAGTTTAGCTTCTTGTTCCAGATGAGATGGGAGATCATTCACATATATCAAGAACAGAAGGGGACTCATGATCGAATCCTGTGGAACACCCAATGTAATTTTACCCCAGTTGATTGATGTGGCAAACTTTCTTCAATCACTTAAACCATATAAAGAAACTTTTTGCCTGCTGTTATTTACATATGACTTAAAGCACTCATGCCGCCTGTCTTTACGACAGGAGCGATCACGCGACGAGACGTAGCTGCATCACTGGTAATTGGCGGTTCCGAAATACAGGGCTATTACAAATGATTGAAGCGATTTCATAAATTCACTGTAGCTCCATTCATTGACATATGGTCACGACACACTACAGATACGTAGAAAAACTCATAAAGTTTTGTTCGGCTGAAGCCGCACTTCAGGTTTCTGCCGCCAGAGCGCTCGAGAGCGCAGTGAGACAAAATGGCGACAGGAGCCGAGAAAGCGTATGTCGTGCTTGAAATGCACTCACATCAGTCAGTCATAACAGTGCAACGACACTTCAGGACGAAGTTCAACAAAGATCCACCAACTGCTAACTCCATTCGGCGATGGTATGCGCAGTTTAAAGCTTCTGGATGCCTCTGTAAGGGAAAATCAAAGGGGTCGGCCTGCAGTGAGCGAAGAAACGGTTGAACGCGTGCGGGCAAGTTTCACGCGTAGTCCGCGGAAGTCGACGAATAAAGCAAGCAGGGAGCTAAACGTACCACAGCCGACGGTTTGGAAAATCTTACAGAAAAGGCTAAAGCAGAAGCCTTACCGTTTACAGTTGCTACAAGCCCTGACACCCGGTGACAAAGTCAAACGCTTTGAATTTTCGGCGCGGTTGCAACAGCTCATGGAAGAGGATGCGTTCAGTGCGAAACTTGTTTTCAGTGATGAAGCAACATTTTTTCTTAATGGTGAAGTGAACAGACACAATGTGCGAATCTGGGCGGTAGAGAATCCTCACGCATTCGTGCAGCAAATTCGCAATTCACCAAAAGTTAACGTGTTTTGTGCAATCTCACGATTTAAAGTTTACGGCCCCTTTTTCTACGGCGAAAAAAACGTTACAGGACACATGTATCTGGACATGCTGGAAAATTGGCTCATGCCACAACTGGAGACCGACAGCGCCGACTTCATCTTTCAACAGGATGGTGCTCCACCGCACTTCCATCATGATGTTCGGCATTTCTTAAACAGGGGATTGGAAAACCGATGGATCGGTCGTGGTGGAGATCATGATCAGCAATTCATGTCATGGCCTCCACGCTCTCCCGACTTAACCCCATGCGATTTCTTTCTGTGGGGTTATGTGAAAGATTCAGTGTTTAAACCTCCTCTACCAAGAAACGTGCCAGAACTGCGAGCTCGCATCAACGATGCTTTCGAACTCATTGGTGGGGACATGCTGCGCCGAGTGTGGGAGGAACTTGATTATCGGCTTGATGTCTGCCGAATCACTAAAGGGGCACATATCGAACATTTGTGAATGCCTAAAAAAACTTTTTGAGTTTTTGTATTTTGTATGTGTGTGCAAAGCATTGTGAAAATATCTCAAATAATAAAGTTATTGTAGAGCAGTGAAATCGCTTCAATCATTTGTAATAACCCTGTAAATCTACATTGGAATATTAATGAAACAATTTTTAACACAGTTCGATATTCTCGTTTTAGTCAGCGAGACATGGTTAAAAATATCACCAGTATTACAGGTCTGTTGCGTTCGTTAGAGCCTGTCGTTATCCTCACGTCATTATTACCTAGAGTACGATCGTGTACCTACTGATAATTACAGTCGACTGTCGCTGATTTAGTGAAATAACCGGCAAAACTAAATTTTTCGCAGTAGTGTTTGCACCTCACAACATCGTCTTCCTTGTCTCCAGTAGGGTTGTCACTCTCGTCGTCTACCACCAACGTGGGAGGATTAATTTAACCGGCGACGCTGTTGAGTTTCTGGTAACAGAAATATCTGAAGCACAAGAAGGAATTCAGTATCTCCTAGGTCAATGGATAGGTTTGCAGGCAGGAATTATTTTACTTGCTAACAGGGAAATTGTAATGCGGTACTTGATTTCCATCTCTTCAAGATAACAGCACTACAAGATGTCGATTAAAATTTCATTCCTAGGTGGCCTATTTTCAATACAGAAAAAGCTGTACCTACAGATGAAGGATGGTATGAGCACATGATGGCTATTGGGTGTGTCTGACGTTACTGTAAGACACCGAAACAACGGCAGAGGTTAAAACTGTCGGACTTATGTTTAAAAGATAACCTTAATATTGAATTTGTATTTTTTTGTAATTTTGTCAGTAATCATCAAGAAAATTGTTGGCAATTACGTTCTAAATTGTGGTCTTAATAGTGATTTTTTTTCCTTTTTCCAGGGATCGAAAACAGTGTCCAGTACACAACTCTGGGAAGGGTGGAAAATGGTTCTTATTCCTGCTGCAGTCTTGAGTCTACCGGAAGCTGCGGAGGAATATCACAGACGGTATCCAGATGGACCACCCCCTTATCACGCAACCATTGGCCGTTTAGTGGAGCGGTTCAAGGCAGTGGGCAGTGTCCATGACAAATGGCGGTCAGGGCGTCCAGGAACAACGACAGATCACGATTCAAATGGCTGTAAGTGCTATGGGACTTAACATATGAGGTCATCAGTCCCCTAGAACTTAGAACTACTTAAACCTAACTAACCTAAGGACATCACACACATCCATGCCCGAGGCAGGATTCACACCTACGACCGTAGCAGCAGCAAGGTTCTGGACCGAAGCGCCTAGAACCACTAGGACACAGCGGCTGGCGACAGGTCACGCAATCTCAGCTAGGCACTAGCTAAGCTGACGGTCAGTCCAGCACGATCAACAAGAAAAAGTTGTAATGGGTCGTCGGACCTGTTAATTTTGAATGCAGCAAAGGATAACAGTCTGTCTTCTCAAGCCCAGGGTGGTAAACAGACAATCCACATCGCTATTAATTCTGGCCCTATCTCAAAGTAATCATAAATGCTACTGTGACATTCCAAGAATACATAAACTGATGTTAATGACAAGCTTGGGATTTAACCTAAAATGATAACACAATTTCTCCCTCTTCCATATTACATTTCATTTATCAAAGCTCTCAACAATCAAGTTATAATCAATAAGAAAGTTTAATTACTTCAACTGTTAATAAATCAATTAATATTTATAATTGAATATGTAATTAATCAAACTATATCTCTATATGTGAACATGTTATCAATTGAAAGAAGTAAATCTTTAGCAGTGAAAAATACACCTACATCGTAGCTGTACAATGAACCAAGTTGGGGGAGGATGACTTTATCTAATCTAGTCTCATGTACTCATTGGAGGATAGGTTAGTAATTAGCTCTTGAACTTCTCTATTCAAAGCGTACGCATGTTGGAGTATGCTACACTCGCAAAATTGGACTCAACCTTCACTTTTGCCAAAAGTGCTTCGTACATTATCAAACGGCATCTGCGGCGGCATTGTCTCCATGCTGGACCTGAAATCGCTAATTCCCTACTCTGGCCCTGACTGGAAGTAATCAGTCTGAAACGCTATGCGTTCCGTGGAAAATTCAAATTTCCCTAGTCGAAATTAATGGCAATTGCACACTCGCTCTTGGTTGAAGCGACGTGCGCAAAATTCAGCCAGAGAAGATTCCCGCAGGAATATTTAAGTATCGCTTTACGTTTGTCGCCACGATACGTGAAGCTTATCGCACGCACTTCGCAAATGTAAAGTAGTCAGAGTTGGGCCTTTACCACACGCAGGGGTGTGGCCTGCCGCTAGACGTGAATGCCCACTCTCTCTGTCTCTGTGTCTTAGTTGAGTTCTCAAAGTGCTTTTGTATGGCGTTATCGTCCCCACCTTGATTCTACTACGTCACACGTCTGGTTTCAGCCGATCGCTCCCACGTTAAAGGAAAATTCTTATTTTTCTTGCCCGGGTCTCCACTCGTTAATTTATTATATTGATTTTCTCTTATTTCTTTCTGCAGTGCACCTGGGCTTTCTTTTGTTAAAGCCAATTGAGTCGTTTCAATGTCATTAGCCACCTGTCGTTAAAAGGGTAAATCGTTTCCAGAATGAGATTTTCACTCTGCAGCGGAGTGTGCGCTGATATGAAATTTCCTGGCAGATTAAAACATTAAAACCGTGTGCCGGACCGAGACTCGAACTCGGGACCTTTGCCTTTCGCGGGCAAGTGCTCTACCAACTGAGCTACCCATGCACGACTCACGCCACGTCCTCACAGCTGTACTCCGCTGTACTCAGCTGCAGAGTGAAAATCTCATTCTGGAAACATCCCCAAGGCTGTGGCTAAGCCATTTCTCCGCAATATCCTTTCTTTCAGGAACGCTAGTTCTGCAAGGTTCGCAGGAGAGCTTCTGTGAAGTATGGAAGGTAGGAGACGATGTACTGGCAGAAGTAAAGCTGTGAGGACCGGGCGTGAGTCATGCTTGGGTAGCTCAGTTGGTAGAGCACTTGCCCGCGAAAGGCAAAGGTCCCGAGTTCGAGTCTCGGTCCGGCACACAGTTTTAATCTGCCAGGAAGTTTCGGTAAATCGTTTGTTATTCTGTGCACGAGATGCCTCTAATTATTTCCTGTTGTCAATAATATCGTTATTTGCTGGGGATTTTATTCGATATCGTCGTTATGCAGCTTATGTAAGGCCCGAAAATGTGGACACCTTACAAAGTGGCTCGAGAATGTGGCATCAGTCAAACATTCGCGTTCAGGATATCATCCAGAAATCGTTTCCATCCATGTCATGTGCACATTTTCCAGGAACGTCATGGAGATGATACGAGTAGACAGGATGACTTGTTTACAGAAAGAGCAGCGCGGGATTAGCCGAGCGGTCTGGGGCGCTACAGTCATGGACTGTGCGGCTGGTCCCAGCGGAGATTCGAGTCCTCCCTCGGGCATGGGTGTGTGTGTTTGTCCTTAGGATAATTTAGGTTAAGTAGTGTGTAAGCTTAGGGACTGATGGCCTTAGCAATTAAGTCCCATAAGATTTCACACACATCTGAACATTTTTTACAGAAAGACGAAAGCATGAGCCACACCTTGAAGCTGATATTCTTTTCAGCGATGAGACCTGTTTCCTTCTGAACGGAAGAGCGAATATGTAAACGCTCTCTATACTCCGAGATAACTGGATTAATAGATTCGAGTGTAGAACCCAAAAACCAAGTCTTTATTGTTACGCTGATAACAACCAGTAAATTACAAAGAATAAACAATGGTGGTGAACTTCTCAGCCGTCTCAACAATAGTTTCTGCATTCCAGAATGTGATAACTGTAATACGTGGCCACTGTAGGCTCCTCCCCCCTCCCCTTTTTGATTGTGGGGCATGCAGTTACCATTGTGTGGCGACTCTCTGGAGAATGTGGCTGCAGTTTCTTCTCTTCTGACCGTAAAGATCTTCTTCTGGATCCCTGGTGTGCGTGGAATCTCTAGACACATAGGATTAATGATACGTCCAGCTAGGGAGAACACTTCTCTACGCTGTCCTGTTGTTGATCCAGGTGTCCCACTTGGTGCCACAGCCCACAGCCGGTGACCATGGCCTCCTTTGCTGTTCCCATGGCTGCGGTTGACTGGCTGCCGAGACGTCTGGAGTGTAGGGGTGCCGAGGCACGACTTTTCTTCCTGCGTTCTGTATTTCGCATGGCTGCTCGTCCTCTTCCTTCCAACACGTCTGCAAACTACTTTCCCCCTCGCTCGTAAAGACCACTGTGTTATCAGGTGTTAATGTCTCTCCACTTTTCGATTGTTTGTGGTTTTGTGTGTTGTAGGCTGCACAGTGGCCTCCTCCTGTGACGCATATGCTGGTTTTAGTCTCTCTATACAGGGTGAGTCACTAACTATTGCCCCCAAGAATAACTGCGAGAGTTTGATAGAAGCTGAAAAGTGGGACAAAAGTTGCATGGGACAAGGGGGCCATAATATGACGTCGGTTTTTTTGTTGCTAGGTGGGGTCGCTTCAGAGATATGAAGGTCAACTTTGTTTTTTTGTAAAGGGAAGGATATAGTTCGGTACTTATTTTCTGATAGCGGCTATCAAGACGAATCCAACAGTAAGGTCTTTGAAGGTCAACAAAGATCAAAAAGGTTGCATGAACGTCCATTTACAGAAGGTGTTCGAAGTGATGACCATTGGTATCAATTCAGTACTGCAGTCTTCTTTTCATGGATTGAGTGGTATTCCTTATCACATCAGGACTTACCACAGCACATGCTCTGACAATTCTCTCTCGCATATCTTCAGGTGTTATAAAAAATGTCTTCTACGAATCCCCAGAAGAAAAATTCCAGAGGCGTCAAGTCTGGCGAAAGAGCCGGCCACGACACATCTCCTCCGCGTCCCTTCCAACGATTTGGAAACTGTCTCTGCAACTCATTTTTAGCCACCAGCGAAAAATGTGCCGAACATCCATCTTGTTGATCCCACACTCTGTTCCTTGTTCCTAAAGGTATTTCTTTCAATAACAGATCTAATGTTACTTGCAGGAATGTGGTGTAATTCCCACCATTAAGCTTTCCTTCGATGAAATAAGGGCCTATAATTCTGTCCTCCAGAATCCCACACCATACATTCGTCGACCACGGTTTTTGGTGTGCAACTTGCCGCAGCCAACATGGATTCTCAGTTGCCCAATAATGCATGTTATGCAAATTTCCATAGTTCGTGAATGGAGCCTCGTCAGTAAATAAAATCAAAGTAATAAATGTGTCATTCCTCTGAATCTGAAGTTGAGCCCGTCGGCAGAATTCAATGCGACGCATACAATCCGTGCCAGTTAATTCTTCGTGGAGACTGATATGGTAAGGATGATATCGACGGCGATGCAGAACACGAACAACACTACTCTGGCTCATGCCAGATTCCCCTGCGATTTGACGCGAACTAACACAAGGGTCCCGAACCACGGTGGCAAGAGTACCAATTTCCGTTTCCTCGTTAGTAACTTTCCTTTGCCGGATATGTTTCCGATGCGTTAAAGCTCCAGTTGTTCTCAATTTATCATACACATATTTAAATGTACGACGTGTAGGGTGAATACGTTGAGGATATCTTTCAGCGTGTAAGTCTTTTCCTATCACTGAATTTCGTTGGCATTCTCCGTAAATGGGAAGCATATCGACTTGATTTTTGAAGGAATACATCATTCACATTCGCTTGATTTGACGATACTAGGCTCACCTCTCCTATTAGTGTTGTATTGCGAAACCGTCGAATGGTGTTTACATGTCAATCGCACGTTAGGTGGATACGCCGTATTCGGCGAATATATACTATTTGCACGATATACGAGAGAGAACTGTCAGAGCATGTCCTTCGATAAGTGCCGAGGTGATAAGGAATATCACTCAATCTATGATAAGAAGATTGCAGCACTGCACTGATACCAAAGGTCATCACTTCGAACACCTTCTGTAAATGGAAGTTAATGTTACATTTTTGAGCTTCATTGACCTTCAAAGACCTTACACATCATTGGATTCGTCTCGATAGCCGGTATCAGAAAATAAGTGCCAAACTATAGCATCCCATTTAAAAAATCAAAGTTGACCTTCATTACTCTTACGCGACCCCACCAAGCAACAAAAAGCCAATGTCATATTACGGTCCACATTGTCCCATGTAACATTTGTCCCACAATCTTTTCAGCTGCTATCATACTTTCGGAGTTATTCTAGGTGGCAATAATTAGTGGCTCACCCTGTAGGTACGGTCGTGGCCTGCCCTCTTGCTCCGTGACAAAAATATGTATCTTACACTTCAGTGCTCGGTACAGTCTCGCATAAGGCGGGCGCAATGGTGGTTTGACTGCAAATATCGTAACCACACAGATGAACATTGATGAAGGTCTTCATGTAAAGAAGAGATTTTGTACCGTGACGCAGAGGAGCCTGTGGACGAGTTTTTTTTTTTTTTTTTTTTTTTATTTACACGTCTAGTTCGGTAAGACCAATTTGAGGAGCCAATTTGCAATGTCATGGAACGTGTCAGTACATGAAATTACGGTGTAATAATAGATAAAATGAAATGTTTATGAACCCACGAAAAGTCAAGCCATAAGTTTGAATAAACGCAGTGAACAATGTAACATAGGAATCAGTTTAATTTTTCAAGGAATTCCTCAAAAGAATAGGAGTGACCCATGAGAAAACTCTTCAGTTTCGATTTAAAAGCGCGTGGATTACTTCAAAGATTTTTGAATCCTTGTGGTAGCTTATTGAAAATGGATGCAGCAGTATACTGGACACCTTTCTGCACAAGAGTCAAGGAGGTGCGATCCAAATGCAGACTGGAATTCAGCATAGCATTAACCGAGTGAAAGCTGCTAATTCTTAGGTATAAGCTGGTATTGTTAACAAATGGTTCAAATGGCTCTGAGCACTATGCGACTTAACAGCTGAGGTCATCAGTCGCCTAGAACTTAGAACTAATTAAACCTAACTAACCTAAGGACATCACACACATCCATGCCCGAGGCAGGATTCGAACCTGCGACCGTATCGGTCGCTCGGTTCCAGACTGAAGCGCCTAGAACCGCACGGCCAATCCGGCCGGCCGTACTGTTAACAAGAAACGACGGTAAAGAATGTATATATTGAGAGGTCAACGTCAGAATACCCAGACTAGTGAACAGGGGTCAACAAGAGGTTCGCGAACTTACATTGCATTGAACGTTGTAATTTTTGTTATGCACTGAACGTTGTAATTTTTGTTAGAAGTCTTGTAGCACGCTACCTGGAGGTATCATCGTGTTTCATTGCTCTTTTAAATCGGCGGGAATACGAATCTGCTGCCCAAGAACCAAGTGACTTGGAGCTAGGTCGGTATGTGTTCTAACAGCTGTTCGTAACCCAAGCAGCACTACCGGCAAAGTTTCGGTCCGCGTCTCCTGGTGAAAGGTGAGTGCACCTTAAAGAGTTCTATGGAGCCTTTCTACCATGCCATTGCTGGCAGGATGATAGCTTATAGTCCGCAAATGGGAAATTCCACAGAATCTCGTAAGCTCTGAAAAAGGTCGCACTCAGACAGACTTCACCAGTCGGTTTTCATCGTGATTGGTACTCGAAATCTGGTGATCTGTACTCTGAAAAAGTTCCTAGACACCGCCTCTGACGAGAGGTCCGCAATTAGTACAGCTTATAGCCAACGTGTAGAGCAGTCAATCATTGTAAGTATTTAGCTATATCCTCCCAACAAGGATAATGGTCTGACATTGCCTACATGTATATGGGTAACATTGGCAAAGGGCGCAAGAAAATGCCTTCCGACCTCGCACTGGATGAGGAATTCGTCTGGGTGAGGGTAGAACCATCAGTGAGATAACGATCCACTTTTGTTCAAATGTTCAAATGTTTGTCAATTCCTAAGGGACCAAACTGCTTAAGTCATGGATCACTAGACTTACACACTACTTAGACTAATTTAAACTAACTTATGCTAACAAGGGAACCTCCCCATCGCACCCCCCTCAGATTTAGTTATAAGTTGCCACAGTGGATAGGCCTTGATAAACTGAACACAGATCAACTGAGAAAACAGGAAGAAGTTGTGTGGAACTGTGAAAAAATAAGCAAAATATACAAACTGAATAGTCCATGGGCCACATAGGCAACATCATGGACCATGCGGGCTCACGAGCGCCGTGGTCCCGTGGTAGCGTGAGCAGCTGCTGAATGAGAGGTCCTTGGTTCAAATCTTCCCTCGTGTGAAAATTTTACTTTCTTTATTTTTGCATAGTTATTATGTGTCCGTTCGTTCATTGACGTCTCTGTTCACTGTAACAAGTTTAGTGTCTGTGTTTTGCGACCGCACCGCAAAACCGTGCGATTAGTAGACGAAAGGACGTGCCTCTCCAATGGGAACCGAAAACATTTGATCGCAAGGTCATAGGTCAACCGATTCCGCCACAGGAAAACACATCTGATATATTCTATACGACACTGGTGACGGCATGTGCGTCACATGACAGGAATATGTTGTCGACCCACCTAATTTGTACACTTGGCGAATGGGTAAAAAGATTCTTCTACCTTGCCCGATTTAGGTTTTCTTGTGGATGTGATAATCACCCCCAAAAAAGTGATGAAGACATAAGAGTTTGTCACGTAAACTGAAAATAAAAATTAAATTTTTCACTCCATGGAAGATTTGAACCAAGGACCTTTCGTTCCGCAGCTGCTCATGTTACCACGAGACCACGGCGCTCCTGCGTTCACGGTGTCCTTGATGTTACGTATCTTACCCTGAACTACTCAGTTTGTATATTTTGCTTATTTTTTCACAGTTCCACACAACTTCTTCCTGTTTTCTCAATTGATCTGTGTTCAGTTTTTCAAAGCCTATCCACTGTGCCAACTTATAACTAAATCTGACGGGGGTGCGATGGGGAGGTTCCCTTGTAAGAACAAAACTTTTCACTCGATGGAAGATTTGAACCAAGGACCTTTCGTTCCGCAGCTGCTGATGTTACCACGAGACCACGGCGCTCCTGCGTTCACGGTGTCCTTGATGTTGCATATCTTACCCTGAACTACTCAGTTTGTATATTTTGCTTATTTTTTCACAGTTCCACACAACTTCTTCCTGTTTTCTCAATTGATCTGTGTTCAGTTTTTCAAAGCCTATCCACTGTGCCAACTTATAACTAAATCTGACGGGGGTGCGATGGGGAGGTTCCCTTGTAAGAACAACACACACACACACACACACACACACACACATACACACACACACACACACACACACACACACACACACACACACACCCATGCCCGAGGGAGGACTCCAACCTCCGGCGAGAGAGTATCCACGTTTGTAATCTTACAAAATATATATGTATATAACCACGCCCAAAATTTTCAAAGTTAACTTTCTCGAAAACGGTTAACAGTTGCGTCATTCTGTTTACATACTACACTGAAGAACCAAAGAAACTGGTACTCCTGCCTATTATCGTCTAGGGCCCCCGCGAACGCACAGAAGTACCTCAACACGACGTGGTATGGACTCGACTATTCTCTGAAGTAGTGCTGGAGGGAACTGACACCATGAATCTTACAGAGCTGTCCATAAATCCGTAATAGTATAAGGAGTGGAGGTCTCTTCTGAATAGCACGTCGCAAGGCATCCCAGAAACGCTCAATGATGTTTGTGTCTGGGGAGTTTGGCGGCCACCCGAAGTATTTAAACTCATAAGAGTGTTCCTGGAGCCACTCTGTAGCAAATCTGGACGTGTGGGGTGGATCATTGTCCTGCTGGGATTGCCCAAGTCCGTCGGAATGCACAATGGACATGAATGGATGCAGGTGATCAGACAGGATTATTACGTACGTGTCACCTATCAGAGTCGTATCTAGACGTATCAGGGAACCCCTAACACTCCAACTGTACACGCCCCACACCATTACAGAGCCTCTATCAGCTTGAACAGTCCCCCGCTGACAAGCAGGGTGCATGGATTCGTGAGGTTGTCTCCATACCCGTACACGTTCATCCGATCGATTCAATTTGAAACGCGATTCGTCCGATCAGGCAACATGCTTCCAGTCATGTAGGTGTTAATGGGCTTTGTGTCGTGCACTTGTACAGTTATCAAAGGTACACGAGTCGAGCTTACGCTCCGAAAGCCCATATTGATGATGTTTCGTTGAATGGTTAGCTTGCTGACTTGCTGTTGATGGCCCAAGTTTTAAATCTGCAGCCATTTGCAGAAGGGTTGCACTTCTGTCACTTTAAACGATTCTCTTCAGTTGTCATTGGTCCCGTTTTTGCAAGATCTTTCTCCGGCTGCAGCGATGTCGGAGATTTGTTTTACCGGATTCCTGATAGAGTACACTCGTGAAATGGTCGTACGGGAAATTCCCCACTTCATCGCTACTTCCGAGACGCTATCTATGTCCCATCGCTCGTGCGCTGACTATAACACCATTTTCAAACTCACTTAAATCTTGATAACCTGCCACTGCAGCAGCAGCAACCGATCTAACAACTTCGCCAGAGACTTGTTGTCCTATACAGGGTGGTCGGAAATTCCCGTTACAGGCTTGTAGGTCTTGTAGAGGGGAGTGAGTACATCGTATTTTGAACAGGAACCCATGTCCGGAAACGTCATCCATCGAGACTACAGAGCGTCAAAGAAATAGGCGCGGGCGTCTGCAAATGTACGTGTACAAGGGGTGATTCCGTGATGATGTTACAGACTTTCTAGGAAGATGGAGAAAGATGAATGTATTAATTTGAAGTAGGGATCCCTGTACCGGAAACGAATGAGTCGAAGGTTATAAACGAAAATCGTTATGATACCTCTGACAGTTGTATACATGTACCGGTTCTTGTGTTGCGAAGAGTGTAGGGTTGGTAACTTTCAGTGGTGGTAGTGTGGACAAAAACGAGAAAAAATGTCCAATAAACGTGAGCTATAAAGTGCGTAACTTAACAAAAAAAAAAAAATGGTTCAAATGGCTCGGAGCACTATGGGACTTAACATCTTAGGTCATCAGTCCCCTAGAACTTAGAACCATTTAAACCTAACTAACCTAAGGACATCACACACATCCATGCCCGAGGTAGGATTCGAACCTGCGACCGTAGCAGTCCCGCGGTTCCGGACTGCAGCGCCTAGAACCGCAAGACCACCACGGCCGGCTAACTTAACAGCTATGAGCACTTGCTCAGTAGAGGAGATGTGTTTCACATTAGCAAAGATGAACGAATGGTCATAGCTCCTCAGGTATGCTACACTCCTGGAAATTGAAATAAGAACACCTTGAATTCATTGTCCCAGGAAGGGGAAACTTTATTGACACATTCCTGGGGTCAGATACATCACATGATCACACTGACAGAACCACAGGCACATAGACACAGGCAACAGAGCATGCACAATGTCGACACTAGTACAGTGTATATCCACCTTTCGCAGCAATGCAGGCTGCTATTCTCCCATGGAGACGATCGTAGAGATGCTGGATGTAGTCTTGTGGAACGGCTTGCCATGCCATTTCCACCTGGCGCCTCAGTTGGACCAGCGTTCGTGCTGGACGTGCAGATCGCGTGAGACGACGCTTCATCCAGTCCCAAACATGCTCAATGGGGGACAGATCCGGAGATCTTCCTGGCCAGGGTAATTGACTTACACCTTCTAGAGCACGTTGGGTGGCACGGGATACATGCGGACGTTCATTGTCCTGTTGGAACAAGTTCCCTTGCCGGTCTAGGAATGGTAGAACGATGGGTTCGATGACGGTTTGGATGTACCGTGCACTATTCAGTGTCCCCTCGACGATCACTAGTGGTGTACGGCCAGTGTAGGAGATCGCTCCCCACACCATGATGCCGGGTGTTGGCCCTGTGTGCCTCGGTCGTATGCAGTCCTGATTGTGGCGCTCACCTGCACGGCGCCAAACACGCATACGACCATCATTGGCACCAAGGCAGAAGCGACTCTCATCGCTGAAGACGACACGTCTCCATTCGTCCCTCCATTCACGCCTGTCGCGACACCACCGGAGGCGGGCTGCACGATGTTGGGGCGTGAGCGGAAGACGGCCTAACGGTGTGCGGGACCGTAGCCCAGCTTCATGGAGACGGTTGCGAATGGTCCTCGCCGATACCCCAGGAGCAACAGTGTCCCTAATTTGCTGGGAAGTGGCGGTGAGGTCCCCTACGGCACTGCGTAGGATCCTACGGTCTTGGCGTGCATCCGTGCGTCGCTGCTGTCCGGTCCCAGGTCGACGGGCACGTGCACCTTCCGCCGACCACTGGCGACAACATCGATGTACTGTGGAGACCTCACGCCCCACGTGTTGAGCAATTCGGCGGTACGTCCACCCGGCCTCCCGCATGCCCACTATACGCCCTCGCTCAAAGTCCCTCAACTGCACATACGGTTCACGTCCACGCTGTCGCGGCATGCTACCAGTGTTAAAGACTGCGATGGAGCTCTGTATGCCACGGCAAACTGGCTGACACTGACGGCTGTGGTGCACAAACGCTGCGCAGCTAGCGCCATTCGACGACCAACACCGCGGTTCCTGGTGTGTCCGCTGTGCCGTGCGTGTGATCATTGCTTGTACAGCCCTCTCGCAGTGTCCGGAGCAAGTATGGTGGGTCTGACACACCGGTGTCAATGTGTTCTTTTTTCCATTTCCAGGAGTGTATTTAGAGCCCACGTTTATTGGACATTTTTTCTCGTTTTTGTCCACATTACCACCACCGAAAGTTACCCGCCCTACACTCTTCGCAACACAAGAACCGGTACGTGCATTCAACTGTCAGAGGTATCAGAACGCTCTTCGTTTACAACTTTCGACTCGCTCGTATCCGGTCCAGGGATCCTTACTTCAAATTAATACATTTATCGTTCTCAATCATCCTAGAAAGTCTGTAACATCATCACGGAATCACCCCGTGTATACGTACATTTACAGACGACCGCGTCTATAACTTTGACGCTCGGTAGTCTCGTTGGATGACGTTTCCAGGCATGGGTTCCTGTTCAAAATACGATGCACTCACTCCCCTCTACAAGACCTACAAGTCTGTAACGGGAATTTCCGACCACCCTGTATAGGCGTTGACGCCGCAGTGCCGTATTGTGCCAGTTTACATATCTCTGTATCTGAATGCGCATGCCTACACCAGCGTATTTGAATGCGCATGTCTATACCGGTTTCTTTGTCGGTTCAGTGTGTATCTACATCTACATACATACTCCGCAAGCCACCATACGGTGCGTAGCGGAGGGTACCTCGTACCACAACTAGCATCTTCTCTCCCTGTTCCACTTCCACACAGAACGAGGGAAAAATGACTGCCTATATGCCTCTGTACGAGGCCTAATCTCTCTTATCTTATCTTTGTGGTCTCTCCGCGAAATGTAAGTTGGCGGCAGTAAAATTGTACTGCAGTCAGCCTCAAATGCTGGTTCTCTAAATTTCCTCAGTAGCGATTCACGAAAAGAACGCCTTCTTTCCTCTAGAGACTCCCACCCGAGTTCCTGAAGCATTTCCGTAACACTCGCGTGATGATCAAACCTGCCAGTAACAAATATAGCAGCCCGCCTCCGAATTGCTTCTATGTCCTACCTCAATCCGACCTGATATGGATCCCAAACGCTCGAGCAGTACTCAAGAATAGGTCGTATTAGTGTTTTATAAGCGGTCTGCTTTACAGATGAACCACATCTTCCCAAAATTTTACCAATGAACCGAAGACGACTGTCCGCCTTCCCCACAACTGCCATTACATGCTTGTCCCACTTCATATCGCTCTGCAATGTTACGCCAAAATATTTAATCAGAGTGACTGTGTCAAGCGCTACACTACTAATGGAGTATTCAAACATTACAGGATTCTTTATCCTCTTCATCTGCATTAATTTACATTTATCTATATTTAGAGTTAGTTGCCATTCTTTACACCAATCACAAATCCTGTCCAAGTCATCTTGTATCCTTCTACAGTCACTCAACGACGACACCTTCCCGTACATCACAGCATCATCAGCAAACAGCCGCACATTGCTACCCACCCAATCCAAAAGATCATTTATGTAGATAGAAAACAACAGCTGACTTACCGCACTTCCCTGGGGCACTCCAGATGGTACCCTCACCTCCGATGAACACTCACCATCGAGGACAAGGTACTGGGTTCTATTCCTTAAGAAGTCTTCGAGCCACTCACATACTTGGGAACCAATCCCATATGCCCGTACCTTAGTTAGGAGTCTACAGTGGGGCACCGAGTCAAACGCTTTCCGGAAGTCAAGGAATATGGCATCCGTCTGATACCCTGTATAAGTAGATAAGCATGCCTAAAATTTCAAACTCGGCTTTCTCGAAAACGGTTAACACTTGCATCTTTCTGTTCACATATTACGTTGAAGCCCTAGTCGTTTCCCACACACCCTGTCAGTATGAGTCAAATCGGCGAGGGGAATTTCGTACGCTGCCCTTGTTAGATCTTTCAGTGCTCTGTCAAATTCTGCTCTCACTATCGTATTTAACAACAGACAACCGAAACTTCCTGGCAGATTAAAAGTGTGTGCCGGACCGAGACTCGAACACCGGACCTTTGCCTTTCGCGGGCAAGTGCTGTACCTTCTGAGCTACCCAAGCACGACTCACGCCCCGTCCTCACAGTTTTTCTTCTGCCAGTACCTCATCTCCTACCTTCCAAACTTTACAGAAGCTCTCCTGCGAACCTTGCAGAACTAACACTCCTGAAAGAAAGGATATTGCGGAGATATGGCTTAGCCACAGCCTGGGGGCTGTTTCCAGAATGAGATTTTCACTCTGCAGCGGAGTGTGCCCTGATATGAAACTTCCTGGCAGATTAAAACTGTGTGCCCGTGAAAGGCAAAGGTCCCGAGTTCGAGTCTCGGTCTGGCACACAGTTTTAATCTGCCAGGAAGATTCATATCAGCGCACACTCCGCTGCAGAGTGAAAATCTCATTCTGGAAACAGACAACAGTATGACTGAAGTAAAATCAATAACCGTTGACAGGTAATGGGGGAAGAAGTTAGCACAGAAACAGGGATAGCATAACAATTGCGTGATGCGTGCGCTTGATCCAGGACTGCGGGCGTGTGTGCGCCAGAATCCCCAGAGCCGGCTGGCCGAGCTGTAGCGGTTGGTCGTTATCTGTGTGTCTGCTCGCTGCTGGCGCAGCTGCCGATGCCGGTAGCTCGGGGCAGAGGCACCGGACCCCTGCCGTGGCTCTGACGCAACCACGGCGAGAGCAGAGCTTCCTCGTGGCTGGCCGGGGGCAGCCGTGTCTGCAAGCGGCCGTAAACTCGCCCAGTAGGCCCGTTCGCTGACATCCTTAAATCTATGTACTGTTACGCCGAAAATTTTAGAAAAAGTAATGTACAGGCAGCTTCTCAACCATCTGACCACAAATAACATATTATCAAGAACACAGTTTGGATTTCTGAAGGGTTCTGATATCGAGAAGGCTATTTACACCTACAGTGAAAATATACTTAATTCATTAAATAACAAGTTACAAACAGCAGGTATTTTCTTTGATTTGTCAAAGGCATTCGATTTTGTGAACCACAACATCCTTTTAAATAAATTAGAATTCTATGGTGTCACGGGCAGTGCTGCAAACTGGTTCAAGTCATGCCTCGCTAACAGAAAACAGAGGGTGTCAGTGCAAGGGACTAGTGAATCAAGTCATCAGTCATCATCAGAATGGGAAGAAATTACGTATGGTGTCCCACAAGGATCCATCTTAGGGCCATTGCTTTTTCTTGTGTACATTAATGATCTCTCATCAATTACAGTGCCAGAAGCAGAGTTCGTTTTGTTGCAGATGACACAAGTGTTGCAAATGACACAAGTGTTGCAAATAATTACTATGTCGAGTCTAGTTCTATAAAGATCTGCTAATGATAATTTCATGGATATTAATAAATGGTTTGAAGTCAACTCACTGACATTAAACTTCGAAAAGACTCACTATACGCAGTTCAGAACCTGTAAGAGGTTTCCACCCAGCATATGATTAAAGTATGAAGAAGAGCAGATAGAAGAGGTTGAAAGTCTTAAATTTCTGGGATTACAACTTGATAATAAATTCAGTTGGGAGGAGCACACCACAGAACTGCAGAAACGTTTTAACAAATCTGTATTTGCAATTCGAGTGTTAGCAGACATAGACGACATAAAAATTAAAAAGCTTACATACTTTGCCTACTTTCATTCCATAATGTCATATGGTATAATATTTTGGGGTAACTCTTCAAGTCAAACTAAAGTTTTCAGATTCCAAAAGCGTGTAATACGTAATATTTGTGGAGTAAATTCACGGACGTCCTGTAGAAACCTCTTCAAAGAATTGGGTATACTAACTACTGCCTCTCAGTATATTTACTCCTTAATGAAATTTATACTAAATAATCTATCTCTTTTTCCAACAAACAGCACAGTTCATACATACAATATCAGGAACAAAAATGATCTGCACAAGGACTTCAAAGCACTTACTTTAGTTCAAAAAGGGGTCCACTACTCAGGAACACTCATCTTCAATAATTTGCCAGCAAACATAAAAAAATTTAGTTACAAATAAAGATCAGTTTAAAAGGAGCCTGAAAGACTTACTAGTGGCTGACTCCTTCTACTCCCTTGACGAATTTTTTTAATAGAAACAAATGATGTATTGTATATATTCATACTATTAGTGTTGTTATTTCAGCTTTAAAAAAAAATTGACATGTTCCACATCCACGAGGATCTCCTCAGCACGGATCTATGGAACGAAAAACTAATCTAATCTGACGAGCACCTTAGCGTCAGGTCTATTCTGAATTGACAGCTACCGTGGGACGCAAACCAAATCTACAGCTGTACTCTAAAAATAAACATGGCGGGATAGTACTTTTTTACTACCAAGGACGAAGTGCTCTCATTAAAAAGGGTGTAAGACAGGAATGCAATCTTTCTTTCGCAGCTACTGTTCAAAAAAGTGCGTAAGACAGGGATGTAGTCTTTTGCCCCTACTGCTCAATTAATACATCGAAGAAGCAATGACGGAAATAAAACAAAGGTTCAAGAGTGGAATTAAAATTTAGGTGAACGAATATCAATGATAGTAATCGCTCATGACATTTTTATCCAAAGTCAAATGGAATAAACAGTGTAATGAGTACAGAATATACAGGGTGGTCCATTGATCGTGACCGGGCCAAATATCTCACGAAATAATCGTCAAACGAAAAAACTACAAAGAACGAAACTTGAAAGGGGAAACTTGAAAGGGGAAACCACATGGCGCTATGGTTGGCCCGCTAGATGGCGCTGCCATAGGTCAAACGGATGTCAACTGCGTTTTTTTAAATGGGAACACCCATTTTTATTACATATATTCGTGTAGTACGTAAAGAAATATGAATGTTTTAGTTGGACCACTTTTTTCGCTTTGTGATAGATGGCGGTGTAATAGTCACAAACGTATAAGTACGTGGTATCACAACATTCCGCTAGTGCGGACGGTATTTGCTTCGTGATACATTGCGCGTGTTAAATGGACCGTTTACCAACTGCGGAAAAGGTCGATATCGCGTTGATGTATGGTTATTGTGATCAAAATGCCCAACGGGCGTGTGCTATGTATGCTGCTCGGTATCCTGGACGACATCATCCAAGTGTCCGGACCGTTCGCCGGATAGTTATCTTATTCAAGGAAACAGGAAGTGTTCATGTGAAACGTCAACCACGACCTGCACCAAAAAATGATGCCCGAGTAGGTGTTTTAGCTGCTATCGTGGCTATTCCGCACACCAGTAGCAGACAAATTGCGCGAGAATCGGGAATCTCAAAAACGTCGGTGTTGAGAATGCTACATCAACATCGATTGCTCCCGTACCATATTTCTATGCACCAGGAATTGCATGGCGACGACTTTGAACGTCGTGTACAGCTCTGCCACTGGGCACAAGAGAAATTACGGGACGATGACAGATTTTTTGCACGCGTTTTATTTAGCGACGAAGCCTAATTCACCAACAGCGGTTACGTAAACTGGCATAATATGCACTAGCGACCTTCGCGGGTTAATGTATGGTGCGGCATTATGGGAGGAAGGATAATTGGCCCCCATTTTATCGATGACAATCTAAATGGTGCAGTGTATGCTGATTTCCTACGTAACGTTCTGCCGATGTTACTACAAGATGTTTCACTTCAGGACAGAATGACGATATACTTTGAACATGGTGGATGTCCAGCGCATAGCTCGTGTGCGGTTGAAGCGGTACTGAATAGCATATTTCATGACAGGTGGATTGGTCGTCGAAACACCATACCATGGCTCGCACGTTCACCGGATCTGACGTCCCCAGATTTCTTTCTGTGAGGAATGTTGAAGGATATTTGCTATCGTGATCTACCGACAACGCCTGACAACATGCGTCAGCGCATTGTCAATGCATGTGCGAACGTTGCGGAAGGCGAACTACTCGCTGTTGAGAGGAATGTCGTTACACGTATTACCAAATGCATTGCGGTTGACGGACATCATGTTGAGCATTTATTGCAGTAATGTGGTATTTACAGGTAATCACGCTGTAACATCATGCTCTCTCAGAAATGATAAGTTCACAAAGGTACATTTATCACATTGGAACAACCGAAATAAAATGTTCAAACGTAGCTACGTTCTGTATTTTAATTTAAAAATCCTACCTGTTACCAACTGTTCGTCTAAAATTGTGAGCCATATGTTTGTGACTGTTACAGCGTCATCTATCTCAAAGCGAAAAAAGTGGTGCAACTAAAACGCTCGTATTTCTTTTCGTACTACACGAATATGTAATAAAAATGGGCGTTCCTATTTTTAAAAAACGCAGTTGATATCCGTTTGACCTATGGCAGCGCCATCTGGCGGGGCAACCATAGCGCCATGTGGTTTCCCCTTCAAACTAGACGAGTTTTGCTCTTTGCAGTTTTTTGTTTGATGCTTATTCCGTGAGATATTTGGCCCTGTCACTATCAATGGACCACCCTGTAGATTGAGAGTAAATCGATGAAAGACAAAAATAATAAGAAATACGAGAAATAAGAACAGCAAGGAACTTAATATTAGGATTGGTGATCACGAAGTAGATGAAGTTAAGAAACTGTGCAACCTGAGCAACAAAATAACCCATTACGGACGCAGCAGGAGGACGTAAAAAAGCAGACTAACAATGGCAAAAAGGGCACTCCCGGTCGAGAGAAATCTACTACTATGAATGACAGGCTTTAATTTGAGGAAGAAATTTCTGAGAATGCACGTTTGGAGTACAGCATTGTATAGTACTGAAACATGGACTGTGGTAAAACGGGAACGCAAGAGAATCGAAGCGTTTGAGACGTGGTGCTACAGAATAATTTCGGAAATTAGGTGGACTGATAAAGTAAGGAATGAGGACCTTCTGCACAGAATCGAAAAAGAAAGGAATATATAGAAAACACTGACAAGGAGAAGGGACAGGAAGATAGGACATCTGCTAAGGTATCAGGGAATGTCTTCCATGGTAGTAGAGGGAGCTGTAGAGGGCTAAAACTGTGGAGGAAGACAGATATTGGAATACATCCATCAAATAATTGGGGACGTAGGTTGCAAGTGCTGCTCTGAGATGAAGAGGTCCGCAGGTCGTGGTCTAGGGGCTAGAGCTGGTGTCTCTCGATCACGGGGTCCCGTGTTCGGTTCCCGTCTGGGTTGGGGATTTTCTCTGCCCGTGCACTGGGTGTTTGTGTTGTCCTCCTCATTTCATCTTCATTTGTGAGAGTGACTACACTGTATTGTGAAAGATTGGATTGTGAAAAGAAAATGGACTGCATAAAAAAAAAAAAAAGTTTCAAATGGCTCTGAGCACTATGGGACTTAACTTCTGAGATCATCATCCCCCTAGAACTTAGAACTACTTAAACCTAACTAACCTAAGGACATCACACACATCCATGCCCGAGGCAGGATTCGAACCTGCGACCGCAGCGGACGCGTGGCTCCAGAC
Organism: Schistocerca piceifrons; assembly: GCF_021461385.2. NCBI lineage: Eukaryota > Metazoa > Arthropoda > Insecta > Orthoptera > Acrididae > Schistocerca > Schistocerca piceifrons. The sequence continues at coordinate 662,461,677 of NC_060142.1, forward strand.
TGAAGCGCCTAGAACCGCTCGGCTACTCCGGCCGGCCTGACTGTGTAAAGATTGGGACTTGTACGGGCGCCGATGACCGCGTAGTTGAGCGCCCTCCAAACCAAGCGTGATCATCATCTTCACCATCTGAGATGAAGAGGTTGGTACAGGAGAGGTACTCGTAGCAGGCCGCATCAAATCAGTCACAAGATTGATGACTCAAAAAGAAAGAAAAGAATGTTACCATGTAGAAAACGCATTTGATACAGTGAAGTGGAATATTTTCCAGAGTACTATCAACTACTAACACATTCTCTCGAACACACTCTCTTTAGGCCCACACGAAGCAGAATGGAGTATTTAGCACTGACGGAATCGTACCAGAGGCCAAAAATCAGCGAAGTTGCGAGGCAGGGTTGTCCATTGTCACCACTGTTATTGGACTTTTCCATTGGAGGGTCAGTGAAGAAAGCAAGGAGCTGTTGAGCACAGATAGTACATCATTACGGTACGATCCGCTGTTGACACAGCAGCGGCCACCGAAAGTTAACAAAAACTGAGTAGGGTGTTTAATCAAATTTATCGTGATATGCCTGATGGATGTAATATGCACAATAATAAAATAAAAGGCTACGGCAATATTGGCCGCGGCAGGTGGTGCTGAAGACTGAATGATATTAAGGTAGACAATGTAGTAAGGACTGTGCAAGGCAAAAAGGCTTTCTGTAAGAAACAGCCACTAACATTGAGTAAAATGTTCAAATGTGTGTGAAATCTTATGGGACTTAATTACTAAGGTCATCAGTCCCTAAGCTTACACACTACTCAACCTAAATTATCCTAAGGACAAACACACACACCCATGCATGAAGGGAGGACTCGAACCTCCGCCGGGACCAGCCGTACAGTCCATGACTGCAGCGCCTCAGACCGCTCGGCTAATCCCGCACGGCAACATTCAGTAATGTAAAAGGGCAAACCAGAAAAGAATTTCTGGAAACCTGTGTTCGGTCCGCAGCTCTGTATGAACGCGCAACATGAACGACAGAGAAGACAAGAAACGAAATTAACGGAAACCTTTAAAATTAGCGGGAGACTGTTGATCAGACGAATTGATGGAATAAGGAATGAAAAAGCCCTGCGGCGAGAATAAATGCCGGTTACAGAAAGTAATGAATCGAGTAGGCTGAGAGGTGGTGACACGAATTGTTACTGAAGACTGTAGTTGAAGTCTGGACACGTGTCCAGTCATCCCGCCCCCTCTTCTTGTCGATGTTCTCAACATGTACCTCTCCTCGCCGATTTTGCGGAGAACCTCTTCATTCCCTGCCTTAGCAGTCCACCCAGTTTTCAATGTTCTTCTGTAGCACCACATTCCAAATGCTTCGACTCTCTCCATTTCCGGATTTCCCACTCACCCTGTTTCGCTTCCACACAAAGCTGTGCTTGAAATGTACATACTCCGATATTTCATCCTCGAATTATGGCCCATGTCTGACACTAGCAGACTTCTTCTAGCCAGGAATTCCCTCTATGCTGATGTTCTTTTTCATGTCCTCCATGCTCCATCTGTCATGTATTATTTTCCTTCTGAGGTAGCAGAATTTTAATGCCACTCCAGAACGTTCCTTTCCTTATTAACGTCATTGTTTTTCCGTGTAGTGACTGCACAAAAAGCTGTAAAGACAACACCCCTATCTTATACCCTGTCTAATCCGAGTACTTCAATCTCTGACTTACATTTTTACTGTTCCCCCTCGGTTCTTGAGCGTATTGTATACTGTCCGTCTATCCTATAGCTTACACCTACTTCACTGAGAATTTCGAACACCTTGCACCGTTTTACACTTCAAAGTTTTCTAAAAAAATTTATAAATTTGTGTGACGGCAAGTCTCTTCTGAAAGTATGCATACATAATTGATTGATCATTTGCCGGCCGCGGTGGCCGAGCGGTTCTAGGCTCTTCAGTCCGGAACCGTGTTGCTGCTACGGTCGCAGGTTCGAATCCTGCCTCTGGCATGGATGTGTGTGATGTCCTTAGGTTAGTTAGGTTTAAGTAGTTCTAAGTCTAGGGGACTGATGACCTCCGATGTTAAGTCCCATTGTGCTTAGAGCCATTTGAACCATTTGATTGATCATTTCACTTAGTATAGCGGATAGTTACAGGTATTTTTCGTCTGCTGCTTGACATAGGCCCATAGGGACATATTTTAATCGGTAAAATGATGACGGTTCGTCATTTTAACACAGATGGAACGTTCATGATTGGTGATGGCTTTTGTCAACTGAGGAAGGCTGAGAATTTTGTCTAGCCACGGCAAGTGTTACTCTGCGGCATTTGTAACAGTTCTCTATACCATATGAATTGCTGTAAGCGCTATGGGACTTAACATCTACCGAGCGAGGTGGCGCAGTGGTTAGCACACTGGACTCGCATTCGGGAGGACGACGGTTCAATCCCGCGTCCGGCCATCCTGATTTAGGTTTTCCGTGATTTCCCTAAATCGCTCCAGGCAAATGCCGGGATGGTTCCTCTTAACGGGCACGGCCGACTACCTTCCCCGTCCTTCCCTAATCCGATGAGACTGACGACCTCGCTGTTTGGTCTCTTCCCCAAACCAACCAACCAACTTAACATCTGAGGTCATCAGTCCCCTAGACTTAGAACTACTTAAACCTAACTAATCTAAGGACATCACACACATCCATGCCCGAGGCAGGATTCGAACCTGCGACCGTAGCAGCAGCGCGGTTCCGGACTGAAGCGCCTACAACCGCTAGGCCACAGCGGCCGGCTTTAGTTGCAGAAGCGGTTGTGTGGGTCTCCAATAGATTTAAATAAATACTGCTACAGCAGACTATTTGACATTTCATTCAGCTTTATATTTTAATGGTTTTAACGCCTGCATGTGAATATATGTTTGACTGTACGTATCGGTCGATCAGTTATATATAATTACCTTCACTGTGACTGCCTTAGTTTTAAAATTATCTGAATGTATGAGTCTCGACTGTGGCCTTGCACGGAAATGAAACGTGGACAAAAACAGCTGTGACAAGGAGAGAATAAAATGTTTTAAAATGTAATGCTGTAGAAGAATCCTGAAGTGTATACGAGTACCATTCACTTAAACTTCACGTTTTTAAAAATGTTACACAAAGTTGACTTCAGCTATCCTGTACCGGCGTACAGCAGGGTACCCAAAATAGTGTAACTAGTCCGCTTGCCAGAGTTGACAGTAAACAGATGCACATCGATCGTTCAGTCATTCACAATGAAAGAAAAGTAATAATGATGCAGTTTTTACTCAAGGGCAGCCTTTATTGTACACAGCATACAATTCAAGAGAACTAATGTGTTGTACTACGTGTGTTAGTTTCCTAAATAAGGAATTATTATTCCAATTACTGTTCTGCTAACTTATGCTTTCCATAACTCAGTAACATTTCCACCTTGGTGTACAAACCTTCAATTAAAGACGGCTGAGTGAATAACCAGTCTGCATGGGGAACGCAGTCGTATGGTAACTTGGGGAATATGAATAAACCGTCTCACACTGCGATTAAATCGTCTTCAGTTTATTATACCATGATCGCTTTCGAAGCCTCTGGCCCCATTATCACATCTGCTTGATACATATGTGCATCGAATCGTCGAGCTGCACGTTAAAAGATCGTATTTTACTAATATCACCGGCATCGTAGTCGAGATCTCTAACGCACGCCTGAACAAGGGCAGTCGATTCGGAGGTGAGCCGGTTCGAATTTTTGTTGTGGAAAATTTTCACATCTAGTATTTTGGCGGTCAGGGGAGGAGGGGTGGCGCCGTGAAGTTCCTGATCACCAGTTTTTGTGTCGATGTCATGGATTAGATTCCAAACCTCTCCGAAGAATCTCATGAAGTAAGGGCATGTGATACTATTGACAGTGCTTCGCCCGTTGACACTTCATAACAGGTTGGAGGAAGGCAACAGCAAACCGCCTCCAGTAGCCCTTAACCCACGAGGTGCGGTCTTTCACACGGAGCGAAATTTTCCGAACCCGCGCTCCAAGGTGAGTTGTAGTGGAACGCGTCTTTACTGCCCCTACCCATCTTAAATCTCTTACCCTATAGTGTTTCGTTGCCTGCTGCATTATCGCCCTCTTTCTTTGTTGTTGACACGTGTTAGTGACACACTTTGGGGTCTTCTTCGGAACAGTACGAAATGTGTTCGCAGAAACGTGTCAGGTTTAACGATCCTAGGTTTGATACTGTTAGTCGGTGAGTGGAGGAAGATGTCAGTGATAGAGACACAGAAATAGACGAAAAAGACGACGATTTTACGATTACCATTGAACACAAGTCTGCTAACGTACGAGAGTGTCATTCAAAGGGAGATCTTCAGGTCAGTTTCGATTGTTAGGTGTTTCTCTAGTAGAATACCTAACGTGTCAGCCGGCCGAAGTGGCCGTGCGGTTAAAGGCGCTGCAGTCTGCACCCGCAAGACCGCTACGGTCGCAGGTTCGAATCCTGCCTCGGGCATGGATGTTTGTGATGTCCTTAGGTTAGTTAGGTTTAACTAGTTCTAAGTTCTAGGGGACTAATGACCTCAGCAGTTGAGTCCCATAGTGCTCAGAGCCATTTGAACCATTTGAACCTAACGTGTCAGTTAAAATAAAATGTGTCCTGAGTAGTGATAAAGGAAAGTGTAGATTCCATCATTGTTCTTCAGTTTTGCAAACTTTCTTTTTCACCTATGGAGGGCAATTTTTAAGTTCAAATTTGAACCCTATTACTTAGTTGTATGTTAATATTTACCTAGCTACAGAGATACCCTATGTATGATTTATCAGAATGTGAAATTCCGTTCTCTAACAGTTCGTTAATGTGTAGTACCTAAAAAGAAAAAAAGTAAAGTACTGCAGGCTTTATTTAATGCCGTAAAATAAACAGGGAGTATTTAAACAACATTTAAATAACCGTAAGAATAAATGTTATGTAAATCAAACAAAAAATTTAAAATAATTTTTCGCCTTAAATCTCGTTTTTTAATATATGCGTCCCAAAAACCCACAGCTCGTGGTACACGTTACAAAAAAGCCACCTCGTGAGCTAAGGGCTAGGATCTTCCCTAAAAAGACGATGCAAGATCATGCTAAGTCCCTGACAACGGGCCTGCTTGTACTTACTGACATCACCTCATATTCAATAATTCAATGATGTTCACTGTCAAACCAGGTCTCTAAGCACCACTCTCAAAGCAATCAACCAGAGGGGGTGTCGTTTCGTGAGTGGCGTTTAGAGCCCTGGTTGGGCAGTGCACATAGTTGAAGAAAACTTAATGTCAGTAAGATGTGGTCCTAAGATGAACATACCGCACATCGATGTGAATGTATCAGGCATATCTGATGCTGGGAATAGAAGTTTCGAAAGCGATCATGATAAATATTTTAATCCTTTGGCGGGCGTATTTTTTGTAGCGACTCAGCAAAGTTAATTTTTAGGTATCGTATTAGAATTGAAATCAGCTGGCTATATTTAGTTTTTGATTACTTTATTTTTGTGACTGAGGAACAAACACTACGATGTCCTTTTGTGATCTGTTAAAGTACGGTCGTGAAGTGGGTTCCCATTTTCCTCTTGAGCACCATTACACATGAAGAAATTAAAAAAAGTTTTAGTGTTTTTATTTCACTTACCACATCGCAAAAACCACCTTATAAACATTGTTTACCACACTGTAGAAACGAAGTAATGTGATAAAACTCCACACATAACAACAGTAGCGATCTCACGACAAACAGAAGCAGATTTTTGTAGTAATTTTTGTACATCTAGTACAGCATCAGACACATCCAGAGGTGCTAAGACATATTCCTAATACTTTTGTACAACCATTAAGCTGGTGGTAAGTATACTGCCCAAAGTCCACAAAACAAACATTTATCTTGTGGTAAGTATAGTTCCCATGCCTCTTAGACACTACTGTGGTGGTAAAGCATAATTCTCAAGGGCGCTTCAGCAACGTTATTTGGTTGCCCCTAAAAAGCTATATATTTCATGACAAACAGAAACTACAGCTGGTCCAGCAGACTACCACTAGATCCTAGGAGTGTACGTATATGGTCCGAGGTATTCCCATAAATGCAACAGAGAAATGCAGTTACTGGTCACTACATCTCCCACAGCCAATGAAAGGGTTCAAATGGTGGTCTTAAATATCTGAAGAACGTCATGATTTACCGGCAAGAGCTGCTGATATCAATTTCTTTATCTCACTCAGTTATGTACATTTTTACGAAAAAACACACATAGTAAAATGTAACATACTCACACAGAAGTACTTACATCATACTAGTCTATATAAAATTCGTGGTGTCAAATAATAAACTTCGTGTATTCGTCAATGGAATTAAAACTAACGACACATAGAATAATATAACATACACTTTCGGAAACATATCGATAAAACATATGTACATCACATTTATACAGCGTCAGACATAAAAATTGGCCAAACAGCGCACTCATTCGTGTTGTATCAACAGTCAGTATTAACGTTACGAAAGCCATACTACACATCACCGACTACACAGCTGATTACTGTCTACCAGTTGAACCAAACATGAGCTAGAAGTCTGCATACATCAATAGTTCCAGTGCGATTTCAGTGACTAGTATGTTGTAAATAAGCAGGCTGAACTTTATTAAAACCAACAAACTACAGGGACAGATTTCTGACTGGAAATGGAGGAAAAAAGGGCCTGTGAACTCGTGTCTGGAAATGCATAGTTTTCAGGGTGGACGGCGCTGACGAATGAAAGTTCCTCTAACCACGTGCCGTGTCTGTAGCCCACAGACGAAGATTATGCTGATTGATGATATCAGCTCTGATAAAGGTTGCTTCTGGTAAAGATTGCTTCGTCAGCAAAGAGGAATAATGACAGAAATCCCATAAGTGTGATGGTGTCGCGTAAAAACCATCGACAAAACCTTCCCACAGAGGGAAATCCGCTGCTGATAATCCTTGAACTCGTTGCAGGTGACGGGGATAGCAGCGGTTGTCATGCAGGATACACACCATTGTGCTTTGGCTTGCACCATGTTGGAGGGTCACTTGCTGGAGCTTCTACTATGGCTCGTCTCAGTCTCCTCTAGAATCCGGTCCTCCAATGATCACACAAACGCCCAAAAAGGACTTGAAATGTCTGAGGTGGATGGCGTCTCTGAGGGTACTTGTTTTGGTACATCCGTGTTGCTTCTCTAGCGTTTCCATCTGCTTGGCCGTACACAAACACCATCTCGGCTTGTTCCCGACGCGCATGCCGGACCATTCCGCTGCTTGCAGTCCGTTACGTCCATCACACAGCCTGCAACACACAAGGTACACACATCACATGGTCAGAGGAATTTTCATTCGTCAGCGCCATCTACCGTGGCAATGATGCATTTCCGGGCACGCGTTCATAGGTCCTCTTTTCCCCCTTTTCCAGTCAGGAATCCGCCCCCACAGTTAGTCGGTTTTATTAATGTTCACACTGTATATATCGCATGAGATATCTTTCTGTATGTGACAGTCATAACAGTTCAATACTTCATCCATTGTATACAACAGCAAAGTGGATGTCTTACAGTCTACCTGTGGTATCGATAGCTACGATGCCACGGCGCAGGTGCAAGTTCTTAGGTTGGCATTACGACACCGACACCGACGACAGCGCCCTCTAGCCGGCGCTGTACAGCTCTACGAGCTCCGCTCCAGATTCAGCCAATTTGATTGAGAGCAGACGGCTGGGACAGCTGGGACACTTCCCTTCAGCTTTGCTTCATATAGAGACTCTGCACTGCTTACCACGGGTCTAAGACTTCGCACCTACGTGCTCATGTATACAAAGTTATGTATGTCTCTGTATACATTCATGCACCAGTAAACCACTTTTACTTACTTGCAGTACCGACCTGTTTTACCTCATCTGCTCCTACTCGCTTTCTTCATTCAGCCAAACTTTCAGTTGTCAGGAGCAGACCCACGAGCCGCCTTCCAGGCGAGATACAAAACTACCACCTTAGCTGAGGGGTCTGCGCATCTGACTGCCATGCACCAGGCCCGGGTTCAATTGGCGGCTGGGTCGGAGATTTTCTGAGCTCGGGGACTGGGTGTTGTCTCGTCCTCATCATCATTTCATCCTCATCGACATGCAAGTCGCCCAAGCTGGCGTCATCCGAAAAGACTTGCAACTCGGCGACCGAACTTCCACAGGGTGGTCTCCCGGCCATCAAGGTCACACAGTCATTTCATTTCATACGCGTCGTACAAAGAGATTTGTGTTGATAGCAATAAAACGCAGAGAAGCAACGTCTTATGTTTATACATATACGTATGTGCGATATTAAGTTATACCTACTTCAATATGCACATTGTTTTTGTCTAAGACCGACCCTTGAGAGATAAATACTATTTTAGTCAAAAGTAAGTGAGGCACTAAGGAAGTAAACTTGAAGTATGGGGTGTCACTTGTTTCTTACAGTATTGTAACGGCACCACAGTTTAAGATAGGCAAAGTTAGTTTTGTGCAATATTCTGAGTACAAGTTACAGCCAGGTACAGGCCGGATTGCAGTGAGTTACATATACCAGCAGTTGCGAAATAGAATAGAGGCCACAGGGCCATCAAATTGCTGAAAGAGTATATGTAGCAATTTTGCATGTTGCAAATGACAAGTAGAAGGGGCCCACTGGGCAACCTAGCATGTTATGAGTACGTGACACGAAGCGGTGCGTGTGGCAAAACAGAAGCGCACAGCCGCGTATAAATAGGTGCGGGTTTCTAGCGAGATTCATTCAAATGTGGCAGCTCTCCTGGACAGCGGGGCATGTCACACCACCTGGTACACACAGCAGCAGATGGGGCGCCAGTGTTCCAGTCCACAGCGGGTGGCTGGTTTGACCCTTTGAGGCCGACGTGGGGTCCGTAGCCAGCCAGCGGCGGGCCACTCCATGGCTCGCTACTGTGGACAGTCGTCCTGGCTTCCATCACACACTGGAGGCATCCTGAGGCGAGGGCCACAGATTTGGATGCTGGATCACAGGCGCTTGTTGCCGCGATCTCAGCCACGCCGGCGAGAAGGACGCAGCTGGCCGCCTGCGGCTCACACCGAACGGCGCTGAGTCAGCAAGGACGCAGACCGCTGAGTCGGCAGCCGGCATCCTGACTATGACGCGACTCCACTGCCATAAAAGGTCGACACACAGTGCATGCACAGGTTGCTGAGGCAGCCATTCCGCACCAAGACATTTCGCAGACAGCGAAGTGCTGTACTCAGCATTGTGGGACCCAGTGATGCAGACCGAGAGGAATGGGGGCACTGTAGTTGGAAACAATAAATCACATGGAAAACTTGGACGAGTCTTCTATCTCTTCCCACTACATTTGGTTATCCTGATACATTCAGTGGCAGAAGTAGCCACTACAGTATGATGTGAAACTGTTATGACTGTCACATTTGATCACAGTATCGTATGACATGCAGCATACACTGCGTCTCACTCCTGTGGAAATTCAGGCGCATTTTCTCTGGTGTTTCATCAGATATTTGCAATTTTGTTTTTGCAACATGTAGCTGGAGACAGCCCAAACAAATCGTGCTCATCAAGTACCACATACGACTCCCAGCACCGATGGAAAGCGTCGATTTGTTCCCCATTACGAACAAAATGATTTTTAATTCATAATTTTATGTTCCCATTCGATAGAGTGGTCCCACATTAGCCTAGTACGATATTCGTTTCGTTGATATGTGTTAACAGGGACTGTAAAACACGAAGAATAACCGCTGAGCAGCGATGCTGCATAGCAGTAGCAGTCATCGCGGTCCAGGGCGGTGCTGTAGCTGCTGGAATGCTGGAGTGCTGGTTATTTTATGTTTTTCTGTACCTGTTAACACACATCAATAAAACTAATATCGTACTAGACTAATTTGCGACCACTCTGGCGAATGGGAACATAAAATTACGAATTAAAAATCATTTTGTTTGTAACGGGAAATAAACTGATGCTTTCCATCGACACTGCGCGTGGCATGAAAGATGTGACGAGCATAATTTTTTTGGGTTCACTTCAGCTACACGTTTCAAAAACAAAGTTAAAAATATCTGCCGAAACGCCAGAGAAAGTGCACCTGACAGCTCTTAGGAGAGACACCATACATACTTGTAAGGTACTAGTCAGTGGACTCGCACGGTAACTATCGATGTGTGCAGAACTGTAGATCATTCTTGGGTCAACTGGTAAACAGAAATCAGATGAGTAGTCGGCAGTATACAGAATTATGCCGGCCGCGGTAGCTGTGCGGTTCTAGGCGCTTCAGTCCGGAGCCGCGCTGCTGCTACGGTCGCAGGTTCGAATCCTGCTTCGGGCATGGGTGTGTGTGATGTCGTTAGGTTAGTTAGGTTTAAGTAGTTCTACGTTCTAGGGGACTGATGACCACAGCAGTTGAGTCCCATAGTGCTCAGAGCCATTTGAACCATTTGAACAGAATTATGTTTCGTCGTAAGGACGAGAAAACTCCCGTCTTTCGAAACTGAAGTTTATTCTTGTGTACGAAATAAATTTCAGTTACAAAAGATGGAAGTTTTCTCATCATTATGATAAAACATAATTGAAGTTATAATCGGCAAATGAGGAAAATGGCTGCCAGTATTAAGAATCGTATATAGAATGGTTGCGCTCGTAACATTGATGTTGACTGGAATGAGATTTTCACTCTGCAGCGGAGTGTGCGCTGACATGAAACTTCCTGGCAGATTAAAACCGTGTGCCAGACCGAGACTCGAACTCGGGACCGCTGCAGAGTGAAAATCTCATTCTGGAAACATCCCTCAGGCTGTGGCTAAGCCTTGTCTCCGCAATATCCTTTCTTTCAGGAGTGCTAGTTCTGCAAGGTTCGCAGGAGAGCTTCTGTAAAGAGTTTGGAAAGTAGGAGACGAGGTACTGGCAGAAGTAAAGCTGTGAGGGCGTGTGTCGTGCTTGGGTAGCTCAGATGGCACCGGCACGGTAGCTCAGCGTGTTCGGACGGAGGGTTACGTACCCTCCGTAATAAAAAAACTGAGTTAATCGATCATCAAAGTACTTAATCTGATGTCTTACGACGTTCGCCCCGAGCAGATACAACGAACAAACGCGGGAAAAAAAATGGTAGAGCACTTGCCCGCGAAAGGCAAAGATCCCGAGTTCGAGTCTCGGTCCGGCACACGGTTTTAATCTGCCAGGACGTTTCTTATTGATGTTGGTTGTCAATACAACACGAACGAGTGCACTGTTTGGCACATTTTTATAATTGATAATGCAACTATTTACTGTTTGCTACAGCTAAAGCTGCATAAATGTGATGTACGCACGTTTCTCGTGATATGTTTTGAAAGCGTTTGTTGCGTTATTCTGTGTGTCGTTGTCTTTAATTCGAGAGACGAATTGAGGGATTTTTTTATTTGACGCCATTGATTTTATATCGGCTAGTGTAATGTTGTAAGAGCTTTCATGTCAGTATATGACATTTTATTACGCGACATTTTTCGTCAATATGTGCATCAGTAGGTGAGATAGTGAGAGTCTAATTCTGTTACGCTCTTCATACTCGTATGTTCTTGCATTTGGTTTACAGGAACTTGATGATAGCCCATGGACCGAAACTGCTTGTTCAATGAAGAAATTTTATCAGCAGCTCTGGTGGTAAATGACGACATTTTTTAGAACATAGTACAATACCATGAAGACTTAATTTTATCCATTTCTGTCACTGTTTCTTCAGCGACTGTATTAATTTCGTAAAATAAAGAACAACCGCCTTCAGTCACAATCGTGATTTTATTTGAATGCACGACGCATTCTGAGTCCTGGAGTTCTTCTTCAGCAGCTTAGACAGTTTACATGGAATATTTTTCCAGATTTAGGTTAATTCTGATCCTGGTGTGACTGTTGTTGTTGTTGCTGTTGTTATGGTCTTCAGTCCAAAGAAAAGTTTGACAGAGCTGTCCATGCTACTCTATCCTGAGCAATTCTCTTCGTCTCCGAATAACTACCGCGACCTACAATCTTTTGAATCTGCTGACTGTATTCATCTCTTGGTCTGCCTCCTCGATGTTTACCACCCACACTTCCCTCCAATACTGAATTGGTTAGCCCTTGATGTCTCAAAATGTATCCTATCACCCTATCCTTTCATTTGAACAAGTTGTGCCACAAATTCCTTGTCATCCCAGTTCTTTTCAGTACCTCCTCATTAGTTACATGATATACCCATATAATCTTCAGCATTCTTCTACAGCACCACATTTCGAAAGCTTCTATTCTCCTTTTAGGTAAACTGTTTATCGTTCGTGTTTCACTTCCATATATGGCTACAGTCCAAATACCTCCAAAAAAGACTTCTTAACTCTTAAATCTATGTTTGACGGTAACAAATTTCTCTTCTTCAGAAATGCTTTTCCTTGCGTTTTATATCCCCTCTATCTCGGCCATCATCAGTTATTTTTCTCCGCAAATAGCAAAATTCATCTACTACTTTGTCTCTCGTTTCCTAATCTAATTCCCTTAACATTGCCTGATTTAATTCCATTATCCTCGTTTTGCTTTTGTTAGCGTTCATTTTATACCCTCCTTTCATGACATTGTCCATTCCATCAACTGCTCTTCCAAGTCCTTCGCTGTCTCTGACAGAATTGCAGTGTCATCGGCAAACCACAAAGTTTTTATTTCCTCTCCCTGAAACAAATTTTTCTTTGGTTTCCTTTACTGATTAGAATGGTATATTACAAAACGGGCACATTGTCAGTACAAGTTTACGAAACTAAAATAAATCGAAAAATAACTTACTGTTTCCAGCGGTGGATACATGTTCTTTGAAGCACTGTATGAGTAAACATGTTTATGTGCATTCAAAATTCGTGTATCCACCACTGGAAGCAGTAAGTTACTTTTCGATTTGTATTAGTTTTGAGAACTTGTTTTCACGAAGTGCCCACTTCGGAATATACCATCGTAATCTTACCAGGACCCGAATTAACCCATGTAAGACGTGTATATTTCTATTGTCTATTGTCAAACCAAAATTTATGAAAGATGTTTATATTTTATTAATAGGATTAAGTAGGAATAATTAATAGTTGTCATTTTGGAAATAATTGTGGTAGCAGGGAATGTCTACACTAAAGTATTGTTGGCGGGAGAGATCGCACATTGATATCACTTTAAAAAGGGCGGGAGAGACCGTGTATGGATACATTTTAAGAAACGAGCGGGAAAGACCGCGCATTGATACATTTTGTAATGGTACCACGGATTGTCTGCACCAGAAAGCATTGTTGGAGGGAGAGATCGCACTTTAGCGTTCGTAGGAACACAGTAGTAAGCGAGAAGTGAAGCGAGTCGGTAGCAGGTCTGAAGCGAGAGGTTGAGAGAAGCGGTGTGCCTGCCAGCCACTAGCTATGATTTACAAGAGAGTGTAAACGGATGTACAGAGACACCAGATAACTACTATCATAAGAGGAACTAATATTATTGAATTTTTTGTTGTTGTCGAGAAACTCAAGACTACTGAAAGTATGTTTGCGCAATGCTAGCTGTAAGATTATTGAAAACAGTAAGTCCCATTTGAGCGTTTGTAAAATCATTTCATTACCAACAGTAAATATTTGAAGAATCGTTTTCAGAATATAATTAATTTTTGCCAGCAATATTGCATTACTGATTATAATCCATCCCAAAAACCATCAACGTAAAATTTTGCAAAATTTTATTGTTGCCAAGAAAAAATTTAACTATGAATTACGTAACTTCAGTCAAATTAACTAAAGAATAACGTCAGCTTTACTATTAAAGAATAACGTCAGCTTTGGTAATAAATACAGCCACTTATTATGACAGCCCACCAGCAACTAATAGAGTATAGTAAAACAGAGTAAGCATATTCATGTCGCAGTTCGATGTAGCAGTCAGATGGCGATCCAGTAACAGTAAAAAAGGTAAGGAACAGTTTTGGGTTATTGCAGATAACGACTGAGGGCCACGACGACGACACATTCTATGTTTCGTCGAAATAATCAGCAAATCACTTTTAATAAGCAGCATTTAAATTTGTAAGCGAAGATTGCACTTATTATTATTGAGAAAGAGAAATAATTTCAAATTCAAATGGTTCAGATGGCTCTGAGCACTATGCGACTTAACTTCTGAGGTCAACAGTCGCCTAGAACTTAGAACTAATTAAACCTAACGAACCTAAGGACATCACACACATCCATGTGCGAGGCAGGATTCGAACCTGCGACCGTAGCGGTCGCTCGGCTCCAGACTGCAGCGCCTAGAACCGCACGACCACTCCTACCGGCGGGAAGATTTCATTTGCTATTATTAAGCAAGAGATAAAAATCCTAAGGGAAGGTTTCATAGGTTATTGCAGAAGGGAAGGTTGCATAACAAAAGAGATATAGAGGAGACGGGAAGGTTTCACCCAAATATGGTAAAAATAATCGGTGTTGACTGTCATAGCAGCTGAAGATGAGCCCCCAGGGTTCGAAACGCATCATGCGTTCAAATAAAACCACAGTTGTGAATAAAGGCGATTGGTCTTTATTTTACGAAAATAAAGGCTGTGTAATTGTAGTCCTTATTTTTCTTAATTACGGAGAAATTGGTAAATACAGAATTCATTTAAGGCCCTCGATATTCCTTCAGTGGAGCGGCTATTTAGGGTGAGACATTTAGGCGGAGTGCAGCCTGGCAGCGAGGGGAGGAAACAGCAGTGACCCGGGGAGGCCGCAGCGTTGGGTGCGTGCGTGTGTGTCTTGTGTGGGGGCCGCGCCAGCGCGTTTAATCGACCAGTCGGCGGCGATACAGCGGGCAGCAGAGCGCCGCGCCGCGCCGCACCGGCAGCACCGTTTTCCAGCGGCCGGTCTCCATGGCAACAGCGGCCGTCCATCAGGCAGCCACCTGCGCGGCGGGCGGTCGATGTCCGCCGCCGCTCTCTGCTGCCAGCGCACAGGCTTCGCCGCTCTCTTCGCGGCCGGCCGCCGAGCCAGCCCCGGCCGGGGCACACCGCGCACCTTCGCGCATCTGCACCCCTACCTTCCTCATATTTTGCCTTCTCCTAACCTCACACCCTCCCCCACTCTTTCGATATCGTCAGTTGTTCGATGCCCAAAAAATCTGGTAGAGAATTTGTGTTGATTTGTCGTTGTTAATTCTTCTCTCCGCATTTATACTAGGGGCTTTCAATAAATCTGTTAGTTACAGTAAAAAAAAAAAAACAGCGGAGTTTGTTGTGTGACATCTTGGAATATTCCCCCTTCAGGCTCCTAAAGTTTCATGAAGTTTCGATAGGTGGCAATTCTATATGTAGCCTTCAAAATGGGCCGGTAATGAAAGTGCTTTCCAAGTAGGAACGTTCATATTTTAAAAAATACCAAAGTTCTCACACATAGATATTTCAGAAATATCATTATCGACCTCCTCGATATAACAGAAATTAGTATATATATACCGAGCAAAGGACTTGGAAGAGCAGTTGAACGGAATGGACAGTGTCTTGAAAGGAGGGCATAAGATGAACATCAACAAAAGCAAAACGAGTATAATGGAATGTAGTCGAATTAAGTCGCGTGATGCTGCGGGAATTAGATAAGGAAATGAGACACTTAAAGTAGTAAAGGAGTTTTGCTATTTGGGGAGCAAAATAACTGATGATGGTCGAAGTAGAGAGGATATAAAATGTAGACTGGCAATGGCGAGGAATGCGTTTCTGATGAAGAGAAATTTCTTAACATCGAGTATTGATTTAAGTGTCAGGAAGTCGTTTCTGAAAGTATTTGTATGGAGTGTAGCCATGTATGGAAGTGAAACGTGGACGATAAATAGTTTACACAAGAAGAGAATAGAAGCTTTCGAAATGTGGTGCTACAGAAGAATGCTGAACATTAGATGGGTAGATCACATAACTAATGAGGAGGTATTGAATAGAATTGGGGAGAAGAGGAGGTTGTGGCACAACTTCAGTAGAAGAGGGGATCGGTTGGTAGGACATGTTCTGAGACGTCGAGGAATCACCAATTTAGTATTGGAGGGCAGCGTGGAGGGTAAAAATCGTAGAGGGAGACCAAGAGATGAATACACTAAGCAGATTCAGAAGGATGTAGGCTGCAGTAGGTCCTGGGAGATGAAGAGGCTTGCGCAGGATAGAGTAGCATGGAGAGCTGCATCAAACCAGTCTCAGGGCTGAAGACCACAACAACAACAACAACATATACACTCCTGGAAATGGAAAAAAGAACACATTGACACCGGTGTGTCAGACCCACCATACTTGCTCCGGACACTGCGAGAGGGCTGTACAAGCAATGATCACACGCACGGCACAGCGGACACACCAGGAACCGCGGTGTTGGCCGTCGAATGGCGCTAGCTGCGCAGCATTTGTGCACCGCCGCCGTCAGTGTCAGCCAGTTTGTCGTGGCATACGGAGCTCCATCGCAGTCTTTAACACTGGTAGCATGCCGCGACAGCGTGGACGTGAACCGTATGTGCAGCTGACGGACTTTGAGCGAGGGCGTATATTGGGCATGCGGGAGGCCGGGTGGACGTACCGCCGAATTGCTCAACACGTGGGGCGTGAGGTCTCCACAGTATATCGATGTTGTCGCCAGTGGTCGGCAGAAGGTGCACGTGCCCGTCGACCTGGGACCGGACCGCAGCGACGCACGGATGCACGCCAAGACCGTA